>NC_082729.1:19072446-19672446 GCF_030144855.1 Hypanus sabinus | reverse complement strand
ACTCCCATACTGTAAAAGCACTAAATGGGGCAGAGTTTGCCAAACGTTTTCAGGAAAGATTCCGCAATCAGTACATAGAACCCCCAATAAGAGAATCGGTGATGCTTGAAATTCTATTAGTGCATGAGACCGAGCAGGTGACAGCAGTATGTGTCGCAGTACTCTCTGCATGTAGTGATCAAAGTGTCGTTAGTTTCAAAGTATTTGGTTAATATATCGGTCTGGTCCGTGGGTTGAGATTCTAAACTGAAGAAAGGTCAATTTTGATGGTATTGGTAATGGTCTGCGAAGTGTAGTCTGGGACACGTTGCTTGGTTTGGGAGAAATGCGTCTGACTGAGAGCAGAGATTTGATAGAAGTGGTGTGCATTCACACGAGAGACAGCAACGAGTTTAGAGCACATATTTCAACCGACAATTACAATCTATCACTGCTCCCGTTTTCCGTCGAAGTGAACTTCAAGTCGTCATTATCAATGTTCAGCGATATCACATAGACGTAAATGTTATTCCCACTCAATACCATAACCCTTAATGGGAGAGAGTGGAGAACAATTTGAAAACTGGCCCATCGTGTCTGTTCCAGCATCCATCATGGCCGAATTATTATTCCTGCCAACACCATTCACCTAACTTCTTACTGTAACAATTTGAAGCCCTGAAAATATATATCAGGCTCCACTTTAAAGGTATCCAATGATTTGCCCTCCAGTGCCGCCTGTGGCAATTAATCCCAGAAATTCATTGTTTTCTAGCTAAAGAAATTCCTCATCTTCGTTGTTCAAAATGAAACTGTCCCTATTCCCTCTGTTCCTAGACTTCTCCACTATAGGTAATATCTTCTTCAAAATACTTACTTAGTTTTCTGAATATTAGAATGTTTTCAACAAGATAGTTCATCGTTCTACTAACCTCCAGCGCGTACAGGACCAGATCTATCAATCCCATCGTATATGGCAGGCTTTTTATTTTTTTTGGAATCACATTGCTGAACGCTCTGTTAACACTTTTGAATTAACAACCTGCGTTTGTTTTGTAATGTTTCTTAATTCATCTGATAATACTACAACAAAATTAGTAATCTGAGATTAGAAAGCAACGTTGCAGAATTATTTGGCAATTAACCCGATTACTCTCTGCCAAATTTCGATTGCAATATGTCCTCGATGTGTAAATAAATGAAACTGCAAATCTGAGAAATCTTAAGCGGAAACAGATAATGATGCTAATTTTCAGCAATTCATGGAGTTACACTTTGAGCGAAAAGATGTTAACTTTACTAATCTGTGGCCCTTCTGAGCCTGTGACTTAAATGCCTTATATGTGTGTAATTTTTTTTAATGCAAATCACTTATTTCGGCTATGGCATGCCCAAGATTGCAAAGATATTCCTCTGGGTACATTTTCTTAAATGAAGTAGTAATAGCAATTTATCTTAAAATGTTTCCAATAAACAACTTGACTATTACCCAGATAATTTTGATACTCCTTTCAGTTATAATGAAAGTGAACTTGCTTCAAATATAGAGTACGAGACTGCTACCCGTCTCCGGGATTGAGTTGCTTCGCGTAGTAAATTCCATGTTGCCTAACTCCTCTCCCCACCCCTACTCACTCTCCCCCTCGCTTTCTCTTCCGCTCTCTCTCTCACACTCTGTCTCTGTTTTTCTTTCGTAAACAGCGGAGGTGCATTGTTTCTAATTCTACGGTAGCACACACTTTGCTAAAGATGATTAAAGTAGTTCGGCTGGGGCCACGGCAAAGTATCCATAGGATCCGAGCTTTAGGGATTTATGCAACCGATTTAACTCAAGACAGCAGACGCCTTCTCCTTCGGAAATCTGTACAGGACCATTCACGCGCTGCTGATTTGTCTCCTTTCAATAGACTGTGTTCATCTCTCGAGTAAATAAAGCTGTAAAAGTCCATTTAACATCACCCCATCTCATGGCTGCACGCATGGATTAACATTCTGCTCTTCCCGTGGATCAATTCTGTACCTTGACATCAGTTTAATCTTAACATGTGTTTTGAATGCCTTCGGATTCTTCTCTCCTTGCCTGCTGGTACAAATTCATTCCTTCTTTTATCCTTCCTGACTTCTTTCTGGTGTTCTTTTGCATTTCTTATATTACATTACTTACTAGATCCATCTGGCCTATTCCTGCTGTGCAGAATATTAATGTTTCTCAATATCTCTTGAGAATCATAAGATCAAAAGTCAGAGGAGCGGGATTAGGTCATTCAGACGATCGAGACTGAGCCATTCCATCATGGCTGATACCGGATTCACTTGCCTTCTCGCTATATGATTTGATGTCCTGACCGAAAAGGAAACTATGAACTTCCGCTCTAAGTATACACTGCTCTGCTCTGCTCTGAGCTGCTCTGCTGTCTCTAGCAGAACATTCCACACATTCCGAGTTTCTTGGTAAAACAAAATCCTTCTACCTCTGTCCTAACCGGATGCTGCTCAATTTTCCGGCAGTGTCTTCTTTTTTCAAAATGGTACACGATTGCAAACATCCTTTCCACATTCATCCTATCTAGTCATTTCATATAACCATATAACAATTACAGTACGGAAACAGGCCATTACCACCCTTCTAGTTCATGCCGAACGCTTACTCCCATCGAGTCCCACCGACCTGCACTCAGCCCATAACCCTCCATTCCTTTCCTGCCCATATACCTATCCAATTTTACTTTAAATGACAATATTGAACCTGCCTCTACCACTTTTACTGGAAGCTCTTTCCACACAGCTACCAATCTGAGTAAAGAAATACACCCTCGTGTTACCCTTCAACTTTTGCTCCTTAACTGTCAACTCATGTCCTCTTGTTTGAATCTCCCCTACTCTCAATGGAAAAAGCCGATCAACGTCAACTCTATCTACCACCCTCATAATTTAAAATACCTCTGTCAAGTCCCTCCCACACCCTCCTACGCTCCAAAGAATAAAGAGCTAACTTGTTCAACCTTTCTCTGTAAGTTAGGTGCTGAAACACAGGTAACATTCGAGTAAATCTTCCCTGTATTCTATTTTGTTGACATCTTTCCTATAATCCGGTGACCAGAACTGTACACAACACTCCAAATTTGGCCTTACCAATGCCTTGTACATTACAACCCAACTCCTGTACTCAATGCTCTGATTTATAAAGGCAACCATGCCAAAAGCTTTTTTCACCACCCTACCCACATGAGATTCCACCTTCAGGGAACTTCGCACCATTATTCCTGTATCACCCTGTTCTACTGCATTCTTCAATGCCCCACCATTTACCATACATGTCCTATTTTGATTATTCCTACCAAAATGTAGCACCTCACACTTACCAGCATTAAACTCCATCTGCCATCTTTCAGCCCACTCTTCTAACTGGCTTAAATCTCTCTGCAAGCTATCAAAAACTTACTTCATTATCCAAAACGCCACCTAGCTTCGTATCGTCTGCATACTTACTAGTCCAATTTACCACCTCTTCATCCAGATCATTAGTGTATATGACAAACAACATTGAACACACTGCAGATCCCTAAGGTGCACCACTAGTCACCGGCCTCCAACCTGACAAACAGATATCCACCACTACTTTCTAGCATCTCCCATCACGACACTGTTGAATCTATTTTAGTACTTCTATAGTACACCTAAAGATTGAACCTTCCTAACTAACCTTCCATGCGGAACCTTGTCAAAGGCCTTACGGAAATCCATATAGACAACATCTACTGATTTACCCTCGCCAACTTTCCTAGTAACCTCCTCAAAAAAATTAATAAGATTTGTCAAACATAAGCTACCACGCACAAATCCCTGTTGACTGTTCCTAATCAGATCCTGTCTATCCAGATAAATATACATATATATAATCTCTAAGAATACTTTCCATTAATTTACCCACCACTAACGTCAAACATGCAGGCCTATAATTGCTAGGTTTACTCATAGAATCCTTTTTTAAACAATGGAACAACATGGGCAATACCCCAATCCTCCGGCACCATCCCCGTTTCTAATGACATTTGAAATATTTCTATCAGAGCTCCTGCTATTTCAACACTAACTTCCCTCAAGGTCCTTGGGAATGTCCTGCCAGGACCCCGTGATTTATCCACTTTTATATTCCGTAAAAGTGCCAGCACTTCCTCCTCTTTAATCGTCATGGTTTCCATAACTTCCCTATTTGTTTCCCTTACCTTACAGAATTCAATATCCTTCTCCTTAGTGAATACCTAAGAAAAAAAGTTTTTCAAAATCTCTCCGATCTCTCTTGGCTCCACACATAGCTGTCCACTTTGATTCTCTAAGGGACTAATTTTGTTGCTCACTATCCTTTTGCTATTAATATAACTGTAGAAACCTTTTGGATTTATTTTCACCTTACTTGCCGAAGCAACCTCGTATCTTATTTAGCTTTTCTAATTTCTTTCTCAAGATACTTTTTTACATTTTTATATTCCACGAACACCTCATTTACACCATGCTGCCTATATTTACTGTAAATCTCTCTTTTTCCGAATCAATTTTCCAATATCCCTTGAAATCAACGGCTCTCAAACTTTTAACCATTCCGTTCAACGTAACAGGAGCATAAAGATTCGGTACCCTCAAAATTTCTCCTTTAAGTGACCTCTTTTTATATATTACACCCTTCCCATAAAACACATTGTCCCAATCTACTACCCCTGCTAAATCCTTTCGCATCTCCACAAATTTAGCCTTTCTACAATCAAAAATCTCAACCCTGGGTCCAGTCCTATCCTTTTCCATAATTATTTTGAAACGAATGGCATTGTGATCACTGGACCCAAAGTACTCCCCAACACATACCTCCGTCACCTGACCCATCTCATTCCCTAATAGGATATCCAACACTGCCCGTTCTGTAGTTTGTACCTCTATGTATTGCTGCAAAAAAACTATCTTGCTTACGTTTTACAAACTCCAAACCATGCCGCCCTTTAACAGAATGGGCTTCTCAGTCTATGTGTGGAAAATTAAAATTTCCCACAATCACAGCCCTGTGCTTACTACAAATATCTGCTATCTCCTTACAAATTTGCTCCTCCAATTCTCGTTCCCCATTAGGTGGCCTATAATACATCCCTATAACTGTTACTGCGCCTCTCCCATTCCTCAATTCCACCCAAATAGTCTCCCTAGACAAGCCCTCTAATCCATCCTGCCAGAGCACCGCTGTAATACTTTCTCTGACAGGCTCTGCAACACCTCCCCCACCTGTCCTTTCGATTCTATCACACCGGAAGCAACGAAATCCGTGAATATTTAGTTGCCATTCACACCCCTCCCTCAACCATGTTTCACTGATAGTTAAACGTCATATTTCCTGGCACCACTCCATGCTCTAAGCTTATCCACCTTTCTTTGACGTTGCAAAGAAATTTACTATATTCTTCTTTCTCCCATACATATATTCCTACACTCTGGTTCCCCTCCTCACTTTCATCTATTTTAAATCCACAGCAGCCTCTCTTGCCAACCAACCTGCAAGAATATTTGTCCCCCTCCAGTTCAGATGTAAACCGTCCAGCCGGAACAGGTACCACCTTCCTTGGAAAAATGCCCAATTATCTATAAATATGAAGCCCTCCCTCCTGCACCATGTCTTCAGCCACGAGTTGTCCTGGGCTATCTCACTATTTCTAAACCCACTTGCACGTGGCACTGACAGCAATTCTGAAATTGCTAATCTGGAGGTCCTGTCCTTTAACTTGGCGCCTAACTCCCTAAACTCAGCTTTCAGGACCTCCTCACTCTTCCGACCCACGTCATTGGTCCCTACATGGAACACGATATCCGGCTGCTCACCCTCCCTCTTGAGAATACTGAGAACTCGATCCGAGATCACACGGACCCTGGCACCAGTGAGGCAACACACCATCCGGGATTCCTCTATCACTACTGCTCTCCTCTTTTCCTCCTTCCTTTCTAAGCTGAGTGTCCGGTCTCGGTTCTAGAGACGTAAACACTTCAACCTGTCCCTGGTAGGTCGTCCCCACCAACAGTGTCCAAAACGGCACACTTATTATTGATGGGATCGGCCACAGGAGTGCTCTGCTCATTCTATCTAATGCTCTTCTCTCTCTCCTGACTGTCACCCATCTATCTACCTGTCTCCTGAATATTAGGGGTGATAATCTCCCTGTAACTCCTGTTTATTTCAGTCTCTGCCTCCCGAATGATCCGAAGTTCATCCAGCTCAAGTTCCCTAACACGGTTTTCAGATGATGCAGCTGGATGCACCTTTTGCAGGTGTCGTCATGAGGAACAATGGTGCTTGGTCTGACTTCCCAAAAACTGCTGACGGAGCACTCAACTGCCCAACCGCTGCCTCCAGTACCTACTCCTAAGCTAATTAGGTTAATTAAAGGAGCTTACTCAGCCTAACCTCACTTGGAGTGAAGCTCGTCCTCAGCCTCTGCTCGCTTTTTTAAAATTCTTCCGCTGATCTGAGGCCGACTTTCACACGCTTGCATAGACGTGCCCCGTTTAAAGCACGCCTCTGCCTGCTCTTGCCCAAGCCCGATTGAGTTAAAGCCTTCCCACACTGCCTCAGTCCACTTCGACTATGGCCACTGTATATGGCAGTCTTTAAAAAAGAAACGTTTGGGGCTCTGTGTCACGCGCCTGCGCAGTCTAGCCTCTTTTCCCCGATCATTTAAAAAAAACGGCTTCTCTCAGAGATGCCTTTACTTTTACCCATACACTTTGCCACAAACCACCAATTACATCATCCAATTCACTGGCAAACAATATGAAGAATGGCTGTACCAACAGTGACCACGAAGGAACACCACTATTCATTGGCAGCAAACCAGAAAATACCCCCTTTATTAACTCTAGCTGGCAGCCATTTCTCTATCCCAGTATCTTTCCTGTGACGCCATTAAATGTCAACTAGTTAAGCAGCTTCATCCTTGGCTCCTTAACAAATGGTTTCCAGATATCCAAATTAGTTACATTCCCTGCCACTGCTGTGCCTATTCTGCTTGTATCTTCCTCGAGAGTCTCTAACAGATTTGTCAGGCAAGATTTCCATACACAGAAGACCTGCTCACTTCCACTTATTTTATATTTAGTCTCCAAGTACCCCGAAACCTCATCCAACCAGGGAGGTCAGGCTAACTGATCGATAATTTCCTGTCTTTTGCTTGTCTCCCTTCGTTAAGATGGGAGTATCATTTGCAATCGTCCTGTCCTCCAGGATCATGCTATCAATGAATCTTGGCAGATTATGATCAATGCATCCATAATCTCTTAAAAAATCATTTGTCATAAACCTATCGTCACCTATGATCCTGAAATTCCCATAGAATATTTCTTTTCCACTCAAAGTCTCGCATTGAACAAATCGCACCTCCAACTACACATTTGTCAGAAAACATTTTCCAGTCCACACCTACCTTTCTCATACCATGAAAATCCGCCTTTCTTCAAATTAAAACCCGTGGACCAGAACTATCTCTTTTGTATCATGACTTTTAAAATAACGGCACTATGGTCCATAAATGTAAAATGTCCCACCACACTAAACTTTGACACCGGTCATATCTGATTCCCCCACATGAGTTCAAGTACCACACAACCTGTCCTGAGGACTTCTACGTATTGATTAAGGAATTTTTTTTCAACACAGTTGACAACCTCTATCCCAGCTAGATTTAAATTAAGTAGCCATAGATTTAACGCGAATCAGCAAATATTTAAGTGAGGGAGATGACTATAACGGGAATCCAAGTGAAATATCCTGACAGAGAGGGGGGTTCGGGTGCATATAGGGAACGAGCTGCAGCAAGAAACGGTGAGGAAGGTACAATCATAAAGGTGTCCAAATAGCGTGTAAATAGCCATTAGGACAGCTTCATCGATAGCACAGTTTCAGAAGAGTATGCAGCAAGCCCGAGCAGAAAGGACGATCCTAGCTCAGCCAGCATTGACGAGTGGCGCCAAAGGAACGTTTTGCACGTGGTTTTCGTCAATTATAGACAATAGTTGCAGAAGTAGACCATTTGGCCCTTCGAGCCTTTACAGCCATTTTGAGCTCATGGCTGATCATCTACTATCAATACCTGGTTCCTGCCTTGTCCCCATATCCCTTGATTCCCCCATCCATAAGATACCTATCTAGCTCATTCTTGAAAGCATCCAGAGAATTGGCCTCCATTGCCTTCCGAGGCAGTACATTCCAGACCCCCCACAACTCTGGGAGAAGACGTTTTCCCTGAACTCTGTCCTAAATGACCTACCCCTTATTCTCAAACCATGCCCTCTGGTACTGGACTCTCCCAGCATCTGGAACATATTTTCTGCCTCTATCTTGTCCAATCCCTTAATAATCTTATATGTTGCAATCAGATCCCCTCTCAATCTCCTTAATTCCAGCATGTACAAGCCCAGTCTCTCTAACCTTTCTGCGTAAGGCAGTCCAGACATCCCAGGAGTTATCCTGGTGAATCTACGCTGCACTTCCTCCACAGCCAGGATGTCCTTCCTTAACCCTGAAGACCAAACCTGTACACAATACTCCAGGTGTGGTCTCACCAGGGCCCTGTACAAATGCAAGAGGATTTCCTTGCTCTTCTACACAATTCCCTTTGTAATAAAGGCCAACATTCAATTAGCCTTCTTCACAGCCTGCTGCACTTGCTCATTCACCTTCAGTGGCTCATGAACAAGGACTCCTAGATCTATTTGTATTTCTCCCTTACCTAACTTTACACCGTTCAAATAATAATCTGCCTACCTGTTCTTACTCCCAAAGTGGATATCCTCACACTTATTCACATTAAACGTCATCTGCCAAGTATCTGCCCATTCACCTAGTCTATCCAAGTCACCCTGAATTCTCCTAATTTCCTCATCACATGTCACACTGCCTCCCAGCTTAGTATCATCAGCAAACTTGCTGATGTTATTCTCAATGCCTTCATCTAAATCGTTGACGTAAATTGTAAACAGCTGTGGTCCCAATACCGAGCCCTGTGGCACCCCACTAGTCACCACCCGCCATTCCAAGAAACACCCATTCTCCGCTACCCTTTGCTTTCTATCTGCCAACGAGTTTTATTTCCATGTCAATGTCTCCCCCCCAATGCCATGAGCAGTGATTTCCTAAGTGGGTCCTTATCAAATGCCTTCTGAAAATCGAGGTACGCTACATCCACTGGATCTCCCTTGTCTAACTTCCTGGTTACTTCTTCGAAAAATTCCAATAGACTAGTCAAACATGATTTACCCTTGGAAAATCCATACTGTCTCGGCCCAATCCTATCACTGCTATCTAGATATGCCAATATTTCATCTTTAATAATGGACTCTAGCATCCTCCCCACTACTGATGTTAGGCTGACAGGTCGATAATTCTCTGTTTTCACCCTCCCTCCTTTCTTAAAAAGGACTGTATCAGTGTGACTGTACGCAGTTTATCGACCGAATATAACTCTATTACCTATCACAGCTTGAAAAGTTTTGCAAACTGCAGAGGAGCAGTCAAAATGAGAAACGTGAAAGCACACAGATACAAAACTATTGAAAAAACATTATTGACATTAGATCGAGAACTAATCCGGGAGCATCAGCACCATGAACTGGCAACTCAATTAACCTTATTTGAAAAACGATATACATTTTTTTTGAAAATTAAAGTCATTTATCTTGCGAATTAACAGAACTGAACGTGCTGAACGGCCTCTTCACATTCAGCATACTATCTCGTTCCAAGATGTTCCTAAGGGCCAAGATAATCTTTGCCATCCTCTCCTATCCCCTAATCTTTGCCTATCCTTCCTTCCCAAGGGATGATAACAGAAGCTGATTTAAAGGATAGCTGACTTTAGAGTAATCCTTCAAGAACGTCCGCTAGTACCCACTGAACCCAAGGAAGGAGCCCAAGGCGCTAACAGTCTGGTGGCTTAGCCATGTGGTCATCATATCGACTTCAGCCGAATCCGTAGAACTCCATCTCATGATTCTATCTGCCCAACATAGCTGACAAGTGTCTTGGAGAACTGGCACTTCTTCGGAGGAAAGTATTAACCCTTCAGCTTACAGGCAGTCAGCAACTTCAGCAGCCTCCCTTCATAATCCTGCAAAGTGGACCTGCACTCTATGAGATCTTCCAGGTATACCAATACCTCAAGCAAGTTCATAACCCCCATTTCGCCACGACATGCTGGAAAGTCGCTGGAACTCCTGATAAACCGTGGCGCATTTTCTTAAAATGGAGGAATCCCAAAGGAGATATGAATTCCGCCTTTTCGTTGTCAGCCATGGGAATATGATAATCCGCAATCGTCAAGTCTAGTACACTGAACGGCTGGCATTAATTATGCATGTCAGCGTGTCCTGACAGTCGGGACCGTATGCTGCTCATGGACCGTATACAGCTCTTCAGAGTCTGAAGGATTCTCCCAGTCCTCAGATGTGCCGCTTTTTCTGGCTAATTTGTATGTTTCTTCTTTGGAAATGATACTATCCCTAATTTCCCTTGTCAGCCACGGGTGCACCACCTTTCCTGGTTTATTCTTTTGCCAAACTGGGATGAACACTGCTTGTACTTCATCCATGCGATCTTTAAATGCTCCACATTGCATATCCACCGACAACCCTTTAAGTGTCATTTGCCAGTATATCTTAGTTAATTCACGTCTCATACCTTCAAAGTTACCCTTCTTTAAGTTCAGAAACTTTGTTTCTGAATTAACTATGTCACTATCCATCTTACTGAAGAATTCCACCATATTATGCTCACTCTTACCCAAGGGGCCTCGCACGACAAGTTTGCTAACTAACCCTTCCTCATTGCTCAATACCCAATCTAGAATGGTCTGCTCTCCAGTTGGTTCCACGACACGTTGGTTCAGAAAACCATGTATTCCATGTATTCCAAGAAATCCTCATCCTCAGCACCTTTACCAATTTGGTTCACACAATCTATATGCAGATTGAAGTCACCCATTATAAATACTGTTCCTTTATTGCAAACATTTCCAATACCTTGTTTAATGTCATCCCCAACCTCACTACTACTGTTAGGTAGCCTGTACACAACTCTCACCAGTGTTTTCTGCCTCTTAAAGTTATGCAGCTCTCCCCATATCGAATCCACATCCTCTACGCTAATGTCCTTCCTTCCTATTGCGTTAATCTACTCTCTAACCAGCAACGCTACCCCATCTTTTCTTTCCTGTCTATCCCTCTTGAATATTGAATATCCCTGAATGTTGAGTTCCCAACTTTGTTCACCGTGGAGCCATGTCTCTGTGATCCTAACTATATCATATTCATTAATAACTATCTGCACATTCAATTCCTCCACCTTGTTACGAATGCTCCTCGCATTG
Organism: Hypanus sabinus; assembly: GCF_030144855.1. Lineage (NCBI taxonomy): Eukaryota > Metazoa > Chordata > Chondrichthyes > Myliobatiformes > Dasyatidae > Hypanus > Hypanus sabinus. The sequence continues at coordinate 19,661,074 of NC_082729.1, read as the reverse complement.
ACACACAAAGCCTTCAGGGTCGTTTATACAATACTCTTAGCCCTTATACAGTTATGTTGAAAAGTGGCCGTCTTTGACTTTTGCCCTGGATTTGCCTGCCTGCCACTTTTACTTTTCACCTTAGTACTTTTTGCTTCTACCCTCATTTTCCACCCCTCTGTCTCTCTGCATTTGTTCCCATCACCCTGCCTCATTAGTTTAAATCCTCCTGAACAGCAGTAGCAAACGCTTCCCCTATTGGTCCAAGCCCAGCCCAAGTACAGACCATCCTGTTTGTACCGGTCCCAACTCCCCCAGAACTGGTTCCAATGCCTCAGAAATTTGAATCCCTCCACCTTGCACCATTTTTCAAGCCACGTGTTCATCTGAAATATCCTCCTATTTCTACTCTGACTAGCACGTGGCACTGGTAGTCATCCAGAAATTATTACCTCAGTGGTGCTACTTTTTAGTTTAACTCCTAACTCCCTAAATTCACCTTGCAGGACCTCATCCCGTTTTATTTATATCGGTGGTACCTATGTGCACCAGGACCAATGGCTGTCCACCTTCCCTCGCCAGAATGTCCTGCTGCCGCTCAGTCACATCCTTGACCCTTGCACAAGGGAGACATTATACCATCCTGAAGTCTCGTTCGCGGCCGCAGAAACCCCTATTTATACCCTTACAATCGAATCCCTTTTCACTATAGCTCTCCCAGTCCTTTTCCTTCCCTCCTGTGCGGCAGAGCCGCCCACTGTGCCATGAACTCGACTGCTACTGCCTTCCCCTGATGAGACATCTCTCTCAACAGTATCCAAAGCAGTATATCTGCTTCGGAGGGAGATGACCTCAGGGGAACCTTGCACTACCTGCCTACTGCTACGCTGTCTAGTGGCCACCAATTCCCTTTCTGCCTGTGTAGCCTTTACCTGCGGTGTGCCCAACTAACCGAACGTGCTATTCACGACTTTCTCATCATCGCGGATGCTCCAGTATGAATCCAATCGCAGCTCCATCCGCTCAATGCGGTCTGCCAGAAGCTGCAGCTGGACACACTTCTTGCACACATAGTCGTCAGGGACATTAGAAGTATCCCTGATTTCCCACATGCTGCAGGATGAACAAACCACGGGGCCGATCTCAGCTGACATGACCTACCCAATTCCTTGCCTCAACCTTTGAAACGTTCTCTTTTAAAAGAACGGTGGTTTGGACTGGTGATGCCACACAGTCCCCCGTTTATGCTCATCATCCACCCAGTGCCGCATCGCACTTTCTCAAAAGCAGATGGGAACAAATGATGAATGCACTTTTTTTAAAGAACGTTTTCTCCAACTTTCTCCTTGAAGGCTTAAAAAAACAAGCCTCCTCACAGTAGGACTATTTGTCCCACAACAATTAGTTACGCCCTTCTCGTCCAGACAAACCAACACTAATGTAACAAGGACATCAGCTACTCCCAAATCTGCCTCCAAAATACTCGAGCTGCAACGAGAAGTAATCATCATACAGATGGTCATCCGTACTAAGGACCATAAAAGTATAGAAGAATAGGAGGGGAACTAATAGAAACTTCTCGAATGCTGAAAGGGTTGGACAGAGTATATGTGAAAAGTCTGTTTCCCTTGGTGGGTGAGTCCAGGACAAGACGCCACAGTCTTAGAAAAAGAGTGTACCCATTTAAAACAGAGAGGAGGAGACTTTTTTTAGCCAGAAGGTGGTGGATTTATGGAATTCGTTGCCACATGCAGCTGTGGAGGACCGATCATTGAGGTTGTTTAAGGAGGAAATGGATAGGTATCTAATTAGTCAGGGTTTCAAGGGATATGGGGAAAAAGCCGAAAATTGGAACTAGATGTGAGAATAGTTTAGCTCATGGTAGAGTAGCGGAGCAGACTCGATGGGCCAAATGGCCTAATTCTGCTCAATTGTCTTGTGATATTGTGACCACAGATCTCTAGAGCATTGAGTGGCGTTAATGGCAAATGCGTTAAACACCGGTCGTAAAACGAAGCAGAGTAACCTTTGGTCCGCTGTCAAGTATGGCTCTAGCATAAAAACTGGTGCTAGGCCCCACTAAACCTTCGAGAATAGGGTTTTTATTTTGCTTTAAGAGAAGTTCCTTGATATTGCTGGAAACGTGTTCCCTACGACAGGCCAGGCCATTCCGTCACTAGGTCTGCCTGCTCAGGTAACCGGAAGCTTACCCTCTCAAGGTTTTCCCATCCTTCAGACTCTCGAATAGAGTGTCCGTTTTCTTCACAGTTGCATCATACAATAGCGGTCGCTCCACTGCTCGAGGGGCCTCGTTCACTAGCAGCCCCTAATTATTCCTCTTCTCATCTAAGTATTGGCGAGAGTTCCCATGAGGTTTAAAAGAAAAATTCTGGGAATCAAACTGTCATCATACGAGGAACATCTGATGTCTCTGTGTCGGTACTTGCAGGGATTTAGAAGAATGAGGGGAATCTCACTGGAACCTTTAGAATGTTGAAAGGCCCAGACAGAGTAGGTGTGGAAGGGATCTCTCCATGGTGGGGCAGTCTAGGACGAGTGTATACAGCTTCAGGATGGAGGGGCGTCTATTTAAAACAAAGATGCGTAGAAATTTCCTTTTCCAATGTGCGGTGAATTTGTGGAATTGCACATTCAAGGTCGTTAGCTGTATTTGTCGCAAAGATTGGTAAATTTTTGGTTGGCCTTGGTATTGAAGGTTACGGGGAGAAGGCCGGGGAAAGCAAAGGAAGGGCGGGGGCATGGCGGGGCAAGGATCAGCCAGGACTGAATTACGGAGCTGCCTCCATGGGCTAATGGTCTAATTATGCTGTTATGTCTTCTGGTCTTATGGTTGATAGAGATAGATGTCATGGAATATCGTAGTTTTGTTTTTTTTCCTGCACTTGAATATGATAGGACTTCACGGTAGCAGCAGCATATACGCCAGACAATAATGTCTCAAACCACAGTATACGCGCTGCAGCAGAAACAGCTATGCTGCGAACTGTGGACGAGGTTTGTCTTTCTAAAATATCATGTAAAAAAAAATAGAAGAACATCAAGCACATTCGTAATCGTGGCTCCGTGTTCCCGATTTAAAATTGTATCCAGTTAATTAGAAGCTTTGGAATACTAAATTCGTACCTTTCCGACGGCGGGAAATTTGTGGATTTCATAGGGACGTTGTTTCAAAAGAAACAGGAGCAGAATTAGGCCACTGTGGCCATCGATTCTGCTGCGTAATCTCATGAAGGTTGACATATTCTCCCTCTGCGCTACATTCTGTTGCGTTATTCCCGTAAACTTTGGTGTCAAACTTTGGTTGACTGAAGCGGATATAAGACCTGATTTCTGATCACTGATTTCGATCGAGGACGTCAGCGGTAATGCTGTTACTTGGAAGAGAAATATCGATCAGTTCTGAAGATTGCATCAATGCCTTTACAATGAACCAAACCTGGTCACTCTCAGCTGCCATTCTCTCATTGCAAGTTTCTCGACATATCATGGCTATAAACGTGGAAGAGAACGGAAGAGCAAACATGGTTGACAAAAATCAGAACTGGTGCCCGGCCATGTTACAGCATAGTAAGTGTTAAGGAATTGTTGTTCAGAAATAATGAACCTCAACTCAAATTATAGAATCACTTTAATGGATTTTCCACTCGTATTCTCAAAATATCCATTTATCTATCTATCTATCTATCTATCTATCTATCTATCTATCTATCTATCTATCTATCTATCTATCTATCAACCAATCAGTAATTTATTCATTTACTTAACCATCCAGCTATCCATGCGTCCATCTGTTCATATTTGGACCAGTTTATTATTATTATTATTATTATTATTATTATTATTATTATTATTATTATTATTATTATTATTAGTAGTAGTAGTAGTAGTAGTAGTAGTAGTAGTAGTAGTAGTAGTAGTAGTAGTAGTAGTTGTAGTAGTAGTAGTAGTAGTATAGTAGTAGTAGTAGTAGTAGTCGTAGTGGTAGTGGTAGTAGTAGTAGTAATAGCAGCAGTAGTAGTATTGTTATTAATATTATTGGTGTTGTTATTATTATTAATTTGAACTAGTAACTCACTTCATACTGTTAATATCTGAGTTTATGGCATAGATAATTGCACATTTTTTCAACTGCTCATCACTTTCGCACTATTCTAGTTGTGTTTATTCTTTAGGCTTTTTTGGGGAATTTATATTATTTTACTACTTAAGTCATCTAAATCTAAGTCCTTAATACAGAGATGGCAGTAGTTCTACAAATTAATATTTAGGACAATATACTCCTTGTTCATGTTCCATACTATTTCAATTTGCACTATTTCAGCACAATTCTGGTGCTTCCACTTATTTATTTCTGCATTTTATGTATGTGTTGGAATTGCAACATATATTAAGTAAGTTCTTCTTGCTAGTTCGACCTGTAATGTTTTATTCGGGCAGGTATTATGCTCCCAAGGAGGCACAGGAGAGTTTAGTACAAAAGTAGGTATTTCCGCCCACCCAGTTTGCTCTGAGCAATTTAAAATGACACCTATCGGCCTACACCGAAATCATAGCCCAAATCAACGAGCGTCCAACTATTTATACAATCTGCTCATAGACTTCGCTTACACAGCTTCAATTACAAGCTCCATCCATACTCTATGATGCTCTGAAAAAGCAGGCGTTTACCCTCAAGTTCCCCTTTAACATTTCATCTTTCACTCTCAACACGTTTCCCCTCGTCACATGAAACCTGCCTGGAACACATAAGGTTCTATACCTCTGTCAGATCCCCCCTCATTATACAACGTTCCAAGAAAAAAAGATGAAAGCCAATTAAAGCTTTTCTTATAATCTGTCGTCGAGATCTGGTGACATCCCTGTAATCTTCCTCAGTTCTTGTTTTTTTCAAAATAATTCACACCTTCCGTGATGTGAAGTAACCAAAACAGTACACAATACTCCAAATTAGCCTCACCAGCTTCTTATAAACTTCAACAGAACTTCTTCTGTACTCAATCCTTTGGTTCATAAAGGACAGTGTCCGAAAAAAAAATCTTTGCGAACTATAAAACTATGACACACATATCAATGAGTAATAGAATTGTACTCCCAGATATAATTGACGTAAAGTACTCCACAGTGCCACGCCGTTCACTGTGTCAGACTATTCCTAGCGAATTATCCTGCCGAAATGTAACGGTTTGTACCTGTGTGCATTAAATCCATGCTGCAATTTTCAGCCCATTTGTCCAGTAGGTCCAGATCCTACTACAGGCTCAGATAATTAGAATTTTCTATCCTGCATACATAGTTATTTCCGCTCAATCCTTATATTTTCTGATACGATGAGGCCAACACTATATGCTTCTGAAATCTGCACATATGCTCGATTAACTGGGATATAAAACTTTGCCGAATTAAACACGCCAGCAATTTAAGCGACACGGAATAAACGTTAATTAAGTGCCACATACCTCAGCAACGTCAACGATTAGCACATAAATTAATCTTGATATGACCACAACTGTAAGCAGCTGGTTGAATTATTAAGATCTCGATTCATTTTTGTTCCGTGTATGTGTGAAGAAGAAGCAACGATGTTTTTAGTTGTATACCTACTTTCCGTACAATTCACGCCCGCATCTTCTCCGTGACCGCAGTTATTATTCCCCCATCCTCCGAAGGAACAATCCCAAAGGGCGGATTCCTTTCCATTGCACGCAACATCATCCATCCAGATATTCCCGCTGCCTTGCCCGAAGCGTGCCTCCGTTGTTGCTGCTGCGACAGAGGGACAGCCCAACTGTCTGCAGACAACCGTGGCGTCGTCAGTTCCCCATCCATCGTCGCATACCGTTCCCCATTGTTCATTGTACCGCACCTCCACTCTCCCTGAACAGCGATTGTCGCCGCCTACCAGCCTTATATCATGTTCTGGAATGACATTCAAAGCAAAAATTACTGTGAGACAGCGGCATATATTTACTTTTCAATTTTCTACCTTCCTGGTCATAACAGAGCGTATGAATGTTTGTTGATACGGAGCGGCCATTGTTGGAGCAGTCACGGTTAGTAGTAGGCCACTGATTTGTCAGGCTATGGCTCACAGTAGGATTCGGCTCGGAAGAGTTGTTGGCTCTGGATAAGATGTCTGAGTAACTGTGTTACGTTTCGATTTTTTCTCTTCTTGTTACTTTCTTACTTTCATGTATTGGTGTACAGGGAGAGTCCAATGAACTACAGATGCGTGAAGTGCATCCAGCTGCAACGACTTCAAGAGCGTGTTAGGGATTCAGGTAGCATATCGATGCACTCACCAGAGCTTCTACGGAAGGGACAAAAACAACAAAGCGGACTGGCAGCAAACACGTCCATAACTGTGACTCCTTGTTCCGGATATAAAATTGAATCCGGATAATTGGAAAACACAGAACGCTCAATTCCCAGCACTCCGACAGCGAGAGACTTGTGGGTTTCATCGCTGAGCAATTTACGCTAAGGAAATAGGACCTTAATTATGCCAGAATAGCAACGAGTCTATTGTATAATCTGCCACCTGTTGTCTATTCTCCCTCTGAAATACATTCTGTTGCCTTCCCCCTGTGATCTTTGACCCCAAGCTTTGGTTGACGTGAATCGATTATAAGCCCCGAAGTCTGATAATTGAATTAAAATGTGGTTTATGGACTGCGATTATCTCTTTGCTTTTCTGTTCTATCCCCCTCGAAATATATGTCAACTTGTCATTTGCCTTCTTCACCATAGACTGAACCTGTAAAATAACATTGCGGGAGTTTTACACAAGAATTCCTATTCTCGGCACTGGTTTCTACCAGCTATTGCGGAGAGTTTAAATGATTGTTGCGGGCGGTAGAAGCCGAAAGGAATGGGCTCAGGATAGGGCAGATGATAAACTAGGAAAGATAGCGTGCAGTCAGATTGTTAGAAGGGAAGGCTGGTGGTCGAAACAAACTGCTGCCAGCAGAGTACATCACAGTGCATTACGGACGCAGAATCAAAAAGCGTCTCAGTACTGTTCTAAAGTCCTATAAAATATAGGAATAGAGTGTGCTCACGCATTATCACTCCCATAGAGACAGATGTCAGTGAATACCACAGTTCTGCTCTCTCTCCACTGGAACTTTACTAGTCGTCATGATAACAGCAGACCATATACCAGTCAATAGAATCGTAACACACATTGCATGCGGTGCAATAGAATCACCTACACTATTTACTGCACACACGTCTTACGTCAGCGAGAGAATGGATTCGGATGAAGGGAAATTGCGCTTCAACTGGTCGATGTAATTTGCGCATGTATGCGATCATGTGTAGATCAGCACATAAATTCAGATCGTTTTACTCACAGCAACTGCAAGTGGCTCGAATAATTATTAAAAGATAAAATATTCGTTATTCCCAATAGAGACAAAGAAAGAACGAAGATGTTTTCCGTTCTATGCCTACCTTCTATACAATTCACTCCCGCATCCTCTCCGTGACCGCAGTTATGAGTACCCCACCCTCGGAAGGAACATTCCCCAAGGGCGGATTCATTTCCATTGCATGCAACGTCATCCATCCAGATATTCCCGCTGCCGTGCCCGAAGTGTGCACTCGCCAAAGCTGCTGCGCCAGAGGGGCAGCCCAGCTGTCTGCAGACAACCTTGGCGTCTTCTGTTCCCCATTCATCGTCGCATACCGTTCCCCATTGCGAATTGTACCGTACCTCCACTCTCCCTGAACAGCTACCGCTGCCGCCTACCAGCCTTATCACGGGCTCTGGAATGACATTCAAAGAAGAAATTATTATGTGACTCAGTGGGAGCTGTATTTTTCAGGTTGCTACCTACAGCTGAGTTTATTTCCACGATCCTGACCATAACACAGCTCTGAATGTTTTGTCAACCGCACCTACCATTACTGGAGCGGTGATTGTTTGAATAGGCTAGGCGGGCGAATGTCATTGTCATGCGTTGGCTGAAAGGAGTCTTCTGCATAGAAGAGGACCTAGCTCTGGGTAATTTACAAGGCTATTTACTATAGTTTATAGGGATTTTGCGTGTTATTCACGTCCGATGTTGGAGTCATGGAACCCCACGGGCAACTACATGAGCGTGAGATGCTTCTAGCTGCAGCTACTAGCAGACTGTATTACAGATCGAGAGCAGCATCTGCAGGACCTTCAGCATGTAGGGGACAGTGAGGAGAGATCGTCCAGCGGAGGTTCTGGGAAGTAGCCTCAACTAAAGTGCAGGAGCCTGACTGTCACTGGAGGGAAGTGGATGATGAATCGACATTAAGCTCAGAGCAACTCTTGGGTAATTCCACTGAATAATAACTAATCAAGTTGGACACTGTTTTCGAGATGACACCTTAGGGGATTGCACTGACACCGCGTGTGTCGCACCGAGCATGCGGCCGTGTTGCAGAAACTAAAGAGTGAGAGCTGGCTGCAGTTGCGAAGAGGCACTCAGTAGTCAAACGGATCGAAAATAAAATTCTGTTGATGAGAAAGGGGCACACGGGATACACGGGATATTGCGCTTCAACAGCTACATGTATTTTGCTCTGTCTGCTGTCAGGTGAGGATCAGGACATAAATTCACATCGTTTTACTCATAGCAACTGAAAACGACTGGTCTAATTATTAAAAGATAAAATGTTCGTTATTCCCAACAGAGAGAAAGAAGGAACAATGATGTTTTTAGTTCTATGCCTACCTTCTGTACAATTCACTCCCGCATCCTCTCCGTGACCGCAGTTTTGAATACCCCACCCTCGGAAGGAACATTCCCCAAGGGCGGATTCATTTCCATTGCATGCAACGTCATCCATCCAGATGTCCCTGCTGCCTTGCCCGAAGTAGGCACTTGCTATTTCCGCTGCGCCAGAGGGGCAGCCCAACTGTCTGCAAACAACCTTGGCGTCGTCAGTTCCCCATTCATCGTCGCATACAGTTCCCCATTGTGAATTGTGCCGCACTTCCACTCTCCCTGAACAACGATCGCTGCCGCCTGCCAGCCTTATCTCGGGTTCTACAATGATATTCTGAGAAGAAATTATTCTGTGACGCAGAGGTACCTGTATTTTTCAGAGTGTCGCTTACAGCTGAGTTGATTTTCACAGTCCTGACCATAACACAGCACGTGAATCTTTACACCAGATGAGCCACGTTTGCTTGCGCGGTGATTCTTGGCATAGACCAGGAGTGAGAGTGGCATTGTTATGCATTGGCTGAAAGGAGACTTCGACACGGAAGAACTCCTGTTTCAGGCTAACTTGACCGGACTCTTTACACAAATAGTCAAAGACTGAAATAGTCAATAGTCAAAGACTGTTTCTCAAAGGCTGTATTACGGATCGAGAGCATCAGATGCAGGACCTTCTCAATGTAGGGGACAGTCAGGAGATCGTCCATCGGTGGTTCTGGGAAGTATCCTCAACTAAAGTGCAGGAGCCTGAAAACTGCCTGAATGTCACTGGAAGGAAATGCATGGTGAATAGACATTCAGCTCAGAGCAGTTGTTGGGTCATTCTGCTCAATAATAACTATATCATTTTGAACACTGTTTTCCAGATAACATCCTAGGGGAACGCAACGGAGACCACGTGTGTCTCACTGTGTATGGGGCCGTGTTGCAGAAAGGACCGACTGAGAGTCGGGTGCCGGTAAGAATGGGCTCTCAATGCTCAGCCAGTTCGAAAATAAGATTCTGTTGATGTGAAAGGGACATAAGGATGGCCCTTTCCCCACAGGTGCCAGGGTAAAGGACGATACAGATCGCGTCCATAGCATTTTGGAGAGCGTGCGGGAGCAGGCAGATGAGTTCGTCCAAGGAACTTCCGCAGAATAGATTTAAACAGATAGACAAAATGCCGAGATGCAGGTAATTGAGCATTACTGCCAGTGACAAGCGTCAGTGTGGGTAGAAACAGAATGACTAAGCAGATAAATGTGTGGCTGAGAATTTGGAGCAGAGGGTCAGTGCTACCGTTTCATGGATCATTGGGATCTCTTCTGGGGGCCGTTTGACCTATACAAAAGCGAAGGGATTCAGCTGAAGCCGATTAGGACCAATATTATCGCGCACTTGTTACGAATCTGGGGATAGAAACAAGAGAAAATGGGCTCAGGATAGGGCAGATGATAAACGAGCAAAAACAGCGTGCAGTCAGATTGTTACGAGGGCAGGCAGATTATCGAACCAAGTAGTTGCCAGCAGAGTGCCTATCAATGCATTAGGGACGTGGAAATAAAAAAATCTTTCAATGTTGTTATAAAGTAGAATAATAGAGTGTGCTCACACATTCTCACCCCTACAGAGATAGATGTCAGTGAATACCACAGTTCTGTTCTCCCTCCACAGGGATGTAACAAGTTGTCACTCTCTGAAGTCCATATACCAGTCAATACTATCGTAACCCACATCGCATGCGGTGCAGTAAAATCACCTACAATATTTACTGCACACACGTCATACACCAGCGAGAGAATATAGTCGTATGAAGGGATATTGGGCTCTAAACGTTCGATGAATTCTGCTATGTTATCATGTGCGGATCAGTACATAAATTCAAGTCGGTTTACTCACAGCAAATGCAAATGGCTGGCCTAATTATTAAAAGATAATATCTTGGTGATTCCCAACAGAGAGAAAGAAGAGAAAACGTTGTATTTATTTCTATGCCTAACTTCTGTGCAACTCACTCCCGCATCCTCTCCGTGACCGCAGTTATGAGTACCCCATCCTCGGAAGGAACATTCCCCAAGGCCGAATTCATTTCCATTGCATGCAACATCATCCATCCAGATATTCCCGCTGCCTTCCCCGAAGTGAGCACTCGCTTTTGCAGTGGCGCCAGAGGGGCAGCTCAACTGTCTGCAGACAACCTTGGCGTCGTCTGTTCCCCATTCATCGTCGCATACCGTTCCCCATTGTGAATTGTACCGCACCTCCACTCTCCCAGAACAACGATCGCTGCCGCCTACCAGCCTTATTTCGGGCCCTGGAATGACATTCAAAGAAGGTAACTGTATTTTTCAGAGAGTTGTTTACAGCTGAGTTTAATTCCACGGTCCTGACCATAATATTACTCAAGCGGAGCCACCATTGCTGGAGTGGTGATTGTTGGCATAGGCCTGTAGTGGGAGTGGCATTGTTATGCCTTGGCTGAAAGGAATCATCGACACGGAAAAGTACCTGGCTCTGGGAAACTTAACAGGGCTATTTACTGTAGTTTAAAAGGCATTTGCGTGTTATTCATGTCAGATGTTAGAGTCTTGGATCTCCACGGGCAACTAAATGTGCCTGAGGTCCATCCAAATGCAGCTACTGGAATTTCGTCCTACAGATCGGGAGCAGCATCTGCATGACCATTGATTTCTAGGGGACTTTAAAGAGACCTTCCATCGGAGGTTCTGGGAAGAAGTCCAACTAATGATGGATGTAGCCTGAAAGCTGAGTGACTGTCAGTGTGAAGATGTTGGCTAGTGAATAGGCATTCAGTTGAGAGCAACACTTGGGTTACTGCCCTGAATAATAAATATATCTTTTTGATTTTATTTAGATAAGCTCCCAGGGAATGCCACGGGTGTCTGGTGGATCGCATTAAGCATGGATCCGTGTTGCAAAAGAGAACGAGGGTGAGTTGGGAGAGTTCGAAATGAGGGACTCCGTAGTCAGAAGGATCGAAAAACATTCTGTTGACATTAACATAACACAAGCACGGACTGTTGCCTCCCAGGTGCTGGAATAAGGGACGACTCCGATAGCGTCCACAGCGTTGTGGATGGGGAGGAAGAAATTCAGATGTGATGTATGTGTGGAATGACAAAATCTGTAAAGTTTGCTGTTCATGAGTGTTTATTCAGTCATGTTTTATTCGACTGGTTGTTTTATCATAGGCTCAGAGAAATCCCTGGCACAACAGCAGGCCCTTCCTCCCATCTAATTTCTACTGAAAGATTCAAAATCTCTCCTCCGTGCGAGCAAAACATCAGAATCATTGCCAGCCACATTCCAAACATCCATGCACCTATCCAAACCTCTCTTAATAGTTGAAGTCGAAATCGCTCGCAGAATTTCAGTTTGGAGGTTGACCCACACTCTCAAGACTTTCTGAGTGACGACATTTCCCCTCAAGATCCCCATTAACATTTTAACATTCATTCCGAACTTATGACCTCTATTTGCCGCCCCACCCAACCTGCAAAACGAGCTTGTTTGCAATAACCTTACATATACTTCTCATAATTGTGTAAAGGGAAGTAGAAGAAGAAGAAGAAAGTTCTTAACTCGGAGTGGAGTCATCATTACGCCGTCATGACGCCGGTTTTTTTTTAGCAGGCTTTCTTATTTTTATGAGGCCGTGTTGCTAGCTCGACGCTAACCCAACACTTATGGAAAGCGTGCAAGGGCACGGCTGGATTCGAACTCGGGAACCTTCGCTCCAAGGTCCGGCGTTGATGCCACTACGCCAAGAGCCGGCAAAACCTAAAACTTCAGCAAATTTCCTTTGTTGCGTAGTGGAGCGTATATTGACAAAATACATTATGGTCTGGGAAGGGGCACCAGTGTCCATACATTCCTACAAAAACTTGTGTATATGGCCAAATACATCAAGAATAAAGCCCTTCTCTCTATTGAGCACATCAACACTTCGTGTTGTTGTAGAAAAACAACATCCATCGCCAGGCAACCACATAACCCAGGTCCAGCACTCTTGTTGCTGAAGGTATAAGAGCCTCAAGACTCACAGCATCACGTTCAGGACAGGTATTACTCCTGAACGATGAGGCTCTCGAACCAAAGGGTACAATCACTCAACTTCATTTGCCCCTTCACTGAACTATGCCCACACCTGCGGAAATGAGTTCAAGGACTCCTCACCCCAACTTTACAGTATCTAGTATGTATTTATGTTATTGTAGTTTGTGTCTTTTTATTTTCTCAGTTCAAGCTGGTAAATCTTAAGGTACGGCCATAGCCAAGTGCATTCGTTTCACAAACAGAAGTAACCTACAGATGCTGGAAATCCAATGCAACACAAAGGAATTGCTGGCGGTAATTCTATCGAAATGTGTGATCCTTCGACGTGCCGGATCGTAACCCCACAACACACTGATTTCGTTATCTAAGAAACTTCCAGACTATTTTAGTGGTGTTTACTAGCGTAAATTTGACTGAGATTTATATAAATATTGCTGTGCATTACCAACTGTTTTATGGAGTTGTCCAGTGTCGTTTGGATGACAGTAGCTGCACTATGTTAATTCGTTCTACTTTTTTTTTCTTTGCTCCCGCTCACTGATAATGAGAACCTGAGCATCTTTAGATGAACCTCAGCAGAAGATGCCAAGGATAATAACTACCCTTACGTCAGCCAAATGTTTGGAGTGAAAGTCTACGGGGAGAGAACAGGTTGCAGTTCAGAGGGATATTAACTCAGCTATTTTGAATAGGTGCAGCAGTTTCTATTGCCCCACAGGTGAACGTTTTCTGTTATCTCTTACGGACCTATGCTCTACGAAAGTTGTCGCAAACTAAGTCGCACGACCCCTAGGTTAATGGTAAGGCTCCATAGCATTAATAGAAGAGTATCTAAGATAATATCCACTTGAATCCCGCTGAATGAATGAGGCAGAATTTAGCTTTTTGTGTCTCTATTGACCACGACTTAATTTTAATTCCGGGACATGGAATGACAATTCTGGACGTGATTGCTCCTAAGCTTTTGTTGATTAGATATTTGCATTAACGAGAAGGTGTACATATACACGTAACAAAGTAGCCATTTATCACAGACAGGACCCAGGCTGTAAAAATAAGGGAAAAGCTCTCCACTGCAATCACTCTGCGCACCGGTGCCCCGCAAGGCTGTGTACTCAGCCCCCTGCTGTAGTCACTGTACACCCATGATTGTGTAGCCAATGTACCATCGAACTCAATATATAAGTTTGCTGATGACACCACAATTGTAGGCCGTATCTTGGGTAATGATGAATTTCAGTACAGAGAGGAAATTAAGAACCTGATGGCATGGTGCGAAGACAATAACCTATCCCTCAACGTCAGCAAGATGAAGGAATTGGTTGTTGACTTCAAAAGGAGAGGCGGATCGCACAACCCCAATTACATCATTGGTGCGCAGGTGGAAAACGTTGACAGCTTTAAGTTCCTCAGGGTTAATATCACAAATGACCTGACTTGGTCTAACCAAGCAGAGTCCACTGCCAAGAAGGCCCACCAGCGCCTTTACTTCCTGAGAAAGCTGAAGAAAATTGGCCTGTCCCCTAAATCCCTCACTAATTTTTCTAGGTGCACTGTAGAAAGCGTTCTTCTAGGGTTCATCACAACCTGGTATGGAAGTTGTCCTGTCCAAATCCGGAAGAAGCTGCAGAAGATCGTGAACATAGCCCAGCACATCACACAAACCAATCTTCCACGCTTGGACTCACTGAACACCGCACGCTGTCGGAGCAGTGCTGCCTGGATAATCACGGACAAGACCCACTCAGCCAACACACTTTTTGTCCCTGTTCCCTCCGGGAGAAGGTTCAGGAGCAAGAAGAGTCTTACGGCCAGATTTGGGAAAATCTTCTTCCCAACTGTGATAAGACTGCTGAACGGATCCTGACCGGATCTGGGCCGTACCTTCCAAGTATCTCTACCTGACTTGCACTACCTTTCTTTCCCTTTTCTATTTTCTAATTATGATTTATAATTTAAAATGTTATTATACTTGCTTCGATTTGTACTTCAGGGAGCACGAAGCGCAGAATCAAACATCACTGCGAAGATTCTACGCTCTATAATTATTTGGTGACAATAAAGTACAGTAAAGTAAAGTTATTTGGTTGTTGCTGATGCCAAGTGGTGTTCTACAGGGGTTAGTCTTGAGACTGATTCTTTTTACGCTTTATGTCAATTATTCTGATGATGGCATTGATGGCATTGTTGCCAAGTTTGCTGCTGATACTAAGATCCGTGGAGGGACAGATAGTTCTGAGAAAGTAGGAAGGCTACAGAAGTATTTAATCTGAATTGGAGAATAGGTAAAAAAAGTGGCAGATGCGGTACGGTGTCGGGTAGTGTATGGTAATGCACTTCGGAGGAAGCTATGAAAGCTTTGACTATTTTCTGAATGGAGTGGCAACAAAAAGTCTGAGGGATTTGAGAACCGTTGGGCAGGATTCCCTAAAGTTTAATTTGCAGGTTAAGACTTGGTGAGGAAAGCACATACAGTGCTAGTACTCATTTCAAAAGGACTAGTTGTCAGCAGCGGACATCGAATGGACCCAAATGCAAGACGCAGACACTGAAGTACTAGGGGTAGGACAAGATGGGGATGCCATGGCATGCAAGAGGTAATGCATGCAGGGCTGGATCCCGGAGGTCCGGCAGGCGGAGCAGGATCCCAGAGTTCAGGCGAGGCAGGAGGATCCTAGAGTTCAGGCGAGGCAGGAGGATCCCAGAGTTCAGCCGAGGCAGGAGGATCCCAGATTTCAGGCAAGGGAGGAGGATCAGAGAGTTCGTGGCAGACAGGAGGATCCCTGAGTTCGTGGCAGGGTAGCAGGATCCCAGAGTTCAGGCGAAACAGGAGGATTCCAGAGTTCAGGCGGAGCAGGAGGATTCCCCTGGGGCGGGCGCAAAACTCCTGGACAGGGCCGCCTCCCAGGCAGGAACACGGAGGCCCGGGCAAAGCGCGGAACACCTGGGCAGGTACGGGCACAACCCGTAGGGAGCAAGGCGTGGAAAGGGTCGGAGTGTTCAGGGCGGACCGAATGGATCCCGGGTAGGGCCTCTTCCCACGCGGAAACACGGAGGCCTGTGCAAGGCGCGTACACCTGAGCAGTTGCGGGGCACAATCCATACGAGGTGATGGGTAGGAAGGGGACCAATTTCTCCCGCCGGGCAACGGCAGAAGCCCTGGCTTCCCCGAAGGAGGAAAGGGACAGGAAGGACAGAAACACCCGAGGGGTAACGGCGACGGCCTGGTTTACTCGACGAAGGTAAGGGACAGGAAGGGACAGAACCACCCGAGGGGTAACGGTAACGACCTGGCTTACCCGATGGGGGCAATGGACAGGAAAGGAGCTGGGTCATGGGTGAGCAGCAGGACTACGGGGTTACACCGGTAAATAGGGAGAAGCAAGCAGACAGCGCGACAGCGCGCTCAAGGCGTATACGGCGGAACAGCGGGACCAGCGCACACGAAAGAAGCAGGAAAACAAGACGACCCTGGACAGAACCGATACAGAGCAGGTCAGAAACCGGGCAGGGTAAACAGGGTATGGAACAGGTCAGAACCCGGGCAGAACAGGATGCACAGCAGGCCGGCAACCAGTGCAGAACAGGATTCGGAGCAGACGAACCAGGTACAGAGCGGGTTAAACCGGCTTCGGATCAAGACGACCCCCAACTAAGCTCAGTCCCCGCGCCGCTAATAAACACCTGCCCTCAATAGGCGACAGGTGTACCACCTTAATCCAAGATGATCCAATGGCTCCGGGTGACAGGAAAGCTGGCTGCAAGGACCGGAGTCCGGTGCATGCGGACCGGAGCAGGACCCGGAAGACTAGTATATTAAAGCAAGGAAATAAAGCTGAAACTTAGAAGACTAGGGAGAAGCCTCTCTCGGAGTATTGTGAGCAGTTTTCGGCCCTTCATCTTACGAGGAATGTGTGTAAACTGGAGAGTTTTCAAAGGAGTTTTATGACAACTGCTGTCTGCAAACAAATTTTCAAGCCGCATTCATCATCGCAAACGGTGCCCCACTGTCTTTGTGGTTCACCTTAACTTTTCCCGAGGAACGAATGTTGCCTCCTGCTTGATTGATATCCAGAGGTGAAATGAAAGACGATGAATTTGTTTATATCTGCGGCCCAGAAGGCTTTCGTTTGAGTTTTCTTCACCGTCTTGTTCTATTCCGTATTGTTGCTCGCCATGATATCATAGTGAATATGTGCTCCAATATCGGTAGACTTACAGTAATATCTGGCAGTGATCA
The DNA here is from genome assembly GCF_030144855.1 of Hypanus sabinus. Taxonomy (NCBI): domain Eukaryota; kingdom Metazoa; phylum Chordata; class Chondrichthyes; order Myliobatiformes; family Dasyatidae; genus Hypanus; species Hypanus sabinus. The sequence goes on along the minus strand of NC_082729.1, from coordinate 19,644,076 downwards.
TTTCAGTTCTGCTGTCCCTGTGCTATCGCACTAACAAGGTGACGCTATTCCAGAGAATTAATTACAATTATCTTCAAATGAGTTCCATTCATTTCAGTAAATGTGTAGTAATTTATTTTACTTGAGTCTCACTATTATGTCCAAGCGTGACGTTAAGTGAGAGCACCAATCGAAAAATACAGCTTAGGTGCTCCCATTCTATAGATTCCCACGTAAGCTAATCCCGTTTGCCCACCTTTGGCTCATATCCCCCTAAAGCTTGCCTTGTTATGTAACTGTATAAATATATTTTACTGAAGATAAATGCCTGTTTCATTCGCTTCATATGAAAGCTCATTGCATGTACTGACCACGTACCGGAAGAAAAAACTCCTCAGAATCCTGTTAAAGTTGCTTACGCCAATTGCTGAAAGTAGCATCACAGGTATATAGGGTGATAAAGATAGCGTTGGCACAAAAGTGTTCATAAACCGGGGTACTAAGTGCAGCAGATGGGACGTTATTTTGAAATTGCATAAGACATTTATAAGGCCTACTTCGGAGTATTGTGTGCAGTCCTGGTCACCTACCCACAGAACGTGTGTAAATATTGTTGAACGGGTACAGAGATAAGTTACAAGAATGGGGTCGTGTCTATAACGTCAGTTATAAGGAAATATTGAATAGATTAGGACTGTATTCCAAAAAACGTAGAAAATAGAGAGGAGATTTGACAGGTGTATACAAAATTATGTGAGGTGCATATCCGGGAAATACTGGCATGGTTTTTCAACTGTGGTTCGGTAGGACTGAAAGCATTGTTAATAGGTGCTGTGGAAACGTGAGAAGTTCAAGGGGAATATAAGGGGAACCTTCTTCACTTAAAGGGTCTTGAGGGTGTGAAGTAAGCTGCCAGCACTAGGGTGCATGGGAGCTCGCTATCAACATTTAAGGGACCATGGAGAGGTACATGTATAGTTGGCGTGTGGAAGACAATAGTCCTGGTGCAGGTCGATAGATGAAGGAAGCTTAACTGTTTTCCGCATGGAGCAGATTGGCCGAAGGACCTGTTCCTCTTCTGTTCTTTTCTCTGAATCTATGCCTAAGGTTCTGCTGTTCCAGAATCTGAACATAGGAAAGCGACTGCACAATTTCGTGCAGGATTAGCGCTACAGAACAGCCTGAAAGTTTAACTTCCATTTGTCCATCACCTGAAAATACTCTGAAGATAAATTTATTTTACCATTTCTTGGCTCACACACACAGCAGAACAAGATCCTTCTGTAAATCTTGACAGCCGCCCTCGCTGTCAAAAACACTATTTGTTTTGTGGCGTCTGTTAACTTTGTTGTCTAATCCCACTCAGATAATTGATCACAATCATACGGTGTATACATTTGTATTAGTTGCAAATCCTGTAGTATATTAGCCAATGTGCACTTTAAAGTGGCGCAATGTGATATTTCTTCTTATGCCTCTCCCAGTGATCGGTATACTTTCAGTTATAAACACAGCTGTGAAAGTAGTTTATTTTAATCATTCACTTCTATGAATTGTAGCAACGGACATTGTTGGTGCCCTTTGAAGAAATCTAGTCCTTGCCGATGTTCAGGACTAGTAATTTCAGAAGCGTTCTGAAGTATAGACTTGTGGTGAAAAGGCATATTACTTATTAGGGTATCTCTCAATTGTGGCATTGGTTTATATTCTGTTGAGTATGTAAACAGAAATAAGCATCTCCATCCTTCTGGAGCTGAATAATCACTAAGTATAAATTTTGGCAAAACGTTATAAATTTAGCTTAAATATCCGTCATTTTCCACAGCGACACGTGACAACATTAACCGAATTTTTTTTCACAAGAGGACCTACTGATCTATGTGATCTTCCGTGAGGTCTCAAGTCCAGGCTCCTACAAATCTGTACCTTTATTTATGACTATGATTATGTTTCAGGGAAACGGATTATGTCTTTACCACGTTCTTACAGATTCCGAATTTTAAAATAAAAACGTAAAGGGAATTGCTCGGGGACACTTCCAAACTAAAGATCGCAGAAATGTAAGAAACCTTCTCACAGGGAAGCCGAGGGGCAATAAAGGAAAAGGAAAGTGGTTGAATTTGTTAACCAAACTAACGTTGAATAATTATGGATAACCATCATCATTATGTATGAGTTTGCTACTTAATGCAGCATATTTTTCTTCAGTTAAATGTTAGTAAGGCATACCTGATTGGCAAGTAACACCTGCATCTTCGCTATGTGTGCAATCATGAACGCCCCATCCCCGGAAGCGGCAATCAGACAGGTCAGTCTCAGAACCTATGCAGGCCACGTCGTCCATCCAGATTTGCCCCAGGCCAGTCCTGAATGCTGCTGATCCAATCGCAGCGGCATGCGAACCACAGCCAAGTTGACGGCAAACAACCTCTGCATCTACTGTCTCCCAATCGTCGTCGCAAACCGTACCCCATTGGCTATTGTGCAGAACTTCCACTCTCCCGGAACAGCGATTGCTCCCACCTATCAGTCTCACTTTAGGCGCTAAAATTAAATATAAAGACACCGTTAGTCGTGGCAGTTGATATTTTGTTCAGTTTATATCTATCTCATATAATTATTTCGAAATAGAGCTCAGAATAGACCACTTTACCCCATCGATCCAGGCAATCCATCTGTCTAATACTGGCCTAATTACAGGACAATTTGCAATGGCAATCTATCTAGTAACTCGCATAGTTTTGGACTTGGAACAAACCGCACCAATCAGAGAGTCTGGATGGTAATGGGAAGAATGTACAAACTTCATGCAGATAGCGGCAGGATTGAACTCAGAATACCGGCACGCCCACTGCTGTAAATGCTTTGCTCTAACCGATACGCTACCATGGTGTATATTCTTTCTATTTTTCCCTTCTGCATTTGAAAAGTTAAGGGAAAATACCTTCATATTTGAACACACATTTAATGAAATAATTCATTAAATTTCTACCCGTAGATTGCCTCCATCTCAGAAGATGGCTCATTTCTAATGCTCTTTGGAAATACTAAATGATGGGAAACACGTTATATGCATAAATCATGCAGAGCTTTCAGGACTGCAGATGGAATAGTAGTCTTATTTTTGAAATCTTTTTATTAATTTTTAAACAAACATAAATGAAACATGAATACAAAGTGTTTGAGAGTACATAATTGATAGTTTAAGTAGACATTCAAATAAATAATAATTAATATATATAGCCTCCCAAACTCACAGTATTTATGAACAAAAGAAACAAAAAGAAAAAAAAAAACAAAAAGAAGAAAAATAACACTAACCAACATGGGCCGTTGCATAATGTTAAATGCATACAGTAGTGCCAATAACTCCGAACCTCCATCCAAGTAATTAAGGATAATAAAAGTAAGGTTTAGGAAAAGACAATTTAGCTCATATAAAAATGTTCAATAAATGGTCTCCAAATTCTTCTAATTTAACTGAAGTATCAAAAACAACTCTTCTAATTTTTTCTAAGCTCAAACAAGAGATAGTTTGAGAAAAACACTGAAATATAGTTGGAGGATTAATTTATTTCCAATTCAATAACATAACTCTTCTAGCCACTAATGTAACAAATGCAATCATTCGTCGAGCTGAAGAGGATAAACGACTATTATCCACCATTGGTAAACCAAAAATTGCAGTAAAAGGATGTGGTTGGAAATTGACATTCAAAACTCTTGAAATAATACTGAAAATATCTTTCCAGTAATTTTGTAAACAAGAGCAAGACCAAAACATATGGGTCAATGAGGCAACATCAGAATGACATCTGTCACAGGTTGGATTAACATAAGAATAGAATCGAGCAAATTTATCCTTAGACATATGAGCTCTATGTACAACCTTAAATTGTATTAGGGCATGTTTAGCACAAATAGAGGACGAATTGACTGATAGTAAAATTTTCTCCCACTGCTCAATGGGTACAAGACAATGAAGTTCTTCTTCCCATTCCTTAATTTTTTCTGATAACTCTGGCTGAATTTTCATGATCATATTATAAATAACAGCTACTAAACCCTTTTGACAAGGATTCAGAGCTAAAATTCTTTCCGCAATGTCCAATGGACATAATTTCGGAAAAGACTGTAACTCATTATACAAAAAATTTCTAACTTGGAAATATCTAAAAAAATCGGTTTTAGGTAAATTATATTTATTAGATAGCTGTTCAAAGGACATAACGCTGTCGTCCAAAAACAAATCACGAAAACATGTTATACCTTTTGTTTTCCATAAAAGAAAAGCTTGATCCATAAAAGAGGGCCGAAAGAAATAGTTAGACATTATAAGGCATGAAAAAATAAACTTATTCAAACCAAAAAATTTACGAAATTTAAACTAAATTCGCAATGTGTATTTGACTATAGGATTAGTTATTTGCTTATTCAATTTAGATAAAGAAAAAGTAAGTGGAAATCCTAAAATTGAAAACAATGTTAAGTCTTGTACAGATTTAGATTCCAAATTTACCCATTGTGGGCAAGCAGCTATAGTCAATTCTTTTGTCCAAAATATTAAATATCGTATATTAACTGCCCAAAAGTAAAATCTTAAGTTTGGCAAAGCCAAACCGCCCTCCTTCTTAGGCTTCTGTAAATATTTTTGCCTAGTCTAGGATTTTTATTCTGCCACAGTTAAGAAGATATTTTGTAGTCAATAATATAAAAAAAAACATTTACGAATAAACATTGGTAATGCTTGAAGTAAATATAAGAATTTGGGTAATACCATCATCTTAATAGCATTAATTCTACCAACCAATGACAAAGATAGTGGAGACCACCTGATAGTAAGTTGATTAATTTGGTCAATTAAGGGTAAAAAGTTAGCTTTAAATAAATCTTTATGTTTCTTAGTAATTTTAATATATAAATAAGTAAAATAATCTGTATCAACTTTAAATGGTATATGTTTATAAATTGCACCTTGCATATTTAATAGAAATATTTCGCTCTTATTAAAATTCAATTTATAACCAGAAAAGTTACTAAACTGAGCAAGCAAGTACGAAATAGCAGGAATAGATCTTTCAGGGCCAGATATGTATAGTAACAAATCATCAGCATATAATGATAACTTATACGTCCCCTCCCCACGAGTAATACACAAAATATTAGGTGATTCACGAATGGCTATAGCCATAGGTTCTAAAGCGATGTCAAATAGTAAAGGACTTAAAGGACAACCTTGCCTTGTACCACGGAATAACTGAAAAAAAGATATTTGATTATTGGTAAAAACCGAAGCCAAGGGTTTATGATTTATTAATTTAATCCCTGATACAAATTTTGAACTAAAATTAAAATGCTGCATCGTATTAAATAAATATGGCCATTCAACTCTATCAAATGATTTTTCAGCATCTAAAGAAATGACACATTCTGGTATTTTGGGTGAAGGAGTATAAATAATATTAATTAATTTTCTAACGTTAAAAGATGAATAGCGATTTTTAATAAATCCAGTCTGATCTTCAGAAATGATTCTAGGTAATATATTTTCTAATCTAGTAGCCACAATTTTACTAAAAATCTTAAAATCCGTATTCAGCAAGGATATAGGCGGATAGGATGTACATTCATTAGGGTCTTTATAATTTTTAAGAATTGAAGAAATAGAAGCTTCATATAAAGTTTGTGGCAATTTGCCTATAATTAACGCATCATTAAAAATTTTTCCAAGCCAAGGAGAAAGCATAGAGGAAAAGGATTTTAAAAATTCTGCAGAATAACCATCTGGACCAGAGACTTTACCGGAATTCATTGAAAAAATAGCCTTTTTTATTTCAGTTTCCGTGAAAGGTGTATCTAAGAATGCACTATCTTCTACTGTTAATTTTGGAATATTCAATTTCCTTAAAAATTCATTTATTATAGAAGAATCCTCAGCAAATTCTGATTGATATAAGGAATTATAAAATCTTGAACGGCTTTATTTATCCCTTTATGGTCGATCGTCAGAGTGCCATCTTGTTTACGAATCCTAGTAATCTGTAGTTTAACCGAAGCAGTTTTCAATTGATTAGCCAATAATTTACCAGACTTATCTCCATATACATAAAACTGGGTTCTAGATTTAATTAACTGATTTTCAATCGAAGAGGATAATAACAAACTGTGCTCCAGTTGAAGTTCCGCTCTTTCTTTATAAAATTCTTTGCTAGGGGTCACTGAATAAATCTTATCAATTGCTTTGATTTTATCAACCAATGTTAATCTTTTAGAATTAGTTCGTTTCCTAACTCCAGCAGAGTATGAAATAATCTGTCCACGAATAAATGCTTTAAAAGTGTCCCATAAAATTCCACTAGAGAGCTCTGCTGTAGAATTTGTTGAGAAAAACAATTCAATTTGTTGTTTGATAAAATTGACAAAGTCTAAGTCCAGCAATAAAATAGAGTTGAACCTCCACAATTTAGCATTAATAGATGAATCCAATATCTTAATAGATAACTTCAAAGGTGCATGATCAGAAAGGGTAATAGAGTCATATTTACAATCGATAACATCTGTAAGTAAACGGTGATCAATGAAAAAGTAATCAATTCTTGAATAACTATGATAAACATGAGAAAAGTATGAAAACTCTTTGTCATTGGGGTGTAAAAAACGTCAAATTTCGAATATTGCAGAATCAGTCATAAAGGAGTTGATAAAAGAGGCCGATTTACTCGGAAGAACTTGAGTGGACTTGGATGTATCCATCGAAGGGTTGAAACAACAGTTAAAATCCCTACCCATTATCAGTCTGTACTGGTTCAAATTTGGAAAGGATGTAAATAGACACTTTAAAAATTCAGGACAATCAGTGTTTGGAGCATAAACATTAACTAAAACAAATTTTTGATTAAAAAGGAGACCAGTAATAAGCAAAAAAATCTACCTTGTGGGTCTGAAATTGTTTCATGATGTATAAAGAAGGTTGAAGAATCTTTAAAAATAGAAACGCCTCTTACTTTGGCTTGAGAAATCGAGTGATATTTTTGTCCTTCCAAAACCGAAAAAAGCGTTGACTATCGACCTTCCTGACATGAGTTTCTTGTACAAAGATAACATTAGCATTCATTCTATGGAATACTTTGAATATTTTTTTCCGTTTGATCGGATGATTTAAACATTAGTATTCCAAGAAACAAAATTAATAACCCTATCCATATTGAGAATATTTATTACAATTAACACATAAGGTTAAAAAAAAGATGAACTCATGAATCCGGAAGAGGGAAGTAGGTTCAAGGAGAAACCGGAAGTCACGGCACAGCAACCATTTTTGTAGTTTCATATGAGCCCATGAAATAAAACTAAGCATAAAGCAAGCAAAAAGAAAAGAAAGAAGAAAAATCCCCTCCCCCCTCAAAACCCCAGGAAAAAAGCCAAAAAGAGGCAAGCAAGCAATCTAACACTAAAATTACCCTCATGTCTCAAGACGGCAACTTAAACAAAAAAAAGTTGACTGAAAGATACAAACCGCCCATATTATAAGAAAGGTTGGTATAACAAAAATCAAAATATAAAATTGGTATTATATATATATATATATATATATATATATAAAACAAAAGGATTTTAAAAAGTTAAAATGATAAAACCCATAAAAGAATAATACTGATTAGTGATTTAAAAGAGAGTTTTAAACCTATTCAAAACGGATGTGACGTTCCAAGCACTAAAGCCTTTCGGGAAGAAGAAACAAAATTTTATTTAAAAAACAAATCTTAATATTTAAACGTTAAAAATATAACAAATTATAAAAATTAAGTTGTATACGAACTTAAAAGAAAACCCTAATAAATTATTTTCAAAACTAACAGATTAATAATATGAAAAAATAACAAACTCAGAATAAACCAAATACGAACTTTTACCATGTATAAAAAATACATGTAAGCCATACATTAAAAAACCATCATTTTATAGAAGATCCAAATCTTATAAACTAATTATGACATTAGTCATCCCGATAAAATGTTATTCTTCCAGAAAACTTTGAGCATCTGCTGGAGATTTAAACAGCCGATTAGTTCCGTCTTCGAGAGAAACTCTCAAATGTGCTGGGAATAACAGCGTTTGCTTGTAGCCTTTCTGATGAATTTCCGACATAACCGATTTAAAAGCCATACTTGCCCGTAAAACTTCGGGACTGTAGTCTTCCAGAATACGGAATTTAAAATCTTGAAAGCTGATCATACCCTTTTTCCGTGCAGCCCGAATCAAACGCTCTTTGGATCCGGAGAATTACTTGTCGCGGTTTCAAACTTGAATCCAAATGAAAACGAGAAATGCGAAGTGCACGGTCGATTATTAGAGGGGGATCCAGTACGTCTGAGCCAAAGACATCCATTAAAAATTTGGAGAAAAAAACAGTGAGAACGCCATTTTCAAATTTTTCCGGAATCCCAATTAACCGAAGATTTTGTCTTCGAGAGCGTTTTTCAAGATCAGTAATTTTAGAGTTATAACGATCCATCTGTTGAGAAGTCGAAGTTTGCTGTTGTTGTAAAGTTTCAATTATACGATCTGTCTTGCGAGCTGCTTCTTCAAGAACTAAAATACCTGTCTTGTTGTTTTTGTGACACCAGTCTAAGTGCCTGAAGTTTTGCGTCAAATGTCTTTAAAATTTCATCGAATGTAGAAAGCTTTGTGGTTAATTTACTCTCCAGTTTTCCAAGACTGTCGTCCATAAGATTCGCAATTGCTTCTAAAGTTACCGGTTCTTTCGTCTGTTTCGATTCCTTTGCTTCAGACATTTCAGCGAGTAGAAAATTATTCAGAATTGAAAAAAAAATCGTATGTTTAAACCCCTTTAGAATAGGTATAAAAAGATCAATTAGGGGGCGTTTGTAGGTTAAAAAAAAGTAAAAGGTTTGGAGCAAAGCCTAAAACTTCTTCACTCCATAAGCGCCATCTTGAGACCTCCCGGAGTAGTAGACTTATCGACTGATAACTCTCCGGACAAAAATTGTAGCTCTCACTTAATATTACCGTGGGTGCACTTGTTCAGTTCTACATCTGTCTACACGAAAGCATTGCATTAGACAATTAAGGCACAACATGGTTTTGAAGGTGTAAATTGGAGTAGCTCAAATAAGTGCAAAATGGTTATTGGAAGCAATAATTGTAGATTATTATCTCAGATCCGACTAGGAGTTGAGGATGCCATCATCTAAATGCTGAACCATGTCTACGCCCACCTGGACAAACCGGCGAGCACTGTGAGGGTCATGTTTTTTTGACTTCTCCAGTGCGTTCAACACCATCCGCCCTCTCTGCTTGGTGTGAAGCTGACAATGATGCAGGTGGATGCTTCCCTGGTGTCATGGATAATTGATTACCTGACTGACAGACAACAGTACGTGCGCTTGCAACACTGTGTGTCAGACAGAGTGGACAGCAGCACTGGGGCTCCAGAGGGGACTGTCCTGTCGCCCTTTCTGTTCACCATCTACAACTCCGACTTCAACTACTGCACAGAGTACTGCCATCTTCAGAAGTTTTCTGATGACTCTACCTTAGTCGGGTGCATCAGCAAGGGATATGAAGCTCAGTACAGAGCTACGGTGGGAAACTTTGTCACATGGTGTGAGCAGAATTAACTGCAGCTTAATGTGAAAAAGACTAAGGAGCTGGTGGTGGACCTGAGCAGGGCTAAGGTACCGGTGACCACTGTTTCCATGCAAGGGGTCAGTGTGGACATGGTAGAGGATTACAAATACCTGGGGATACGAATTGACAATAAACTGGACTGACTGGTCAAAGAACACTGAGGCTGTCTACAAGAAGGGTCAGAGCCGTCTCTATTTCTTGAGGAGACTGAGGTCCTTTAACATCTGCCGGACGATGCTCAGGATGTTCTACGAGTCTGTGGTGGCCAGTGCTATCATGTTTGCTGTTGTGTGCTGGGGCAGCAGGCTCAGGGTAGCAGACACCTACAGAATCAACAAACTCATTCGTAAGGCCAGTGATGTTGTGGCGGTGGAACTAGACTCTCTGACGGTGGTGCCTGAAAAGAGGATGCTGTCCAAGTTGCATGCCATCGTGGACAATGTCTCCCATCCACTCCATAATGCACTGGTTAAGCACAGGAGTACATTCAGCCAGAGACTCATTCCACCGAGATGCAACAGTGAGCGTCATAGGAAATAATTCCTGCCTGAGGCCATCAAACCTTACAACTCCCTCCTCGGAGTGTCAGACTCCTTGAGCCAATAGGCTGGTCCTGGACTAATTTCCACTTTACATAATTTACTCATTATTGTTTAATTATTTGTGGTTTTGCATTGCTATATTTCTACACTATTCTTGGTTGGTGCAACTAGAACGAAACCCAAATTCCCTGGGGATCAATAAAGTATGTCTACCTGTCTGTCTCTCTGTCTGTAGATAAGGTCAACTTGACCTATGAAAACCTCTCTGCCTTTTCAACATGCTGAGCCATTTACCCTCTCAGCCCCAATCTCCTGGCTTACTTTCATATTGCTTCATGTCTTAAGTAATCAACAATCTATCAGTCTCTGCCTTAAATATACTCGATGTCTTGGCCTTCACAGCTGCCCTTGGCAACACATCCCAGAGATGTGCCACACACTGGGATCTTATTCCCTCCATTTAAATTTCCCAAAATAATGTAGCTATATAAATATTAGTGTGGTTCACCGCTCGCCATATATATTGTAGATGTCGTCGCACAGATGAAAGGTGACTAGAGTATGGAAAAGGATGTAACCAATCTTTGACGAGACAATTGAAAATATTAATAACTTTCAATAGAGGGTTTGGCAAAAATGTTGACAATGTACTCATGGTTCCTGGGAACCACCATCTCTCAGGATCTGAAGTGGGAGCAGAACATCAGCTCCATCCTGAAGGAGGCCCAGCAGCGGATGTACTTCCTGCGGCTCTTGAGGAAATATGGTCTGCCTCAGGAATTGCTGCTGCAGTTCTGCACTGCAGTCATTGAGTCTGTCCTGTGCACCTCGATCACGGTGTGGTTTGGAGCCGCCACCAAGCAGGATAGAACCAGACTGCAGCGCACAGTGAGGACTGCCGAGCGCATCATAGGAGCGTCCCTGCCCTCTATTGTGGACCTATAATCTTCCAGGTTCAAGAAGACGGCGGGGAACATCTTAAAGGACTCCTTCCATCCTGCGCACGGACTGTTTGAACTGCTTCCGTCTGGTAGTCGCTTCAGATCCCTCCAGACTAAGACTAATAGGCACTGGAGAAGTTTTTTTTCCCTACGGTTTGAAATCCACCTGCCACTTCTCAGCCCATTTCTGCATCCTATCAATGTTTCTCTGCAATCTTTGACAATCCTCTACACTATCTACAACACCACCAACCTTTGTGTCGTCTGCAAACTTGCCAACCCACCCTTCTACCCCCACATCCAGGTCGTTAATAATAATCACGAAAACTTCAGATCCCAGAACAGATTCTTGTGGGACACCACTAGTCACAACCCCCCAATCCGAATGCATTCCCTCTACCACAAGCCTCTGCTTTCTGCAGGCAAGCCTATTCTGAATCCACCTGGCCAAACTTCCCTGGATCCCATGCTTTCTGACTTTCTGAATAAGCCTTCCGTGTGGAACCTTGACAAATGCCTTACTAAAATCCATGCAAATCACATCTTCTGCACTACCCTCATCTATATGCCTGGTCACCTCCTCAAAGAACTCCATCCGGCTTCTTAGGCACGATATGACTTCACAAAGACATGCTGACTGTCCCTGATCAGACCTTGATTCTCTAAATGCCCATAGATCCTATCTCTAAGAATCTTTTCCAAAAGCTTTCCCACCACAGACGTAAGGCTCACTGTTCAATAATTACCTTGACTATCCCTTCTACCTTTTTTGAACAAGTGGACAACATTCGCCTCCCTCCAATCCTCCAGTACCGTCCTCGTAGACAACGAGGACATAAAACAAAACATTTCAAATAAAGAACTTATCTATTACCCAGACAATTTTGATACTCCTCTCAGTTATAATGAAAGTGAATTTGTTTCAGATAGAGTGTACGAGACTTCTGTCCGTCTCCGGAATTGAGCAAGGGCCGCGGCAATATCCATAGCAACCGAGAGGACATAACAGGCTCTAGGGATTTATGCAACCGATTTGACTCGACAGCAGACGCCTCCTCCTTCGGAAATCTGTACAGGTCCATTGAAGCGCTGGTGATTTGTCTCCCTTCGATAGACTCTATATTCACCTCTCGAGTAAATATAGCTGTAAAAAGTCCATTTCTGATCACCCCATCTCATTTGGTTGCAAGCATAGATTACCATTCTGCTCTTCCCGTAGACCAATTCTGTACCTTGATATCAGTTTAATCTTAGCATGTTTGTTGAATGCCTTTGGATTCTGCTCCCCTCGCCTGCTAGTACAAACTAATTCCTTATTTTATCCTTCCTGACTTTTTTCTGGTGTTCTCTTGCATTTCTTATATTCCAGTAGTGCCTCACTTGATCCATCCTACCTATTCCTACTATGCAGAAGCTTAATGTTTCTCAACATCTCTTGAAAGTTTTAAGACCATAAGACAGATGAGCGGGATTAGGTCATTCGGACCATCGAGACTGCTCCATTCCATCATGGCTGATACCGGATACATTTGCCTTCTCGCTATATGCTTTGATGTCCTGACCGAAAAGGGAATTATTAAATTCCGCTCTAAATATACCCAGGTGTTCGGCTCCGCGGCAAAATCTGTCAGTGTATTCCACAGATTCCCAGTTACTTGGTAAAACAACATCCTTCTACCTCTGTCCTATGTGGTCGCTGCTCAATTTTCCGGCTGTGTCCTCTTTTTCATCATACGATTGCAAACATCCTTTCCAAATGTATCACATCTAGTCCTTTCAACATTCGCTATTTTTCAATGACGTTACATCGCTTTCTTCTACATTCCATTGAGTACAGGCCCAAAGCTAACAAACGCTCCTGATATGTTAACTCTTTCAGAGCCGGAATAATACTCGTGAACCTCCTCTGGTCTCTGTTTAAAGACAAGACATTCTATCTAAGATATGGGACCTCTCAAATCTGGGTCTGATTCGTATCTTATTAAGACTTAGCATTATCTCCTTGCTTTTCTATTCTATTTCCTTTGAAATAAATATTAACTTTGCACTTGGCTGCTTTACCACAGACTCAGTTTGTAAACTAACATTCTGGGAATCTTCCACATGAACTCTAAATTTCCTCTGCACTTTTGATGTTTGAGCCATCTCCACAATTAGATAATCTCAAGCATTAGATTAAATAATAATCCACATTATTGATCATTTCATGAAAATGTATTATCATTCGTTTCCTAACATTGTATTCCACCATCCGGATTTTTGCATATTCTTCTGATTTGTCTAAGTCCTGCTGCAATCGCATTGCTTCCTCAGCACTATCCCACCCTCCACTTTTCTTCGTATTATCCATGAACATTGCCACAAACCACCAATTACATTATCCAATGCATTGGCAAACAATATGAAGAATAGCTTTTCCAATGTTGTCCACTAAGGAACACCACTATTCATTGGCAGCAAACCAGTAAATGCCCCCTTTATTCCCACTGGCTGGCAGCCATTCCTCTATGCCAGTACCTTTCCTGTAACACCATAATCTCAGCTAGTTAAGCAGCCTTATTACTGGCTCCTTAACAAGTGGCTTTCGAGAATCCAAGTAAGTTCCATCCCTTGCCTCTGATGTGCCTTTTTTGCTTGTTGCTTTCTTGAGAAATACTAAGAGATTTGTCAGGCAAAAGTTTCCTTCACAGAAGCCCTGCTCACTTTCATTTATTTTATCATTAGTCTCCAAGTACCCCGAAACCTCATCCAAAACCAGGGAGGTTAAGCTAACTGGCCGATAATTTCCTGACCTTTGTTTGTCTCCCTTCTTAAAGACTGGAGTAACATTTGCAATCATCCTGTCCTCCGGGATCATGCTGGAAAAAATAAATCTTGGCAGATTATGATCAATGCATCCGTAATCTCTTTAAAAAAACAAAAAATCGTAAACCTGCTATCTTCAATATTATATTGAAAGTCCCATAGAATATTTCTTTTACTCAAAATCTCTTGTTGAATAAATCGCACTAGCAAGTACACATTTGTCAGAAAACAATATTTTCTACAAAATATTTTCCACTCCATACCTGCCTTTCTCATACAATGAAAATTGGCCGTTCTTCAAATTAGAACCCGTCGACCAGAACTATCCTTCTCGTATCTTTACCTTTAAAATAACGGCATTATGGTTCCTAAATGCAAAGTGTCCTACCACACAAATCTTTGACACCTGCCCTGTCTTATTCCCACACAGGAGGTCAAGTGCCACACAACCTCTCCTTAGGATTTCTACGTACTGATTAAGGAAATTTTCTTCAACACAGTTGAAAACCTCTATCCTAGCTAGAGTTAAATTAAAATGTCGTACATTTAACGAAAATCCGCAAAGATTTAAGTGAGGGGGGTGACTTTAAAATTAATCCAAGTGAACGAGCTGCAGCAAGAAACGGTGAGGCAGGTACAATTATAAAGGTGTCCAAATGGCATGCAAAAATGCATGAAAGGACCAGCCCAGCTCGGCCAGCATTGACGAGTTGCGCCGAAGGAACTCTTTGCATGTGGTTTCGTCAATTAGTGTGACGGTACGCAATTTATCGACGGAATATAACTCTATTACCTATCACAGCTTGAAAGGTTCTGCAAACTGCAGAGGTATAGTCAGGTACAGTAATGCACAGAGTTAGAAAAATATTGAAAAAAATATTGTTGACATAATTAGATCGGGAACTAACACGGGAGCATCGACACAATGAACTAACAACTCAATTAACCTCGTTTAAAAACCGATATACATTTTTGTTTGTTTTTTTTGGGTCTGGTGTCTTAGCCATGTGGTCACTCCATCCCATCAGTCTATGTTCCCAACATAGCTGACAGACTTCTTGCAGAACTGACACTTGTCCGAGGAAACCATTAACCCTTCAGCTTTCAGGCAGTCAGCACCTTCAGCAGCCTCGCTTCATAATCCTGATAAGTGGACCTGAACTCTATGAGATTTTCCAGGCACACCGGTACCTCAAGCAAGTTCATATCCTCCATTTCGCCACGACGCGCTGGAAAGTCGCTGGGGCTCTCGATATGCCCTAGCCATTTTCTCAAAATGGAGGAACCCTAAAGGATATACGAACGCCGACTTTTCTTTGTCAGCCAAGGAAATATGATAATACGCAATCGTCAAGTCTAGCACACTGAATGACTTTGCACCACTTGTGCATGTCAGCGTGTCCTGACTCTCGGGACAATATACTGCTCGAGGACTCTACGGCTCTTCAGAGTCCGATATCCATATACATCCTTATCTTACCATTCATCTTCCTGGGCACTACTATTGGAGACGGGTGAGGACCTGGATTCAGAGTTGATCAGAGTTAACTTCAGCTTCCACAGCTGCTGCCGAACGTATTTTACCTCTGCAGGCACCAGTTGCAGCGACTTCTATCAGAACGGGGTGCCCTCTGTCACCCGTATGGTGTGGTGAGGACTCTTAGAACAACCCATATCAAAACATGTCAGTAAAAAAAGATATCTTCCAGATTCAACTTCTTCTCCATCAACTTCTTCGTTCAAAGTTGAATAACGCTACAGTCAGCTTTCCCTTTTTCAGAGAGAGTTTCTCCCCGGCAAGTCTCACAGGGAAACTAGATAATACCATCACCGGAAAGAGATGCAACATCGTCATCTCCTGCCTGAGGGTTCCCTCCCTCTCCAAATCGTTCATGCGAATCACTGTGATTCTGTTCACCCGTACAACAGAGGGCTTCTGCAGTTTGGACCTCACAAGTACAAGTACAGGGAAATATGCCTCCTCCTCGTGGTCTTCTTGAGCATCCACAAGGAGGGCATTGGTATCAGAATCTTCGGGGGTTTTGTGGTTTCCCGTCACCCTAGTTACTTCCCCAGGGCGTATCACGACGAGTTTAGGCTCATCATCCAGCCCAGTGCCGCCACGCACTTCCTCAAAAGCAACTTGGAGCAGATGATAAGTGGACAATGTTTTCAAAAAGTTTTCTCCAAGTTTCACCTTGAAGGCTTCCACAAACCTCCTCACAATTAGAGTATTTGTCCGCACAAGAATTAATGTTTCGCTCTTCTCGACCGGGTCCAGACAAACCAACACTAGTGTAACAAGAATCTCAGCTACTCCCACATCTGCCTTCAAAAACTCCAGCTGCAACACCAAGTAAACATCATGCATATGGTCAACCGTACTCAGACCATAAGAGCATGGAAGAATAAGAGGGGATTTAATAGAAACATTTCGAATGTTGAAAGGATTGCACAGAGTAGATGTGGAAAAGCTGTTTCCCATGGTGGGTGAATCCAGGACAAGACGCCACAATCTTAAAATTAGAGGGTGCCCATTTAAAACCGAGATGAGGAGATTTTTTTGTTTTTTATCCAGAGGATCGTCAATTTATGGAATTCGTTGCCACATGCAGCTGTGGAAAGCTGCATGTGGCAACCTGCAAAAGAGCTCTTTTGTCTTGTGATCTTGTGACCATAGATCTCTAGCGCATTGAATGTCGTTTATGGCAAATGCGTTAAACACTGGTCGTAAAACGAAGCAGAGTAACCCTGGGTCCGCTGGCAAGTATGGCCCTAGCATAAAAACTGGAGCTAGGCCCCACTGAAACTTCGAGAATAGAGTTTTTGTTTTGCTTTAAGAAGTTCCTTGATATTGCTGGAAACGTGTTACGCACAAGAGGCCAGGCCGTTCCTTCACTTCATCTGTCCGCTTAGGTAGAAAGAAGCTTACCCTCTCAATGTTTTCAAGTCCTTCAGACTCCCGACTGTAGTGTCCCTTTTCACCACAGTTGTATCATAGAATACTGGTCGGTCCGCTGTTCGAGGGGCCTCGTTCACTAGCAGCTCCTAATTCTCCCTCTTTTCATCTAAATATTGGCGAGAGTTCCCATAAGGTTCACAAGAAACATTTCTGGGAAGGGAACTGTCATCATATAAGGAACATCTGATGTTTCTGTGCCTGTCCTTGCCCGAATTCAGAAGAATGAGGGGAATCTCACTAGAACCTTCCGAATGTTGAAAGGCCAAGTCAGGGTAGGTGCAGAAGGGATCCTTTGCATGGTGGGGCAGGCTAGGACGAGTGTCCACAGCCTCAGAATGGAGGAGCGTCTATTTAAAAGATATGAAGCATCTTTTTTGCTAGAGTGCGGTGAATATTTGTAATTGTGGATGCCAGGTCGTTGGCTGTATTTGTCATAGAGATTGATAGATTTTTAATTGGCCGCGGCATCAAAGGTTACGGTAACAAGGACAGGGAGAGGAAATGAGGAGGGTGGGGACGGGAAAGATCAGCCATGGCTGAATTAAGGAGCTGCCTCCATGGGGTAATATCCTAATTCTGCTGTTCTGCTTTACGGTCTTCTGGTCTTATAGTTGATAGACTTGGGTGTCATGGAATATCTCAGTTTTGTATTTCCTGCACTTGAATATGATAGGGTTTCACGCTAACAGCAGTAGATACACCACACAATAATATCTCAAACAATATTATATGTGCTGCAGTAGAAACAGCTATCAACATTTGCTGCACATGCATTGGATGTAGTTGTATGAAGAGAAATAGTGCTGCAAGTGTCGTCGAGGTTTATCTTTCTATGATATGCCAAAAAAAAACAGACCAATAGCAGGCACATTCGAAATTGTGGCTCCTTACTTCCGATTTAAAACTTCATCCAGTTAATTGGAACCATTGGAGTATTAAATGCACATCGTTCCGAGAGTGGGAAATTTGTGGTTTTAATTGGGACATTATTTGAAAAGATACAGGAGCAGAATTTGGCCACTGGGGCCATCGTTTCTGCTGCGTAATCCTATGACGGCTGACATATTCTCCCTCTGCGCTACATTCTGTTGCGTTATTCCCGTAAACTTTGATGTTAAACTTTGGTTAACTGAAACAGTTATAAGACCTGATATCTGATGGCTGATTTCGATCGAGGACGTGAACTGTGATGTTGTTATTTGGAAGACGAATATTGAGCAGTTCTGAAGACAGCATCGGTACCTTTACAATGAACCCAAGCTTATTACTCTCAGCTGCCATTCTCCCAATGCAACCTCATCTCAAATTATAGACTCACTGTTATGTATGCTTCCACATCCCTGTCATCTTCCTCGGTTCTTTTTTTTTCAAAATAATTCACATCTTCCGTGATGTGACGTAACCAAAACAGCACACAATCCTTCAAATTAGCCTCACCAACTTCTTATAAACTTCAGCATAACTTCTACTCAGATTCAGATTTGATTTATAAAGGCCTGTGTCCGAAATCTCTCTTTGCAACCTATAAAACTGTGACGCCACTGTCAATAAATAATAGAATTCTACTCCCAGATATATGTGACGTAAAGTACTCCACAGGGCCACGCCATTCTCTGTGTGAGACCAGCCCTAGACTATTTTATTGAAGTGCAACAGTTCGTAACTGTGTGCATTAATTCCAAGCTGCAATTTTCAGCGCATTTATCCAAAAGGTCCAGATCCTACTACAAGCTCAGGTAATTAAAATTTTCTATCCTGCATGCATATTTATTTCCGGTCATTCCTTATATTTTCTGATACGATCAGGCCAACTATATATGATTCTGAAATCTTCACCTATATGCTCGACCAACTGGGATGTAAACTTTTGCCGAATTAAACACAACAGCAATTAAAGCGACATAGAATAACGTTAATTATATGCCACATACCTCAGCTTCGTCAATGATTACCACATAAATTAATTTCGATACGACAACAACAACGAGTAATAGTTTGTTGAATTATTAACGTATAGAGTCTTCGTTTTTCCCAGTAGGTATGAAGAGGAAGCAAAGATGTTTTTAGTTGTATACCTACCTTCCGTACAACTCACTCCCGCATCTTCTCCGTGATTGCAGTTATTATTCCCCCATCCTCCGAAGGAACAATCCCAAAGGGCGGTTTCCTTTCCATTGCACGCAACATCATCCATCCAGATATTCCCGCTGCCTTGCCCGAAGCGAGCCTCCGTTATTGCTGCTGCGACAGAGGGACAGCCCAACTGTCTGCAGACAACCGTGGCGTCGTCAGTTCCCCATCCATCGTCGCATACCGTTCCCCATTGTTCATTGTACCGCACCTCCACTCTCCCTGAACAGCGATTGTCGCCGCCTACCAGCCTTATATCATGTTCTGGAAAGACATTCAAAGCAAAAATTACTGTGGGACAGCGGCATATATTTACTTTTCAATTTTCTACCTTCCTGGTTATAACACAGTGTATGAATGTTTGTTGATACGGAGCGGCCATTGTTGGAGCAGTCATGGTTAGTAGTAGGCCAATGATTTGTCAGGCTATGGCTCAAAGTAGGATTCGGATCGGCAGAGAGTTGGCTCTGAGTAAGCTTCTGTTACGTTTCGCTATTTTTCTCATTGTTACTTTCTTACTTAATTATATTGGTGTACAGGGAGAGTCTCATGAACTTTAAATGCTTGAAGTGCATCCAGCAGCAACGCCTTTCACGACCGTGTTAGGGATTGAGGTAGCATATAGATACAGTCACTGGAGCTTCTACGGAAGTGTCAACAACAACAACCAGACTAGTATCAAACACGTCCATACCTGTGACTCCTTGTTCCGGATATAAAATTGAATCCGGATAATTGGAAAGCACAGAACGCTCAATTCCCATCACTCCGACAGCGAGAGACTTGTGGATTTCATCGTTAAGCGAACAACGATAAGGAAATAGGAACTTAATTATGCCAGAATGGCCATCAAATCTACTGTTCAATCTACCATCTATCGTATATTCTCCCTCTGAGATACAGTCTGCTGCCTTCTCCCTGTAATCTTTGACACCATGCTTTGGTTGATGTGAATCAGTTATAAGCCACGGTGTCTAATGATTGAATCAAAATGTGTTTTTTAGACGGCGATGTTCTTCTTTGGTATCAATGTTTTGAAGACCTTGTCGGTGTCCAAACAGGGAGCCTAACCTATCATTTTCAGCTGTGTTAGAACTGCTGGTAGACGGGACGGAAATTTCTCTTCATATCATTGCCTTAAATGGAAGGATAAAACGATTCACAAAAACAATTCGGGTCGTTCCTGATTGTCGTTCAAGAATTGGGAATCTCAGCCCAAACTATGGAATCACTTTAATGCATGCTACAAATCATGTTCAGAAACTATTTGTTTATTTATTTATTTATCAATGCAGGGATGGCAGAGATGATAACTGCTTTACTCTCAGCCAAATGTTTTGCGTCAAAGTTTAAGGGGAGATGACGAGTTGCTGATCAGAGTGTCAATAAATCAGCTATAATAAATTGATGGAGAGTCTCGATTGCCCCACTGATGAAACTCCGCTGTTATGTCTTATGGACTTATGGTCTAAGACAGGGGTACCAAACAGAAGTTCCACGGACCACCGGTAATGATAAGGCTCCACGGTATTAATAAAATGTTAGAAACCCTTTGTCTAAGGTCATATTCACATATCTCCCGCTGAGTAAGTGATAGAGAATTTAGCTTTTGGTGCCTTCTTTTCACTACGGCTCAATTTTAACTCCGGGTCATGGAACCACAATTCGGGACGTGATTAGTCTGGACGTAATCAATCTTTTTGTAGATTAACCATTTGCATTAACCAGCAGGTGTGTATGTACGCGTACAAAGTAGTCATGAAGTGAGACTTTTCTTCTGGTTGTCGGCGTGACTAGTCGCGTTCCACAGGGGTTAGTCTTTGGGGTTATTCTGTGGTGAGGAAGGCAAATGCAATGATACTATTCATTTCAACAGGACTGGAATATTAAAGCAAAGATGCAATGTTGAGGCTTAGAACCCTTGGGAGCGACCGATATGTGAGTATTTTACTGCCCTTCATCTTAGAAGGGCTGTGCTGAATCTGGAGAGTTTTCAAAGGGGTTTCTGGAAACTCGTATTTGTGAACAGCCTTTGCGTCATTCAAGCCCGATGCCCGATTCACCAACGCTAACCGTTCCCCACTATCCTCTGACATTCACCTCCCCTCTTCCCGAGCAACGACGGTTACCACCGACTATTCTTACAATTAGACATGAAATGAAAGGAAATGACTACATTTTGTCTGTTGCACAGAAATATTTCATGTGTGTTTTTCTTGCCGTCTCGTTGTCTTCCATATTATGGCCATAATATCTCTTTAAATATGTGCTTCAAATATCGGCAGGCAACCCAATGATATCTGGAAGTAATCATTTCAGTTCTGCTGTACCTATGCTGTAGCACTTACGAAAAGACGCAATTCGAGCGGATTGATTACAATTATCCTCAAATGAGCTCCGTTAGTTCAAAAATTGTCATGCGTTAGTATTCTTTTCACGTGAGCCACAGTATTATATCCAAACGTCCCATTGAGTGATAACACTAATTGAGGAATACAGTTTCGGCGCCACCATTCCATACTCGCAAGGATTTCCATGAAAGCTAATCTCATTTGCCTACCTTTGGCGCATATCCCTCCAAAGCTCGCCTGTTCATGTAACCGTCGAACTGTATCTTACTGTAGATAATATGCCTATTTGAATCGCGTCATCTGGAAGCTCATTGCATTTACTGACCAATCTCTGGGAGAATGTAGTCCTCTTATTACTGTTAAGGTTGCTTTTATCAACTGCTGAAAATGCCATCACCGGTAGATAGGGTCATGGAGACAGGTTTTTGCACAAAAGTGTTCATAAATCAATGTATTGAGTACAGGAGACAGGATATTAAGTTGAAGATGTATAATACGTTGGTGAGGCCTATTTTGGAGTTAATGTGCAGTCTTAGTCACTAATTGAATGGAAAGATGTAAATAAGATTCGAGTACAGAGAAATTTGCAAGGATGGTGCCATGTTTGAAAGACGTCTGTTATAAGGAAATATTATAAGGAAATAAGGATGGGGGTGTATGGAGGGGTAAGTCACTGGGACTAGGCAGAAAAATGATTCGGCACAGCAAGAAAGGGTATAAGGGCTGTTTCTGTGCTGTAATGTTCTATGGTTCAATGGTTCTATTGAATAGGTTAGGACTGTATTCCACAGAACGTAGAAAATTGGGAGGATTTTTGACAGAGCTAATAGTATGCGGAATTCGTGGATAGCAGGCGTGTGGAAAGCAATAGCCCTGGTGCATGTCGATGAAAGTAGGAAGCTTATATGTTCTTGACATGGACTAGATGGGCAAAAAGGACTGATTATGTGTTGTTATTTTCGATTACTCTATGCCCTAATGCTCTAGAATCTAGATTCTAGAATCAAAATACAGGAAAGCGACTGCGCAATTTCGCGCAGGCATAGAGCTACAGAGCACAATAAAAATATAACCTCCATTTTCCTTCTCCTCAAAATAATCTGAACATAAACTTATTTTACCATTTCTAGGCCCCCACACACAGTAGATCAAGATTCTATTCTATGTTCTATGTTTAAGATCCTTCTGAATCTTGAAAGCATCCGTTTTGCTGTATCTGGGAAGGTTCTTCTGCAATCCCACTTAGATAATTGATCTGGATCATACGGTATATGCATTGGTAATAATTCCAATTTCCAAAGTATTTTAGCCAATCTGCTCCTTGAAGTGGTGCAATACACCATTCTTTCTTATGAGTGCCCCAGAGATCCGTAAACTTTCAGTTACTACCTATTGATACATTTCTGTGAAAGTAATTTATTTTATTAATTTCCTGTTATGAATTGCAGCAATGGATATTGTTGTAACCCGTAGGGGAAATATAGGCCGTGCCGACCTTCTGGGCCTGTACTTTCTGAAGCGTTCTGAAGTATAAAAGTGTGATGAAAGGGTGTATTACTTATTAGGAAATATCTGAGGTACCTCAGATTTAAAGAAACATTTAATGAATGTTTTTCATTAAATTTCTCCCCGAGATTGGTCATTTCATTTTCTCTTTAGAAGCAGGTATTACGTATGTGTATTAGAAATGCTGTGCATTGAGGACTACAGGTGAAACTTTGACCATATCAACTGATAACTCGTGGGACAATCGTTCTAGTTCTCATTTGATGTTACGTCGGTGCATTTATTCGATGCTTGATGCTTCTATACGAAAGCAATGCATTAGACAATTAGGGTACAACATGATTTTGAAGGTGTAAATTGGAGTGGCTCAAATAAGTGCAAAAAGTTTCTTGGAATCAACATGTACAGTGTGAGCAAGGAATTGAAGGACATTAATAAGGGGAGGTCTTGACTGTATTAAAACTCAACTTGACCCATCGGGACTACTCTGCTATTTCATCATGGCTGATCCATTTACCCACTTAGCCTCAATCTCCTGTCTTATCCCCGTATTTCATGTTCTGACTAATTCAGAATCTATCAACTTCTGCCTTAAATATATCAACTGAATTGGACTTCACAGCTGCCTTTGACGACGTGTCCCACATGTGTACCACACACTGGGATCCAATTCTCTCCATTTAAATTTCCCTCCCAAAAGAGAAGCTATGGAATTATTAGTGTGGTTCACAGATCCACAAGTACATTACAGCTGTCATCACGCATATGAAAAAGATGTGGCCATTCTTTGACGAAGCTTTAACAATAAAAGTGAAAATCTAAGTAACGCTTAATAGATGACTTGGTAGAATTGTTGAAAATGTACTCATTTTATGTTCCAATAGCGTGGACAGGAGGGTTCAATTCTTCCAGAAACCAACATGTTAGGTTTTTTTTTTGTTCTTTGTTTGTTTGTTCTCTGGCGAGACAAACACTTACACAGACAAAACCGGATTTTAATGTCAAGAGTCATTGAGGTACAGCTCTGAAACAGGCTCTTCGGTCCATGTAGTCCATGTCGAAACATTTCCCCAATCGGCCTGCGCCGGAACCATAGCCCTTATCAAATATATAGTTCATGTACCTATACAATTTTCGCTTAAAAGCTGAAATCGAGCTCGCATGCACCACTTGCCTGGCAGCTCATTTCACACCGATGCCCCACGAAGTGAAGAATTCGCCTATCATGTTTCACTTAAGTTTTCACTGTTTTCCCTTTACCAATGACCTCTGGTTGGTTTCCCACCCAACCTCGGATTGCATTTACCCTCTCTCTACCCCTCATATTTGTGTATACATCTATCCAATTTTCTCATAATCTTCTATATTCTAAGGAATGTAGGCCCATCCAATTCAATATTTCATTATACCTTAGGTCCTCCAGACGCGGATGTGCCCTTGTAAAGTTTCTTTGTACTCCTTCAACCTTATTTACATCTTTCTTGTTCGCAGGTAACGAACAACGTGCCACATATTCCAAAATAGACCTCCTTAAGACATAAACAACTTCACCATATCACCCAAACTCCTGTCCTGAATACACTGATATGTAAAGGCTAATGTGCCAATCCTTTTCTTTACGACCGGACCAAGCTGTGTCGCCACTTGAAACTAATTATGTACCTGTATTCGCATATCCCTTTATTCTACCACAATCAATAAGGTTCTACGCAATTAGCAGCGCCTTTTTGCAGGTGTTTAAGTTCCCTCTGAAAGCCATATAGCCTTCCTTGCTGTCCACTACACACCAAACGATGTGGCCATCCGCAAATTTGCCTATCCAGTTAATTACATTATCGCCCACGTGGTATAGATGACAACAACGGATCCAGCACAGATCCCTGCGGCGCAGGACTCTACTCAGAGAGGAAAGAAAACCTAATGCTAGTCTCTTGCTTCTGTCACAAAGCCAATAGCTAATGTAATTTATCGCGTCAACTTGAATACCAAGAGACTGAATCGCTATGACCAATCGCCCGTGCGTGACCCTGTCACATGCCTTGCTAGAGTCCATGGAGACATTTTCTACTGCCTTAACTTCATCCACTTTCCTGGTGACTTCCTTAGAAAACGATATATGCTTAGGCCACGCTGCCTATCCTTAATCAGTCTATGTCTTTCCAAATATTTATGAATCTGGCCCCTTGGTATACCTTCCAATAACTTTACGCAACTGTTGCACGCATCCGGAACATCCAGAAATAAAACGCTTATCCGCATGAAATTGGAAACGAAGCTCCATCTAAAGCAAATTCCAACTGAATTTAAAGGATACATATGGTGGAATGCGGGGCTTTAAATTTGAGCTCTACGGGGTGCAAACTGAAGTAGCAGAACAGTTAATGCTGAGTAATTACAAAGTACACTGCAGATGCTGTGGTCAAATCAGCACGCACAAAAGCTGGATGAACTCAGCAGGTCGGGCAGCATCCGTTGAAATGAGCATTCAACGTTTCGGGCCGAGACCTGACGAATGTTGATTGCTCATTTCAATGGATGCTGCCTGACCTGCTGAGTTCATCCAGTTAGTGGGGAGCTTGTTGAGACAGATGTGGCTAAGACCTCAGTCAATGTCAGGTAATTATAGGATAAGCATTGTGCGCAAATTCCTTAAGCTGCGTATGTTTCAGTGCCAGCGAAATCCTATGAAAGATAGATGACCACAGGACATGGATCAACAAACAGAAGTATGATATTGTAGACATTACGTCGACGTGTCTGCTGAAAAGGCCAGAACTGGCACCCCAATATTCCTGGGATTCCTTGCCTTAACGGTACAAATCTTTAGGATTTAATGAAAGGGGGCTCTCATCGAAAATATTCACGACAGTACTCTGTCAAGACAGAATATTGCACTCGTCTTGTGAGGCATTATGGAATGCACCGAGTAATAAAAAATGTATAACGACGTGAATGGGACTGTATTGCAGGCCTCACAACAGTCGGAGGGATTTAAGGGAATAAACTTGCAGACATCACAGACTGTTAGGAAAAATATAAGTTTGTTATAGGTTCAATTTAATGTCGAAGAAATGTATACAATATGAATCCTGAAATAGTAGTCAGATGTATGTGCCGTGGTACACTTTGTATCCAGTGATCAAAATGTTATTATCTTCAAAGTAAATGAGCAAACGATAGCTCTGGTCCAAGAGTTGAGATTCGAATTTAAAGAAAGTCCAATTTTACTGCTATCGTTATTGGTCTGGCAACGGTGTACTTAAGGTGGAAGGCTTTCAAAATTACACTTTGAGAGTGCAAAGCTTGTATTTGTCTTTCAGAATAAAGGGTAAAGATAACCGGTGTAGGAACCCATGATTTTCAAGGAATATTGAGGCTCTGGCTAAGACAGCAAAGCAGGTGCATAGCGGGTATAAGTAAGCATAACAAATGTTTATATATGATACGAAATAAAAGAAAACGCTTTCAAACGAATCGGGAGGGCTAAAAGACAGAGCGAAACAGAATACTGAGCAATTTTACAGATACGTTAATAGCAAGAGAATTGCAAAGGAAACGTGTTCTACTGGAAGATCAGAAATGTTTTCGATGCATGGAATCAAAGGAGATGGGGAGATCTTAATTTGTGTTTTTCATTCTTATTTACTTAGGAGATGGATTTAGAGTATTTAGAAAAGAGGCAAAATTGCATCGACCTCACGGGGCCTATACAGATGACAGAGGAGAAGGTGGTTGATGTCCTGAGGCAAATTAGGTTGGATAAATCCCCAGAACATGACACAAGGCAAATGTAGAAAATGTCGGGGCTCTAGCAAGGATATTTGAATAACCCTTAGCGACGTGTGATGTAGCGGAACATTGGAAGAAATACATTTTTCCCGTTGTTTATGAAACACTCTCAACATTAACCAGGAAATTAATAATCAATGATGCTGACGTCAGTAGCATGACTGTTATTGGAATGTATTGTGTAGGACGAGATTCATGTGTATTTCAATAGACGTGGAAAGATGAATGGCTGACTTCTCATCTTTTTTGCCGGTCCTGACGAAGGGTCTCAAGCACGGTAAGTTTCACACAGTGAACGGTAGACAGTAGGGAATTGGGGAATGCAGGTCCATCATTCATTAAAGTTGGCAGCACAGGTTGATGGCGTCGAAATGAAAGCTTTCAGCAGATTGTCCTTCATAAATTAAAGTACTGAGAATAGCAGCTAGGATGTTACGTTCAAGTTGTATAAGACACTGGAGAGGTCGAATTTGAAAAATTGGTGACCTGCCTACAGAAAACCTGTGAATAATATTAAAAGACAACAGAGAAAATTCACAAGTAAGCTGTCGGAAATGGAGGATCTTTCTCATAAGGAATGATGGAATAGCTTCGGAGTTTTTTTTTAATTTTGATCGTAGTAAATTGGGAAGAGATTTGATAGAGGTATAGAAAATATAAGGTATAAGTAGGGCGAATGCAAGCAGAACATTTCCCATTGTAGATTGGGTGGGACTACGACGAGAGATCATGGGTTAAATATAAAAGGTGAAATGTTTAAAACTTCTTTGGTTGTGAGAGGGTTGTGAGAATGTCAAACGAGCTGCCTGCGCAAGTGGTGCACGACTGCAGCGCTTATTAGAAGTTTGGATATGTACATAGATAGTAGATGTATAGAAGGTTATAGACACCGTGCATGTCAATGGGAATAGGCAGTTCAATTGGCTCTGCATGCTCCAGTGGGACCGAAGGGTCTGCTCACGTGCTATGCTTTTCGGTGACTCTTGGACACTGTGTCACAGGCACGCATCGCTAGACGTCTGGTCAGAAAGTGACATTGAAGCGTGAGCTAAGGAAAGTTAAATTGAGAGATATCAAAGACTAAGAGGGATGCTTTCATTTCAGGATGTGTGGCCAACCGGGAAGTGCCTCCGAGATTTCTGCTGGAGCACAGACAGTGTGAGCTATAAATTGGATGATAAGATTCTGCCAGAGGATTTTAAAGATTTGCAAAATACTTGAACATAAAGGAACAGAACCAGAATGTGTGAGTGCATTCAATGTCGTTGGTACTAGCAGGTAGTAGATTCAAGTATATGCAAATGGCGGGAAATTGAAATTTTCTGATATTCGGAGGATCAACCTGCTCGAATCACAAACAGGTAATAAAAAGAAAGCTTTACCCCCTCTCTCACTCCCCCCTCTCTCTCCCCCCACCTCCCTCCCTCCCCCTCCCTCTCCCTCTTCCTCTGTTTATATCTCGCTCTCTTTCACTCTCGCTCGCTGTTCCTATCTGCTTACATGAGAGAACATAGAGAGGTAGAAACGGTTTGTGACAATGCACATGCGCACGCGTATGCATGAGCATGTTTGTACTTGTGCATGCGTGCTTCAGCGAAAATGTTAAAAAAGACTAAATTAGATATATAATTGGCTGGATATAAAATTATATTCAGGACACAATTCTGTTTATAGAGTTATGAAACCAGTCCGATCCAAACTCTGTGAAATATGCCTGTTTGCATTAACCGCAACAATAATCCTTATAATTTTGTAAACCTCTTTCAAATCTGCCTTTAATCTTATACTGTCGAAGGAATAAAGTCCTTACCTATTCAGTCTTTTCTAAACACTCAAGCCCTCCAGACGTGCCAACTTCGCTGTTCCTTGTCAGGCTTATTTACAACTTTCCTCCAGGTAAGTAACCAATGCCCACTACTTCAACATAACACCCCATTTCCTGCATTCAGTAGTTGGATTTCCGAAGTCGAATCTGCCATGGTTTCTTACCGAACCAGTCAACCTGTGACGTCACTTTCAATGAATTCTGGACCTGTATTCGCAGATACCTCTGTTCCATAGAATTCTTCAGTGCCCCACTGCTCATTTTGTAAAGACTGCCTGGTTGCTCCAACCGAAGTACAAAACCTCGCACTTGTCTGCATTAAATTCCACATGTCATTCACTTAGCCCATTGTTTTTTACAGCTGGTCCAGATGCATATGCAAATCTGAGAAGTCTTTCTCCAGTCAGAGAGGCAACAACGTACTACCAGTCTCGGTTTTCTCACAGGATATTATTGTCTAATCCCATTTACTACCTCATTTTGAATGCAAAGCGACTGAACCTTCTTGACTAACCTCCCAAGCGGGACCTTTTCAACATTCCTACTGGAGTCGAAGTAGCCAACATCCACTGTCTTGTTTGCATCAACTTTCCAAGTAACTTCCTCAAAAAAACACTCTATAAGATTCGTTCGGAAGGAACTTCGAAGCATGAAGCGATACTTGCTATAATTAATCATTCCTTGTCTATCCAAATACTCATATATCTGGTCCTGTAGAATACTAGCCAATCACTCTCCTTCTACTGATAGCAGGCTCACCGGCCTATAAATTCCTGATTTCTTTTTAGTGTTTTTCGTAAACAGCGGAAGAACTTTGTCTCCAATCCAAAGGGTCCACACCTGTCGCTAAGGAAGATTTAAGTATCTCTGCTAGAACCACTACAATATGCATGCTTATCTCCCACACGATCCGAGGAAACACGTTGTCAGGCTCTTGGGATTTATCCACCCGAATATGACTCAAGACAGCAAACATCACCTCCACTATAATCTGTATAAGTCCCATGATCTCGCTGCTAATTTGCTACCTTTATATAGAAACTGTGTTCGTCTCCCAAGTAAATAAAGTTGTAGAATTCAGTTTCAGATCACCCGATATCATTTGGCTCCATGCATGGATTACCATTCTGATTTTCTCATGGACCAATTTTGTCCCTTGGTATCCGTTTGCTCTTAATATGCTTGTGAATGCCTTTGGAATCTCATTTCCTTCTCCGGAGGTGTAAACTCATTTCTTCCTTTAGCCGTCCTTAATTCTTACTGAAATGTTCTCTTGCATTTCTTATATTCGGTAAGTCTCTCGTTTGTTCATTTCTGCCTATACCTGCTATGCAGAAGGCTTATATTCCTCAATATATTTTGAAAATCATAAGACTGTAAGACACAGGTGCGGAATTAAGCCATTCAGATGATCGACCCTGCGCTATCCCATCATGGATTATCACGGATGCCACTCAAGCTCAGAGTTAACCACTCGCCATATCCTTTGAAGCCCTGACCGATCAGAAACTACCAGCCTCCTCCTTATATATACCCACGGATTTGACCTCCACCGCAGTCTGTGGCAGAACACTCTATATATACACTCCACTCTGGATAAAAAATAATTATTCTTACCTCTGTTCTATCAGGTCATTGAACAAATTTGCAGTTGTGCCCTGTTGTTCAGGATAACCCCACTACTGGAAGCATCCTCTCCACATCCACACTGTCTAGTGTTTTCAACATTCGCTGTGTGTCAATGAGATTCGTTCGCTTTCTTCTATATTCCAGCGAGCGCAGGCCTAAATCTACAAAACGCTCCTGATATGTTAGGCCCTACAGTCCGAGAATCATTCTCGCGAACCTCATCTGAACTTTCTCCGAAAACAACGCATTATTTCTGAGACATGGAGCCTCTCCAAGGACGGCCTGTCTAGTGTCTTATGAAGCCTCGGCATTATCTATTTGGTTTTCTCTGCTATACCCCTCGAAATAAATGTCAACTTGGTATTTGCCTTAGCCTCAACATGTAAATTAACCTTCCGGGAGTTTTACACAAGAACTCCTAAGCCTGTTGCACCTCTGATATTTGAACATTCTCCACGATTATATGATAGTCCACACTATTGTTCCTTTCATCAAAATGTATTATCGTATAATTCCAAACACTCTATTCCACCAGCCACATTTTTGCACAATCATCCAAACTGACTAAGTCGAGCTGCAAACAATTTGTTTCCTCAGCAGTACCTACCCTTCCACTTCGTGTCATCCTCAAGCTTTGCCACAAAGCGATCGAATACATTATCAAATTCATCGAAAAACAATCTGTAAAGTGGCTGGCCCATACAGAGGAATACCGTGGGTCACTGGCGGCAAACGAGAAATGCTCCCTGTAATATCTATTTGTTTCTTCCTGGCTATCAGCCATTATTCTATTCTTGCTCGTATTTTTCATGTAACGCCATAAAAGTTTAATTAGTTAAGCAGCCTCGTATGTCTCCTTATGAAATGTCTTCTGAAAATCCAAGTTAATGACATCTAGGGCATCTCCTTTGTCCATCTTGCTTGTTACTTCCTCAAAGAACTCCAACAGATTTGTCAGCTAAAATTTTCCTTCACAGAAGCCATTATTACTGTTTTCACTGGTCTCCAAGAACCCCTAAACCTCAACATATTAACAGGCTCCAACAATTTCCCAACCACTGAGATTAATTTAACTGGCCAATAATTTCCTTTTTCTGCCCTCCTCCCTTCTTATACAGCGGAGTGAATCCAGTCCTCTGGGACCATGCCAGTGTCAAGTGATTCTTGAATGATCATGACCAAGGCATCCGTAATATCTGAAAAATTAGCGTTGCATACACCTGCTATATTTACATATTATCTTGAAAGTCCAATGTATATAATTGTTAACTCTCAAAAGATCATACTTGAAGAACCCACACTTATCCAAGTATACATTTGCTAGAAAACAGCTTTCTAAATTCACATCAGTCATTCTATCCTCGCTGATATGTCCCTTTCTTGATTTTAGAATCTCAACGCGTGGAACAGAACTGCCTTTCTTGCATATTTACTTTGAAAGTAATTGCAGTATGGTCACGAGATCCAAAGTGTACTACCACACAAGCTTCTAACACCTGTCCTATCTTATACCCACACTAAAGTTAAAGTTTCGCACATTCTCTCGTTTTGACTTCTACGTGCTGATTAAGGAAATGTTCGTGAACACTGTTGACAAACTCTAACCTAGCTAGATTTAAATTAGGAAGACATAGATTTAAGGCGATGGGAGTGGATTCAAAAAGGACAGAGGGGGAGAGGGAGAGGGGGAGAAGAGGGGAGAGGGGAGGGAGAGGGAGGGGAGGGGAGGGAGAGGAAGAGGGGAGAGAGAGAGAGAGAGAGAGAGAGAGTGAGTTACTGGAAATAGCTTTATCTTTGACATAATCAAATCGAATATTCACACCATGAATGAACAATACATTTAACCGCATCTGATAGGCTATATGTTGGAGTGTGTGTGTGTGTGTGTGTGTGTGTGTGTGTGTGTGTGTGTGTGTGTGTGTGTGTGTGTGTGTGTGTGTGTTATTTTCGAAAAAATGTCACTAACCTTGCGAATGAACATTCTCTTGAACCTTTAGAAGCACTGAAACAAGAAGAAGAAAATAAGTTTTTGTTTTATTTGCAAAAGCAACAGCTGAAATTAATTCTTAATTAATTTCACATTGAAAACAAGGAAGGTTTTTTTTTATTTCATATATTTGTATCCCATATCATTCTTCAACTTATCAGCAGTTCAGTCACGTCTTTTGGAGAAGAAATACAGTTAACTGTTCACGTCTTAGATCTCACAGTAGAACTAGCAGGAAATAGAAGAAGGATTTAAGTATGCTGGGAGGATGGCAGAGACGAAGCAGATATCTGATCAGTATTCTCACAATAATGCCTATCAGAGGACTGGGGAACTGCATCTGAGCTTGCATCTGGGCACTCTAAAGCCTTACAGACGCGGTATTGATATTAACAAATTCAATAACTTAATTTTTCGGTTACTGTCATACGTCCAGCTGTAATACTTACACTGCTAATTTAATTGGTCATTGTAATTTGACCTGTGGTGATGTTAGTGATAATTTGATTTCTGATAGATTGCTGACGCACCGTTTTCCGAAGATCTGGAAGGGCCTACTTCGCGCTGTCACACTAAATAAACAAATACCATCTCAAGATTGATGTTTTTTCTCCGAGTGGAGTTACTTTCAGCTTGTTATACCGATATGGTTCAACTGCTCTGCAATGCGCAACTCACACCTAATTTAACCAAGGCTCTTATTCGATGTCCTCACTCTCTAACTGCTACCAATCAACACCTGATAGCATTGGCTAAGCTTCATTCTCACTGATACCCTACTGTTGCTCTATAAGAACCATTTGCTTCAGCAGTCACCCTGTTGTTTAACTTTCTGTTCTCACGAAGTGTCTGAGATGTGAGAACATGATTTCCAAGCTCATGGCACGGATATGAAATGTTACTGATGATGATGGTTGTGATAATGATGATGATGATGATTACAGTTATAGTTTAATGCTTGTCGGGTATTTCAAATTACCAATTCTCTAATTATATATTGTATGATGAAGTAGTTTGGAACACAGCCTCATTCAAGTGGAACGAAATCAATATCGAACAAATAGAGCAAAGAAACAATACTATAATGTTGATTGAAGTTATTGGGGTGATTAGATGTTCAGTGAAATATTGTGTGATATAGAAAGCAGTGTTGGTTGCCAGTAATATAAATGTTCCGACTTGCGTGATTTAAGCCAATAGATGTTAAATACCATATACTTTATATCCATATTTAAGTAGATCATTAGATCAGTTTGCGATCGATGTCCGTTTATATGCACACTTCCCTATGTCCTGCTTGTTTCTTTGTTTATTTAATTAATTATCCGTTTATTTATTGGTTATTAACGCCTATCCATCTGTTTATTTAAGTATATATTAATTTATCTATTCCTCTTCTGGTTTATTTATTCATTCGCTTATTTATTATTTTTTGTTTATTTGTTCATTCATTCAATTGCCTGTGTATGTGATCGTATACTTTTTCTTAGTTTACTTATTTACCTCCGACCTTATTTGATTATTTATTCTATTGAAATAAATATTGAAATCCAGATTGCGGTACGTATAAATGACAGCCACATATCAAAGAGTAAATAGCATTGGTTGTTGCGAAGTGATGGAGAATATGCAGCAATTGGATTTGAAACAAGTCACATGTTCGGTGCGCGTTCCTGATGGCCACAGTGTCTATTTACGTTTGACAAGAACATGCACGCGGTATATGCAAATAATAGACAAAGCAGGGATTCGAGGACCATTACAGGAGATCTGTGAAAAGACATGAATTTCTTAAAGTATACTTCATTGACAAAATGAAATACATTCACTTTTAAAGCTGATTGTTGAATGGACACATCAATTTAATAAATAGTGAAAAGAAACCGATACAAATGTGAGCATATACAGAAGAGAAAACATCAACATATAATGCATCTTGTCTCTTTATGCTGGCATTGATGTCCAGTTCAGCAAAGCAAAGTCATGGAGTTATTGAGAAATACACCTCAGCAACAGTCCCTTCGGTCAATCGAATTAATTCCAAAACCTTTTACACTGCCTACTTCATTCAGCTCTTGCACCGAGACCTTTGCCTTTCATATAACTAAAGGCCATGTCCCTGTATCAATTTATCTTTAACGTTAAAATCAAGCTCGCACGGGCCACTTGTGCTGGCAGTTCATTCTATACGTTCATGACTCTAAGTGAAGAAGTTTCCCCACACATATTCCATTAAAATATCTCACCATTGAACTTTAAGCCATGAAGTCTGGTTGTACTCTCACCCATCTACTACGAAAAAACACTTGGTCGTATTTCCCTACCTAATCACCTTATTATTTCAAATCTCCTCTGAATCTCATACCTTCTGAAGAATAGAGTACTAACCTATTCAATCTTTCCTTGTGAAATCGGGCTGCTTCGCTTGGCTGCATAAATCGAGGGAATACTGACACCGGTCCCGCGAAAACCAGATTGAGACGGCTCACCAACCCCAAACCCCAGTTTGTGTGGACGCTGCGTATTTTTCTACCCTGTTACAACTCGGTGCCAAGAGATAGCAGATAGCAGACTGCAAACGATTGAAGGAGATATGTGTATGAATCTTAAGTAATGGCTTTTTAAAGAAAAGAAAATGGCAAAAATGGTGTGTTATAATTAAAAAGCCAAATGTGCACAAGTTAGAGTCCGAGTCTTCCAAAAGTAATATTCACCTCAGTGGACTGCGGCATTCGATCTGCTGGAAACTCGGCTTCCGTGTCGGCACGCTTGCCGACACTCTCTTCCACCCGAAAAGTATGGACAGCCCACGACGTCGTCCCTACCGGGGTCTCAATAGTACCCCGCAGATCCACTGCCGTTACATTAGCGCTAGTCTGAACTAAAACAAGTTTGCCCGCCTTTTTGTCACACATCCGGTCCATGATCGGAACATTTCCTAATGATATGAACAGTACTTAAACTCCGAATTAACAATTCATTGGTACTATCAATGTCTACCCCACTCAATACACACGCATTCTTGTCGATAACCCCGTGGATTCGCACAATCGCTGCAACCCACAGCATCCATAGCCATAAACCTTAATCGCTATCCTGGACTATGGTTTAACGCAATCTTAAACACACAACCATCGAACCATAGAAAATTACAGCACAGACACAGGCCTTTTGGCGCTTCTTGGCTGTGCCGAACCATTTTTCTGCCTAGTCCCACTGACCTGCACCTGCACCATATCTCTCCATACCCCTCTCATCCACGTACTTGTCCAACTTTTTTTTAAATGTTAAAAGTGAGCCCACATTTACCACTTCATCTAGCAGCTCATCCCACACTCCCACCACTCTGTGTGAAGAAGAACCCCCTCCCCCGCGAATGTTCCCTTTGAACATTACCCCTTTCACTCTTAACCCATCTCCTCTTTTTTCTCCCCTAGTCTCAGTGCGAAAAGCCTGCTGACATTCACTCTATCGATACCCATCATAATGTTATATACCTCTATCAAGTCTCCCCTCATTCTTCTATGCTCCAAGGAATAAAGTCCCAACCTATTCAATCTTTCCCTGTAACAGCACGAGTGGATTTGCAGATGCTGGAAATAAATAAAAACACAAAATGCTGGCAGAACTCAGCAGGCCAGACAGCATCTATGGGAGGAGGTAGTGACGACGTTTCGGTCCAAAACCCTTCATCAGGTGTGAAGTAACATGGGATGGTCGAAGGGGGAAGAGAAGTGGGGGGATGTATGAAGTAGTGAGCTAAGAAGTGATAGGCTGGAGGGAAATGAGCTCGGGTGAAGGTGGAGAATTATGGGGAAATAAAAGAGAAAGAAAGGTAGGGCTGGGGGGAGATTATAGTGAAGGGGAAACAAGAGAGAGAACGAGAACCAGACTAAAATAATAGATAGGGATAGGGGTAAGTGGAGGGGGCAGGGGTATGAACGGAGGTCAGTGAGTTGGATGATCATGCCGTCATGAATGAGGTTACCTAGGCGGGAGATAAGGTATTGCTCCATTGACCTGCGTGTGGCCTCATCTTGACGGTAGAGGAGGCCATGAACAAACATGTCGGAGTGGGAGTGATCTGTGGAATTGAAGTGCGTGGACACAGGGAGATCCCCCCCACCGCTGGAGGACTGAACGCCGGTGTTCGGCGAAACGGTCTCCCAGTCTGCGGCGGGTCTCCCCAATGTATAAATGGCCACATCGGGAGCACCGGATACAGTATATCACCCCAGTTGACTCGCAGGTGAAGTGGTGCCTCACCTGAAAGGACTGTCTGGGGCCTAGGATGTTTGTGAGAGGAGAATTGTGGGGGCAGGTGTAGCACTTCTTCCGTTTGCAGGGATGAATGTCCAGAGGGAGTACGGTGGGGAGGGATGAGGGGAATGAATGGACAAGGGAGTCGCGTAGGGAGCGATCCCTGCGGAAAGCCGCGAGTGGGAGGGGGGAGAGGAAGATGTGGCTGGTGGTGGGATCAGGTAGAATGTGGCGGAAGTTACGGAGGATTATACGTTGGATCGGTCGGCTGGTAGAGTGACAGGTGAGGACCAGGTGGACTCTATCCCTGGTGGGCTGGCGGGGGTATGGGGTGAGGGCAGAGGTGCGTGAAATACGGGAGACGCAATGGAGGGCAGAGTTGATAGTGGACGAAGGGAAGCACCTTCCATAAAAAAGGAAGACTTTTGTCCTAGAATGAAAGGCTTCATCCTGAGAGCAGATGTGGCGGAAGCGGAGGAATTGAGAGAAAGGGATAGCAGTTTTACAGGAGGCAGGGTGGGAGGCGGAATAGTCTAGGTATCTGACAGGGTGGGAGGAGGAGGATCTCCCTGTGGTCACACACTTCAATTCCACAGACCACTCCCACTCCGTCATGTCTGTTCATGGCCTGCTCAATCGTCAAGATGAATCCACGCGCAGGTCGATGGAGCATTTTTCTTCTGTTCCTCAGCCATACGACACTGCAGCCTGCTTCTTCCTGCTGCTAATGCGGTAGCATGCATTGAAGGGATTGTTTAACAGAGAATCGTTTCACTTACCTAAGGTCAGTATCGTTAACATGTAAGTCATGTTTTACTGTCCACAAGTTTCTGAACTCAGGAAATTGCTTCCCTCTCCTTTAGAAACAGTCAGCAGATCAGAAGGAGGAACCTAGAGAAGCAAATAAAGTATCATTTTAAAAGTGTAGAAGTGTTGTAAAAGATCTGAACAGCTGGCAGTGACTCATGTTAATCTAAGTCTTTAATTTTAGCCCTACAACTAGTTTTTCTTTCCAAAAGTGCAGTTTGGTCTTGTGCTATTTCCATAATTTCCTTCACCCACATCCCCATCTACACGTTCTAATACACTGCACCTGACCGAGATCAACCTAGCTCTTTCCGAGTTTTCATTCAGAACACACATTTCACTTATTTGCACAGGCTATGTCTCCTCAATATTTTCAATTAACATGAAGGGCTCGACTCGAAACCTTAAACTTTCGTTTTCTTCGACAAATGCTGCTTGACACATAAATTTCCCCATTAGTTACCCGTAATCCAGTACTCTAGGTTTCACCATCTGCAATCACACGGGTCTGCCCTTTCTTTTATATTAACATTTCTATTGAAGTATAAAATGCTGTCTGACCAGACTCTCCGCAGCGGCTCTCCAATTAATAACGATATCCTTACTTCTTTCACTCACTGAATCTTTCCCAGTCCACGATCATGCCCTCCCCGTGGTCAAGCCTGCGCGTGTAGAGTAACAGAGTTAGAGTATCGAAACAAATCCTGTGGAAGATGTACGGGAAACAGACCAGAAGATACAAACCCCAGGGCTTGAAGGCACTGATATTAATTAAAAGTTATATTCGGAATTTAGCTAAAACGTGAAAAACAAACGAAATAAAATAGAATATAAATGTTTGAATTTTAGTCGGAGCTTCATTTCAGCCAAACAGATTTTTTTTCTTCCGAAACCCTTCCATAAGACACTGCAACCTGCTTCTTACTGCTGTTAATGTGGTAGCCTGCCACCATTCTTTAAAGGGATGGTTTTACAGAGAATCGTTTCAGTTACCTGTGATGAGTATCGTTAACCACTATCTCATGTTTTGCTGTCCACGAGAGTCTGAACTCAGGAAAATGCTTCCCACTCCTTTATAAACAGTCAGCAGATCAGAATGAGGAACCGAGAGAAGTAAATGATGTATCATTTCAAAAAGAATAGAAGTGTTGTAAAAGTTCTGAACAGCTGGTGGTGACTCATATTATGGTAAGTCTTTAATTTTAGCCCTAAAACTAGATTTTCTTTCTTTTTTTACCGCACCGAAAGTACAGTTGGGTCTGTTGCTATTTCCATAATTTCCTTCACCACACCCCCCTCCAATCTCCACGTTCTAATACACTGCACCTGACCGAGATCAGCCTACCTCTTTCCAATTTTACATTCAGAACACACATTTCAGTTATTTCCACAGGGTATGTCTCCTCAATGTTTTCAATTAACATGAAGGGCTCTACATGAAACCTTAAATTTTCGTTTTCCTCCAAAAATGCTGCATGACACATAAATTTCCCAATTAGTTACCCGTAATCCAATACTCTAGGTTTCAACATCTGCAACCCCACGGGTCTGCCCTTTCTTTTATATTAACATTTCTATTGAATTATAAAATGTTGTCTAATCGGATTCTCCGTAGCGGCTCTCTAATTAATAACGATACCCTTACTTCTTTCACTCACTGAGTCTTTCCCAGTCCACGATCATGCCCTCCCGGTGGTCAAGCCTGCGCGTGTAGAGTCACAGAGTTGGAGTATCGAAACAAATCCTTCGGTCTAACTCGTTCATGCTGACGAAGATGTACGGGAAACAGACCAGAAGATACGAACCCCAGGGCTTGAAGGGCTGATATTAATTAAAAGTTATATTCGAATTTTAGCTAAAACGTGAAGTACAAACGAAATAAAATAGAACACAAATGTTTAAATTTTATTCGGAGCTTCATTTCAGGTGAACAGATTTCTTTTCTTCCGATCCCCTGCCATAAGACACTGCAACCTACTTCTTACTGCTGTTAATGCGGTAGCCTGTCACCATTCATTGAAGGGATTGTTTGTCAGAAAATCATTTCAGTTACCTAAGATGAGTATCAATAACCAGCAAGTCATGTTTGCTGTCAACAAGAGTCTGAACTCGGGAAATTGCTTCGCTCTCGTTTCTCTAAGGTCAGCAGATCAGAAAGTGGAACCTAGAGAAATAAATGAAGCATCATTTCAAAAATAGTAGAAGTGTTGCAAAAGATCTGGACAGCTGGCAGTGACTCATATTATTGTAAATATTTAATTTTATCCCTAAAACTAGCGTTTTTTAAAAAAAATAGGGCACCAAAATTGCATTTGGGTTTGTTGCTATTTCCATCTTTTCTTCCCCCCCCCCACCCGATCTCCAAGTTCTAATACACCGAACTTGACCGAGATCAACCTACCTCTTTCCAACTTTTCATTCAGAAAACATCTTTCACTTACTTGCACGGGGTATCTCTCCTCAATATGTTCAAATAAAATGAAGGACCCTACTCGAAACCATAAACTTTAATTTATCTCTTCAAATGATGCTGATACATAAATTTCCCCATCAGTTACTTGTAATCCGGTACGCTACGTTTCAACTTCCGCATTCCCATGAGTCTGTCCCATCTTTTATACTAACATTTCACTGAGGTATAGAATATTGGCTGAACGGATTCTCCATAGCGGCTCTCCAA
The DNA here is from genome assembly GCF_030144855.1 of Hypanus sabinus. Classification (NCBI taxonomy): domain Eukaryota; kingdom Metazoa; phylum Chordata; class Chondrichthyes; order Myliobatiformes; family Dasyatidae; genus Hypanus; species Hypanus sabinus. The sequence goes on along the minus strand of NC_082729.1, from coordinate 19,604,232 downwards.
TCAATAAAAAAAAAGTAAATGGAACGGTTAATTAATCAAATTAATTAATTAATTGATTGATTGATTAATTGACTGAGTAATTGCTTTATTTCTTTCACTCACTGAACATTTCTCAGAGCACGATCAAGCCCTACCAGTGGTCAAGCCTGCGCGTGCAGAGTCACAGAGTTAGGGTATCGAAACAAATCCTTCGGACTAACTCGTTCATGCTGTCGAAGATGTACGGGAAACAGACCAGAAGGTACGAACCACAGGGCTTGGAGGGCTGATACTAATTAAAAGTTATATTCGAATTTTAGCTACAACGTGAAGTACAAACGAAATAAAATAGAACATAAATGTTTAAATTTTATTCGGACCTTCATTTCAGGCAAACAAATTTCTTTTCTTCCAATCCCCTGCCATAAGACACTGCAAATTGCTTCTTACTGCTGTTAATGCGGTAGCCTGCCACCATTCATTGAAGGGATTGTTTGACAGAGAATCATTTCAGTTACCTAAGTTGAGTATCAATAACCAGCAAGTCATGTTTGCTGTCCACAAGAGTCTGAACTCGGGAAATTGCTTCGCTCTCGTTTCTCTAAGGTCAGCAGATCAGAAAGAGGAACCTAGAGAAATAAATGAAGCATCATTTCAAAAATAGTAGAAGTGTTGCAAAAGATCTGAACAGCTGGCAGTGACTCATATTATTGTAAATCTTTAATTTTAGCCCTAAAACTAGATTTGAAAAAAAATTACCGCACCAAAATTGCAGTTGGGTTTGTTGCTATTTCCATTTTTCCTCCGCCCCCCCCCCCACCCCCGATCTCCAAGTTCTAATAGACCGCACTTGTCCGAGATCAACCTACCTCTTTCCAACTTTTCATTCAGAAAACATCTTTCACTTACTTGCACGGGCTATCTCTCCTCAATATGTTCAATTAAACTGAAGGACCCTACTCGAAACCATAAACTTTAATTTACCTCTTCAAATGATGCTGATACATAAATTTCCCCATCAGTTACTTGTAGTCCAGTACGCTACGTTTCAACTTCCGCATTCCCATGAGTCTGCCCGTTCCTTTATACTAACATTTCATTGAGGTATAGAATATTGGCTGAACGGATTCTCCATAGCAGCTCTCCAATCAATAAAAAAATAAATAAATAGAGCGGTTGGTTAATTAATTAATTAATTGATTGATTGATTGATTGCCTTACTTCTTTCACTCACTGAATATTTCTCAGAGCACGATCAAGCCCTGCGCGTGCAGAGTCACAGAGTTATAGTATCGAAATAAATCCTTCGTCCGAACTCGTCCATGCTGACGAAGGTGCACGGGAAAACAGACGATGCACATCCAACTTTAAGCATAATATAGTTTGAGAGAACCAATGAAATATGATAGATATGCAATCATCCAACGAGCTGAATGAATTGACTCTATCATTGGTAAACCAAAAATTGCGGTAACAGGGTGAGGCTGTAAATCTGTTTGCCTGAAATGAAGCTCCGATTAAAATTCACACATTTATATTCTATATTTCGTTTTGTACCTCATGTTTTAGCTGAAATCCGGATATAACTTTAAATTAACATTCATGTCTTCAAGCCCTAAGTTCATATCTTCCTGTTTCAATGGATCATTATTTAGACATTCCGCATCCTTCAGCCTTTAAAACAAATGTCATATTTGGGTTTTTCCCCCCTATACTCTCTGCAAAGTTTCTCGTCAATTAGAGTTGACTTGGCTTGGTTACTTTCACAAGGGTGATCTACGATATTCGTTTCTTTCTGCCTCTCACTCCCTCTTCCTCTCTTATTATTCTCATCAATTTTTCATCCATGAACTTTCTCACAGATTAACTTTACACAAAGAGCGCAACACAGCGAGGAAGAAGAACAGGACATCCAACCCACGCCTTCAAGGCGTCTAAAATGTCAAAGTAAACAATACATCTATCGAAAATCTGTGAACACCTCCCCAGTGACTCTCTGTTGATGTGTCAGTCCTAATTCTCCCAATAGCCACGTTATTGGAATGGTTATTTAAAATGTCCAGCTCACATGAGGTGATGGAGGATTGGAAGATGGCTAATGTTCCGTTAAGTAGATTTCAGAAGAAAAGGGGAAGGTGCAGTAAGAACACTTAAGTTAAAATTAAACAGAGAAATTATAGGCCGACGAACACGACTTAAGTCGTGGGTAAATTAGCGGAAGTGATTGTAACTGGCACAGTATATAATTATTTGTATTGCCACACATGACTGAGAATAATTGACATATTGTCGCTCCTGCTTGGTAGGTGATGTCTAATCAAATCTGTAGAGTTTTTTTGGAGGTTACCGAAAAGGTCCATGAGAAGAAGGCTGCGCATGTGAAGACTAGAGTTAGAAAGACATCTTAGTAGAAGGATCATATATAACCCTTCTAATTTTTCCAACATGGATGAATCCTTCAGCTCGTTGAATGATTGCATATCCTACATTAATGGCTAAAAGATCTATTTTGTTGAACTGGAAATAGATTAATGCCTCTACCATATTTCATTGGTTCTCTCAAACTATGTTATGTTTAAAGTTGGAAAAATTAGAAGTGTTATATATGATCCTTCAACTAAATTTGTAAAGACTCGGAGGATATTTATTCAATATTTTCATATGATGTAATCTGTCCTTTTCCAAACCTATTTCTCTTTTTTTTTTCTTTTTTTTGGTTTTATACATGTCGAGAGGATCGGGGTTGATGAAACTTATGTTTTTCTTTTCTTTTTTTTAGATAACCGAACTCCGACATCTCGCAGTTGTCTGCATTAAATTCCACCTGCCATTTCCGTAGCCCATTTTTTACATGTGTTCCAGATGCATATCTAAGAAGTCTTCCTACAGTCAGAAAGGTAACAGTCTCTGGTTTCTCACACATTATAATTGTCTAATCCAATTTACTATCTCATTTTGAATACAAAGCGACTGAACCTTTTTGACTAATCTCCCATGCGGGACCTTTTCAACATTCTTAGTTGAATGTTGTCCAATTCTTAGTCCAAGTCTTGCTTGCATCAACATTCCAAGTAACCTCCTCAAAAAACTCTGTAAGATTCGTTTGGAAGGAACTTCGCAGCATAAAACGATGTTGGCTCTAATTAATCATTCCTTGTCTATCCAAATAGTCATAGATCTGGACCTGTAGAATACCAGCCAATAACTCTCCTTCTACTGATATCAGGCTCACTGGCCTATACATTCCTGATTTCTTTATAGTGTTTTTCGTAAACAGCGGAAGAACTTTGTCTCCAATCCTCCGGCGCCACACCTGTCGCTAAGGACGATTTAAGTATCTGCTAGAACCACTGCAATATCCGTGCTTATCTCCCACACGATCCGAGGAAACACGTTATCAGGCTCCAGATTTATCCACCCGAATATGACTCAAGACAGCAAACATCGCTTCCACTATAATCTGTATAAGTCCCATGATCTCGCTGCTAATTTGTTACCTTTCTATAAAAACTGTGCTCGTCTCCCAAGTAAATAAAGTAAAAAACAGATTCAGATCACCCTATATCATTTGGCTTCATGCATGGATTACCATTCTGATCTTCTCATGGATCTTTTTTTTTTCCTTTGGTATCCGTTTGCTCTTAAGTTTGTTGAATGTCTTTGAATTCTACTCTCGTTCTCTGGAGGTGTAAGCTCATTTCTTCCTTTAGCCTTCCTGAATTCTTACTGAAATGCTTTCTTGCATTTCTTATATTTGATAAGTGCCTCCTTTGTTCCTTTCTGCCTATACCTGCTATGCAGAAGTCTCATACTCCTCAAGATCTCTTGAAAATTATCAGACAGTAAGACATGGGAGTGGATTTAAGCCATTCCGACGATCGAGCCTACGCTATTCCATCATGAATGGTCACGGATGCCACTCATCCTCGCCATCCTCACCATCGCCATATCCTTTTCAGCCCTGACTGATCAGAGAACTATCTGCTTCCACCTTATATATACCCACAGACTTGGCCTCAGCTGCAGTCTGTGACAGAGCAGTCCATAGACACACTGCCCTCTGATTTTTTTTTAAATCATTCTTACCTCTTTTCTATCAGCTCGCTGAACAGATTTGTTGTTGTGCTCTATCGTTCAAAATAATCCCACAAATGAAAGCATCCTTTCCACATCCACACTGTCCAGTGCTTTCAACATTCGCTATGTTTCAATAAAGTCCGATCCCTTTCTTCTATATTCCAGCGAGTACAGTGCTAAATGTACTAAATATTCCTGATAGGTTAAACCCTTCAGCCTTGGAATCATTCTCGAGAACCTCATCTGGACTCTCTCCAAAAACCACATTATATCTGAGACATAGAGCCTCTCCAAGTGCGGCCTGATTAGTGTCTTATGAAGCCTCCACATTGTCTCTTTGCTTTTCTATTCTATCCCCCTCGAAATAAATGTCATCTTGGCATTTGCCTTCTTCACCATAGACTCAACCTGTAAAGTAACCTTCTGGGAGTTTTACAAAAGAACTTCTAAGCCCATCTGCACCTCTGATCTTTGATCATTCTCCACGAGTAAATAATAACCCACAATATGGTTCCTTTCATCAAAATGTATTGTCGTCTCATTCCCAAACCTGTATTCCACCAACCACATTTTTGCACAATCATCCAAATTTTCTGTCCAGATGCAATCAATTTGCTTCCTCAGCAGTACCTACCCTTCCACTTCGTATCATTCTCAAGCTTTGCAGCAAAGCGATCAAATCCAATATCAAATTCATCGAAAAACAATCTTTAAAGTGGCTGACCCCCTGCAGAGGAAAACGGTGGGTCACTGGCAGCAAATCAGAAATGTCCCCTTAATATCCATTTGCTGCCCGCTGGCTGTCAGCCATTGTTCTATTCTTGCGAGTATTGTTCATGTAACGCCATAACCTTTTAATTAATTAAGCAGCCTTGTATGTCTCCTTACCAAATGTCTTCTGAAAATCCAAGTAAATGACATCCACTTCCTTGCCTTTTTCCATCCTGCTTGTTACTTCCTCAAAACACTCTAATAGATATGTCAGCTAAAATTTTCCTTCACAGAAACTATGATTACTGTGAATTATTTTACACTGGTCTCCAAGAACCCCGAAACCTCAACCTTAATAACAGGCTCCAATACTTCCCCAAACACTGAGATTAATCTAACTGGCCAATAATTTCCTTTCATCTGCCTTCCTTCTTCAAAAGCGTAGTGAATCCACTCGTCTGGGGACATGCCAGTGTCAAGTGATTCCTGAAAGGTCATGACCAATGCATCCATAATATCTTAAAAATAGCATGTTTCATCGACCTGCTATCTTTACCTGTAATCTGAAATGTCCATGTATATAATTGTTGACTCTCAAAATCTCATACTTGAAGAACTTCCACTTACCAAGTACACACTTGCAAGAAAACAGCTTTCCAAATTCACATCTGTCATTATATCCTTGCCGTTACCATGAAAATCTATCTTTCTTGAATTTAGAAACTTAAAGCGTGCAGCAGAACTATCTTTCTTGCATATTTACTTGGAATGTAATGGTATTAAGGTCACTCGATCCAAAATGTTCCACCACACACGTTTCTCACATCGGTTTTGTCTTATACCCACACAGAAAGTCAAGTTTCGCAAATTCTCTCCATTTGTCTTATACGTACTGATTAAGGAAATGTTCGTGAACACAGTTGACAAATTCTATCTTAGCTAGATTTAAATTAGGAAAGCATAGATTTAACGCGAAGGTGGAATGATTTAAGGTGATGGGAGTGTATTCAAAAAGGAACCCACTCCTTAAAAGGACTCTGTCTTGTAAATAGCCGCTTGGACACGTTCTTCGATAGGACACTTTCAGATTAATATGGATAAAACCAGAGCAGAAGGGACGAACCCAGTCCAGCCGGCATTATCGAGTAAGGCCAAAGGAATGTTTTGCTTTTGTTTCGAATTTTTGTATGACTGCAAGCAACTTATAGACCAAAAATAGCTCTATTAGCACACAGATACAAAATTAATGGAAAAAAAGTTTATATATTATTTTCGAATAAAAAGTCACTAACCTTGCGAACGAACAATCTGTTGAAACTTTAGAAGCACTGAACTAAGAGGTAGAAAATAAGTTTTTTTTTTTGCAAAAGCAACAGCTGAAATGCATTCTTAATTAATTCCACGTTGGAAACAAGCAACAAGGACGTTTTTTTTTTCATTCTTTATTATATTTGTATCCCAAATCATGCTTCAACTTACCAGCAGTTCAATCACATTTCTAGAGAAGAAACACCTTTAACTCTTCACGTCTTAGATCTCACGGTAGAAGTAGCAGGAAACAGAAGAAAGATCTGGAAGGGCCTACTTCGCGCTGTAACGCTACATAAACAAATACCATCTCAAGCTTGATTTTTTTTTCTTGGAGTGGAGTTACTGTCAGTCTGATATACTGACAACGTTCAAATGCTCTGCAATGCGCAACTCCCACCTAATTTTGCCAAGGCTCCTGTTCGATCTCGTCACTCTCTAACTGCTATCACTCAGTGACCTGATAACTTTGGCGGAGCTTCATTCCCATTGATACTCTTCTGTTGCTTTTGTTACGTATTCAGGCAACAATAAATATATGAGTTCGGCAAGGGTTTCTTATAATAAAAGAACACGTTTATTAAACACAGAAAACAAACCCCCCAAAAGTAAACAAACACTACCGTAACCGGAAACAGCTGCTGAGCGGCTGTTCAAACAGTTCGTAAAGTGATATTCCCAAAACAGTTCTTTGAAGTGATATTCCAAAACAGTTCTTAAAGTGATATTGCCAAAAGTTCGATATGCTCACAGTCCATTTAAAAGGAGAGACTTTACAGGACGATTTAAGTTCTCTTTCACGTCGCTTGCTTCGATTCCCGACGTCGAAATTCCCACGAAGAATTTACGAAACAGAACGGCTTAAAGGCACTGACCTTTCCTTCTCCACTACCTTCAATCCTTTCTAGGTAAACCTAGGGATTAACACGAAGATAGTCAACGAAATTCTTCCAAATAAGGATCAAACAAAGGTCGCCCCCGTTTCACCGTAGAAAGCGATTCTCCTCGATCTTTAACTTCCAACCTTTGAATCTTCACTCTCCTTTAATTCTCAAACTAACAGAATCATAAAGAACCTGTTGGCATTAACCTTTTAAACTTTAGGCATTAAATAAAAACTTCATCCTTCAACTAAACTGCGTCATCACTTCAAACACGCAGTGGCATGAAGTCAACTTGGCAAATCCAGCCACGAACTGCCCCTCCTCACAGGGTGGGGTCTACCTTTTATAACCTGTAAAAAAAACCCATCACATGATCTCTACTGGCGGGAAAATGACGTCATTCCACCATTACAAGACCATCACCTCAAGTCCAGTACAGCTTCAACCCCAGTCACATGACAAGGGCACCACTGTCATGTGTCACGAGTACGTAACACTTTATTAGAGCCATTTGATTCAGCAGACCCCTATTGTCACACTTTCTGTTCTGTTGCTGCTGATGATAGTGGTAATGATGATGATAATAATGATAATGATGATGATTACAATTATAGTATTAATTATTAAGTGTCTCCGACTAACAGCATGTGTCACGCTTGTCGAGTATTTCAAATAAATATTTCTCCAATTATATCTGGTATGATGAAGTAGTTTGGACCATAGACTCATTGAAGCGGGAACGAAATCAATATTTGACAAATAGAGCAAAGCCACAATATTATAATGTTAATTGAAGTTATTGGGGTGATTAGATGTGCAGTGAAATACTGTGTGAATTAGAAAGCAGTGTCGTTGCCAATAGTATAAATATTCCGATTTGCGTGATGAAAGCTAATAGATATTGAATACTATACACTTTATTTTCACATTTAAGTAGATCAGTAGGACAAGGCTGATCCGTGATGTATATCGAGTCTACTTAGATCAAAACAAGTTTGCTATCGAAGATGTACATGTATATGCACAATTGCATATTTGGCTGCTTGTCTCTTTGTTTATTTAATTAATTATCGAGTTATTCATTATTCATTAAAGTATATCAATCCATGTATTTATGTATATATTTATTTATTCCTGTACTTGTTTATTTATCCATTCGTTTATTTATTATTTTAGTCACATGTTCGCTGCGCGTTCCTGATGGTCACATAGCCTATGTACGCTTGACAAGAACACGCACTCGGTATTTGCGAATAACAGACAAAGAGTGGATTCGAGGACCATTACAGAAGATCTGTGAAAAGACATGGATTTCCTAAAGTATACCTCATTGCAAGATGAAACACATTCAATTTTCAAACTGATCGTTGAATGGATATATCAATTTAATAAACATTGCAAAGAAACTGATACGAATGTGAGCATATCCAAAAGAGAAAACACCAAAATATAATGCATGTTGACTCTTTTTGCTGGTATTGATGTCCCATTAAGCAAACCAAAGTCATGGAGGAATTGAGAAATACTCTAAAGGAACAGCCCTTTCGGTCTATCGAATTAATTCCGAAACCATTTACACTGCCTACTCCATTCGACTTGCTCCGGGACCTTTGCTTTCATATAACTAAATGCCATGTCCCTATATAAACTTTACTTAAACTTTAAAATCGAGCTCGCACGGGCCACCTGTGCTGGAAGTTCATTCCATACTTTCATGGCTCTGTGAGAGAAGAAGTTTCCCCACCCATGTTCCCTTAAAAATTCTCACTATTCAACTTCAAACCATTAAGTCTGTTTGTACTCCACGCATCTACTATGAAAAAATAACATGTTCGCAATTAGCCTAGCTAATCACCTTATTATTTCAATTATCCTCTGAATCTTATACGTTCTGAAGTATACAGTCCTAACCTGTTCCATCATTCCTTGTAAAATCCGGCTGGTTTCCTTGGCTGCAGAAGTCAAGGGAGTACAGTCACCGGTCCCGCCAAAACCAGATTGAGACGGCTGTCCTACCCCAAACTCCAGTTTGTGTGGATGCTGTGTAATTTGCTGTCCTGTTACAACTCGGTGCCAAGAGATAGCAAGGGATTGAAGGAAATATGTGTATGAATCTTAACTATACGGTTTGTAAAGAAATGAAGAAGTCAAAAATGGTGTATTATAATTAAAGAGCCAAATGTGCACGAGTCAGAGCTCAATTCTTCCAAAAGTAATATTCACCTCAGTCGACTGCGGCACTCAGTCTGAGGGACACTCGGCTTCCGTGTCGGCACGCTCGCCTACACTCTCTTCCACCCGAAAAGTATGGACTGCCCAGGACTTCGCCCTTCCCGGGGTCACAATAGATCTAGGCAGATCTTCTGCCGTTCCGTTAGCGCTTGTCTGAACTAAAACAGAGTTTGCCCGCCATTTTTACAAACTTCCGCTCCATGATCGGAACATTTCATAATGCTGGAAAAAATCTTTGCGACTGCGAATGTCTACCCCACTCAATACACACGATTTCATGCCGGTAACCCCGTGGAATCGCACCATTGCTCAACCCCACAGCTTCCATCGCCACGAATCTTAATCACTATCCCAGACAATAGTTTAACGCAGGCTGAAACTCGCAACCAACTGGATTGATTCTCAGGGCGATCGCACAGATTCCAAGTAAATCGATCTAGGACGTTAACCTCACAAATGAAATCCCATTGATTTCCTAAGATGTGTAAGTCTGGGGAAGTCACTCTCCAGTTCCGCCAAATCCGTGTGACTGAGACAGCTTGTCCACCCTTAAATCGCTGTGATTGTAGATGCTGTGTAATTTGCTACCCGTTTACAACTCAGTGCACAGAAATCGCAGACAACACACTGCATCTGATTAAAGGCATTATATTTATGAATCTTAACTAAAGTGTTAATAGTGAAAAAGAATACAAAAACAGGGTATATGATAATTAACCAGTCAGTTGAGCCAAGTTGGAGCTCAAATCTTCCAAATGTCATTGTCACCGCTCCTCAGTCGACTGCGTCACCTTCCGCGGTATCGAATCAGCACCACCCTACCCCCACCGTGTCGAAGCCTCCGAATGGTTCTATCTAACATCTTCCCTCTTCATTTCCCGCCGAACAAAGAAGCCAGTTCAAGTTCCAAAGCACCCATTATCTCTAATCATAAAGTAAACACTGCTTCTACAAAAAAACCATTACGGAAGCAGTGTAACCTTCCCCAGGATGTTACACATGTAACTGCGGTCCTTCAGAGCCAGCAACATCCTTGTAGATTGTTCGTGTCCTCATTCTACCTTACTTACATTTCTCTTGTAGGTAGGTGACCAGAATTGCTCACAATTCTCCAAATTAGGCCTTACCAACATATTATACAACCTCAACAACTCATCCCATTATCTATATCAAATACTTTGATTTATGAAGTGTTAAAATGAGAACAGCCGTGTTTACGACTCTATCTCCATATGATTTCACTTTCAAAGAAGTATGTACCTCTATTTCAGATCCCTTTGGTCCAAGACATTCCCCAGTGCCCGACGGTTTAACTCTGTTAGACCGACCCTGATGACGTTACCGATGAACGGGGACAGTTGTGCGTGCGTGTGAGGAAACGCAACGTCTATATTGCAGAGAAGACGTTTATTTTGTGCGTCTCAAAACACTGGAGAATCTGGAGATTATAGTTGCAGAGTGTTAACTCTGCGAGTAAAGGGGGGTGATCGTGAAAACTCCTGAGTGAATTTGTAGCATTTGTAGCATCCTAGTCAATTACTGGATGTAACCAGCCGATCAAATTATGCTGCATTTATCAATGGATGTTTTATGCAGTTAAATTCATTTAGCAAGTCGGAAAAAGAATCACAAAATTCATAAGCTCTGAGGAACTCAACCAGAAAACAATGTGCGACGTCATTTGTTTTCACTTAACTGTATGCTCCACCTCTCCCGACACACTGCTGGCAAGATTAAAGAGGTGTGTTTAAACACTTCTAGATCTGTGCACTGGAGCACATCCATGACTAAAAGGCGCAAGCTTCGCAAAGAATTGTTTTTTGATAGTCAGCAGCTACGGAAATATGCTGACAGGGTATGGTTGATATTAGAATAAGGTTTTTCGGAAATTGCAGCGCGGGATTGTGTTGAAATTGCTTTCTAAGCTATCAGTTGACGTCAGTTTCAAACCTCTGCAACGATCGAAGAGAACGGGGTCCTAGAAACAGAAATCCAGGAAACGTGAATATATAATGTGTGCTGACATGACTGTTTTTAAGCAAGTTGCTTATTCTATGTGTTCAGTTTGCAAAAAGACTTCCCAGTATCATGAATTCTTCAAATATTCCTTCCACATATTTCCTCTTGTTTCAAAATTGGGAACATATATGTGCAAAGTTTTGTTTCAATTGGGAACTATGTCTTCCTACCTATAGTACGACCTTAGTCGTTGAAATAACTTTGAAATTATTATTATTATTAATAGGAATTATAACAACACAATAATATTAATAAAAATATATCGTATTAATACAGGACGTTTTCATTTTTTCAGATTGGTTGTTTTTCAGTCATCGTTTGTGTGTAGAACTACAAATTTGTAGAAATACAAATTTATGCTACTGTGAACGCCCGCAAGATAAGGAATCACAAGGAATATATGGCGGCGTATACGTTCTTTGAATATAAATTTGCATTGAACGTTGAATTTTTCCTGTGAACTGAATTAATATGTAACGTTTCCAGCTAACCCAGATATAATTGTGTTCCTTATTGGTGAAATCGCAATCTCCACTTGTCCACCCCACATTGAGAGGCTCCCAAGTATGACATGCGACGCAGTACCTCCATTCTATGCGTTTTTAAGAATGATTTCGATGGACATATAAAGTGAATGAGTGTTGTCAATTATGAAAAGATCAAAAAATAAGATCACCCTTGTCAAAGCAACCAAACCTGGTCAAACCGACTTGACCAGTAAGTTTGCAGAAAGTATGTGGAAAAATACAAATATGACATTGTTTTAAATGATCTATTGAAACAAGCAGATATGAACTCCAGGGCTTGAAGACACTGACATTAATTAAAAGTTATATCCGGATTTCAGCTAAAACATGAGGTACAACCGAAATATTGAACATATATGTTTGAATTTTACTCTGGGCTTCAGTTCAGACAAACAGATTTTCTTCCATTCCACTGCCATTAGACACATTAACGTACTTCTTACTGCTGTTAATGCGGTACCCTGCCACAATTCATTGAAGGGATTGTTTGGCAAAGAATCATTCCACTTACCTAAGGTGAGAATCGTTAACAAGTAAGTTATGTTTCGGTGTCCACAAGTTTCTGAACTCAGGAAATTGCTTCCCTCTCCTTTATAAACAGTCAGGAGATCAGAAAGAGGAATCTAGAGATATAAATGAAGTATCATTTTAAAAGCAGTAAACGTGTTGCAAAAAATCTGTACTGCTGGCAGTGACTCATATTATTGTAAGTGTTTAATTTTAGCAATAAACGTGTTTTTTTTAACGCACCTATTGTGCAGTTGGGTCTATTGCTATTTCCACAATTTCCTTCCCTCCGTTCTTCACGTTTTAATCAACCTACCTCTTTCCAATTTTTCATTCGGAAAACAACTTTCTTTTATTTGGACAGGCTATTTCTCCGTAATATTTTCAATTAACATGAAGGACTCTACTCAAACCTTAATCTTTCGTTTACCTCTTCACATGCTGCTTGACACATACATTTCCCCTTGCATTACTTGTAATCCAGTAGTCTCGGTTTCAACATCCGCAATCCCTTGCGTCTGCCCTATCTTTTATATTGACATTTCTATTGAAGTATACAATACAGTCTGACCTGATTCCCCGTAGCGGCTCTCCAATTAATAACGACTTCCTTTCACTCACTCAATCTTTCCCAAAGCACGATGAAGCCCTCCCAGTGGTCAGGCCTGCGCGTGTATAGTCACTGAATTAAAGAATATCGAAAGAAATCCTTTGGCCTAACTCGTCCATGCTGACGAAGAAGCATGGAAAAACAGACAAGAAGAATCGAACCCCAGGGATTGAAGACACTGACATTAATTAATAGTTATGTTCAGATTTTAGCTAAAACATGATGTTCAAACTAAATAGAATAGAGCATAAATATGTGAATTTTAGTCTGGGCTTCAGTTCGGGCAAAGAGATTTTTTTTTTACATTCCCCTGCCATAAGACACTGAAACCTACTTTCTACTGCTGTTAATGCGGTACCCTGCCATAATTCATTGAAGGTATTGATTGACAGTGAATCATTCACTTACCTAATGTGAGTAGTTTTACAAGTAAGTCATGTTTTGCTAACCACAAGATACGGAACTCAGGAAATTGCTTCCCTCTCCTTTATCTAAGGTCAGTAGATCAGAAAGTGGAACTTAGAGAAACAAATGAAGTATCATTTCAAAAAGAGTAGAAGTGTTGCAAAATATTTCAACTGCTGGCAATGACTCATATTCTTCTAAGTGTTTAATTATAGCCCTAAAACTAGAGAGTTTTTTTTTTCTTTTTGCCGCACCAAATGTGCAGTTGGGTCTATTGCTATTTCCAGAATTTCCTTCCCTCCGATCTCCACGTTCTAATACACCGCACCTGACCGAGGTCAACCTACCTCTTTCCAATTTATCTGTCGGAACACACCTTTCATTTATTTGGACAGGCAATATCTCCGTAATGTTTTCAATTAACATGAAGGACTCTACTCAAACCTTAATCTTTCATTTACCTCTTCAAATCCTGCTTGACACACACATTTCCCCTTGCGCTACTTGTAATCCATTACTCTAGGTTTCAACATCCGCAATCCTACGGGTCTGCCCTTTCTTTTATATTAACATTTATATTGAATCATAAAATATTGCTTGATGGGATACTCCGTAGCGGCTCTCCAATTCATAACTTTTTTTCCTTATTTCTTTCATTCACTGTATCTTTCCCAGAGCACGATCAAGCCCTTCCAGTGGTCAAGTCTGCGCGTGTAGAGTCGCAGTGTTAATTAGTATCAAAACAATTCCTTCGGCCTAACTCGTGATGCTGACGAAGATGCACGGAAAATAGACGAAGCACATCTAGCCTTTCGCTCTAACTCTAGTCTTCACATGCGCAGCCTTCTTCTCATGAACCTCTTTAGTAACCTCCTCCAAAAACTCTACAGGTTTGATTAGAAATGATCTACCACGCAGGAGCGACAATATGTTAGCTACTCTCAATCATGCCTGGCAACACAAATAATGACATACACTGCAAGTTAAAATTCTTTCCGATAATTCACCCAGGACAGATGCCGTGCTCATCGGCCTGTAAGTTCTCTGTTGATTTTCAGAGAATCTACTTAACAACGAACCATTAGCTATCTTCCAATCCTCCGTCACCTCACACGAGCTTGACATTTTAAATAATCATTCCAATTGCATGGCTATTGCAGTATTAGGAATGACACATCAACAGAAAGTCAGTGAAGAGGTGTTTTCAGCTTTTCAATAGATGGATTGTTTCCCTTGAAATTTTATTCACCCAGAAAGTGTGCGTTGGGGGTCCTGTTCATCTTCTTCGCTGTCTTGTGCTCTTTGTTCAAAGCTAATCTATGTGAAAGCTCATGGATGATAAGCTGATGAGAACAATAGGAGAGGAAGAGGAAGAGAGAGAGAGAGAGAGAGAGAGAGAGAGAGAGAGAGAGAGAGAGAGAGAGAGAGAGAGAGAGAGAGAGAGACAGACAGAAATAGTAATTTATCGTAATTTAATAACTCAATTCGATCTACGTAGGGACATTGTGTAGTACAGCACAGAATCAGGCCGTTCGACAGTGCGTGTTCCTCATCCCTCACAACCATTTGTATTTCATTTATCTCTCTCATTTTACCTTAAATTCTCCTACTGCACCTTCACATGCTCTTCTGGAATCTCGGGAAAAGTTGCAGGTCAATTTCTTTTTCTGTAATTTTTTTTTATTGAAGTTTATCATCAAATAAACATTTCCATGAGATGTATTTCAGATACTGTACATATATATCACATAATCATATTTGTCACAAATTTCCACATAATAATTATGTGAGGTATACACTAAAAGAAAGGAGAGGAGAGAAAGTACAATCGAAATAAGTCAACTATGTACAAAGTAGGGAGTGATCTTTCTTACAGCAGATTCATTGGTCTGTGAGAATAGAATCAGACCTATGAGGTGTTATGTAGTTAAACCATTTTTTCCAGTATGAATCACATTGTTCCAAATTATGATTAACGGATGTTGTTATCTTCTACATTTTGTTTAAATGCTCATTGCAATTTCCATTCATACATTTAAAGTTAAGCTCTCCTGTGATAACCATTTACTTGTAAGGGCCTTCTTACCAGCCACCATCAGAATATTAATTAAATATTAATATATTTTCAATCGTTCTTGAGGTATATACCCAAAATATATGATGTACTAGCAGATACATACAAATGGCTAAGGACAAAGTAAAATTCATTTTTTTAATGTCAATGGGCTGTTGAATCCGATCAAACGCAGTAAGATTCTATCAAAAATGAAAAAAGGAGCAAGTATATTTACAGGAAACTCACTTAAGTGATAATGAGTATGAAAAATTACAGAGAGTGGTATTCACTAATATGTATTTTTTTCCCTCATATAAATCAGGACATAGAAGAGGAGTTGCTATTCTCATCTCAAGCAAGCTAAATTTTGAAAAAGTATTAGAAATGGGAGATAAGGAGTGCGGATACATTCTGATCAGGGGGGATATTGACGGAAATCCAGTTACTTTATTAAATATATACGCACGCTCAGGAAGTGATATTAGTTTCATCCAGAAAAATACTAATAGTATGGTAACAGAAACAGAACATCTCTATATATGTGGGGGAGACATAAATTTACAATTACAATCAAAGTTAGACTTTTCCAATTGAAAAAAAACCTTATGAAACAAAGTCCTTACATAAGAGCGTTAGCACTCTTTTTGAGGATATTGGTCTAATTGATATATGGAGGGACATTTTCCACAACAGAAGGGATTACACTCGTTAGTCTGCAAGTATATATACAAGAATGGAATATTTCATAACACTTGGAAAAGATAAACACAATATAATAACCTGTGGAAATGGGACAATAGATGTAAGTGACCATGCACCTATATATTTATATGTTGATTTTGACCTAAACCAATGAATAGTATGTGGAAACTAAATTCAAGTAAACTCAATGATCCCTATTTTAAGATACAAAATAAAAAGGAAATTGGTCTTTACTTAGAATTCAATCATAATGGAGACGTTTCACCTCCCATTCTATGGGATACTCTGAACGCTGTCTTAAGAGGGAAAATTTTAGCGATATTTTCAGATGAGAAAAAAATCAGGAATAAAACATTAGAGGATTTAAAAAATAAGTTGAAGGAACTAGAAAGAAAAAAAACACAAATTGAGTTTGGCACAGGATAAACTAGAGGACATTTTAAAAAAATTAGGAATGAAATTTATAGTTTGGATACACAGGAAATTAGAAAAAAAATAAAAAATAATAACTCTATGAAAGTGGATCTAAATCTATGAAAATAATGGCGTGGAAACTGAAAAAAGATAGCAGAAAATACAATTCATAGAGTTGGGGATCCAAAGACAAATTTGATAAAGGAATAAGCTAAGTGAAATTCAAGAAGCAATTGAAATGTTTCACAAAACTCTATATACCAAAGTTCCAGGGAGAAGCATAACCCAGATTGAGACCTTCCTGAAATCTTTAGAGTTACCCACTTTAATCGAAGAACAACCTAGAACGATGACTTCTGACATAACTGAAGGTGAACTAAAAACTGCAATTAGTAGGCATAAATTAAGCAAGTCAGCAGGATCAGATAGATGTACGACAGAGTGGCATAAAGAATTTAGAAATTAGTTAATTTCTGTTTTACTCCCCACACTGAACTGGGCTCTAAGAAAGGTGCAAATGCCACCCAACTGGAAGGAGGCGATAACCTTGGCTATACCAAAAGACGATTCGGATAAAATGGAATATGGGTCATTTAGACCAATATCTGTTCTTAATGTGGATAATATAATATTTACCTCCATCACGGCCATACGATTAGAAGAGTTTCTACACACACTAATACATAATGATCAGACAGGTTTTAGACAACAACACCAAACACAAGACAATGTACGAAGGAATTTTCACTTTAGGGATCATTTAATGAAATGAAAGCAATAGTAATAAGCGTGGACGCTGAAAAGCCATTTTATTCGGTTAATTGGAATTTTCTTTACCAAGTTTTACATAGATTTGGTCCACATGACAAAATTATTAAAACTATACAGGCACTATATGACAATCCTACTGCTTGGATTAAAATCAACGGATATTTATCTAATAGTTTTACCCTAGAAAGAGCGACGAGATAGGGTTGAGCATGGTCGCCACTACTCTCCGCATTATACCTGGAACCATCAGCTCAATACATCAGACAAAATGAAGATATAAGGGGAATTACTATTAAAGGAATAGAGCATAAATTGGCCTGTTACGCGGATGACATATTGATCTATCTAGGGCAACCAACATACTCTTTAGCTAAATTGATGCAATCCTTTGAACAATATGGCCTATTATCAGAATACAAGGTCAACATAGATAAAACTTAATTACTTTCATATCACTATAGCCTACCAATAGAAATTGAAAGTAGATATCTTTGGGCACGGCAAGCAGAGTCTGTCAAATATTTGAGCATAACTATGCCAAAAGATTTGGAAAATTATCAAAATGCAATTATCAGCCTATATCTAAAAATAAGGAAGATATAACAAGACGGAACCTAATCCCTTTTCTTGGGCTCGGTTCAAGGAACGAATCTATTAAATGAATATACTGCCCACACTGCTAATTCTCTTTCAGACCCTACCAGTAGAGATTAACAAAAATCAATTTAATGAATGGAGCAAGATTCTATCAAGATATATATGGAAAGGTAAAAGGCCTAGAGTTCGCCTCGAAACTTTGCAAGCAGCCAAGGAAAGGGGGGATGGGGCCTACCTTCTTTTAGAGATTATTATTTTGCAGCACATTTGAGAGCTGTGATATGCTGGTGTAACCCATCATATGACGCTCAATGGAAAAACATTAACATTGCTTTCCTCGCCATACACTAAAGCTTCAAATCAAACATGAGGACCCCCAAGTCACTCAATGCCTAATTTTTTTGAATTTTCTCTACATTTATAAAACAGTCTATAGACAATAGACAATAGACAATCGGTGCAGAAGTAGACCATTCGGCCCTTCGAACCTGCATCGCCAATCAGGGATCATGGCTAATCATTTACTATCAATACCCGGTCACTGCCCTGTCCCCATATCCCTTGATTACCCTATCCATAAGATACCTAGCTAGCTCCTGCTTGAAAGCATACAGAAAATTGGCCTCCACTGCCTTTTGAGGCACTGCATTCCACACCACCACATCTCTCTGGAAGAAGAATTTTTTCCTTACCTCTGTCCTAAATGACCAACCCCTTATTCTTAAACCGTGCCCTCTGGTACTGGACTTTCCCAGCATCTGGAACATATTTCCTGCCTCTATCTTGTCCAATCCATTAATAATCTTATATGTTGCAATTAGATCCCCGCTCAGTCTCCTTAATTCCAGCGTGTACAAGACCAGTCTCTCTAACATCTCTGCGTCAGACGGTCCGGAAATCCCAGGAATTAACCTTCTGAATCTATGCTGCACTTCGTCTACAGCCAGGATGTCCTTCCTTAACTCTGGAGACCAAAACTGTACACAATACTGCAGTTGTGGTCTCACCAGGGCCCTGTACAAATGAAAAAGGATTTCCTTGCTCTTGCACTCATTTCCCTGTAATAAAGGCCAACATTCCATTAGCCTTCTTCACTGCCTGCTGCACTTGCTCATTCACCATCAGTGCCTGATGAACATGTACTCTTTGTATTTCTCTTTGTATTTCTCCCTTAACTAACTCAGATAATAATCAGCCTTCCTGTTCTTACACCCAAAGTGGATAACCTCACACTTCTTCACATTAAACGTCATCTGCCAAGTATCTGCCCACTCACCCAGCCTATCCAAACCACCCTGAATTCTCCTAACATCCTCATCACATGTCACACTGCCACCCAGCTTAGTATCATCAGCAAACTTGCTGATGTTATTCTCAAGGCCTTCATCTAAATCGTTGACGTAAATCGTAAACAGCTGTGGTCCCAATACCGAGCCCTGTGGCACCCCACTAGTCACCACCTGCCATTCCGAGAAACACCCATTCACAGCTAGACTTTGCTTTCTATCTGCCAACCTGTTTTCTATCCATGTCAATGTCTTCCCCCCAATGCCATGAGCTCTGATTTTACCCACCAATCTCCTATGTGGGACCTTATCAAATGCCTTCTGAAAATCGAGGTGCACTACATCCAGTGGATCTCCCTTGTCCAACTTCCTGGTTACATCCTCGGAAAACTCCAATTGATCAGTCAAGCATGATTTGCCCTTGGTAAAGCCATGCTGGCTCGGCCCAATCCTATCACTGCTATCTAGATATGCCACTATTTCATCTTTAATAATGGACTCTAGCAGCTTCCCCACTACTGATGTTAGGCTGACAGGACGATAGTACTCTGTTTTCTCCTTCCCTCCTTTCTTAAAAACTGGGATAACATAAGCCATTCTCCAATCCTCAGGAACTGATCCTGAATCTAAGGAACATTGGAAAATGATTATCAATGCATCCGCAATTTCCAGAGCCACCTATTTTAGTACCCTAGGATGCATACCATCTGGATCTGGGGATTTGTTAGCCTTCAGTCCCATCAGTCTACTCATCACCGTTTCCTTCCTATGTCAATCTGTTTCATTTCCTCTGTTACCCTATGTCCTTGGCCCATCCATACATCTGGGAGATTGCTTGTGTCTCCCCTAGTGAAGACAGAACTAAAGTATCATTAAATTCTTCTGCCAATTCTCTGTTTCCAATAACAATTTAACCCAATTCATTCTTCAAGGGCCCAACATTGTTCTTAACTATCTTCTTTCTCTTCACATACCTAAAAGAGCTTTTGCTATCCTCCTTTATATTCCTGGATAGCTTGCGTTCGTATCTCATATTTTCTCCCCGTATTGCCTTTTTAGTTAAGTTCGGTTGTTCCTTAAAAATTTCCCAATCATCTGTCTTCCCACTCACCTTAGCTCTGTCATACTTCTTTTTTTTTAATGCTATGCAATCTCTGACTTCCTTTGTCAACCACTGTGGCCCCTTTCCCCCCTTTGAATCATTCCTTCTCCGGGGGATGAACTGATTTTGCACCTTGTGCATTATTCCCAAGAATACCTGACATTGGTATTCTACTGTCTTTTCTGCTAGGATATCTGTCCAATTAACTTTGGCCAGCTCCTCTCTCATGGCTCCATGGTCTCCTTTGTTCAACTGCAACACTGACACCTCCGATCTGTCCTTATCCTTCTCAAATTGCAGATAAAAACTTATCATATTATGGTCGCTACCTCCCAATGGCTCCTTTAATTCAAGATTGCATATCAAATCCTGTTCATTACACAACACTAAATCCAGAATAGCCTTGTCCCTGGTCGGCTGTCGTACAAGCTGAAGAATGCATCCCGTACGCACTCTACAAACTCCCTATCCTGTGGTCCAGCACCAACCTGATTCTCCCAATTCACCTGCATGTTGAAATCCCCCATAACTACTGCGATATTACCTTTGCTACATGTCAATATTAACTCTCTATTCAACTTGCACCCAATATCCATGCTACTGTTTGGGGGCATGTAGACAATACCCATTAGGGTATTTTTGCCCTTACTGTCCCTCAGTTCTATCCACACAGATTCCACTTCTCCTGATACTATGTCCCCCCTTGCAAAGGACTGAATCTCATTCCTCGCCAACAGGGCCACCCCACCCCCTCTGCCCACATTTCTGTCCCTACGATAGCACGTATACCGTTGTACATTCATTTCCCAGGTCTGGCCTCCTTGCAGCCATGTCTCCGTTATCCCAACGACATCATAGTTACCCATTCGCACCTGAGCTGCAAGCTCATCCGCCTTATTTCTGACACTTCGTGCATTCAGATATAGAATTTTTAGCCCATTTCTCCCCTCTCTGTTTAAACCTCTGCCTATTGTACTTAAACCAGCTCCCCGAACTCCCATCGGGCTATACGACCCTTGAATTTTGTTGTCCTTCCTAAATGTACTTACTCTTTCTGCACATTTAACTCCATGTTCCGTCAGGCTATCCCTCAGGACATGTGTCCTCCTTATAACTTGTTCCTCCTCACCTTTCTCTACTATACACTTAATATTCCGGAACCGTGTAGTCCCCACCTGTCCTATAATCTTCATCTCGCTATCACATTCTGGATCCCTGCCCCCTGCAAATTTAGTTTAAACACCCCCCCCCACCCCGAGCAGCACTAGCAAACTTTCCTGCAAGAATGTTAGTACCGCTCCAGTTCAGGTGTAAACCGTTCCGGCGGAACAGATCCCACCTTCCCTGGAACAAAGCCCAATTATCTAAAAACCTGAAGCCCTCCCTCCTGTACCATCCTCTCAGCCACGTATGAATCTTTATAATTCTTCTGTTTCTTGCCTCACTCGCACGTGGCACAGGTAGCAATCCTGAGATTGTTGCCTTGGAGGTCCTGCCCTTCAGCTTCGCACCTAACTCCCTGAACTCATTGCGCAGGACCCTCTCACTCATCCTACCCACGTCGTTGGTCCCTACAAGGACCACAACATCTGGGTTCCTGCCCTCCCTCGCGAGAATAACCGGCACCCGATCTGAGATGTCCCTGACCCCGGCACCAGGCAGGCAAAATACCATCCGAGACTCCCGATCTTTCCCACAAAATAACCTATCTGTCCCCCTGACTATAGAATCCCCTGTCACTACCGCTCTCTTCTCTTCCCTCCTCCCCTTCCTATTCGAGGATCCAACCTCAGTGCCAGAGACAGGACAACTGCATCTTGTTCCTGGTGGGTCATCCCCACCAACAGTATCCAAAACGGTATATTATTGTTGATGGGAACTGCCACAGCGGTGCTCCGATCTCTCTGTCTGCTCCCCTTGCCTCTCTTTTATGTTTTATATTTTCTAACAACTTCCATGACCATACCCGTCCTGACACATAATTCCATTGGCCACTCATGTTCCAGCCTCCTAATCTCTCTAAGTATTTTTGCAGCCTTTGCTACTTCCCCAAAAGTACATGCACCACCACTATTTTCGTAATTCCTGCGAACCTGGCAACGAAACCATTAGAACTGCCATCCAAATAATTAACATATAACATGAAAAGAAGTAGTCTCAACACAGACCCCCGTGGGACAGCATTAGTCACCGTTAACTAACCAGAAAAAAACTCCCTTTAATCCCAAACTTTGTCTGGTGACATGCAGCCAGTGCTCTAAGCATCCTAGCATCTTATCCATAATACCATTGGCTCTTAAACTGTTAGGCAGAATCATGTGTGGAAAAACCGATCGATTCTTCTTCCCCTACCCTTCCTGTTATTTATTCTAAGAATTCCAACGGATTTGTCAGGCAAGGTTTTCCCTTGAGGAACAGTGCTGACTGTGGCCTATTTTAACATGTACCTCGAAGTACCCCGAAATCATATCAATAACAAATGATCTCAACACCTTCCCATTCCAGCTAATCTGCAATTTCCCTTATTATGTTTCTCATTTCTGTTCAAGAATGAGGTGACTTTTGCAATTTGCCAGTCCTCGTGAGCCCTGCTAGAAACCACTGAAAGATCATTCTTAGTGAGTCTCTAATCTCTTCATTTGCTTCTTTCAGAAGACTGGGATTAGCCTACCAGGTGCAGGTGATTTACCTATCTTCAGATCGTTCGATTTCTCAAGAACCTTCTCCGAAATAATGGCATCTTTATCGACTCCACTAGACTCCTCCCTCCTCCAAACTCTCAATTCCTCGACACTCTCGAACTTCTGGTTAACAGTTTGAATCTTCAGCATTGAAGACTTATATAGTTCGTCCGCCATTGACTTCTCCCTAATTATTTCCTTTTCAGCATCATTTTCCTTTGCTTTACACTTTATATGTCTGAAAAAATATATGGTACATGCTATAATATAATTAGCTAGATTAATTTTGTATACCATCTATTCTTTCTTTCTAATTTTTTATTTGTCTTCTGTTCGTGTTTGAAAGATTCGCAATCGTCTAACATTCCACTAATTTGTTTTCTATTATATTTCCTATCTCTGGCTTTCATGTTTGTTTTGACTTCTCCTGTCAGGCACGGTGTTGTTATCCTGCCTTTAGAATGCTTGTTCTTCTTTGGGTTGTATTTGTTCTGCACCTTCGAAAATGCTCCTAGAGAGTCTTGCCATTGCTGATCTTCCGTCATTCTTGCTGATGTTACTCTCGCTAATATTCTTGCTAATTAATGGCCAGATCCTGTTTCATGCCTGTGTAATTTTGTTTTCTCCACTGTGATACCGGTGTATCTGACTACAGCTCCTGCATCGCAAATTGCAACGTAAATACTATCATATTGTGATCGCTGGCCCCTAATAAGTCATTCACCTTCAGTTCTCTAATTGATTTCAGTTCATGGCACAGCACTTAATCCAGAATAACTGATTTCCTAGTGGGTGCAACTACCAACTGTTTCAAAAGGCCATTTCAAAAGCATTCAAGAAATTCCCCTTTTTGGGATCCTGCACCAGTCTGATTTTCCAAATCAACCTGGATATTGAAATTCGATATCAATAGAATAACATTACCCTTTTGACATGGACTTTCTATCTCCCGATAGAAAACATCTTCACTTCCATTCTGGAGTCTGTATATAACTCTCATGATGGTCTTTATAAGTTCTTTCGCTCTCTCCACAACGAATCTACACTCCACCCCTCTGCCAGCTCTTTACATTTATTTGATTTTCATCTGTTACCCAAAAGAGTCACACGGCCTTCCTGCCAATCCTATCGATACAATATGTACACTTCGATGTTAAGCTCCCAGTTTTAGTATTTTTCCACCGTGATTCAGTGATGCCACAGTGTCATATATGCCAATCTGTAGCTACCTTATTCCATGTTCCAGTTGCATTCAAATATATCACCTTCTGTCCTGTATTGCCCCGTTAGGGTGTGTCCCCCTTGTAGATTACAAGTCATTCGGTTGACCGCAATTTTGCCCTATCGTCAGCTTCTCATGACCACCAGTACCACTACACACCAATTACCACATCCTCAACACATTTCCTTGACTACCATTCCAAGGAAAAATAGTTTAACACCTCCCTTACAGATCGACCAAACCTGCTGGAAGAGATATGCATACACACCTTGTTCACTAATAACAGGTACATTTTGAATAGGTCGTACATTCTTCAGAAGAGATCTCAATGATTCAAAAATGTGAAAACTTGACCCCTGCGCCAGTTTTGCAGCAACACAACCATCTGCTAAATCATCCTATTCTGGACCTCACTGGAGTATGGCACAGGCAACTATCAGAGAATTGTTTTTTCTTCTTCGCCTGTCCATCGATTTTCGATGATGGCTGAGGCCTGGACAAGGTTGTACGGAAGGCCTGCAGTTGCCCATGCAACAAGTCTCCCCTTTCCACGCCTCCGACGTTGTCCAGGGGAAGGGCATTAGGACCTATACAATTTGGCAGCGGTGTCATGGCAAAGCAATATGTGGTTAAGTCCCTTGCTCAAGGACACAACAATCAGCCTCAGCTAAGTCTGGAACTAGCGACCTTCAAATTAGTAGACCATTCGGCAGTATTTAGAAAACAGGCGATACAAGTACTTTTTGGGAAGTAGGAAGGCTACAAAAAAAAGAATTAGAGAAATTAGGAGACTGGAAAATGTGTGGCAGATGTAATTACGTGTCCGAACGTGTGTACTAGTCCAGAGGTCCTATTTTTGAAATTTTCCCTTACTCCCTAAAATCTCAAATTTAAAAATGACAGTAAATCTAATAAAGTGGCCGCTGAGTGTAGATATATACAACGTATATTATTGAACGCAAAATGTTATAGCACTGTAATCAGTCCCTCTGCCACGATCTGTATGACGAACATGATGTCAAATTAACCATATCTCTGTAGCCTGCATAAGCCGCCGAATTCGATGCCGGAGTAGATTGGTTTGCGAGCGATATGGAGCTATGTGGAGCGGAAGGTTATGTTTAGGAAGTAGAGAGGCTACAAAAGTACAGACAGATTTGGAAATTGGGCAAACAAATGGCAGATGGAATAGTTTGCCGGCAAGTACATGGTAATGCACATTGACAGAAAAAGAGTGGGGCTATTTTCTCAATGCAGAGAAAATTCAACTGTCTGAGGCGCAAAGTAATTGGGGTCCTCCTGCATGATTCCCTGAAAGTTGGTTCACAGATTGTGTAGTGATGAGGAAGATAATTTCAGAGTTAGCATTCAAGAGGACCAGAACATAAAAACAAGCATTTACGTTAACAATAGATTAAGTACAGGTGAGGCCTCACTCGAAGTTTTGTGATCACTTTTGGGCCCCTTATCTCAGAAAGGCAATGCTGACTCAAATCGTTTCGAATGAAGTTCATGAAAGTTATTCCGGGATTGAAGCGATTATTCAATGAAGTGTGTTTGGAGGTTCAGGGCTTGTACTGACAGTATTTCGGAAGTACAAGGGGTGACACAATTGAATCTATCTACTGTTGAAAAGCCTCGATAGAGTGGATGTGGAGAGGATGTTTCGTAGGTTAGTGTAATCTAAAACCTTAGGACACAACCGCAGAATGGAGGAACGTCCTTTTCGAACGGAGATGAACAGGAATTAATTTCGACAGCAAGTGGTTGAATCTGTGGAAGCCAAGTCTTTGGGGATATTGAGGAAAAAGTTGATAGATTCTTGATTAATCAGATCATGAAGGGATTCGAGGAGAAGGTAGGGGATAAGGACTGAGCGAGAGAACGGACATGCCATGATGAAATTAGCTGTGTAGCCACGATGGGCCAAATGCCCTAATTCTGCTTCTGTGTCTCATGGTCTTACGATTTTATATTCTTCCGTTCTTTGGTTATTCATCGTCATGTTTAAACTCCTCTGTGTAATGGGATGACTAAAAGTCCACATAAAAGTACACACAATACTCGAAGTGCAGCCCAGCAAACACAGCCTAGCTTCGTAGTAAATAAAAGAGTATATATTAGATATACAGGGATGTCTGACAGAATAACCACTGATTAGAGATTCTACACAATTATTCCTCAGATTATTAAGTCAGCAAAATATGACAAGGAAGAGCAATTATTAAAATTTCCGTGTGCTATTTGTCAGTCAGTGACCCAAAATAACACGGGTGCTGTGTTTTTTAATACAAATATGGAAGTGAAACCAGTAAAAACTTCAACCAGCAGTTCTATGTTCTGTAGTGCTGACTCCAGCAAAAGTATGTTGACCTACTTTCACGTACAACAGTGCCATTTTCGGTCAAGAATTATATACATGTCCTCCTCTTTGATTGCACCATGAGCTTCCCCCATGAAGAAAGTTTAACCTCGTATTAAACTGCTGACGAGAATTTGACATTAAAATTATGTCAAAGTCCATTCTCCTAACGTACACGTATTTATGTAAAGTCGCAGAACAACGGAAAGTAGAAAACAAAAACAACCTTACTTAGAGCAGCACCCATCTATCTATTTCCCTTTTTTCTGCCAGGAAATAAAGTAGAAGTACAATTTTTCTCCTGTTCTTAAGTACTGCCAAATGGCATCACTGTTGGAAAATTCGTATTTAGCGCAGTTTTCATATATTTGTTAATTTAGTTACATCTCTCTGAATTAAATTCTCAATTTCAACGTTAATTGTGATAACCAGAAACACACCGGGCAATAAATAATGAAAGCCAACCTAAATAAATTCTCCACTGTAAGAACGAATGAATGTCGGACTTTGGGCCAGAATGTGTGTGTGTGTGTGTGTGTGTGTGTTTACACTATATATATATATATTATATATAAATACATACGCATATGCATATCAGCGACTCAAAATCTCATGTCAGCAGAGCTTTTTTATCTTTTTACCTTCTAATCCATCTATTTATCATCTGTCTATCAGCTTTCTATCTGTCTATCCATTGTGATTTTTTGTACGCATATGTAACGCAGAGTATATATATATATAATTGAAAGTAATCTTCGCTCACTTTCGCCTGTTCTCACAGCATTGAACAATTAAAATCAGTGGCCACTTTATTAAGTCTAAGAGGTACTTCATAAAGTGGCCAAGTGCTGTATGTCTGTGTATCCGTAGTCTTCTGCTGCTGTAACTCATTCATGTCAACATGTGACTTGGTGTGCGGTCAGAAATGCCCAACGCATCTGTGTTCATTTCTCACCATTCAGAACATTTACAGCAGCAGATGCGTAAAGAATGCCTTGAATATCATCGGGGACACTAATCAACCATCCATAAACTGTTTCATCTTCTCATCGGGCAAATGGTACAGCAGCATAAAAGCCAGGACGAGAAAGCCTTGGGAAAGGACAGTTTCGTTTTACAAGCCATTAGACATATAAATTCACATATCCGTACATTGCAAGGGAAGCATAACGGAAAGATATTTATTCCTTCACATTGTGGGACGGGTGTAAGACTTACATAAATTCAATTCAATTCAATTCAGCATACCACACTTGCAACGCTATTTGAGTTGATCACCTTCAGATCAGCATGAACTAGGCTGGCCATTCTTCTCGGCCCTCGCAAGAAAGCGTTCTCTCCTACATAAGTTTTTTTTAATATATATTTCTTACTGTGTTCTGTAAACTCTGAAGACAAGTCTGAGTGAAGGGCAGAGTGGATCTGCGGTTTCTGAGATATTCAATCCTCGCAGTTTGGAACCAATGATAATTACACAGTCAAACTTCATTTCCTCTACATCCTGATGTTTGGTCTGAACAACAGCTGAACCTTTTAACCATGATATAAACATTGAGTTAGGATAAACATTCAGGATAAGGTTCATTGATGGCGCCCGTCTATCTGGAGAAGAGTAAGCTGTCGAGAGTTTGATTAAACAGCATTAAGGAAGAAGCGTTCTACACGAAGTGGATGGTAAGAAACTGCCTCCATTACACTCCTCGTGAACTAAGTAAAAAAGAACAGTATAGGTTTGAGGTAATTCGGAAGAAGCCTCCGGAGGACATTGAGGGAACACTTTTTCACCTAAAGAGATATAAATATTTAAACTCTTCTCCCTGGGAGAGCCAGGGAGCTTTCTGTTCACAGTGCTGTTCATGATGAACTCTCGGTGGTGTTCGGATGCAGCGGGTTCTTCCCGCACTTTGAACACCAAACAGTCAAATGCTGTCCGTTCAAGTTAGGGGAAAGGTCTTCATCCGTGATTATGATCACAATTCGGATACCACCAGTTACTGTCTACAGTCAAGAACGGAAAATAATAAAGATTCTGTCTCCAAACAGAGATATACTTCACACCGACACATTTCAAATCATTGTCTCTGCCTCCAACAAGGCTCGTTGCAGGAAAGCCATAGTAATTAAGACCACCATATAACCAGAAACTCCAGAGATCGCAACATACATAGCCACAGTTATGCTAAGATAAGAAATGCCTTCAGATCCATACCCAGACCGTATATCTGACACTCGGAACAATTCACGTCCTTCTGTTACCTACAAACAGAGAGACACTAAAGAGGAAAGCTCCAGAATTAGGACCACAAGGATGTGGTTATGGGAGTTTGCAGAGTGGCTACGGGATTGTTTCGAGTCGATGTTCATGGATTACTTTGGCGATCTGAAATAATACACCATGGATGTTCCGAATTCTATTAAAGCAGCTCTGGAGCAGTGTGTCCCCGGAAAAGCTGAGTCATTCAGAATAAAAAAGGCATAGTTCTAGCATGAAACCCGAAATCTGTTGAGATCTAGCTAGGTGGCATATAAATTTCGTAAATAAAGTTACAAGATATCCAGGTACGATCTACAGAAAGCCATGTCACAGACGAACTTGATGTCACTGACCATATCTGAATCAACGAAGGATGGTCGATGTTTTTGGCAGAGATTGAATACTACCGATAAGTCCAGCGACATAGTATCCAACATTGTTTTGATTCCAGATGAGCTCAATGCCCACTATGCTGGGTTTTGGCCATCGGAACATCGAGGAAACATTCCAAGCTTCAAAACCTCCGGTAATCCTAAGGTTCCAGTCTCTGAATCCCGCCTCCAAACAGCCTTCAGGAGGGTGATTCCAGGAAAGCATCCGACCGAGATGGAGTACGTGGCCAAGTTAACGACCTCTGCTGATTAACAGGCTGGGGTGTTCACTGAGATATTTAACCTCTCGCTTCGGCAGTATGTGGTGCCCAGCTTCCTCAAGCAGGCTTCAGTTATAGCCGAGTTCACGAAGAGCATGGTGACCTACCTGAATGTCAAGCGTCCAGTAGAATTTATATACAGAATCCTCGGATATCTACACAGAAAAGATGTATATAACAGGATGCTTATTTTCGATTATAGTTAAGCATTGAATCTCATCATCCTCTTAAAATCAATGTATCAGTTCCAAAGCCTTAACCTCAAAACCTCCTTCACTAATTGGATCCTAGATTTGCTCACCTACAGACGCAAGTCAATTCACCTTGGCAACAACATCTCCTCCACGATTTCTATAAGCATAGGTGTATCACAAGGCCTTGGGCTTAGTACCCTACTCTGTTTGGTTAACAATTAATGACTATATGACTATGTAAAACTCCAAATCAGCATTTAACTTTTCTGATGACACCACTGTCGAAAGACGAATAAAACCTGGATGTGAAACAGCATATAGGAGAAGACTAAAATTCTGGCAAAGTTTTGTCATAATAGCAGCCTCTTACTCCATGTTATCAAGACGAGAGAACTGATTATCGACTTCAGGAGGTACAGACGAAAATTTGATGAGCCAATCCACATCGGAGGATCAGTTGTAGAGAGGGTTAGCAACGTTAAGTTACAGGTAGGTATTATTTCGTAGGAGCTATCTTCGGCCCAGCAAGTAGGTGCAATTACATGTAAAGAATGGCAGCACCTAATACCCGAGGAGATTGCGGCGATTCAGCATGACATCTAAAATGTTGACAGTCTTTTATAGATGTGTTGTGAAGGGTATATTAATTGCCTACATCACAAACAAGCACCAATACACATCAACGGAAATTCCTCCTAGAACTACTTTAGCAGTGCAATCCATCTCTTTCAAATCCCTCCCGTATTGAGCACATCTATATAAAATGCTGCCATTTCAAGCATCATTCATTATCAGGGCCTTCACCACCTCCTCTGGTTGTTGCTATTTGGAAGAAGGAACAAGAGCCTAGCGACTCACACAGCGAATGTTCCATCAACGAAATGTTCCCAGAAACAATGGACTCACTTTCCAGGACCTCATTTCATCTTCTAGATATTTATTATTATTATTATTATTATTATTATTATTATTATTATTATTATTATTATTATTATTATTATTATTATTATTATTATTATTATTATTATTATTATTATTATTATTATTATTATTATTAGTTAGGATGCGAGTACGCAGGCAATGTGCAAAATAACCCTCTAGTGTTTGTGGATCTCGTACTGGAGATGCAGTATCACTTCACCCTGCCACTTTGTTTTAGGCCGACATTGCCATCATCTCGGTTCCAGACTTGCCTTTATTGGGATCTTCTTCCTCATTAACCTCCATTCTGGAGTTTCAATTAAAATGGCGGAGTCATTGTTTATGGATAGTGTTTTGGATTTGTTTTGTTTGTAGGGAATGGGTGCTGTGTTCTGGGGGTTAGGCTGATTTGCGTGGATGGGTAGTGGGGTCACGGGATCTTGCCATGGTGGGAGGGCTAGGGTTAGAGTACCCAAACTGATGTGTGGTGGAGTGAACTTGGATCCCTGGTGAAGAAAAGGCTCAGGTTTACGGGGGTGCATAGGATGGGTGATGTTCAGGGATACAGCGGAGGAATGTTTGTGCAGGCTTCCCCATGGGGGGTGGGTTTGTGGGAAGAAAAGGAGCATGGGGTCCAGCGTTGAGTAGGCCCCCGAGTGGGTGTGTGTCTGTGGTCCACTGGGATGCCGTCTAGTTTAGTTTGGGTATGTGGCCTTTTGGACATTAGGATTAGGATGGAGGGTAGGGTTGAGGAGGTACTGCTGAGCGGCTGAAGGTATAACTGGTGGTGTAGGGTGAGTTTGGTCCTCTGGCAAGAAGAGGACCTGTGTTTACGGGGTGTGAAGATGTTAGGTTTCAGGGCAGGGTCATGTGTTGGGGATGCATCCTACGCTACGGGGGGAAGCTGGGAGGGTGAGGCGAGTGCAGTATCTGGATCAAACTGGTCGTTACGAGTCTCTTCTTCCTAGTGGTTATCCCTTGTATGGTTATACTTTCTGACTTTATCCCTCTCTATTCCATTGAGGTGTTTCTATTTGGGGAATTAGATTCTGTTTTGGGGCCTAGTTTTTAGGCTCCATTTACAAAGTAAGAAGTCCCTTTCCCATTTAATGGTTACCTGTCTTAATTTTGTTTCTGGGTGGGTGACTGAAGGGGGTCCTACTTTTCCTCCCTACTCTTATTTTCTCAACTTTTTTTTTAATTATTGGGTGCCGTGTTGGCCCTCTGGTGCGTATATTTTATTCTATTGGCCTAGCTTTCTAGGCCTGACTTAGGCCGTATGGGGAATACGTCTGTAGTATTTCAATCCATTGCCTCTCTGCTCTTTTTCTTTGGACATTTGACCAGTTTATGTTAGTTTCCAGGCCCAGGATTGCTAAGGAGTACATTCCATGCTCCTGGGAGTGCCTACTAACTGGTCTGTTTTGACTACCTCTCCTGAATATTACTCAGATGTCCCGTGAGTCTGGTTCTGAAGCTGTTGCCTGTCTCCCCTATGTATATAATATGGCATTTTTTGCACTGGATTGCATATACTTTGTTCTTGTGTTCACAAGTTATCCTCTGCTCTATTTTGGCCCACTTTCCTGTAGCTCTGTTGTGCATGCTTTTTGGAATTCTTAGGTATATGCATGCTCTGCAGTTTCCCACCTTACAGTTTGGCGCTGCTCGTGCTTGGGTACTGACTAGTATGTCTTTCAGATTTCTGCCCCTTTTGAAGGCTGAGACAATGGTGTATTGTCCCAGTATCCATCCCTTCTTCTTTTAGGTCTTCAAAGTGTGTTTTGACAGTCCTGTGGATATGTACTGCCATCCCACTGTATCCAGTTATCAATGTTGTGTTGTTCAGTGGTTGGGGATTTGTGATACTTTTTAAAAAGACTGATTTGATGTGTCTAAGTCTCCTTCTGCAGTAGTCCCTGTGTCTAAGTGCAGAGAAGAGGATAGAAGTGGCCTGGTGGAAGTTCTCTGCCCTGGTGAAAACGCGGTGAATCGGGTCAGCTGTTCTTTGGCAATATCTGTGAAGGTATCTTTCAGATGGTGGCTCCAAGCTTGTAGGAGGGTTTTAAAGAATGCTTTGGTAGCTAGTTTTTGGTTGTTGTTTTCTGCTGCTCGTTTAAATAACATAGTGTTCAGGAAGTCAATTTTCTCCCTATTTGTTGTGGCCTTAACCTTAATGGATGTATGATATGTGTTTAGGATTTGAATAAATTCCTGTAATTCTGCCTCTGAGTGTGTCCACATTCCCCAGATGTCATCCAGGTATCTATAGAGACATATGGGTTTTTTGGGGTACTTTGGATAGATTGTTTCCTCCCACTTTGCCATGTATATATTGGCATAGTCTGGAACAAACTTATTTCCCATTGCTGTGCACTTGATCTATAAGTAGAATTCATCATTGAATTCAAAGTCATCTTTACTCAGGCTGAGGTGAAGGAGTTCGAGCAAGGCCTCATCTGGTCTGTCTGGCTGATGGTTCCTCCGTAGGATATCCATCACTGCTTCTATACCTCTTTCCATTTCAATATTGGTGTACAGACTTTCAATGTCGATGGTGAAGAGTATGGCCTTAAGGGGCACTGACATAGAATTGACTATCCGGACAAAGTTGTATGTGTCCTTGATGTAGCTGAAATGTTTCTGCAATAGTTGTGTTAAGGAAGGTGTCAATAAACTCTGCTATCCT
This sequence comes from Hypanus sabinus, assembly GCF_030144855.1. NCBI lineage: Eukaryota > Metazoa > Chordata > Chondrichthyes > Myliobatiformes > Dasyatidae > Hypanus > Hypanus sabinus. The sequence goes on along the minus strand of NC_082729.1, from coordinate 19,571,070 downwards.
GTATGACTCACTGCTGCAGTCTGATGCGATGGGCCTGCCAGGTGGTATTTCCCCCAGAACAATCCATGAATCTGGGTTCTTATGTATTTTAGGGAGGATATAGAACCTTCTTGCCCATGGCTGTATCTCTATCAAGTACTCCACTTGCTTCTCTTCGAGGTAGCTAGTCCTTTTCAGTTCTTGTAAAATGTTCCAAATTACTGTGTGTGTTTTCCAGTATATGGGTTCCTATAGTTTAGTGAGGTGCTCCGTGTTGTTTAATTGTCTGTGTGCCCCAAATAGGTATTGCTGTTTGTCCATGGTAACTATTCTGCTCCCTTTATCCACTGGTTTAATAACAATATCCATGTTTTCCCTCAGCTCTTTCAGGGCTGCTCTCTCCTTCCTAGTTAGATTAGGCTTATCCTGTACTTCTTTCTCCCTCTCTATTATCTCATCCAGTGTGCTCTGAAATTCCAGAAATTCCAGAATTTCTGACCTGTACCTCTCTTGGGCAACCAGTCTGAGGGAGGGGTGAAGGGGGTCTTTCTATGTTCTGACTCACCGAAAAAGTCGATGAGTACCAATCTCCTATAGAACTTATGCTTGTCCCTCTCAATTTGCTCCTTATGGAGTTTTACAGTCGGTACAAAAGTCTGTTCTGAACTTTTTGCTGGATTTCGGTAGGGGTGAAAGTAAGGGAGAGGTTCACAATGGTCTCTCAGGTCGTGGACCCTGCCTCTCTCGGCTTTATCTACACTCTAGTTTAAAGACAGCATACACTCTTGACTATTGTCTGGGCTGTGCTCTCTGTGCAATGGATATGGTCTGTTTCGACCTTAAACTGCCTCGCAGGGATTGCAGAGATATAATTCTTAGTTCTAATAACTTCGTTTATTTGAGCCATGGCTGCTTGTTCTTCCTTTTTCAAACTATGGCTAAAGTTTAATTCTGACACCCAGATACTGGCATGGGAAAATTTAAGACTGGCGAATCTTATTAGTTGCCGAAGCTGCTTAGTAGCTGTTGTTGGTTTATGGGACCTGTTGTTTATTCCAAAGGAAAGGATAACCTTCTAGTTTCTAGCTGTGGTTCTAACTTTTTGAGGATAGCAGTTGCATGGATGAATTTGGCTCCCGGAAAGCTGTCCAATTGAACATCCTTATTAGGGCATCCTTCGATCCTGCAAATGTTAGAGTCCCTTTTCAGTAGTATAGGTTTAAGGGGCCTTAATTCCCAAGTTACATTTTTCTGTTTAGAGGTAGTGTGTTGTCTTTATGACAGTTATTTAGTTTATAATATTTTCGCTTAGTAATTCATTTGTTAGTATTTTATAGTTAGAATTAGAAGTGTTTGAGGAAAATTCATTGCCTGTAAAATATATCGGCATGCGATGACGTCACATCCAGTTTCGCCGCGTCTTGTGGAAAAATACCGGTTTGAGATCGACGCAAGGGTGGGGGCTCACCACGAGGCAGACCCGAGCAGATGTTGTTTTGCAAGCATTAGAAATCACAGTGAGAGCAACGATAGATAATCGATAATAGATAATCGATATATTGAACTAAGATGTTAACGCCGATCCTGTTAAAAGTAACGACGGTCGATAATGTTTATGTTTTCGTTAGTTAAAGAGTTGCGGATAGTTTGCATTGAAGTATATTAAAAGTAGTCAATGGCGTAGGTAAACTCTGCCTGTATACTGCACCTTAATGTAATGTAGTTATAGTCCCTTTTCAATATTTACAATGGAAATGTGATGTTAAGAAAGGAACAAATACTGGTTCAATCTTGTATTGTTTTATCAACAGTTTTCACCGTATGTTAATGTGAAGAGTGAACAGTAAATGGTTAATCTTACTGCGACCTTGTTTCATTGACTGTGGTTTATCTCGGCGTTTAATTCAGCGTTACCAGTTACACCCGAATGAGAGCGCTACAGGTAGGTTGCCTCGTTATTTGACCCCCCCCCCCAGCTGTTGCAAATGGGGCTTACCGGTCCTCTTGTCTGTCCCCTGTCCTGTGACTCTCGGGCTGTGTAGTTCCCTGAGGTGGAAGACTTGCTCGGTCCTTGTGCACTGACTCCCCTTGTCAGTCTGCCGATTCGTACAGGTGTGGGGTGGGGTGCTGATTCACCGGAGTCCTGAGTCGTGGGGATGGCGGGCTGAGGCTCCTGTGCTCCCAGGTTAGACTGCGTATTCTCAGAGGGGCTCGTGGGTGGGGAGTTGCGCACACGGCTTCTTCTCTGTTTCTGCGGCAGGGGCAGTGGGGCCGCATCGGCGTCTAGAGCGTTCCGCCCTCCGGTGGACAATGCCGGTACCTCCACTGCCCTTGCTGTCTTGCAGTCGTGCTGGTCCCAAAATGTCCCGCAGCACGACACTGGACACAGGCTTCGTTGTTTACTCGATGCCGATAGACAAGGTGCAGCCTGGGCGGTCTCTCCCAGGGGCTCGGGTGTGACACAGCCCGGTCATGGCTAACCCAGAAGCCGTCTCTGGAGGTCGTAGGTCTGTTCCCCTCCACTCCCTGGGATGCAGCTTCTGTGGTCAGTGGGAAAGCGTGGGGTCCCTCGTTGGTTCGGTCCCCAACGGCCTGCCGTTCTGGCACAGGTCCCGAGACCAGATCGAAAATATGTTTCTGGGCCACATCCAATTTGATTTGAAATCTGTCCTTTAAATTTCGTTTGTTCCAGATTACGGCTTTGGCTACCGTTTCTTGTAAGCGATCAGTCAGATTCGATTCAATAAATTTTAATTCCAATTCTTTCAGGCGACATTAGTAATGCCCAATTAAAATTCCTCTTGTTTCTTCAGCCCAAGCGTCCGTATTCGCAGCAATTTTACGAAGCATTTCTTGAGAAGGTTTTGCAGGCCCAATAAATTTGGTCAGTCTGTTCGCCTGACAATGTGATCCCTTTCGGTGGCCTGATCAGTTGTTCCTCGACTCTCAGGTGTTGCAGAGTATGGATTATTTTATAAATTAATCTAATCGTGTTTGAAAATGGATCCCTCGGGATACCGCAGTTCCGATAGTAATCAGGGTCGCTTGCTCGACCAGGTGGTGATCTCTCCTCTCTCTCCAATTACTCCTCCACATCGTTAAAGTAAGACAATAATGTTCTTACCGCTTGTTCTGCGTCTTGCGTTCAGTGAGTTCGGCTGCAGCGAATTGCCTTTATTAAAGCGTATTTCCCAACTGGGAGAGTCCCTTCAGTTTCGCTATCCTGTGGCTTCGTCAGGAAATTCACTCAACCAATGGACTCACTTTCCAGAACTTCTCATTTTATCTTCCCGACATTTATGCATTATTATTATTATTATTATTATTATTATTATTATTATTATTATTATTATTATTATTATTATTATTATTATTATTATTATTATTATTATTATTATTATTATTATTATTATTGTTGTTGTTGTTGTTGTTGTTGTTGTTGTTGTTGTTGTTGTTGTTGTTGTTAGGGTTGGGATTATCACTAAACACATTATCATTGCTGTTATTATTATTGTTATTATACCATCATTACCTTTTTTTTGTATTCGCACAGTCATTTCTCTTCTGAACTGTGGGTGAACGCCCTTCCTGGATAGCCATTCATTGATTTTGTCATAGTAATTATTCTACAGATCTGTTTAGCATGCCTACAGGAAATTGAATCTGAAGGTTATATATACCCTCTTATGTGTAATTTGATAACATCATTTACTTTCTACTTTGAACTTTATAACGTAATAGCTAGACCACGCTTCCAGTAATGTGATCAGGTCTGGGTCCTGTATAGAAACATACAAAACGTACAGCAAAATACAGGTATTTCGGTCCACAAAGTTGTGCCGATCAGCTCCCTGCCTTAGAAATTACTAGGCTTACCGATAGTCCTCTATTTTGCTAAGCACCATGTACCTATCTAAAAGACTCAGGTAAAAAAAAACATCGTTTTCGCCTCCATCACCTTTGCCGGCATCCCATTCCACGCACTCACCACCCTCTAAGTAAAAAAAACTTACCCCTGACATCTTCTCTATACATACGCCCCAGCAGCTTAAACCTGTGTCCTCTTGTGGCAAAGATTTCAGCCCTGGGAAAAAGCCTCCGAATATCCATACGATCAATGTCTGTCATCATTTTATACATCACTATCAAGTCACCTCTCATCCTCCTTCGCTCCAAGGAGAAAAACCCAAGTTCACTCAACTATCCTCATATGGCTTGCATCCCAATCCTTGCAACATTTTGTAAATCTCCTCTGCACCCTTTCTATTCCTTCCACATCCTTCCTGTAGTGAGGCGAACAGACCTACGCACAGTACTGAAAGTGGGATCTCAACAGGGCCTTATATATCTGCAACATTATCTCTCGGCTCCTAAATTCAATTCCACGATTGATGAAGGCCAATATACTATACACCTTCTTAACCACAGAGTCAACCAGCGTAGCTGCTTTGAACGTACTAAGGAATCGGATCCCAAGTTCTACACTATCCACAGCACCTTCAACCTTTGTGACATCAGCAAACTTACAAACCCGTCCCTCCACTTCCTCCTCCAGGTCATTTATAAAAATCACGTAGTGTAAGGGTCCCAGAACAGATCGCTGACGCACTTCACTGGTGACCGATACCCATGCAGAATATAACTCGTCTACACCCACTCTTTGCCTTCTGTGGGCAAGCCAGTTCTGGATCCACAAAGCAACGTTTCCTAGGATTCGGTGACTGCTTACTTACTCAGTAAACTTTGCATGGTGTACCTTATCAAATGCCTTGTTGAAATCCATATGCACTACATCTACTACGCTTCCTTCATCAATGTCTTCAGTCACATCCTCAAAAATTCAATCAGGCTCGTAAGGCACGACCTGCCATTGCCAAAGCCATGATGACTAACACCTGATCATATTGTATCTCTCCAAATGTACAGAAATCTTGCATCTCAGGATCCTCTCCATCAACTTATCAACCACCGAGGTAAGACTAACTGGTCTGTAATTTCCTCGAGTAGCTCTACTCATTTTCTAGAATAAAGGAACAACCTCCCCAACCCTCCAATCCTCCGGAACCTCTTCCGTCCCCATTGATGATGCAAAGATCATCGTCAGTGGTTCAGCAATCCCCTCCCTCACCTCCCACAGAAGCCTGGGGTACATTTCGTCCGGTCCCAGAGACATATCCAACTTGACACTTTCCAAAAATCCAGCACATCCTCTCTCTTAATATTTACATGCTCAAGCTTTTCAGTCTGCTGCAAGTCATCACTGCAATCACTAAGATCCTTTACCATAGTGAATACTGAAGTAAAGTATTCAATAAGTACCTCTGCTATTTCCTTCGGTCCCATACACACTTTCCCACTGCCATACTTAATAGGTCCTATTGTTTCACGTCTTATCCTTTTGCTCTTCACAAACTTGTAGAAAGCTTTGGGGTTTCCTTTAATTCTGCCCGCCAAGGCCTTCTCATGGCCCCTTCTGGCTCTCCTAATTTCCTTCTTAAGCTCCATCCTAGTAGCCTTGTATTTTTTAGATCTCTAACATTAGCTAGATTTCTGAACATTTTGTAAGCTTTTTTTTTCTCTTCTTTACTAGATTTATTACTGCCTTTGTTCTCCACTGTTCCTGTACCCTACCATAACTTCCCTGTCTAATTGGAACGTTTCTATACAGAACTCTACACAAGTATCCACTGAATATTGGCCACATTTCTTCCATACCTTTCCCTGAGAACATCTGTTTCCAAATTAAACCTTCAATTTCCTGCCTGATAGGCTCATAATTCTCCTTACTCTAATTAAACGCTTTACTAACTTGTCTGCTCCTATCCCTCTCCAATGCTATTGGAAAGGAGCTAGAATTATGATCCTTTTCTCCAAAATGCACTCCCACTGAGAGATCTGAAACCTGACCAGGTTCATTTCCAAATGCCAAATCAGCTACCGCCTCTCGTCTTGTAGGCTTATCTACATACTGTATCAAGAAACCTTCCTGAACACAGCTAACAAACTCCACCGCATCTAAACCCCTTGCTCTGGGGAGATGCTAATCGATATTTGGGAAATTGAAATCTTCCATCATAACAACTCCATTATTATTGCGTCTTTCCAGGATCTGTTTCACTATCTGTTTTTAACATCCCTTTTACATCTGGGCGGCCTGCCAAAACATCCTGAACCTAACCTCCAAGCACAGAGGCTCCGTAGACAATTCATCCATGGCGTCCACCTTTTCTGCAGCCGTGACACTATCTCTGATTAAAAGTGCTACGCCCCCAACTCTTTTGCACCCCCCCACCTCCGTCCTTTCTGTTATATTTAAAAACCGGCACTTGAAGTAATCATCTCTGTCACTAAGCCACTCTAGTCTCTGTTATGACCACCAATTCATATCTCCAAGTACTGATCACGCTCAGAGATCATACGCTTTGTTCACAATGCTCCTTGATTTAAAACAAACACATCTCAAAACTTCGGTCTCAGCGCGTCCTTTCTCTATCACTTGCCTATCATTCCTCTCGCACGGTCTACAAGCTTTCTCTGTCTATGACTTAACCTGCTCTACCCCAGTCTCTTCAGTTCGGTTTCCACACCCGAAAAATTCTAGTTTAAACTCTCCCCATTAGCCTGAGCAAACTTTCCTGCCAGGACATTGGTCCCCCTGAGATTCAAGTGCAACCCGTCGTTTTTGTACAGGTCACACTTGCCCCCAAAGAGGACCCAATGCTAGATTCGCTCAGTCACGCATTTATCCTCCACCTCATCATATTCCTATTCTCACTGTCGCGTGGCAGAGGCTACAATCCCGAGATCATTACATTTGTAGTCCTACTTCACAACTTCTTTCCTAACTCCTTGTAGTTTTTCTTTTTCGGGACCTCTTCCCTTTTCCTACCTATGCCATTGGTACCAAAATGTACCGCAGGATATCTTGGACGCGATCTGAAACATCCCGGAACCTGGCACCTGGGTGGCATACTGGCATCCAAGTTTCTTTCCTACGCCCACAGAATCGCCTGGATCATCCCGTAACTATAGAACCCCTTATCACTACTGCCTTCCTTGTCTCTTCCCTACTCTTCTGAGCCACAGGGCAGGACTCTGTGCCAGATGCACGGCCACTGCTGCTTCCCCCAGGTAGGGCGTCGCCCGTAATATTACTCAAACAAGAGTACTGACTGTCAAGGAGTAGAGCCACAAGGGTACTCTCAAGTACCTGAATCTTTCTCTTCCCGCTTCTCACTGTGACACACTTGTCCATCTTCCGTGGCCCCGGTGCGACTAACTGCCTATAACTCCTCTCTATCACCTCCTAGCTCTCCCTAGCCAGTAGAAGGTTATCGAGCTGCATCTCTAACTCGCTCCCTCTGGAGCTGCACCTCGACACACCTGGAGCAGATATTGCCGTCTGGGAGGTTGGGAGACTCCAGTAACCCCCATATCTGACAGCGAGCACAGAAAACTGGCCTCACACTCATACTTCCTCCTTTCCGAAATTAGCACCGTTAAACCTACCTCGCCTCGTCCCTTTACCGCCTAAGCCCGTTGAGACAAAACCCTAGCACTCTGCTTGCTCTCACTCCGCTACCCGCTCCGATGCTGGCCGCTGGATAGGGCGGTCTTCTTTTTAAACCTTTTGCGCTCAGCAGGCTGACGTCACGCGCCTGCGCAGTCTCGCCTCTCTTTAACCCCGAGTGGTAAAATACCCCCTCGCAACGAAAAATCAGCGGCTCACTCGTAGCCTTCTTGCTCCGAATCTGAAAAGATGTGCTACCATTGGAGAGGGTCCATGGGAAGTGCACAAGAAATATCCCAGGAATGAAAGGTTTAACGGATGGGTAGCTTTGGCTATTTCTGTGCCTGCACCTGATGGAGATTAAAAGAATAAGAGGTGGTCTTATTAATATCTGTGGAATATTGAAAGGCCTAGATAGAATATACTTAGAGTGAATAATTCCTATATTGTAGGAACTCTAGGACCAGAGGGAACAGCTAGAAAATAGAAGCAAGTCCCTACCGAACCCAGATGAGGAGGAAATTCTTTCTCCAAACAGGGATGAATCTATGAATTTCATTGACAAACATGGCCTTGGAAGCAGGTCATTGGGGATATTTAAAGTGGAGAGTGATAAGTTGTTGACTTGTAAAAGAGTTAAATGTAGCGGTAAGTAGGCAGGAGAATGCAACCTAGGATATTTTTTTCTGCAGAATTCCTAAAAGAGCGGCGGTTTGGTACAGCCGAATTTAAGGGATTATTATTGGGCAATTAATATTCGATATTTAATATTTTGGAAACAAGGTGCGGATATTAATGTCAGACCGCAATGGGTTAACCTTGAATGTAATTCTGCACCAGGATTTTCATTGGTTTCAATCTTAGGGATTATGCTTCCCTTTGTTCTTTTGAAATTGAACAAATAATTGGCTAATTCAATAATTAAACATGCATTACGAATATGGTTTCAGTTTCGTAAATATTTTGGCTTGAATAAAATTATTTTTTCAAGTCCAATTATATCTAATTTTTCTTTCAAACCTCTGTTATGGATCAAAACTTTTTGGTATGGAAAACAAAGGGTATAACATGTTTACGTGATTTATTTTTGGATAACTGTTTCATGCCTTTTGAATAGCAGTCTAATAAATATAAATTGCCCAGATCGCACTTCTAGATACTTATAGATCAGAGATTTTTTAAATACGCTGTTACCTACTTTTCCGATTGTTTATCCAACCGATATCACGGGGGAAAAAAATCATTGGGCTTAAGCCCTTATCAAAAGGTATTAATAGCAATCATTTATAATATGACTATGAAAATGCAGTCAGATATATCCGTTAAAAGTAAAAATGAATGGAGGAAGGAACTTCAACTTCCTTTACCTATAGAGAAATGGGATTTTTTTTTCAATTAGTTAATTTCTTTTCTATTTGTGCTAAATATACGTTGATTCAATTTAAAGTGGTGCATCGAGCTCGTATGTCTAAAAATAAATCCGCTCGTTTTCACTCTCCAATAAATCCGATCTGTGATAGATGTCATTCTGAGGCAGCCTCTCTGACCCATATGTTTTGGTCTTGCTCTCTTTGGGAAAAAAATGGAAAGATATTTTTGATACATTCTCTAAAGTTTGGCATATTGATTTACAACCTCACACTATTACCGCGATTTTCGGTTTACCAACAATCGATCAGGCCTCTTCAGCTCGGTGGATGACTGGGATTCCTACTTTAATGGCGAGAAGCTCTATTCTATTGAATTGGAAGGAGATGAATTCCCCCCCCCCCCCCGCAACTACATCTCAATGTTTTTTTTCCCAAACTGTATCCTGTTTAAACGTAGAAAAAATTGGAAGTGGTACCGTTGGTCCCTCGGTCAAACTTGAAGAAACTTGGCTATTTATTCAATACCTTCATAGATTGTAATTTGACGTTCGCCGAATCCTTTATATTACTTATTAATTTGAGTAGAAGAGCGGAGTTGACGACATTAATGACTTTAACTGACATAATAGAACAGACCAATCTTGGTTAGTTCAGTTTTAGTTTTGTTTAGTTTGATTCACTTTGATTTTCATTTTTCATTTGTTTTCTCTCATCTTTTTATTCCTTGGTATCTTGTCTATACAAGAGGTTGGGAGGTCAACTATATTGTTGTTACCTATAGTTTCTTCTCACGTGTGATAATTACCAATAATGTACTCCCACGCCCTTTGCATTATTATGTCCTCCATGTTTTTGCTTGTGAAAAATGTTGAAAAAGAAAAGTGTTAGAAAGCTATGTTGGAAATGGATGTTTTTGTTTTCTTTTGTTCTGGCACGATGGAGTTCAAGGGAAAATATGGTAGATGTTTGTGAAATTATGAGAGACAGATCTAGAGAAGACAATCTGTCTGATCTTCCCAAAAGTTAGAGCAGAGAATATGAGCGTGGGAAGTATGAAGATGTGTAACAAGTTTATTTCTCTATGCAGAGCATATGTAGAATACGCTGCCAAGGGTAATGGTGAAACAGTCGCGGTCCCTTCTGGCAATCGCCCATCTGGCTATTTTCTTCACGAATTGGGCCTTAATCACCTTGTTTCTTTCCCAATCATTCCCAGGTTCCACTAACTACAAACACCTGCTTTCCATCAAGAAATACAGTATAAAGATCCTGCGACAACAACAGGGAGCCTCCCTACTCGGCTTCAGCGCCTGTGTTCAGCAATTGAGTTCGTTCCACAGCCACGTCCTTGTAACAAAACCAACTGGCCAAGATGAACCCAGACGACACGGATCCCGTAAACAGGCCCTGGCTAGCCATGGCTGCCTGCGACCAACTACTTCGGGAGATCAGGAAAAACCTTCGAACACTAACCACGAATGTGCTGAAAGTCAATGAACAAGTGGATCGAGTCTCTGCTTCTTTTCCTCCGTTCCCTCCAAGAACCACGGCTACCTACATCGCACTGCTCGGGATCGCGTCGCCCCGGGAATCAGCAACACCATCCCCTCGAGAGTCGTATGTACCCGAGCCTGAACCCTACGCCGGGGTCCTAGGTGGGTGCCGGGCCTTCCTGTTACAATGCACCTTAGACTTTGAGAGGCAGCCACGTACCAACACTTCCGATGAATCTAACATTGCGTACATCATGGGGCTGCTACGATATGGGTTAACGGACCAGAGGTTTGTTTCTCCTACTCTTCCTTTCTCGGTGAAATGAGGTCAGTCTTCCAACAATCTATTCATCGTAAGGACGCCGCAAAACAATTGTTTTCTCTTCGTCAGGCTTGAGGAAGTGTGGCCCGGTATTCCATTGAATTCCGCACCTTAGCCGCATACTCTGGGTGGAATGACGAGGCCCTACGGGAGGTGTTTCGACAGGGCCTCTCGGACAAGATAAAGGATGAGTTGACCGCAAGGGACGACACGGACTGTCCGGACTCTCTGATCTCGCTAGCCGTTCGATTAGATTATGTACTTCGGCAGCGTCCATGAGAGAGAACCAGTCGCCCTGCTTCTCGGGGAAGCCCACAGTCTACCTTACCGGTCTCAGCCAGCCTCCCTTCCCCAGCCACTCTCATTGTGGCTCCTACTACGACCGTCCCCGCCCCCCGGGGGTGGAAACGATGCAGCTAGGACGGAACAGTCTCTCCCCGGCCGAACGAATTTGGAGGTGGAGGGCTGGGGATTGATACTATTGTGGCCATCTAAAATATTTCCGGGATACCTGCCCTTAGCGGCCGAAAGGGAGGGCTCATCAGTGAGAAAGAGAGCTCTGGTAAGCCATAATGTACTCCCTTCAGCACCTCAGATTCGGATGCCGATCCTGGCAACCGTGAATTACCAACAATAGTTCCTGTCCCTATACGCTTTGGTGGATTCCGGTGCTGAGGGCTATCTGCTGGTCGAAGAGATAGCCACCCAGGCCGGAGTACCTCTCGAGCCGCTAACCACCCCCCTGGAGGCCCGGGCCCTGGACGGAGAAATGCTGGCTCTGGTGACCCACTGTACGATTCAGTCTCATTCATTCACCTCGAGGCCCGGTAGTTCTAGGGTATCTATGGCTGACCCAACTCAATCCCATATCTACTGGTGTACCGGCAGGATAACCGAATGGAGCTCGTCTTGCCATGCCAACTGTCTGCGGTCGGCCCCATCTCCCAGAGAAGTTACCACGACCCCGCATGTTTTGAAACCCCTCGAATTGTCCCTGGTCCCCACAGAGTACCATGACTTGGTACAGGTGTGCAGTAAACAACGGGCCCTTTCCCTGCCTCCGCACCACCCATATGATTGCGCTGTCGACTTTCACGCCGGGGCCCCGCTACCCAACAGTCGCCTTTTTAACCTAACCCGACCGGAGAGAGAGACCATGGAGAAATACATTAACGAGTCTCTCGCGGCGGCCATTATCAGGCCTTCATTCTCCCCGGCAGGCGCCGGTTTCTTTTTTGCAGAGAAGAAGGACGGGACGTTTCTCCCTTGTATTGACTACCGAAGCCAAAATAATTTAGCACTTAAGAGAAAGTACACACTACCCCTCATTAGTTCGGCATTTGAACCACTGCATGGAGCCACCATCTTCTCAAAGCTGGACCATCGCCACACCTACCATTCAGTCAGGATGAGGGAGAGGGACGAATGGAAGACGGCCTTCGATATACCTCTGAGCCACTTTGAATACTTGGTCATGCCGTTTGGCCTCACCAATGCTCGCACCGCTTTCCAAACTCTAATCAATGACTTACTGAGGGACTTCATAAATCGTTTCGAATTTGTTTACCTTGATGATGTCCTGATATTTTCTAGCAGCCCCCATGAATACATACACCATGTCCGTCAGGTCCTCCAGAGACTGTGGGAAAACCAGTTATTTGCAAAGGCGGGCAAATGCGAGTTTCACGTCCCTTCGGTCAGCTTCCAAGGCTATATCATTGAAAGCGGGCAGGTAAACGCGGGCCCCGAGAAGATCTGGGCAGTGGAGGAATGGCCCAGACCCACGACCCGCAAACAACTTCAACGATTCTTGGGGTTTGCAAACTTCTACCGCAGATTTATCAGAGACTACAGAGACCCTCTTGCCCGGCCTACCTTGCCTACCACACCGTTCTACCTGGGCTCCGAAGCGGACTCAGCATTCACCGACCTGAAGAAGCGTTTCACTACTGCTCCCACCCTGGTCCATCCGGACCCATCCAGTCAATTCATCGTTGAGGTGGACGCCTCTGACTCCGGGGTAGGTCAGTCCTATCCAAGGGGCAAATTCGGACGAAAAGCTTCATCCCTGTGTCTTTTACTCTCGCCGACTGTCCCCTGCCGAGCAGAATTAAGACGTCGGGAATCGGGATCTGCTAACGGTCAAACTAGCACTGGAAGAATGGAGGCACTGGTTGAAGAGGGCAAAAGGCCCGTTTGTGGTGTGGACTGATCATAAGAACCTAGGGTATATTCAGACCGCCAAACGATTGAACTCCCGCCAGAACGGTTGGGCAGTATTTTGGGCGGTTCAAATTTACCCTCACGTATTTACGTGCAGAATCCAAGAACGGGAAGCCGGATGCGCTACCCCGCCAGCACGACTTCAGTCCAGACACTATCCTCCCAGCATCCTGAGTGGTGACTACCCTCACTTGGGAGATCGAGGTTAACGTAAGTAAAGTCCAGCGGGGCGACTCCGATCCTGGAAATGGATCCGGCGATCGCCTGTACGTGTCCGTCTCCTTCAGGTTTCAGGTTCTCCAATGGTGGCACACATCCTGGTTCTCCTGCCACCCCGGGAGTGATCGGACCCTGACTCTTCTGAAGAAACACTTTTGGTGACCTTCCATGGAGGAAGACACCTGTTCCTATGTCTCGGCTTGTTTAATCTGTGCCCGGGGAAATGTCTCTCACCGACAACCTCCGGGTCTACCTCGTCCTCTACCTGTCCCTGATCGTCCCTGGTCACACATCGCCCTAGATTTCGTCACCGGTCTATCCCCTTCCCGCGGAAACACCAATTCTCCAAGGCGGTGAACTTTGTGGCCGTCCCTAAAGTCCCTTCCTCTCCAGAAACCGCAGATCATCTCGTCCGCCACGTCTTCCGCCTCTATGGAGTCCCCGCGGACCGCGTCTCCGGTCGAGGTCTCAAGTTCGTCTCGCTGGTATGGAAGGTCTTCTGTCAAGCCTGAGGTGCATTGCTCAGCCTTTCATCCGGCTTCTACCCCCAGACAAACGGGCAGATCTGCAGGCGACGCTACGTTGTGTAACGGCCAACAACCCCGTCGACCTGGAGAGACCACCTCCTGTGGGTTGAGTACGCCAACAACTCTCTGATGAGCTCTGCCATAGGGAGGTCTCCGTTCGTGTGCTCCCTTGGGTACCAGACCCTGCTGTTCCCCGTGCAAGAAGCGGAGATTGCGGTACCGTCGTTTCTGGACAGTATTGATCGATGCCTTAAGATTTCGGAGGAAACACGCACGGCCCTACTTTGATAAACAGATCGAAATAAAAAGACAGCCGACCGACACCGGACTCTGGCCCCGGTGTACTAACTTGGGCAGATGGCGTGGCTTTCCTCCAGAGTCATCCCGCTCAAAAACGAACATAGGTAACTCGTCCCTCGCTTCCTGGGACCATTCAAGGTTGAAAGAGTTATCAATCCGATAGCGGTCCGCCTAAAGTTGCCAACGTCCATGCGTATCCACCCAGCTTTTCATGTGTCTCAGTTAAAGCCAGTCTCTGTCAGCCCCTTGTGTCCCCCGGCTGAGACTCCCCCGCCTGCCATATCATCGATGACCATCTGGCATACACCGTCCGAAGACTACTGGGTGTGCGCAGTAGGGGCAAGGGTCTCTAATATCTGGTAGATTTGAAAGCGTACGGTCCAGAAAAGCGTTCCTGGATTCCCCACTCCTTCAGCCTCGACCCTTCCCTTATCCGGGAGTTTCAGCGGGACCATCGAGACAGGCCTGGAGCATCGACGGGAGGCTCCCATTGAGGGAGCGGTACTGTCACGGTCCCTTCTGGCAATCGTGCACCAGGCTATTTTACTCAGGAATTGGGCCTCAATCACCTCGTTTAGTTCCCAATCATTCCCATGTTGTACTTACTACAAACACCTGCTTTCCATCAACAAATGCAGTGTAATGATCCTACGACCACAACATTGTGCTACCAGTTGTTTGGTCGACTCGTGTACGTGTACCCTCGTTACATGGGTCTTAGGATAATCAATTCTAAGTCTAGCATCGTTCCTGAATTCTCCACTAAACAAAAACTCCGGGTAAAAGACTCTCTTGGCACCAATTCCGTAGGTTATGTACTTCTCAAACAGGCACGCGAATCTGAAAAATACTGTGGGTCGTGGCCTAAAGTATTTAAATAATTTAGTCTCCATTGTCCAAATTATTTCGGCATAGCCTCAAGAGACGACGGCTTTGTTCTTTTCCTGTGCTCCTCTTTATTCTGCTTAGATTGCTGGTCTACCGAGATCACGTCACCTATGCTAACTGTGGATCCTATTTCCGGCAGATGCCGCGTGCATATTGGCCTGCATAGTGTTCTACGATTATTTCAATAGCAAGTGGAGAGCTAGGATTTGTTTTTTTATTCCTCTCTCTCTTTGCTTCGTGGGTGGCTCGTGGCAGACTTAGATGTCCTGTTAGCCAGCAGGCGGTACTCCTGGGATCTGCAGCTTTTTGCAAGGTGCAGCAACAAATTGTGCGTTAGTTAAAATTAATGCAGATAAATGGAACACGCATGTTTCGAACTCAATACTTAATCTGTTGATGAAAAATAAACAGCAAAGGAGTTGAATGGAAGAGGTAGAGCTGATAAGCAGTTGCTCTATGTAGCTGAAGAGGATTGATAAGCAGATGGAAGGGAAAAGAATAGAAATGGTGTGTAAACTGAAGTTGCAAGTGGCGGCAACAAGGGGCTGCGTGTGATGACATCTGATAGGAAAGGAAGATGGACAATCGAATCATGGAGGTAGTGTGCGCCACGTATAATGGGAACAATAGGTGTGGAGCTTTAATTGAAGTAAGTGTGAGGTGTTGAATTTCCGTGATTTTGTTATTGTCGTTTACTCATTTACGCGATGTGGGCATTGCATTCTAAGCCAGCGTTTATTGCCCATCTCTAGTTGTCCTCGAGAAGGTAGTGATGAGCTGCCTTCTAGAACCACTGGAATTCCTGTGGAGTAGGTATGCACATAGTGCTGTTAGAGAAGGAATTCCATGATTTTGGACCTAAGGACTATTAAGAAATCAGACCGGCTGGTGAGTGACTTGTAGTGGATTCCCAAATAGTGGTGCTTCAAGTTATCTACTGTTCTATTCTCCCTCAGTTGTGGGCCTGGAAGGTACTGCTTAAAAACTTTGGTGTGCTGTTTATTGCATCTTGTAGATAATACGAACTGCTGCAACTGTTCGTCAATGGCGGAGGGATTAAATGATTGTGGTTGGGATATCAATTAAGTGGGCTACGTTATATTGGATGGTGTCAAGCTACTTGAGTGTTGATGGAGCGGCTCTCATCCAGGCGAGTAGCGCGTATTCCATTACACTACTGACCTGGGCCTTGCAGATGGTTGACAGGCTTTGGGGAGTTAGGAAATAATTTACGTGCCGCAGGATCACTAACCTTTCGCCTGCTTTGGTAGACGTGGTGTTTCTATGGCTAGACCACTTCAGTTTCCTGTCAATTGTAACCACATGTTATTGATCGTAGGGGATTAAGTCATGGCACTGCCTCTGAATGTCAAGGGACAATGGTTAGAATCTGCCTTTTTCTAAGTGGTCATGATTTGGTACTTGTGTGGCTTGAATGTTACTAGACACTTGTTAGTCCAAGTCCTTCTACCAACAGGTATGAACAGCTTCACTGTCTCGGGAATCATATATGGTGTTCAACATTGTGCAATAATCTGCGGACATTCCCATACTGACCTTATGACGAAAGGAAAAGCATTGATGAAGCAGCTAAAGATGGTTGCCCATGGGTCACTTCGCTGAGCAACTCTTGCTGTGAAGTCCCGAGGACCGTTAACGTCCTGTACTGTTTTGTAAAACTGAGGGATCTTGAAGATCAAGTACTTAGTTCCTGGAAAGTAGCATCGAAGGTTGACAGAGCCAGGCGGACCGCGGGCCAGCTCCGGACAGCAAGAACCAAATGTCTGTACCGCGCCGACCCATTGACACTTACGTGAACCCACCTGTCATAACATGTAAATAAAGCTCACGTTGCCCTGATTTATTTTAACCCCATCCCACACCGTACACTTGACCTACACCCCCGTAGAGCGTGATGGCACATGTTCATTTTTTGTGTGACATCAGATCTCATCTAAATCAATTGAATCTGCAATTGCCAGACAACAACCACATTGTGCCGACATGTACGAGGCGATGGACGCTTTCCGGTCAAAGTTGAACCATTTGGAGAGAAACATTCAGGGGTAAAGTTGCACTTTACACTTCAAAATCATTCATGAAGCAGCTAAAGATGGTTGCTCATGGGTCACTTCGCTGAGCAACTCTTGCTGTGAAGTCCCGAGGACCGTTAACGTCCTGTACTGTTTTGTAAAACTGAGGGATCTTGAAGATCAAGTACTTAGTTCCTGGAAAGTAGCATCGAAGGTTGACAGAGCCAGGCGGACTGCGGGCCAGCTCCGGACAGCAAGAACCAAATGTCTGTACCGCGCTGACCCATTGACACTTACGTGACCCACCTGTCATAACATGTAAATAAAGCTCACGTTGCCCTGATTTATTTTAACCTCATCCCACTCCGTACTCTTGACCTACACACCCGTAGAGCGTGATGGCACATGTTCTTTTTTTGTGTGACATCAGGTCTCATCTAAGTCAACTGAATCTGCAATTGCAAGACAACAACCACATTGTGCCGACATGTACGAGGCGATGGACGTTTTCCTGTCAAAGTTGAACCATTTGGAGAGAAGCATTCAGGGGTAAAGTTGCACTTTCCACTTCTGCGGGAGTATTACGGGAAGACCGAAATACGGGAGGACCAGTTCCTGACAAGCCTAGCAGAAAACCTCAGGGAACGATTTGGAATCTCCCCTAAACTCTCAGGTGACATCCTCCTCTTCCTGAGACAGCCCTTCTCCATTTCGGCTGACGGCCAGCGGACTGAAGAGACCAAACGGCTGGTGCCTTCCAGAGATGTAGCAGCTCTTCAGATGGAGGTGTTGGAAATGGGAACATCTGATTTGCTCAAAGAACAACACAAGGACGTTGGGGTAAGTGGCTTTTAGACCAACGTGGTTCCCGACGCTCGATACAAAAATACGGGAGCTATTGCAATGCTCCTACTCGTACCGTTCCCCTCCTCGTACATATGTGAGTCATCGTTTTCTTCAATGAACTGTATCAAGAACCAGGACAGAAACAGATTTGCGTGTGAATCAATTTATTTTTGTCCATTTGTCAATCTTATTGTGTTATAATAATATTACCGCAATACTACTGATAATTTCATTTATAGCTACACTTTATATTTCAAATGCTATATAGCTTATTTAAAACGAACTAATAGATTAAATGAGAGAACAGCAAAAGTGGAAAAGGCAGCGCTACTAAAACTCTTTGTGTGGCAGAGAAGTGGAGCAGACTAGTGTGTGTGTGTGTGTGTGTGTGTGTGTGTGTGTGTGTGTGTGTGTGTGTGTGTGTGTGTGTGTGTGTGTGTGTGTGTGTGTGTGTGTGTGTGTGTGTGTGAGTGTGTGTGTGTGTGCGCGCGCGTGTGTGGGTGTTTTCAATTCCAAGATGAATTCTGAATGTGACAGCTGGCAGTTGTAAAAGCCAGAGTTATAATGAAATGGTTGCTTTTCGACTTATTTTGTTTCAAGAGTGCATACATCCAGTGGATGTAGTGGACCTCGATTTTCAGAAGACATTTGATAAGGTCCCACATAGGAGATTGGTGAGTAAAATCAGAACTCATGGCATTGGGGGGAAGATATTGACATGTATAGAAAACTGGTTGGCAGACAGAAAGCAAAGGGTAGCGGTGAATGGGTGTTTCTCGGAATGGCGGGTGGTGACTAATGGGGTGCCACAGGGCTCTGTATCGGGACCACAGCAGTTTACTATTTACGTCATCGATTTAGACGAAGGCATTGAGAATAATATCAGCATGTTTGCTGATGATACTAAGCCGGGTGGCAATATAACATGTGATGAGGATGTTAGGAGAATTCAGGGTGACTTGTATAGGCTGGGAGAATGGGCAGGTACTTGGCAGATGACGTTTAATACTTTGGGAGTAAGAACAGGAAGGCAGATTATTAGCTGAACGGTGCAGAGTTAGGTAAGGGAGAAATACGGAGATCTAGCAGTCCTTGTTCATCAGTCACTGAAAGTGAATGAACAAGTGCTGCAGGCAGCGAAGAAGTCTAATGGAATGTTGGCCTTTATTACAAAGGGAATTGAGTACATGAGCAAAGAAATCCTTTTGCATTTGTACAGAGCCCTGAAAGGACCACACCTGGAGTATTGTGTACAGTTTTGGTCTCCAGGGTTAAGGAAGGACGTCCTGGCTGTAAAGGAAGTGCAGCGTAGATTCACAAGGTTAATTCCTGGGATGTCTGGACTGTCTTACGCAGAGAGGTTAGAGAGACTTGGCTTGTGCACGCTGGAATTTAGGAGATGGAGAGGGGATCTGATTGCACATATAAGATTATTAAGGGATTGGACAAGATAGAGGCAGATAATATGTTCCAGATGCTGGGAGAGTCCAGTACCAGCGGGCATGGTTTGCGAATAACGGGTAGGTAATTTAGGACACAGTTATGGAAAAACTTCTCCTCCCAGAGAGTTGTGGGGGTGTGGAATGCACTGCTTCAGAAGGCAGTGGAGGCCAATTCTCTGGATGCTTTCAAGAAGGAGCTAGATAGGTATCTTATGTATAGGGGAATCAAGGGATATGGGCACAAGGCAGTAACCGGGTATTGATAGTACATGATCAGCCATGATCTCAGAATGGCGGTGCAGGCTCGAAGGGCCAGATGGTCTACTTCTGCACCTATTGTCTATTGTCTAATGTCTATTGTCACTTTTTTTTCTTTTGTGACGCACAACACAGTTCTGAAGGCAGAGCACCAAAAAGTCCGAAAATTGAAAATAATGCTTTAGAATTTTCGTGTTGGTTTACACCGCAGGAAGTACTTAATGTAGCCTTTGGTATGGAGGGAGAGAGATGGTTGTTTTATAAGCAACATTCTGTAGGTTCAATATTCACTCGGGCTGATAATTCTGAAGATGTTTGCACAGGGTCAGTTACCTAAGCATCTTTGTATCTCTGCGTAAAAAGAGGTAACGTGAAAAATGGTTTGGCAGACAGACAGATGCGAGACGTAAAGAGTGCTTGAAGTGTCTGCATCTGTTTCTAGGGAATTCTGAAGCGACAGTCACAAAGTGAATGACTGGGCAGGCGAATCGATACTGAAATGGAAATACTTAAAGTATATTCCAATATGAACAGTATCGAATATATTCCCTTTACATCAAATTAATTATTGGCCAATAAAGGAAATTTTCTGATGGAATTTGCTTTAAGCACACGAAGCAGTTCGAGGAACCTGTGTAACAAAATAGCCGTAAAGTCAGATTAACAGAGGACAACAGCTATGCGGGTCGAAACAGAATAAACTACTGAGAAAGCATTGCGGACAGCAATACGAAATATCTACAAGAAATTTCAACTAATCCAAACTTTTTGCAGTTGATGCCACCGAATAAGAAGAAAAGTCTACTGATGTTGCACTATGCTGAACGGAGTAGAGGAGGAATTTCTTTCGCAAGGAGTAGTGAATCTGTGAAATTCATTGCCCTGGGGTCTCTGGAGGCCAAGTCTTTGATGTATATTTAAGGCAGAGACTGACAAATTCTTGAATGGTTCGGGTATGAAGGAATGCAAGGAGATGGCAGGATATTGGAGCTGAGAGGCAAAATGGATCAGCTATGATAAAATGGCGGAGCAGACTCGATAACCAAAGAAGCCAATTTCTGCTGCTATATCTTATAGTCGTAATGTTAAAGTTTGACAGGAAAGGACAAAAATTACCTCAGCAGCTCTGGATGAAAATACCGGAAATGCCAGGTAGATAAAAGCATTATAAACACGAGAGTTATTTTAAGTAACTTTCACAGTGAGCTTTTTTTTTCAACGTCTTTACAATTTGGATGATGGTCCATGTATAATGGATGTCAGCTTAATCAGGACAAGTTCAGGTGGAAAGTAAGTGAGCAACGTCCTCGGTACAAAGATTGCAAACAGCTATTCCTGAGCTTAATAGAAGGAGACTTGGAATATGAACCGGAGCTTCCCATTATCTCTAGGGAAGCATTCTTGACAAACTTTAACTCCAGAAAGTTCTTCAGTGCGGAGAAAATCTTTCGATTAGTATAACACAACAATATTAAACCTTTAAGACTAGATAGCTAAATAGCAAACGAACCATTGGAGAAGAATTTCAAACAGTGAGTTCTGTACCACATTCTTGAAAATAGTCGAATGTATTACATTGCTCGTTATTCCTTTAGTATTATTGAATCTAACACCTCGTCAGCGGGAGTTGCAAATATAAGGAGCAGATAGATCTCCACCTTCCACCTTCTACGGTTTTTGCACAATGATTAATTAATTGTCAGTTTTTCAGAAGCTGTTATTCCTGTTCTACGAAAAACTGAGGTGAAGAGTACGACAGATCTCCATTTTGTAGCATATGGAGTAAGTCGCATTCCTAGCGGCTCTCACTTTTAGTATATTTTATATCCCGCTGACAGGTCCCTTTTAGATTTGATGATTTATTACTTCTACTGAAGGATTTATTATTTTTACTGAGAGATTTACGACCTAATTACAATGGCCGAAAAATGTCGTTCTGGTATTGAACTGAGAAGCGGCAAGACTTTTCCTGACATACAGCAAACAGAACAAACCAAGAAGACAGAGGAATCTCTTACATTGGCAGGAATATTTTCTTCAATACAAGACATGACATCCGAATTCGGATCGCTTAATATTAAAATTGATTAGCTGGCCGATTCAAACGGGAAGCTTGAAAAAGCTATTTCTACGATTCAAGACTCTGAAAAATTTGGACTCGCAACTTTAGGCACTTCAGCAGACTACAACCCGAACCGAGAGTGAGCATGATCGATTCAAGCAAACTATTAAAGATCAAGAAATGAAGACATCTTCGGTGGAAAAGAAAATCAATGAAATTACCTCGGAGCTATCCTAAAACGAAGAAAAGAATGGTTGATTTAGATAGAAGAGGGCTTCGGAGGAATCTGCGTATTCTGGGACTGCTTGAAAATACTGAAGCTGGCGATCTGTTAAAATTCTTCTCGGATATGTTGTACCAACTTTTTAATGAGACTCTCGAAGCTAGCCCCTTTATTGACAGAGCCCACAGAATTCCATTTTCTCGGCGTTCATCCGAATTATGTCCTCCACCAGTTATACTTTCTTATAATTATTATACGACTAAATAAGCTATTCCTCGAGAATCTAGAAAGAGGCGGACATTAATCTTTAATTCAGCACAGATTCGTATAGTCGAAGATTATCCTCCTGAAATCTTTGCCGAAAGAAGGAAATATCGAGGTTATGAGTGAAATATATAAATTAGATTTAAACCCCTCCCGTCGCATTCCAGCAAAGCTAATAATTTTTCCTGAAAAATCTCAGTCACTGAAAATCTACTCTCCTCAGGAGGGATGTGACTACATTGAAAATTTTAGTTAAGCCTACTGAATAAAAAATTAAAGTTATTCGGATTACTCAATAAGCAATTTTGAAGTATTTGGTTTATGAGTTGTTTATGGATTTTCGGAGTTAATTGCATTCTATACCTTTATATTCTTTGCTACAGAGCGTGGCTGACATTTTTTTACTTCATTAATAGTAGTACATATATAACTGCTTTGTCGGGAACTTTTCCAGTATTGTATTTTAATGGTTCGTGTAGCACCTGTTGTGTATTAATCTTTTTATTTATTTTATTTGTTTCAATACCTATAGTTTTAGGTCTGTTTTATAGTCATTTACTTTTCTTTTTCGAGAGAAAAAATATTGTTTGTAATATTATTTGCTCGGATTTATTCACTTTTTTGAACACGTGTTTAAGCTACGTTGTTTGATTTTAAAATGGCCGTTGTTGATTATGTTTTTATTACTGTTAGACATAACATTATAATAGTTGAATTCTGCTTGTGCCTTTTATTATGGCTATCTTCCGTGAGATCTTTGCTTTATTTTAATATACGGAACTGCAAGATAGAGAACAGGGTTAATGGTTATTAATTAGCATGGGACAAGCCTATTGATTCCTTAATTCTTATCTTTTGGGAGGCGCGAGGGGGAGGGGTCTATTATACTACGTTTTTTTTTCTTGATTGGGCAGTTCTTCTGATGGATTTCTCTTTCGTAAATGCGTCACTCATTCTAGTTGTACCTGTGCCTTTTGGTTTAATCTGTACTTGCGTAACATTTCATTTATATAATATTAAATTCAATTTTAAGCATGGATGTTAATAAAATCAATATAATATCTTGGAATTGGAACGGTGTCAATCACACTATTGTGTAAACAGATTTTTTAAGAAATTAAGAACACTTAATGCAGATATTATTTTTGTGCAAGAAAATCATATACGAAAACAGGATGAGGTCAGGCTTTTCCGTTTTTGGAAAGGCCCTCTGTTCCACTCGCTGGTGGATAGTAAAATAAGAGGCATTTCTACATTTCTTGGCCCCAAAATCCTTCTTGTACACTTTAATACTACCACTGATTCGATTAGAAGATATTTAATTGTTACTGGTTTATTATGCGAGCAATAGTTAGCTGTGGTATGTGTATACGCACCTAATGTAGATAATTCTGATTACTTTATTAAGAGACGTTTTTCTGAGTTACCGAATCTCAATGAATTTAAGTTGATCATGGGTGGTGACTTTAATTGTTATTTAAATCCGGTGATTGAGAGGTCATCAACCAATCCTTCGCTTCCAAAAAAAAAGCGGCAGCTTGTATTAACTCTATTTTATTAGTGCATGGCCTCGTCGATATTTGGAGATATAAACACCACAATGATAAAGCTTTCTCTTTTTTCTCACACGTTCATCACAAGTATTCTCGAATTGATTACTTTTTTTCAGATACACGTCTGTTAAACGCCCTTGTTGAAAGTGCGTATGACATCATTGCGCTCTCAGATCACGCGCCTTTAAAGTTAACCCTTAAGCTTTCGGATAGATTTTTGAAAACGTCGCAGTGGAGACTGAATCCCGTATTGTTACAGGATCCAGCTTTTGTTAATTTTATTAAGGAGTAAATATCTATATTTTTTGAATTTAACACAACTGAAGGAATGACAAATCTGGTTATATGGGACACGTTGAAATCTTTTCTTAGGGGACAGATAATCTCATATTCAACTGCCTTGAGAAAGAAAACTAAAGCGGAATTCTCAGTGCTTATTAATAAAATTAAACAAATAGATAAAACGTATTCAGTTAAACCTACTGAAGACTTATATAAAGAAAGGGTCGAACATCACTCACAGTATAATTTGCTTCTGACCGTTCCCATTGAACAGCAAATTTTTAAATCTAAAAGTTTATTTTATATACATTAGGAAAAATCTGCTAATCTTTTCGCGGGCAAGTTAAAGGCTGGGATGGTCAGAAGACTGATTTTAAAAATTCGTCTACCAGATAGAACAGAAACTTTAGATCCTTATGAAATTAATAATATATTTATGGACCTATTCTAATCTTTATAAACCTGAATTCTCTGATAGCACTATTATTATGAATAGATTTTTGCATAGGTTAAACATTCCTCAAATTTCAATTCAAGATGTTGATATGTTAGATGCACCTATTAAACAATAGGAGATAGCCAAGGCTATATCCTCTATGCAATTAAGTAAAGCTCCGGGACCTGATGGTTATACGGTCGAATTTTACAAGACTTTTCAGGAAATGCTTATGCCACATCTTCATCAAACGTTTACCGATTCTTCATCCTCTGGGATCCTTTCTGAAACTTTTTTTTATGACCACTAATTTCACACTGGATTGTGTATCCTATAGACCTATTTCTTTATTGAATGTACATTTTAAAATCCTCTCTAAGATTCTAGCATATAGACTTGAGAATGTCTTGTCTAATGTTATCTCAATCGATCAAACAGTATTTATAAAAGATTGGTACTCACATTTTAATATTCGAAGATTGTTAAATACCATTTAGCCCCCGTCAGCCAAAAAATCCGACTGTATTGTATCTTTGGATGCAGAGAAAGCCTTTGATAGGGTGGAGTGGCCTTATCTATTTCAGGTTTTGAAGAGGTTTAATTTTGTTCCAGGATGTATTTCCTGGATTAAATTGATTTATCATGCCTGCTATTTATCATAGCTGCGGTTATAACAAATAATCAAAAGTCTCCTTATTTTAGATTATATAGAAGTACCCGTCAGATTTGTTCCCTTAGAACTTTATTATTTACTTTGGCTTTAGAATCACTTGCTATTGTTCGTAGGGATTCTAATTCTGTGCACGGAATTAAGGGGGGGGGGGTAAATTACATAAGGTTTCATTATACGCAGATGATTTATTAGATTTCATTTCAAATCCTAGGAAATCTATTGCTCTTAAGTTATCTATATTTATGAAATTTGGTATTTTTTCTGGATATAAACTTAATTTACATAAAAGCGAATTATTTCCTATTAATAATTATTCTGATTATTATGATCAAATACCTTTTAATGTTGCCAAAAAACATTTCACTGACCTTGATCTCAAAATTACTAAAAACTTTAAAGACCTATTTAGGTATAATTTCTCCCCGTTAGCTGAATATACTCAACAGGCGTTTTCTAAATGGTCACTTACGTCGATGTCATTGATAGGTCGAATAAATGCTAAAATCTTTTTTAGATTTGTTTTAACAGGAGTGTTTAATGTCCTTTTCATAGTTAATGGATAAATATGACATCTCTAATACACATTGTTTTCAGATATTTGCAGGTTAGGAATTTGTAACCTGATTTTTTACCGATTTACCCCTTGGTCTGCCCTTTAAATTTGTTTTATGCTATTTTTCAGCTTAAACCTTTTCAAAAACGATTAATAGCTATCATTTATAAACAGTTAATAAATGCTCGCATGTCGCCTAATGGTAGGGTTCAACGCATCTAGGAAGTGGAACTTCAAAATTCACTTTTAGACAAACAATTGAGTAAAAATTATTATCTAGTCAATAATTCATCTATCTACGCACGCCATACCTTAATTCAGTTTAATATAGTACACAGGGCCTATCTGTCCAAAGATAAGTTGGCGCATATTTTTCCTAATATAGCCCTATTTGTGACAGATGTGACGCAGATCTGGCTACTCTAACTCATAAGTTTTGGTCATGTGTAAGCTCAAGCAATTTTTGGAGGGATGTGTTTGGAATATTATCTAAAGTTATAGATGTGGATGTTCAACCTAATTCACGTACAACAATTTTTGGGATTATTCCAGAGGAAGCAAGCAAAATTTCTGCTTCTACTCAACATGTGATAGCCTTTTAAACTTTACTGGCTAGGACAGCTATTTTGCTATACTGGAAAGAATCTAACCCACCTACTATTTTTTTATTGGCTCTCCTCCATTATGCCATTTCTAAGCTTGGAGAAAATTAGAAGCCCGAAGCCATCCTTTATTTTTGAACAAGTTTGGTGACCCTTTATTCAACATTTTCACTTGATTTAATTTATTTTTAATATTTAGTTTTCTTTATTCTCTTTTGAGAAAATCCTTATCCGTGAAGGTTCGGAGATGACTGGATGTCTTTTTTTCCTCTCTCGTTTTATTTTTTTTTATCTTCAGTTGGACTGCCCAATCTTTCTTTTTCTTTCTTTTTTTCGTTCTCTTTTTTTGTTTCAGTTCAGTTAGTGGGTTTTTCTCCCTATATCAAATAAAATTTCCAATTTTTTTATGATTGCTATGAGGAGTTGTAGTTTTTTTACCATTGTATATAAAACAGCGTAACATTTTAGCTATCTGATTTTGACATTATATACTTTCTGTTGTTTTTTTGCTGTTTATATATTATTTGTTTGCTGAACTCCTCCTCTGATTTGTATATTCTTTATTTGAAAATCAATAAAATATTGAAAAAATTAAAAAAGAGTACCACAACTGGAGATTTTTAAGCTATATATATATATATATATATATACATACATACATATAGATAGATAGATAGATAGAAAGCTTAAACATCTCAGTTATATATATATGTATATTCTTGGAGATTCGAAGCCAGAATTCACTATTTCAGAACTATCGAGAACTGATGCCATCTCTGCCTTGTCAGGGCAATTAAATGGCAATTTCAAACAGTAGTAACCAATAATAGAACCCCCTTAATAAGGAGAAGATGTGTGTTTAGCACGACTCCCCGACAGCTTTGAAGCTCAGATTTCAATTCAAGTCCCATTGAAAATAAACATGTATGTTCATCCTGTGGTTGCGTGGGCTACCACTGTGTGTTTGGTTTCCTCCCACAGTCAAAAGACCTACCGGCTTGTGGTTTAATTGCACGTAAATTGCACTGAGATTAAACTGGCATTAAATAGGTAGGTTGCAGTACGGGGTGGCTCGTTAGGCCACAGGGACATGTTCTGCGCTGTATCTCCAAATAAAATAAAAGCATTTCAATATTCTTATGTTCAGGCGTAGTAAGCAGATGGACGGGTGTGGTGTAATCTTGTATAAAGTGTTGCCTGGATGAAGATTTGGAGACCACTTCTTTGAGAGGAGTGGTAACTTTGGACGGCTTTGGAATGATCATGTATCAGATGGATCTGTCTGCAGTAAAACTTATGTCTAAGCCTCTATCTCATATTTCCCCTTTCTCTATCCTTTCCTTTCCGCTTGTCAATTATTATTGCAGATATATTATTGCAAATGTATAGTGAGCAGCTTTGTTAACGTGTCATTCAGGAACACCATTAAAAGGTTTAACCCTACTGCGACTTTAGGCACACAGTGGGCACTTTATGGGGTACGTCCTGCTCCTAATGAATTTTGGCCACTAAGTGTAGGGTCGTGCTCTTATAGTACTGTAGACCATTCGTTTCGTTTCGACTTCTTGTGCGTTTAGTGTTTAACTGGACCCAGCCTCTTCGTATCGAATTCACCAACATCCGGTAATTTCCTCCCTCTCCCTTCCCCCATCCCACTTTTACTCTGCCTCCTCTTCCAGCTGCCTATCACTTCTCTCATGATTCTGCCTTCTTCTGCTACCCGTCGAGATTTCCCCTTACATTCCTTCTTCACCCCTCCTGCCTATCCCCTCTTTGCTTCCGCTCCCCCACCCCTTGATCTTTCTTCTGATTGGTTTTTCACCTGGCACTTGCACACTCCCCCTACCTTCTTTATCGGGACTCTGCTCCCTCCTTCTTCAGTCCTAATGGAGCCTCTCGGCCCGAAACGTTGACTGCTCGTTTCACCGGATGCTGCCCGACCTGCTGGGTTCATCCAGCTTGTTTGTACGTGTTGATTTGACAACAGCATCAGCAGCGTATTTTGTGTTTACTTTTCATTTTTCCTACTGTCGCCTTGCCGTCAGATGTTTATATTTCTTTGCTATTTGCACCATTTTCTGTGAGTCTAGAGACTGAAAATCCCATGAGATATGCAGTTCTGAGTCAATCAAACAGGATTTTTTATATTCGTTGAAGATATTAACATTTATATATTTTATTGCTTGTGTATCAAGTTTTGTTGCCAAGTTATGAATTGATTTTTTTTTTGAAAATAATACATCTTGTTTTTGCAATTGCCTTGGCATATTATTTATTTTACATGATGTTCTGAAATCAAGGTGCTGTTCTGTATTTTCAGGCAAAATTAAATATTTGCCAAAGATTATTTATCAAAGTAATTGACGTGCTTTGTGGAACATGGGGTGATTCATTTAGACAAAATGTCAGGCCCAGTCTTTGCAACAAGATAAAACACGCGGCACACGCCTGATTGGCACTACCCATATACAAGGAGAGCCAAGAAGGGACCTTACAAGGTTTTCGACAGAGAACTTTAATGCCCTTTTCTCCATAGGTGAGCTATCATCAGCAAGGAAAATAAACAATGTGTTTAATGAGATGATTATAAGCTTGTGAGCCTTATATCAGTGGCAGGAAAAGTCTTTGAGATAATGCCTAATGATAGAAACTAATCAAATCAGCGATTTAATTGCGTTTGCCGATACCAGAAGGCCATGTGTCACAAAATTGATACAGTTTTTTAAGGTGGTGAAGAAGGTGCTTTCTAAGGCAGGTGCATACCTGTTGTATAGATGTACTTCGGTACAGCTTTCGCCATGTCCTTCATGGGAGAATGAATCAGAATATTATGGCAAATCGGATCCATATAGCTTTGGCAAATAGTGTTGAAACACAGCTTCTCAAGAGAACCGAAAACAATGTTATCCGTATGTTATTCAGATTGGAAGTACGATTCTGGTGGTAATTCGCATGGATCAGATCATGGACAATATATATGCAATATCCTTTTGCATACATATGTTGATGGATTTTACTCCGGGCAAGTGTGAGGCTTTGCCCTCCCAAGAGGAAAGTTTAGAGAAAATGGCAGGAACCTCAGGAGAGTTGATATCTGTAGCTCATTCGAAGTTGTATCGCAAGTAGATATTATGTTCAGGAGCACGTAGCTATGCATGCTTTCATCGGCCGGGACAATGAGAATAAAACATATTCAATCGTGTAGTAGTTCAGTTCAATTGAATTCAAAATTGCTTGATATCATTTCCAGTACAAAAGTGGAAAGGAGAACGAAATACATGTCAGTTCGGTTACTATGGGAGAAAAATAAACAAGAAAATGTAGAACAGAATAACAAAACATATATACCAAATATAAATACATTAGCTATATACATCGTTTGCATGTCCATAAAACGACGCGAGACACAGAACTGTCTGGTGAAATTTGGAAAGTAGTCTGCAGCTGAAGAAAATATATGAATGCTTTCTGCAGAGCTTAAGAAATATGATGTCGCTTAGATTGGAGAGTTTTCGCTATACGGACAAACTTGAAATATGGTCATTTGGAACACGTTCCTGGTCCTGCCTCGTGCTCTGTTGTGGTCTCAATTGCAATGGGGGATATTACTGTTCGGAGAATTTGGTACAGGTGGGGTTCAATCTTACGTGCTCCTTTTGATGACAAAAATGTTTCTCGTAGTAGGCTGCGTATTATACTGGAGAATGCTGACTCAAGCGTTTTACAGTAGGTTTCTGGAAGGAACGCAGAGTCTGTCTTGTTGAATGCAAACCAGTGTGCGACTTGAATCAGGGACTGAGCCAATTGACAAGTCGAACGTTGTAGGGGCCAGATTTATCAAATCTTATTGTATCTAAGCAAAGGAAATAAATTTTAAAACTGTCAATAAATTGGTTATAAATTTTCTTTGAAAAATACATTATTAATCTTTGAATTGTAATGAACTAATACAGATTATTAACAGCTGGTCAACATCATTGTCTTGGTGTGATTTATGATGTGTCACATCTAACTATAAAAAATACACATAGAAAACACAAAGAAATTATCTGGATATTGCTATTGATCACTTGTAGGACGTGTGTGGCGATTGATCTGATTTTACTCGTTTGTAACAGTGCAGCAAATCCATCACAAGACCATTAGACTTTGGAGAAGAACTAGACGATTCAGCCCACCGAGTTCGTTCCACCATTTCATCATGGCTGATTCCGGATCCCATTCAAACCCATGCATTTGCCCTCTCACCACATCTCTTGATGCCCGACCAGTCAGGAATCTATCAACTTCCTCGTTGAACATACGCACGGATGTGGCCTCTATCGCAGCCTGTGGTCGAGCATTTCTCATATTCACCACATTTTCGCAAACAAATAATTCTTCCTTACTTTTGTGCTAAAAGTTAGCCCCTCACATTTGGGTCTCTGCCGTCCAGTTCTGAGTAGAAGCACAATAGGAGGAAACATCCTCTTCATATCTGCCTTATCCAGTCCTTTAAATATTTCATTGGTTTCAAAGCCATCCTCGGGAATTCTTCTAAATTCCTGTGAGTACAGCCACAAAGCTGTCTAGCGTTGCTTATCCGTTAACACCTTCATTCCTGGAATCATCCTAGTGAACTTCCTCCGGACTCTCTCAAAAGGCAATACATACTTTCCGAGATAGGTGGCACAAAACTGTTGACAGTACTCCAGGTGCGGCCTGGTCAGTGTCTTATAAAGCTTCCGCATCATCTCCCTACTTTTCTATTCAATTCCTCTTGAAATAAATGACAGCATTGCATCTGCCTTCTTTACCACAGATTCAACATGTGATTTAATCTTCTGGGATTCTTTCATGCGGACTCATAAGTCCCTGTGCACTAATGATGTTTGAACTTTCTCTCCATCTAGATAATAGTTTACATTATCGTTCCTTTTACCAAAATGCATTACCATATATTCCCCAACGTTGTATTCCATCTACCATAATTTTGCTCAGAGTTCCTGTTGTCGCAGTCCTGCTGCAATATCATTATTTCCTCAGCACTGCCTACCCCTCCAACTGTCCTCGTATCATCTGCAAACTTTGCCACAAAGCCATCAATTCCGCAGTCTAACGCAGTGACAAAAAATTTTCCAAAGCAGCGATACCAATACTGACTCCTGAAGAACCCGACTAGCCACTAGCAGCCAACCAGAAAATGCCCCCCTTAATTATCTCAGGCTTCCTCCTGCTTCTTCATCATTCTTCTATCCTTGGCACTACTTTTCATATATACACATGGGATTTTATCCTATTAAACAGCTTTATGTGAGACACCTTATCAAATGCTTTCTGAAAATCTAAACAAATGGAGTCCACTACCTTTCCTTTGTTCACTGCCTGGTACTTCTTCGAAGAATTCTAACAGATTTGACAGGCAAGATTTTCCTTTACAGGATCATGCTGACTTTTACTGATTTAATCATTAGTCTCCAAATACCCCCGAACCTCTTACTTAATAATGGTCTCCAAAACGTTCTCAACCACTGAAGTTCGGTTATCTGGCCTAAAATTTCCCCTCCAGTCCAGGGGCATGCCAGACTCAAGTGATTCTTGAAAGACCAGGATCAAAGTATCCATTATCTCTTCAGCAAGCTCATTAGAGCACGGGGAAGTAGTCTATCTGGTCCACCTCAAGACATTTCAATTTGCCTAGCCATTTTCCATTATAATACAATGACATTCTCTCCTGCTCCCAGTCTCTGGTCAGCAGTTAGTGCCTTCCACAATAAGGACTGAAGCAAAATCTTATTAAATTCATCTCCTATTTCTTTTACGTCACCCGCATCATTTTCTGGTGATGAAATGTCAATTCTGACTGCCGTATTGTTCTTGACAAAAGTGAATAATCTTTTTGAATCATTCTTTATATTATCCGCGGGTTTGCCTGATAGTTCGTTTTCGCCATTCTTATAGCACATGTAACTGCTTTCTGTTGAATTTTCTAAAAGTTTCCTAATCATCCAACTTCCAACTCCCGGTTGCTATCTTATCCGCCCATCTCGGGTTTTTATGAAGTCCTTAACTTCCTTAACTTGACTGCCCTGCCAATTGAAAACTTCTGCTGTGGGACATATATATCCGGCATGTTGGGAAATATTTCCAGAAACTTCAGGTTTGTTCTCGGTCATACCTGCCAGTAACCCAATCCAATCCATCCGTGCAAGCTCCACTCTCATGGCTTTGTAATGTTCTTTATTCCATTGCGATACTGATACAACTGACTTAGGTTTCTCCCTCTAAATTTACAGCAGGAATTCACGTATATTATGAAATCTACCTGTTAAGGATTCGTTTGCGTTAAGCACTCTAATAAGATAGAAGTTATTACACAACACACTATCTATGATAACCTTTCCCCATGTAGGTTCGAGCGCAAGCTGCTCGAAAAAAAAGCCTTTTCTTTGGCATTCAACAAATACCCTCTCATGCTATCCGACCCCAGAATGATTTTCACAAATCCCCATATATATTGAAGTCCCGCATTACGTGGTTTTCGGTGACGTCATCGTCGGGGCTGGCAGCTTATGTCACTCGCTCCTCCAGAAAATTGCGCATTAAGCCCCGTTGACCCATCAAATATAGTATTTTTTCGAAAAATATTTGAACTGAAAAGAGAGGCAAGAATGGGGAAAAAAGAATGGAAATAAAAAAGCGACACTGCGGAGCCTGCGGCCGAGAGGAGTGCAGCGAGCGGCTCTCCAACCCGACCGCATGCTAGCGAGGTGGATGCTGGGCCTCGTTCAGACGAAGCGGCGAATATGATCGAAATTCTGAAAGAGACAAGGGAGTTTCAAAAAAATATAAAGCACCAGCTACATGATATTAAGTCAGAGCTCGCCAACGTCAATCAAAAAATAGTTTTGTGGCAGAGTCTCGAACTGAGAAGGTGGAAGATCGCGTTGAAAACGTGGAACGAATACTGAGTAAGACATCAAAAATATTAAATCACCAAGAAGGTAAACTGCTTGACCTGGAGGGAAGATCACAGTGGAAATATATCAGAATATACAACGTACCCGAAGGAGCGGATGACTTGTCTATGACGAAGTTTGTCGGAAAGATGCTGCGGGACGCGCTGGAGCATCCCTCGACTATCGGGCTGGAATTCGAAAGAAACCTACCCAGGATAAGCCACGCTCAATAATAATTAAATTCCTTCGGTACAACACCAAGGCGAAGATTCTGCGAAGGGCCTGGGGTAAGAAGAGTGTGTTTTTAGGCGATAACATAATACATTTCGACCAAGATTACACCCACACCCCTGCGTTCATGCAGAAACGTAAAGAATACCATGAAGTAAAGCGAGTACTAAAACCAAAAAAGAATAGATTTCCATCTCCGTACCCTGCTAAACTTCGAGTGTTTTATGACGACGGGACGCGTTTCTACCAGATAATGGAGAAGGTATCTACAGACATAAAGGCTAGAGGGTTGCCCGTCAGCGTGATGAAACTGAGGGAAAGCCTGGCAGAGGAATTATCTCGCTCCGCTTAGGAAATAGTCCGAGAATACTGCAGGAGTCGGGAGGAGATCGAGAAAAGTATATCAGAAAGAGAAGGGGAGTTTTCTAAAGATATTCCTCAGCCCCTCCAGAAGATCCATAAGGTTTGGGTAACTTTAAAAATGTTGCGAAGCTAAACGGAAGCAAAAGAAGACGGTGATATACCTATCTCGAGAAATGCTTATTGTAATGTGGATTTTATATTACTTAGTTGTTATTCTTTATTCGCTCACTTACTCCATTTTCCCCACGAAAATGCTAATATATATGTATGTGTGTGTGTGTGTGTGTGTGTGTTTGTATATATATATATATATATATATATATATACACACGAAGGTATGTAATATATATGAATATATGTGTGTGGGTGTGTTTTTGTATCAATATACATATATATGTAGGAGGAGTACACAGGGAAAACTTTTCAGTGTAATGTTCACTGACTTTTATGAATACTGCAATGGGTGCCTTCAAGTCACAAGTAGGAGAGGTTATCCCCCACAGCTAGACATTTCTTCTAGATCAACGCAGGGTCATCTACTAGAGAGCTCAGCCTTAGCATCACACGGCCGTAGCCATTTTTGTTATTATTTGCGTTTCTTGGTTCACATTTGTTCAGGGCGGAGATCGATTAAATTTTATTCTATTAATTTCAATGATACATTGACAGATAAATACAGATGGGTAAGGACAAAGTAAAATTCATTTCTTTTAATGTCAATGGGCTATTAAATCAAATCAAACGTAAGAGAATTTTATCCAAAATGAAAAAAGAACAAGCCCATGTAGTATATTTACAGGAAACTAATTTAAGTGATAATGAGCATAGAAAACGAAAGAGAATGGGCTTCACTAATTTGTTTTTCTCCTCATGTAAATCAGGACATAGGAGAGGAGTTGCTATTATTATCTCAAGTAATCTAAATTTTGAAAACGTATCCGAAATGGGAGATAAAGAGGACAGATATATTCTGGTAAGGGGGAATATAGGCGGAAATTCTGTGACTGTATTGAATATATACGCACACCTGGGAAGTAATATTGGTTTCTTCCAGAAAATTGCTGATATTATTCTAACAGAAACAGATGGTCTCCTCATAAGTGGGGGAGACTTAAATTTACAATTACAACCGAAATTAAATTCTTCCATTAGAAAAATCTATGAAACAAAATCTTTTCATAAGAAAGTTAATACACCTTTTGAGGATATTGGTTTAATCGTTAAATGGAGGGAGATTTTCCCCGACAGAAGGGATTACACTCCTTATTCCGCTCTCCATTCTATATATACAAGTATAGACAATGTCATAACATTTGGAGAAGACGACGACAAAATAAACACCTATGGAATTGGGACAATGGATGTAAATAACCATACACCTATATATTTATCTGTTGATTTTGAGCTACAACCAAAGAATACTGTTTGGAAACTAAGTTCAAGTCTATTCAATGACCGTACTTTAAGGATCAAATTAAAAATGAAATAGGTCTCTACTTAGAATTTAAAGATAATGGAGAGATTTCACCTCCCATTTTATGGGATACTCTGAAGGCTGTCTTAAGAGAGAAAATCATAGCGATATCTTCATATAAGAAAAAAAAAGGAATAAAACTTTAGAGGAATTACTAAATAGGCTGAAGGAACTAGAGAAAAAAAAACACAAATGGAATTTGGTACAGGATACATTACGGGAAATTAAAAGCATTAGGAATGAAATTAATAGTTTGGCTACGCAAGGTATCAGGTAAAATTTAATGTTTCTGAAAAAGAGACGTTACGAAAGTGGATCAAAATCTTTGAAAATACTAGCGTGGAAACTGAAAAAGAAGATAGCAGAAAATACAATTCATAGAATTAGGGACCCAAGAACGAAAATAATACAAAAAATAAGCTAAGTGAAATTCAAGGAGCTTTTGAAGTGTTTTACAAAACTCTATATTCCATAGTTCCAGGGGTAAGCATAACCCAAATTGAGGCCTTTTTGAATTCTCTTGAATTGCCCACTTTAAGCGAAGAACAAATTAGAACAATGACTGCTGACATAACTGAAGTTGAATTAAAAGTTCCAATTAGTAGGCTTAAAATAAGCAAGTAACCAGGATCAGACTGGTTCGCGGCAGTGTGGTACAAATAATTTAAAAATGAGTTAATTCCAGTTTTACTCCCCACACTGAATTGGGCTCTAAAAAGGCACAAATGCCACCCAGTTGGAAGGAAAAGATAATCAGCTATAGCGAAAGTAGGCAATGATAAAATGAAATGCGGGCCATTTACAACAATATCCGTTCTTAATGTAGATTATAGATTATTTACCTCTATCATGGCCAAAAGATTGGAGCAGTTTCTACCCATACTGATATGTAACGATCAGACAGGTTTTAGACGACAACGCCAGACACAAGAAAATATACGAAGGACACTTCACATTATGGATCATATACCAAAACAAAAACAAAACAGAAGCAATAGTAATAAGCGTGGACGCTAAAAAGGCATTTGATTCGGTTAATTGGAATTTTCTTTACAGAGTTTTACATAGATGTGGTTTCCCAGACATAATTATTAAAACTATATAGAGACTATATAACATTCCTACTGCTAGGATTAAAGTCAATGGATATTTATCAAATACTTACCTTAGAAAGGGGCACGAGACAGGGTTGTGCATGCTCACCACTATTCTTCGCGTTATATATGGTACCATTAGCTCAATACATCAGGCAAATGAAGATATCAGGGGAATTACTATTAAAGGGACAGAGCATAAATTAGCTTGTTATGCCGATGACATTTTGATCCATCAGGGGCAACCAACGTACTCCTTACCTAAAATGATGCAGTCCTTTGAACAATATGGTCAATTATCAGGATAGAAGATCAACATTGATAAAACCCAATTACTTTCATATTGCTATAGCCCACCAAGAGAAATTGAAAGTAGATATCCCTGCGTCTGGCGCACAAAGTCTTTCAAATATTTGGGCATCATTATGCCAAACGACATGGCAAAATTATCAGAATGTAATTATCAGCCTTTATATAAAACATTAAGGAAGATATGGCAAGATGGAACCTGATTCTTTTTTCATTCCCAGTTCAAAGATTGAGTCTATTAAAATGAATATAATGACCAGACTGTTATATCTCTTTCAGACCTTGCCAATAGAGATTAATCAAAGTCAATTCAATGAATGGAACAAGATGTTATCAAGGTATATTTGGCAAAACAAAAGGCCTAAAGTTCGTCTCAAAACTTTGCAATTAGCAAAGGAAAAGGGGGGATGGGGCCTATCTTCTCTTAGAGATTATTATTTTGCTGCACAGTTGAGAGCTGTGATATATTGTTGCAACCAATCATATGACGCTCAATGGAAAAACATTAAGGAGCGGGTACTTCCCATCCCCATACAAGCAATTTTGGCCGATAACAACCTGCAAAGGTACATAAATATTATTGATAACCCATGGGTGAAATTGGGTCATAAAATGTGGAAAACTACTATAAAAGAATATAATCTAGTGGGAGATATTGTAATTCTTAAATGGTGTGCATATGACTCGGATTTTACACCTAATAAATTGGATGCTAGATTTAAGGACTGGACAGCTAAAGAAATAACAGTTCTTTGCAACATAATGAAAGAATGATCACTGTTCAGTTTTGAAATGCTTAAAGAGAAACACCGAATAGAAAAAAAAAGATTTCATTGGTATATACAGATGCGACAATATGTTAATAAGCTTAAATATGTAACCAAGGCAAGTAGCTGACTAATAGAGCTATTTAAAAAAGCATATATTTCAGATAACGGCAGTCGTATCATGTCAACCATGTATAAAGGTTTTTCAAATCTTAAACCATATTCGACTCCATACATTAAAACAAAAATGGTAGAAGGAAAGAGCGATAATCTTACCTGAAGAAGAAAGGACAATAATATGGAGGTATCAATGGAAGTGTAGCAGTACACGGAAATGGAGGGAGTTTGAAAGGAAAAACTTGATAAGATATTTTATTACACCCTGTCAGAAATCCCATTATGATAGTAACCTACCTGTTTGCTGGAGAAATTGTTCAAATCAAAATGCAAATGATTATCATATATTTTGGGACTGCCCTGTTATCAACGACTATTGAAGGGGAATACACAGTGTCCTAAAAGACATTTTTAAAGGTGAAATACCCTTAGAGAGTAAGAACGCATAGTTTGGGTATGTACCTCAAGAATAGTTGAAAAGACATAAATATTTAATGAATATACTGTTGTTGGCTGGTAAAAGGAA
The DNA here is from genome assembly GCF_030144855.1 of Hypanus sabinus. Lineage (NCBI taxonomy): Eukaryota > Metazoa > Chordata > Chondrichthyes > Myliobatiformes > Dasyatidae > Hypanus > Hypanus sabinus. Next base: position 19,533,193 of record NC_082729.1, on the reverse strand, counting down.
TCTTACTAGGAAATGGTTATTACAGCAGAACCAAACTTTAAATGCATGGATGGAAATTACAAAGGACATTTACAAAATGAAGAAGATAACAGCATCTGTTGATCATAAGCTGGAACAATTTAATTCATACTGTGAAAAACCTAATAACCCTACATAATGTCTCATAGGCCTGATTTTATTCTTACAAATCAATTAATATGTTGCAAAAAAAGATCACCCCCTACTCGGAACATTTTTTCTTTTTGCTTGTTCTTTCTTTCCGCTCTTTTCTGCAACGGCATACCTCAGATAAATACTTTATGGTAATTTGTGATATATATGATTATATCATAAATATGTACAATATCTGAAATGTATCTTATGGAAATGTTTGTTTGATGTTTGAACTTCAATAAAAATGTAGTGATCTTACACAGGCGTAAAAACCCTGAACTAAACACCAAGTATAAACCGGTCAATGATGCGCGGTCCCAGTAAGATTAACCGTTTACTATTCACTCTTCCACATTAACGACGGGTGAAAACTGTTGATAAAACAATACAAAATATATACAGTATTTATTTCCTACTTGGCATCATATTTAAATCATAAATACTCGCAAAAAATACGAGGTAGATATTCATGTCTCCAAAACTGACAAAAATAAAACTACAATAAACTATATTGCAAAGCTGAACCTATCTCCAGTGCTTTGTGTACAAATCCTTATCTGAGAAGTCACCAGGAGGAGGGGCTGCTCCTGTCTTCTGCGTAAAGAGCATTAATGGCGAGAGTATGATGAGGATTTCCGGGTCAGAAGAGACAGGTAGGAGTGGTCGTGCATTTATAATGGTTGTGACCTCTGCCATTAGTTTGCACAGTACTTCGTTGGTCAGTTGGGTACGTTGCTGCAGAAACATTGAATCAAGGATCCTTCTGGCGATACCAATCATCGGCTCCCATGAGCGTCCCATGTGAGAGGCGTGTGGTGTGTTGAACTCCCAATTGCATCCCTGCTGACTGAGGTACCTTTGCACCGTCTTGTCCATCCCGAGCTCCTTGGACGCTCTAACAAATTTCGTGCCGCAATCAGACCTTAACTGTTTTGCAGGGACTCCTAGTGCAAAGAAGCGCCTGAGAGCATTAATGCAGTTGGATGTATCCAAAGATTCGATGACTTCGACGTGTACCGCTCTCGAACTCATTCAGCTGAACATAATGGCCCGCCGTTTGCTCTCTGCTTATTCCCCGTGTGCGTCTAATGGTGATAGTCCACGGACCAAATACATCCAGCCCACATACGTAAAAGGAGCGCAGGCTTCAAGGCGATCTGGTGGGAACTCCGCCATAATTTGAACTTCCATCTTCCCTCGCAGTTTCCTGCAGGTTGCACATTTGTGGAGTACTGAATTGATCAGTGTTTTCCCTCCCAAGATCCACAGACCCGCTGCCCTGTTTGCTCCTGCCGTCAGGTGATGGCCCTGATGCCTTACCTGTTCATGGAGATGGCGAGTAAGCAGTAAGGACACATGGCAGTCTTTGGGTAGGATTACTGGGTTCTTTTCTGCAGCTGAAAGGCGAGAGTGTATTAACCGGCCTCGAATGCAAATGAGATCGTTCGTCAGGATCGGGTTGAGTTTCCTCAAAGGGCTATCCTTTGGCATTGGTTTATTAACTTGGAGGGCTGAAGACTCCCTTGCAAAAGCTTCTCTTTGAGTTGCTTTAAGGATGATATCCTTTGCCTGGGCCAATTCGTCTGCAGTGTACCTACGTGGGATATGAAGCTGTTTTAGATCTTGAAGTGAATCTCTCCAAGCCTCCCATCTGTTTTGCCTGTCTTCAGGTAGGGGAGTATCCCAGTCGGAGAGCTCAGAGGTAAGTTCTCTGAGAAGGACTTTTCCTTGGATCGTAACTGGCGCGAGTAGACCCAAGGATCAAAAACACTATTGATAGTGGAGAGAACTCCACAGCGGGTGAATTTCTTGATCACGGTGGGCACGGAGAACGTGAATGTGTCAGTTGTAATCTCCCAAAGGAGGCCCAGACTCCTTTGTGTGGGTATGGTTCCTCTATCTAGATCTAGGTCTTTGGTTGCCGGAGCACAGTCATCATGTGGAAATGCCTCGATTACTGCCTGACAGTTTGATATGAACTTGTGCAAGCGGAGGTTTGACTCAGCGAGTGAGGCTTATGTACGTCGGAGCAGATCGATTGCTTCGTCTTCTTTCTGTAGCGATATCAAGCCGTCATCGACGTCGAAGTGCCTTTCCAGAAACTTAACGGTGTCATCGCCGTGCTCCTGTGCGCCCTCTCTGATGGCTCTTCGCAGCCCATAGATGGCCACGGCAGGTGATGGACTACTGCCGAAAACTAGGACTTTCATCCGGTACTCAATGACTTCCTTGTTAATGTCATTGTCCTTGTGCCATAACAAACGGATTAAATTGATGTCCTTCAGCTAGACCGTTCTTCTGTGGTTGACTCATCACTCTGGCATGAGTGCACACACTCACACGTCCCCACCGATCCTGCCGTTACACTGAGAGCTTTACTGACTGATCTCCTGGTTCGGTGTCCGAAGCCCCCACCTTCCTGTGGATTCCACAACATTCAGTCAGTGTCCACTGGTGTGTTTGAAGTGTGTCTCTCCAGAGCTGACTTTTATCCCTACTAACGGGGTCTCAGGCAATCAATTCTGAATGACCGTGTCCATCAAATCAGGCCAGTCCTGCAGTCTCCTGAGGAATGCTAACGAGCAAAGTAAAGTCCTTGTAGTGAAAGTAAATAATCCAGGAAGAGTCACAATACAATAAATCAACACTCTCTCCCATCTTATCTGTAGCAAATGTTCGTGCCTGTGTTTCATCTCTCTCTCCCATGAGAAGCATAGCAACAGCAATAGTTCATGGTTCTCGGGGGGGATGGTTAACTCTGCACCCCATGTCCATCAAGTCTGTTCATCACTCATAACACTAGCGAGGTAGGAGGTAGAGGAACAGCATTTCAAACATTTGTTTCTCCTTGAAAATGGCCATCCTCTCGTCAAAGGGTTTTTTCCTGAACGTTCTGCATTTTTTGAGGGGGTGGGGTTTGTTGTGCAATGGACAATTCTTGTTAGGGTCATTGTTAGTCGTAGAGACTTCAGTTTAATGCACTGAGACAGGTTTATTGATGTTAATATTATTCGAAGTGGATTTGACTGGCTTGGTGTGAATTGTACTGCTACCTTGACTCATAAAGCTAGGGTCGTTTCGATTCTTCGCCTCCTTGCACACAAACCTAGTGAAATACTCAAAGGGCTGAAATCGACCATCGTTCTTTTCCTTGTACTCTGAGCCAACAGACACCCACCTTTCCTGCAGCAAAAGTGGAAGTTTGTCCACGATTGGTCAAATTCCGTATGAAGTATCTAACTATGATAGGCCAGTTAAATAGCCATCTTCTTTAACGCCTTCAACGTCCATGAGTAGATCTCCGAGATCTCTTTGCTTAGTGTGGTCTTTGGCCGACAGCTTACGAAACTTTTTCAGGCTTCTAAATAGTGCCGTTTCAATAATTTCAGGGGCCGCATAGCACTCCCGAAGTCTCTCCCATGCTTTGCGTAAGGCTAGCTTGGGGCTGTTGATGTACACTGAATGTATGCGTCTCACCTGTTTGCATGATTCTTTTCTCAGCCATTTCGTCATAAGATCCAACTCTTGGGTTGCTCCGAGCTGGACTCCGTGGATAGCGTTGGCGAATGAGGAGTACCATGCACGGTAATTTTCAGGTTTATCGTCAAACTGATATAGTCCTGAAGTGACGAGTTCTCGTTGTGCTAAATACTGTGCCATGGGTTCAACTGCAAGTGGCATGTTGGCTGGGGGAAAATGTCGGCGGGTATATGAGTGAGGGTGCACATTTGTTATGGGATTTGCTGATCTGAATTCAGCCTTTGCCTCTCCTATCGCCAAATCTGGTAAGTTTGGTGTCGAGAAGTATTTGTCATCAGCCCTTTCATTCTCGAATTCTTTGCGAAGTTGCAAGGGTAGATCGTCTTCCTCAGATTAATGTGATGCTATTGGACTTCTCTTTGACTCCTCGTGAAATGGGATGTTAGCAAGTATGGAGAGGAAGAAAGACTTTTCATGTCCATTTGAGATCGGACGTAGTCGCTTGTGCGTTCCAATCTGGTCCTTTCTGAAGTATATTTTACGTCATCCAGAACAAGCATTTCTTCAGCATTTTCTAATATCTCTGCTTCCACCCTGGCAGCTTCGGCTTCTCGGTGTAGCGTCAGCACTTCTAACTCTGCTTCTAACTTTCCAACTGGTTTTTGGCTTCTCTGGCAGCCGCTTCCTTTTGGTTTTCGGCTTCTCTGGCAGCCACTTCCATTCGGTTTTCAGCTTCTCTGGCTGTCTTTTCCATTTTCAATTTTGCTTCCTGTTCAGCATATGATGCTCGCACCTTAGCAGATTCTGCTTTCACTCTTGCGTGGGCAGTCTTATTTATTGATACCCGACTGCTCCTGGCGCTGGATGGCACGACTTGACGCTGGATCGCGATGTCATCGTAGCACTTGAAACACCTGGTAATGCCGCCTTTTCACTGTAGTGTTCTTGCACATGTGTAAATACTCTGAACGGAACACCAAGTATAAAACTGTCAACGAGGCGCGGTCCCAGGAAGATTAACCGTTTACTGTTCACTCTTCCACATTATGGTGAAAATTGTTGATAAAACAATACAGAATATATACATTTGTTTCCTTCTTGGCATCACATTTACATCATAAATACATGCAAAAATAAAACTACAACGAAGTATATTACATTCAAGTATAACATACAGTTAGAATCTACCTATGCCATCAACTGTTTTAAATACACTTCAACACAAACTATCCGAAACTCTTTAAATAACGAAGAACATACACTTTATCAACCGTCATTACTTTTAAGAGAATCAGCATTAACATTTTTCCTTCAACATATCGATTATCTTATGAACTGACGGCGTTGCTTCTATGATGTTTCTGGTGCGTAGAAAGAAAACATTCCTCGCGCTGATCCTGCACACTCAAGCCCCCTCCTTCCCGTTTCTCGAAACCGGTATTTTCCCCGCAGGACGCAGCGAAACCGGGTGTGACGTCATCACATGCCGCGATACATCACAGGCAACGAATTTACTTTCAACAACCTTAACTTTAACTAGAAAACGATTACAAACGAATTACTAAAGCGAAAATATAATATACTAAATGAATGCCTTAAGGGCAACACCAAAAAAAATAACAAAACAAAGAAGTCCCGCATTACAATTGTGACTTCACCTTTGTTCCATGCACCTTCCAGCTCACTTGTCAATCTCAAACGCACATCTTGGCTACTATTTGTGGACCAAAATATGACTCCATAAAGTTTATTTTTACCTTTGCAATTTCTCAACTCCACGAATAAATACTTGAAATTTACTCACACGCTGTCACCCGCTTCTAAAGATGTAATTTCCTCTCTTATCAGTAGAGCCACACCACAGCCAATGCCTTCTTATCTGACCTAATACGACGCTTATTCTTTCATGTTATTTTCCAAGCTGTGTCGTTCTTTCAGCCCTGAGTGATGTGCACGACATCATACCGACCAATCTCTAATTGTGCCACAAAGTGGTCCACCTTATTCCAAATTCTACGCTAACATAAATACAGCACCTTCAGTCCTGCATTCTTCACCCTTTTGAATTTTGCCAGTGTGATAAAATTATCTCTTCTGTCTGTCTGCAATTGTGCCTAATCAATTGCTTGTCCTTCCTTATATTCATACTCTATATTACATAATTTAGTTGCAAACTTGATAGCACATTCTCGGCTCTATCATACTGGTCCCTATGATATCACTATATTACTGTAAACCATTCCCAACAGCCCGAGCAAACCTGATGCAGGATATCGGCTCCCCGTCGGATTCAAGAGCAACACACCCCTTTTCTATAGGTCATAGCTGCTCCATCAGAGGTCTCGTACCCCCTGCTCCAATTCTCCAGCCATGCACTTATTGACGACCTCATTCTGCTCCTATTTCTACAGTCGCATGGCAAGACAACAATCGCGAGATCATAAAAGAGAAATAGTGATATATTTGTCTGTACGTCATCCCATTGCAAAAAAATTGCTACAATTTAATTACAGTGTTCTTTGTATTTCGTTCCATAATTGGAGATATACGTGTGCATGTTCATCAGTCAACTAGTCTTCAGGAAGCTATCATGCACATTTAAATAGGGGCATAAGCATAAGAAACAGTTTTAATTCGGAATACAACAAAATAAGAAAATAACGTGTAATTGACGTGCATTAGTATAGTGTGTGCACATCTGTTAACTGGCTATCGTGGGTCCAGAAGTCGTGGGCATGTTTTTTTGGCTCCAGAACTGTGTGGTGTCTTCCGAGCTACCCACCTCATAACTCATTGATTTGATTTAATACAAACGATGCGTTTCACTGTACACTTTGTTGATTCAATATCCATGCGAGGACGCTCATGTTTATATCCATGCGCCTTTGTTACTTTGTCTTCTTTTAATGAAGTGCATAATCTCGTGTATAGTTATATACAAATCGTACATCTTTAGCTGTCAAGATGTGGACTTCCCTGAACGAGGTTGTCTTTCTTCACGTGGTTTAGTTATCATATCACTTGAACTCTCTTCGTAATCAGAGTCAGTATTCATACTGTCTGCTTTAGTCAGTGAGTTTCATATGTTGTTCACCGATTCGCACGTGCTTATAAAATTACGAAGTTGTGAACCATTGCTTAAGTAACATCAATGGGACGAAACGAATCACTTCCTATTATAACTTGTTATGTTGGTCCTTAGGAAGGACAAATGATATTTCCTGTCCGTTAAATCTTGCTAAGATTTGAAATGTGTTATGTAATGTATGTGTTGCATGATTTGAACGATGAAGCACAATGTTCAAGCATATATAAAAAAGGTATAAAAATAAAAACGAAACGATAGCATTTCCCTATCTTTAAAATAAATTTTATTGTCCAAGGCAAGCGTATATGAGCATTATACAAGCGAATTTAAGAAAAATACTCCACCTATAGAGTCTTTCAAATTTTCGACTTCGAAACAAATGCTTAACCTATCTCCATTTGTATTTGTAAACGTGGCGGTAGGCAGAAGCTATTGAAGAACAGAGGACTGAATATTGGAAGATTCCCAGGTTTAGAATGTCCTCGGAAAGACACGTAACGATTCGAATTGCTTTCTCAACAAAACCTTCAAGGTTTCAGAAAGTTGTCTCCGCCGTGGAAGCAGGCTCGGATTTGCTGCAGTCAGCAAAGTTATATACAACATCTGTACAAGATAGAACAAACAAGATTCTAATTAGCCAGAATTCACCCTGGTCTTCAAACTGTAATTGGTTGCGATGCTCGTTCTTATGTGTTATCAGCTATAGAAGAACTATTTTTAGTACGTACAGTATATAAAAATAAATGCAAGATAATGCTATTAGGGGTTGACAGCGTGTTAGCATTTCACCGTAGATTTTCGTGAAGCAATGCAAATGTCCGAATACACCAGGTGCAAATTGTTGGAACATGTGATCTCTGGCTCCAGTATGCATACATTCATATGATGTCCGCCTGTCACTAAACACTGTGAAAAAACAATTTCTATAGTCAAACTTTTGACTGCATCCAAACCCGTTGCATTATGGTCTGGTGCGGTAATTCGAATACGGCACAATATTAGAAGCTGCAGAGAGGGGTGCACTGTCCCCAATGCCTACATAGCAGGCCCTGTTTCAAGAAGGAATTAACCATTATTGAATTCCCACCGGCCAGCTAGACTATGCTCGGGTACGTACTATCGGACAGGAGATACGGAAGCCCAATGTCTCATATCATCATTTTGAAGGATAGCTACATCCCTCACTGACCTAATTCCTGACAGAATCGTACGGACGTTAATATTGCAGTTCTAAACTTGTATCCTACTGTAAAAATAATGTATAATCTGCTTTCTCCTTCTCTCTATCCCTCTCTCTGTATCTATCTGTATTTATCTCTCACTCACTCACTCTCCCCATTCTATTTCTCTGTGTGTGTATATATATATATATATAGATATATATGTGTGTGTGTGTCTTCTAGACACCTGATAACAATGGATAGTGGCTGCTGAATCATGGCCTCATTGCTATTGGTAGCCATGCATAAAGGAACACCGTAGATGAGAGCAATGAGAATTCGATACATGGACAAGCATCTTGAACAGCTACAATGGATTTTATTTTGTAAAAATAGAATTGATAGCACAGCTCTTTTCTAAGTTTTCTCGGGAGGTGAAGTCAACACAATTTCCTTTCAATCGATACATTTTAAGTACTGCGTTTGCACATCGAACACGGAAGTATAGAGCACTGAGCAGGCCATTTGGTCTGCGATATTGCTACTATCTTGATGCCGATGTCCATTGAAGAGCTTCTCCTGCATATCATCGTCGTTTTTCCATTCCACTCAGATGCATCTCTCTTCCATAAGTTTCTTAAGTTGCAGCAAACCACCTGAGGCAGTACTTGGAGATCGGATTCCAAGTACTCACAACTCTGCGTGCAAAAGGAACATTGCCCTGAGATAATCTTTAAACTTTCTCCTCTAGAATTAAAAGCTTATCACCTTGCCTCTGGCTTTTCATCTCTGGGAGATATTCTAGATGTCCACCATATATATATGGTTCTCCATTAAAAACAAACTCACCAGCTATCCATTCGGCATCGAATGCACTAAGGAAACAAACCAAAATTGTTGAATACGCCCTTACAGTCTCTACCTCGAAACGAGATAACTTTCTGTTAACGTCTTCGGCAACGTTTCCATAAGCATTAATAGCAGAGGGAATGCATTGAACTTAAGGGAGGTGGGTTTAAAGGGGATCTGAGGGGTAAGATTTTACTCAGAGAAATGTAATGTCTAATTGCGCTGACTGGTATGATGGTAGCGGCAAATACATTATAGATATATGGATGTAAGAAAGGTGGAGAGATGTGTCTGTAATGTCGGTTGTAGGGAATTGTGTTTCGGTGGTTTTGATTTGCTTGATAGCTGGATCGGCCCGAATGAACCGTTCCTGTACTGTGCTGTTCTTAGTTCAATATGATTCTTTAAATGGTCGAATAGATTTTCACAAAATGTTCCAAGTATGTTTTTTTAATAATTTATATATATTAAATATATATATATATAAAACAGTTAGATATATGTCCCTCTATATTCTTTCATATGTTTTTACACTTTCATAACATCACTATCGCTATTCTCGGTGTCGTTCATAAAGTTCTTAATCAGTCCGTTTACATATTCATCCATATCATTGATGCATATCGGGAACAACAGAGATCCATGAAACCATCATTATGAGCACCACTAGTCACGGACAATCAGCCAGAATAGCAGTCATCCACCCCCGATTGCCTGCCTCCTATGGGGAAGCCAGTTCAAATCCAAACTTGCAGTTTATAATGGATTCTAGTCATATTCATGTTCTAAATTTATTTAGCAATTGGGACGTTGTCCTCTGCCTTACTAAAGACCATATACATAGGTTCGCTGCATTGTGCCCATTCAGCCCCTTTCATCATCTCTTCAAAAAATTCAGACAATTTTCTAAGTCATGATCTTCCCCACGGAAAGCCACGCCGACTGTCCGTTATCAATCCAGCCATTTCGATATATGCATCACTCAAATTCTTCAGTGCCAGCAATAGCTGCTGTAACACTGAGGTGGTTTCATCGGTCAACATTTAGCGGCATTGCCCTATTTCATGTCTCGAACAATCCTACAGCATTTGATGTTCCTCAATCTACTGGGACTTCAGCTATTTTTAAAGGGGGTACAATGCTCGTTATCAAAGTCTATGCTATATCTTCGCTGCCTTCTGTCAATACTGGATCATGCAAAATAGAGCATAGTACAGAACCTTTCAGCCTACGATTTTAAGCTAATCTAAAATTCTTTCTGATCTTTCCATCCTACAACGTCTTCCATTTTTCCAGCATCCGTCTGCTTATATGTGTATTTTCTAAGTGCCCTTAGTATGCTTGCCTTTGTCACCTTCATTAGCAGTGTGAAGCATTCTGGGATATATCGATAATGCAGATATGTAAAAAATTAGGTTGTAGCAACGCAACGCAAGAAAATATTCAAACCTTGTCAAGACATTCAATTGTTGTTCTGACCTAACATCAGATTGTAGAAAAAATATGATGTAAATCATTTTGACCGCGGAATATCTCAGTACTCAGTTTGAGTATCTCAGAACCTATTGATGTCCCTTCTTTTCTTTTTATTACGCACAAGTGTCTCTAGAATTTACAGAGAATGGCAGAGAAAGCTGTGAAGAGAATTATGCAGTGAACGGCAGTTCAGTGGGTGAAAACGCCTGTTTAATGAGTTAGGTTGAAAGAGAATGGCACGCTAATTCAAACTGACAGGAAGGTCCTAATGCCACGTACAACCATATGTAATATCATTGATGTGTACAATAGCGTGCCTGAACGCGCAACACTAAGAATCCTGTTGAGTACAGCAGCCGAATAACGAGCATAAACTCAGTGTCCACATTATGAGGACAGGAGATATGTAAAATATAGGGGATAACAAAGGAGATACAAGATGTACCTAATAAACTGGCTACCGAATATAGCCCCATGTACATTTTCTATATATTGTTGATGGTTATTGCCAAAATGACGCATATACTCCAACTGCACAGTATATCTGCACGTTATATATTTATTTTTAAGCATATCGTCCAATTCGGTATCACATGGGTTATCCTTGATATTCAGAAGTTCTGCACATCATCTTACCTTTCCTCTTGTTCTTGCTAATTATTACTATTGCTGTTGCAACTGCAATCGTTACTGCGATCACATATATATGTTGGTGTAATACCTTGATCCAGGATTTGACTGTGAAGAGACGAGCAGCTGAGTTAGAGCAATTGCAATAAGTCCACTTTGGATGCGATTCTATTTAAAACAGAACCTGTATTTATTTTACGAATAAGAATTTTACGTAGAGCACACGCTCCTAGATCAAACACAAGATGCTAATAAAAATCCCGATCTAGGTTCTGTAATCTGGACGTTCAAATATCCAGTATGTATATCTTTCGAGATTACTGCGATATGCAAAATATATTAAAATAACCATTATGTTTAGAAATTTTAAATCTAAGAAATTAAGTCGGGTTTGACAGCACAGATTCATGACTGTGTGAATTGAATTACATAAAATATATCCATATACTTACATTTTAACAACTGAATTGCCCCACTTACCGATTCACAGCTTACCAATACAGGCATCTACTTTATCAGACGTTCCCTGATAACTTTATTACTGCTAAGATCATCATCATCGAGGGTAATGATGGTCTCCGTGGCCATAGCTTTCCTTGGCAAATTTTGTCTACAAGTAGTTTACCATTGCCTGTTTTTTTGTGGGCAGTGTCTTTATAAAACGAGGGAACCCACCATTATCAATAGTCTTCAGAGACTGTCTGCCTGGCGTACGTGGTTGCGTAACCAGCATTGTGATATGCCCTAGCTGCTCAAACGAACATCCACCACCCGTTCCCATGACTTCGCCTGATTCTGATCTGGGGCGAAGCAGGTGAAATCGCGGCCATGAGGTTACCTGAATGCCTGTATAGGTTGTTGATAGATATAAACGTAACAGTAACTGTCCTCCATCTCTTCAAATGGTTGCATTTCTAGCTATACATAAACGATCCCAGTGCACTGTATATAAAGTGAGGGCAGCTGATATAAATAAAAATAAGGATATACGATTATAGAAACATTAGGACGATTCTGTTCGCTGCCACTTGGATAAAACATGGAACTTCTTTGCCATGAATTCCGATCGGAATCCTGTCACTGCGTTGACCACACTTACCATTTGCAGTTACCAAGAGAGGAGAGCTCGAGGTTGAAAACAACACAGCGCCATTTAAGACGACTTGACATCGGCAGAAATACGCTCCTTCATCAGAAAGAGTCGCTTTGCTAATGACGATGGTGACAGAGCGGTTTCTGCCTAAAATAACCCGTGACTCGGAATTATCTTCGCCGGCTTTCCGGGTAGACAGCGGGACATGTGCAGATAAACCTGATGTCTTTACCAATTTCAAAATCTGTTGAATGCATTGATAAAGTTGGTGCCGACAGTTCTGCAGTGGAGAAAAGTGAATGGAATGAATAATTTTCAAACGTCGAAATCATTTCTAATACTTCTCGCGACATTTTTGTAAGTTTTCAATATTTTCAATAGAAAAACATTGATCAGGGTATAACTGAGGTCAGACGATTCTAAAATCAGGGTAGAAATTGCATCGTACCTGATAATCTGCGAAAATAAATGTGCTCAGATATTAGAGGAAAAGAATTTAAGTGCCGCACCGCAGACGACCACGACTTTTCTTCACAATTTGGTCGGAATGATCAATAAGCAAAATTAGTTCAGAATCAAAATCGTGTTTATAAGCACTGACCAATGGCTTGGAATTAGTTTTTTTAGCTGAGGCAACACAGTGTAATGCATAAAAATTACGGCAAATTACCACAGGAAATATATTATGAAATTCACTTTAAAATGAAATGTAAAATAGAAAATTATTAGAGGAAATAATTCATTGTGCGTACATTGCCCGTGAAGATATCTGGTGACGGAAATGATGAAACCGTTGCAAAATCGTTGAATATTTGTTTTCATGCTCCTGTCACTCCTCCTCGTTGCAATGAGTTAGAAGAGAGACTGGGTTTGGGTGTGTCCCTAATAATGATGTAACCTTTTTGAAACATTGCCTTTTGAAAGTGTTCTCACCGCTAGGAAGGATTGTTGCCATGAAAGATTTGGCTAAGTTTGCAACTATTGCAGCTATTACTAATCCTCTGCAGTAGCCCCTTCAAACAAGACTGTGACGCAAACATTTACAATGGTCTCCACAGTACTCAAAGTCATTTGCATTGTTGCAAACAATTGTGTAAAAAAGAACTTACAGGCCTTGTTTACTTATCAACTTGTTTGATCGGCATTGGGTTGAGAAACCTCTCTGATTTCTAATTTGGCTACTTTTTTCTACTTTTGCATAAATTAGTGTAACTGATAAAATAGTCTCTATCTAATCTTCTGTCATTGATATACCAATTATTATTTTACTAGTTTTATTTTTATTAGAACAAGAGCATATTTATAAATGCGTGCCTGTACCAGTGAAGGCTATTAGTGATTCCCACCTAACATCATCGGTGCTGATAGCGGAGCAGAGGTCACTGCCTTTCTCAATAGTGTTAAGGTGATGATAGTTGAGATCCACATGATCCTTTGTGTCTATATCACTCGCAATTTATCCTGGTCCAGTCAGTAGAGGTTATGTCCGGAAAAGTGCACCAAATTCTCTATTATCTCAAAAAAATGAGATAAATTCGCACGTAACCTTAATTACCCATCCGCCCAATTCTTTATATGTGTTTTACATCATAGAAAACATTCCACATTACTCATAATATAGTATGGGAATTCAACTGCACAAGGCAGCCGAAAAATGCAGCGACTTCTGAACTTATACCAGGCTATCGGGGAAAACAGACTCCATTAAATGGACTCTTTCTAAAATTCCCACTACCTATGGAAAACAACCAACATAATCATGGGCCACTGAGAACTGTTTATTCTGTATTTTCACATATTGCATCCGACAGATGATAGAAAAGCTAGAGAAAACGTATCGCAGACTAAAAGACGCTTCTATCGTAGTGGTATAAAACTGTTGTTCGGAGACCTCATATCCTAAAGATGAACGCTTGCTCGCCCAAATTAGCAATACATGGCCTTGCAAGTTATTTGTCAGTCCGTATTTTACTTTCTTTGCATCTGTAACACTGTATTATGCATTTCTTTTTTGCTTTTCCTTCTTTGCTATAACGGTGAACTTGTCTATGGAATGTCCAGTGCAATCAATATCTACTTGGTATTTACCAGTCATAAATTATTCTATCATCATTTCTCCTGTCCGGTAACAGAAAAACATACGCGAGAATATTACCTTCTACTGCCAATAAGCCTGCGTTACTTTCGTCTGATTGCAACAGCCGTCCAGAAATGATAACTTCATACATGCAGCTGTAAGAGCCTCTGTCTGTCTCAGAAAGATTGCTTATGACGATCGAGGCCATATGATCAAACGAGCCAACATCTGCTGATCGCAACAATGCATTTCCTTTGTAGAACAAGAAATTGTTGGCGCTGTTTTGGCTCGTGACGAAACACGTAATAGCAGTTGTTTCTCCTTTCATATACACACCTGATTGGCGCTCGAAGTACAGACCAGCCGTTAGCTTTATCCCTGAAACAAATTAATATAATTAGTACAAATATTTGTGTCAATATCTAAGTGCACTCCATCACATCTCAGAGGCCATCTCTGCATCAGCGCTCACCAATCGTTACCAGAAATGAAATTATTAAGCACAACCACCACTGATACTTCCCTTTCAACTACATTGTAATAATTTTACTAACATACACAACTTCTTCCCAATTTACATTAAGTACCAATTAAAGTATCGAGTAGCATATCTTCGGAGTGTATGTGGGAACAGAAGTAACTGGGAGAAACCCACGACATGAGAACGAGAACGTGGAAAAGCTAACACTTGTTACTCGAAAATTGGAAAAGAGGATGGACGATTTAATTGAGCAGCCGCAGTTCAAGTCACTGTTATATATGCATCGCATCTTAAAATTTACTACATTACACAGATCATAGAATGGAGAGGCGTTGGTAATTGGCTGCAAAATGCAGCCGGCACGTTGTTTTGAATATGTCTGTTGCAAGCGGGGCGTTGGGTGCGTACCTAAGTGCAAGACACAGACACTGAGAGAGTATCAGCTGAACTGTGTATATTGAGAATTATTAGGAAGGCCAGGAATGAGGACAAAATGTCAACAAGGAGGTAAACGCTGGATAACAAACCGGTAAAACCAGGACTTGACTCAGACTCGGCACTTGATCTCGACTGGGACTCGGGATTTCGATCTCGACTCAGATTCATGACTTGAATCTCGAGTTGACTTGGAACTCGGACTTCACTTGGCTTCACTTAAAACTCGGACTTGACTTGCAACTCAGACTTGACGACTTCGAACTCGGACTTGACGTGCCTTGGAACCTGGGCGTGACTGGACTGGAACATTGACAATGAAGAGACAGAATACCCAACTTAGAGCAACGGAAAACATCCGGCAGCTCAGCTGGACACGAAAACGACTGAATTCGCTTAGCAGTCATAGGCACCGAAGGATTCTCAGGGGCTCCAATGATAGTCCAGACTTCTCGGCAGGACGGAGCCTGAATCCGCCGACCTAGCTTCCGGTGACAAGCTTCCGGTAACAGGCTTCCCGTGACGGGTTTCTGGTGACAATCTTTTTTGTGTGAGTTTCTGATAACGGTCCAGCAATGGAATAGCTGAACCCCGGAGATAATTATGTTGCAGGCTCGAAATGAGCATTAGGTGGCTCCGAGGCTCTACCAAGGATTGGATCAAAAATTTTCCAGCTTAACGGCACCAGAAGGTATTAATCGATGCGCAATCATCATCCAGCTGCCTCGAGTTTTCGGGAGTACTGCAGGATACTGACTTAGGCCCACTACTTTTTTTGAACCGACATAAATGACCTACCAACGTGTGTTACATCTGAGGTCAGACTGTCTGGAGATGACCTGATTCTGTACAGACCCATAAATTCTCCAAATGACTGCAATACCCTTCTACAATATATTAACTCGCTGTGCAAGTGGGAGTCCTCCTGGCAGATGAAATTTAACATCTCAAAGTGCAACATTATGAGAATGACCCACAAGAAAAAAATTAACCATCATCAGTACTTCATGGGAAACGCTGCACTCCAGGAAGTAAACATTACCTACTTGGGCATTGAATTGTCAGATAATCTTAGCTGGGCAAACCCATTTCACGTTTCAACAAAATCCTTGGTCTTCCATGGCGTAACTTTTGGAATTGCTCAAAAACCACAAAAGAAATTGATAATATATATCGCATCCATCCAGGACTTGAATAGCGTAGTGCCATTTGGAGTCCCTACCACACCATTCACATCAATAACCTGAGAAATTCCAGAGAAAAGCTGCCAGGTTTGCAACCAGTGAATATAGAAAGACCAGTAGTGTTACAGATATGCTTCTCGACCTCACATGGCATATCCTCCAAAGATGTCTCTCAATAGCCTTGCTTACTACAATTTACAAGGAAACTCATTCATTAACTCCATTCAACATTAGTCCCCTTTTCTGTTACCAGAATAACAGACCTGCAGGCGGACAAAACCAATCCCTGAGCAACAAGACCTTCCAGACCACTTTACACTAGGACCATTCCAGTTTGGATCTCACTGCCGCCACACATTAAATCTGCCGCTGACAGTAAAACATTCATGTCGCTGCACTTAAACATTACAATTTAAATTACAACTGTATATATGATGGACTGCACGATTACAGCCCAGAGGCAGTGGTTTCTGCAGTATGGACAAGACAGGACAAGACAAGACAAGGTAAGACAATGAAGGCGCCCAACGAAATACGGGGAAAAATAAATAACCGGAATGCGGAATCCACGGACCGGACCGTGAACTGGAATGCGGAGTCCGTGGACCTGACCATGACAATGTGTCCTCTATGTGAAGGGAAAACAATTCATTACGAAGGTGCGAAAACAATGAATAGAAAGTAGAAGTCGAGAGTTGGCAATTCACCTCAGTTCCTGTAAATTACAACAAAATAAAAGACACCGATGCAATGAATTAATATTGCTGTATTTTTCAGCTCAAGCTATACAACCTGCGGTAAGGACATAGGCAAACTCATGCATTTCTCAATCGATAAGATATCAGTCGGCAAGCCTAAGTGTTTAACATTGTTATGTAGTGACAGGGATGAATCCAGTTATCTGTATTAAAATTGGGACAATGTATATCCTGTTCGTAGTCCAGAATCTTTCAACTTCCTCTTTTACTCCCTAATGTTTCTGGTGTTTTTAGCTTATTAATTACCATATGTTACGTGTGTTTGGAATGGAGATAACGATTTAGTTAATTCTACTTCCATGTTCATCTGAAAAGTTCTTAAGGATGATCCAATGTGTAATAATGGAACTTTCGTAATATTGTTTTTAGAACTCGGGTATAAAACTGGATTGCATTTAGCAACAGTATTGTGTCTTGTATGAGTTTGTATTTTAAAGCAAGATTTTGTTGAATGGTGATTGCCACTTGATTGTGTCTGTACGAACTTATATTGTGTTAAACTGCTGCTGAATCCTTTAACGTTTTTGATTGTTCGAGGTTTCTCTTCACTTTTTCTGCCTTTATCGTCGTGAATCTCCTGGTATCTTATTATGTGTTACTGATATTTTGTGTGTTAAGCACCTAGTACTGTATTTCCACAAGGAACTCCATTGTTTCTGGGAAGACGTCTCCAACTCGGAGCCAGGGGTTTGACGTTCCTTGTCGATGTTTAGCTGTTCATCGTAGAAAATACTCTGCCATTTTGTGTCATCTTTGTGATAATCTTGTGTTTTTTTTATTGTTTGTTCTTTCATGTAAGTCTAGTGTTAAGCAGTGCTTCTCAGAATTTCATAATCTGGCGTGGAGTACTGAACCCTATTTTCATTGATGAAAATAAGTTATTCCTCTTTCTTTTCTGTCCCAAGTAGTGTACAGCTAAGTGGGTCCGGCTATGCCTACTACCGTCTACAATTGAATTCTTGTTTCTCTGTTGATTTTCCATATTGGAGTCAAGCCAACATATAACACCAAAAGCATCCGTTAATATGGGTATAGCGATAGCATTTATTGCTGTTGTTATATATTTTACGTTTGAGCTCTGTTTAGCACATTTTAAGCCTTGGCGTAACTTTTGTCGCATGTTTTCCTTAACCGCACTATCCTTTATTTCCTTTCTTTGTTGTTATCCAAAATACTTATATTTTCATATTCACCCATCGCTTGTATTGTATCTTGCTACTCTGTATTATATTCTACAAGCTCTATATTTACTGCTCTGCATTTACCTAGTTCATAGTTCAGGTTTCTGTCTTTTGAAAATAGTTCTGCATGTTGCACTCATTTCTTGAGATTTACTGATGAAGGAGCGTATAATCTAAAATGTCATGTACATAAGGTGAGTCAACACACAATGCATTATGCTTCGCAACCACCACTACTTTCAAAGGGATCCTACAACTAAACATATCCTTACCTCACCCCCCTGCACTTCACGCAAGAATCACTCCCTCCGCGATTTCGCTTGATCATTCATCCCTCCCCACTAATCTCTTTGCAAGCAGCCATAAACTTCCACCCTCACCTCCATTCAGAGCCTTGACATGTCCTTCCACTTGAGCCACCACTTCACCTACTTATCTGCTGGGTCGGATATCGTGTCCACTGCTCCCGATGCGGTCTGCTCACATTGATGAGAGACGTGGTAAAGTAAGAGACTGCTTCGTTCAGCATTACTGTATCATCCGCCATAAGCGCGACTTCAAGGTGGCCAATCATATTTAATTCAGATTTACATTCCCGTTTCGATGTGACAACCCATGGCCTCTTGTGCCAAGGTGAGGCTGAAGTCAGGATAGTGGACTAACACCTTAAATCCCGTATGGGCATCCTCCACCCTAATGGCATAAAATCGATTTCTCCTTCTTGTAATCAAAATTCCTCTGCGCCTGTCCTCTATTTCCCATTCTTAACGTTCTCTTCTTCTCACCTGCCTGTTGTTTTCCCTTCCATCCCTTTTCCTCCTACTACCCTTTCCCCTATTTTCCACTACTTTTCCCAATCAGATACCTTCTTCTTCAGATCTTGTCCTTTCCCACACACCAGGCTTTACGTATCTCCTTCTAGCTAGCCTCTTTCCCCCACTCCCACCATTTAATTCTCACACTTTGCCCATTCCTTCTCAGTCCTAAAGAACAGTGTCGACCCAAATCGTTTATATCTGGAGTGAAATGGGGCAAATGATGGTTAAAAAAACTGGGACTAGCTTGATTAGGCCCCTTGGTCACAATGGGCGAATAGTGCCACAGAAACTATTGCTGTGCTTTCTCACTATGACTCTAAGAAGTTCTCGTACCTAGATTCTACGTACTTTGAATTACACCTTGGCATTAGTTTTAACTGCTTGGTTAGGACGAGCGCAGCATGTACGAAATTAATAATGTCGTTATATTCTAACCACCTGCAGAGTGTTGTATACACAGCTAAGCACTTTATGCAAACTGGCCTTCGACCCATGGATTCTGCCTGAAGTTCTTGCTGCCTTGGTAAAGCAACAACCATTATCAAAGACCGCATTCCCTTTTGACCACTCCTATCGAAAGGAAAATGCAATATCCCAAGTCACAATAAAACAAGACTGAAAAGCTGTCTAGATCCTGCAGTTACAAGACTATCGAGCTCTTCTGTACTGCATAAAATAGACTTTTCTCCTCATAGAATACAACATTCTAGATTTACAACTTACTGTTTATTTTCACTGCATTGGCTGAGGAACCGTAGAATTTATCTTGTATATTGTTATTATTTTCGCTAGTACTACCTCGAAGACCTGCTATATTGAAATGAACTCTATGGAAAATATTCAAAACACTTTTTGACTGCACGTCGGTGTATGTGACGAAAGGAAACTAGTTCACCAATTTAACAAATTCACCAATTTATTGTTTTCTGTCATTCATGTTATATTGTCTGCGTTAAGCAGCACGGTGTATTCAAAAGCCCTTTCCAAAAGTATGACTTACTCTGGATTTCCGCGGGGTCGCTAGGGAAAGATCTTATCCAACGCCCCGATATTTGTTGATCGTATAATCACGAATAATATCCTTCAGTTCTGTTATTTACCAGGGTGAACGAATTACTAAAATTTTGTTGTGTCATGTTTCTAGTTGTTTCTTCAAATTTCCAAAGTAGGAGCCATTTGAGATCATCGTAGCCGTGAAGGCTCGGAGCATGGCAGGTAATGTTGACTTCTTCTCTTTCCAGATATATCCGATAATTAGGATTGAGCGACACTGTGGGAGGTGGTGGGCGATCTGAAATTTTAAAAAACACCAACCATGAAATGTGTGTAGACATAATAAGCCCAAAGTGCGTACAATTAGAATGAGCAGTGTCTTCATTTGCATATTTTCTTGAAAAATGCATTACTATACTACGTTGCAAAATCAATCATGAGCTGATAAGTGGCCAGTAACAACAGCCCGACAGATGTTACAAACAGTGACTCGTAAGTACAAGAGATGAGCTCACAAACGTTATTTTGATGTAATCGGTTCGTCATTGCAGAGTTGCATGCGATGGATATGTTGGCAATTGTATTACACAGGAGCCAAGACCTGACTGTGGTCTCTAAAGTAAGCGAGGTGCTGAGTAACTTGAGACACACTGCTGACTATCTGCTCACTACTTCAAAGGTACAAACGACGATCATGTAACTTTCCCACCATTTGAACGATCGCAGCACCATCACCAGTTACCAGATCGCCATCATGCAAGTCGAAACAGCCCGAGTCAATGCTGGACAGCATCCTCCTTACACCTTCATCACATCTGTGGCGATGCTGCTTGCTTTGTCCACTTTTGCACAAGCGAATAAACTGGTCCATCAAAAATGATCAGGTCGCAGAATTATTCCTCCAAACTTAGCTGGAAAAACAATGGCGAGAAGTGAATAGTCCCTGCAATATCGGAATATAACAATAAATATTTGCTTTAACCGCAAACCCCAAGTCCAATGCATGATGTTTGATAAACATAGGGTGGAATAATTTGTCCAAAAATGTTGACGACATTATGACCCAAGCTGTGAATATTGACAATTATTTTTAGAGTCACATCAGGTGGAACCGCACGAGGATTCAAGAATGCAATCCCACAGGACATTTGCCAGCAAGAGAACATCTGCAGAATATGGAAATTCAGGCGACATATACAAAATGATGGAGGGTCTCAAGTCGAAACTTCGACTGTACGTTTTTTTCTCTGGATGCTGCTGGCCTGCTGAGTTCCTTCAGCATCTTCTGTGTGTTCTCCACAGGACACTGAGTTTTCCATAAGAGGTTCTGGAACCTAATCCCGAAACATCCAGCAAGAAGTCGTTAGAGGAGAAAATAAAATCATTTTACAAGTAATGAGTTGGCCAATGTCATAACACCTCTCCCTTCACGTCGACAATACTCTTGCAATTTATTGCATTAAAATAAATTCGTTTCCCACATTCCATTTAAACGTTTTCCTTTCATTTAAACCCGAGCTCTTAGCAATTAACAGTTTTGTCCTGGCTAACAGACTGACTAACTACAATTCCTATGCTTCTCACAACTGTATATTGTTCTCTAAATACTCGCCTGTCTCCGAAGCTGCATGGAAAACAAAGCAATTCTCCATTTTTTCCCGACAGCTAAAAATCTGTTTGTAAAATAATACCATGAAAATCAGACAGTGTCCGCGAAAGGTAGAGAAATTAACATTAGCCTCAATATAAGTCCTTTACCAATGCATGTGAAAAATAACAACGTTGGTCCCAGAAGTGAAGTGTGAAAGAGCGGTGTACCAAACCTTTGTATCAAGTCGTGACGACAGAAATTTCAACCTTAGATCTAATCAGAGGCTTCATTGTCTTTCCCAGGAAAAGAAACAGCAGGAGTAGTGGCTGTGCATTGAAAACCTTTCACATGCAATAATTTGTCGTCCGAAGTTTCTCGAACATCAGATGTACATTTCTGCAATATATCTGGGATTGTAGAACTATTGGACTTACTTGTTGCTCTTATCTGCAATGAATCTCTGTATGATATCAGACGTTCTAATATTTTGGTCTCATACAAACAAGTGAAGTTAATCTCATCTTCCAGTGTCACAATCCTACATGAATAGTTCAGCGTTTGTCCGTCTTGCTCGATCTGCTCATCTGCCATTGATTTCTCGCCTTTCAATATTCGCAAGTGGCCAACTGAATTTATGCGTGGAGCTGTGCAGCTGATCATGACGGACTCGCCAATCACATAAACTGTGTAATTGGGAGATATCAAGATATCTGGTAGAGGTGACGCAGCTGAAACAATAATAGATACTTGTAATCAATAAAAACTTTCATCGGATTTTAATAAATGAAACAAAAAAAATCGGTACCGTTTCTTCTTTTTGTGCTATTGCATATTTGTCTCATAGTATATACATTTCGCTTTTAATCTGGTATCACAGAAAGTGAGGAACAATAGCACAGGATTTTCCAAGTTCAATTAAATATATGTCTCATTCGATTTGGCTTGGTAGCACAGTGGTTAGCACAACAATACACAGCTCAGATATCACTCAACATTCCAAAGACGTACGGGAATATGGCAGGGCAATTACTAACTAAGGTTTTACGATTTACCTCGGCAGTGATTTACGTTCCATTCCCACCACTGCCCGTAAGACATTTGTACATTCTCATCATGACCTTCTGGGGTTCCTCCGGTCCTCCGGCTATACTTCTGCATGCGTCAATAAGTCCGTGTTGCTTTTAATTCTAAAGACTGTAAGACCATGAGATACTGGGACACAATAGAGCGTTTCGCCCATTTAATTTGCTCCGCCATTTCCATCATGGCCGGCTAATTATCTCCCTGAATCCCAAGCTCCCACCACCTCTCCAATAAGACCATAAGAGATAAGAAGCACATTAGGTTATTCGGTGCATCGAATATGCTCTTCCAGAAAAAAAAAAACAAAATACTGCAAGATTAAAACTCAAAACCAATTGTCTTAATTTACTTCTCGTGTTTGTGTTAAACCGCCTATTAAAAACGATCATATACTGATGGCATTCGATTAAATCTACTGACCGGTTACAATTATTTTGGTGGACTCAGTTGGAACGGAGTGAAGCCATCTTCCTGAATTCCTTTATCGGGTGTTGCAAAGCCAAAATTTCCAACTAAACTGCAAAGTTTGTTAGACCTAATAGTCTATCGCTTACAAACATCTCTATTTTGATGTTGTTTCACAGTTACCATTTCTGAAGAAAGAGCACTATCGAGTCAGAAAATTGAAAACTTTAGAATTTAAGCGCTGATTTACACTGCAGAAAGCGTTTTAATGTTGTGTCCAGATTGAAGGAGAAAGATGGGAGAAGAACAACATATGCACGATATTAACTCGCTTAACATCGTGAAGGTATTTGCAGAGTTTGAGTTAAACGAACTTCTTTTTGTCTGTGCGTAGGAAGAGGCAATGGGGAAAAATAGAATCACAGAATAACACAGAAGAGAAGTGAAGAGTGCTGGAAGTGATTGCATCAATTTCTAGGGAATTTTGATTTGGTACGGCACGCAATTGAAGTAAAGTGGAAATGTTTTGAAAGGATATTTTAATGTCAACTGCATCGAAAATATATGCCCTTAATTAATCATTGCCTAACAAAAGAAATTTCTGTCGAAATTTTCGTAAAGCACACGGATCAGTTCGAGCGACCTGTGTAACAAAATAACCGTAAAGTCAGATTAACAGAGGACAGCAGCTATTCAGCCAGGAGCACAGTAAATCTTGAGTAAGCATTGCGAAAGTGCGAAAGAAAATGTCACCAAGAAATACTTAATCCAGAATTTCTGAAGGTGTTATCACCTAAAAAGAAGCACAATGTTCTCATGCCGCACGATGCTGAATGGAGATGAGCAGGAATTTCTTTCTCTGGAGTGGTGAAACTGTGAAATTATTCGCAACAGGAGACTGTAGAAGCCAAGTCTTTACATATATTTAATGGGGATGCTGATAAATTCATGAAAGGTCAGTTCGTGAAGGGATACGGGGAGAAGACAGGAGAATGGACCTCAGAAAGAAAGACCAGATAGCTAAGTCGCAAACAGACCATTCGAAAATTTCAAAATATGATTTCTGATCCACAAGCTTGAATATACTCAGATGTTTTCAATTGTTATTTATTTCTTTGGTAATTATTGACCCTAACACCTCGTCAGCGGGAGTGGCTCATATAAGGAGTGGACAGTTTTCCACTTTCCGCTTTCCACGGTTCATGTGCAATAATTAATTAATTAATTGTCAGATTTGCAAGAAGCTATGGCTACTGTCTTGGGAAAAAATGAGATAATGCGGACGACCCCTGGAGATGATTAAGCCTTAGGTGGTATAACTTGCAAATGGAGTTAATTTGTCCGCATTGATGTAAGTCGGCAGAGCCACAGATAGTTAACGTGTGCTCTGGTTTCCTCTAACAACTCAAAGACGTACCGACTTGTGGGTTAATTGAACGCAAAATGACCTGTGATTAAACTAGGGTTAAATAAATGCGTTGCTGGGCGGGGTGGCTGTTTGGGCCACAGGGCTGCGTTCCGAAGGTTTGTCTCCAAATAAATTAAAGCAATTTCAATGTTCTTATGTTGAGGCGTAGTAATTAGATGAAAGGCTGTTAAGGCAAAGAGAGGTGACGAACATGAATTAAAGTGTCATTTTATAATGAGGCCATAGTTGAACACGGCAGACACTTGCATTTCTCTAGCACCATGACGTTGGGGAAAGCCTCCACCTTCGTGTTACATTAAGAATACTTAAGACGAGGGATTTAATAGAGATCAAATAGGGATTTAATTAAATGGTTATTTGGAACTGGATTCCAATGAAAGTTACGGACGAGATCCGTGATGATAATGGCAAGTGCTCTGAGAGCATGGAACACCATGAGATCACATCACCGAAAAAAATGACTGGAAAGTTAGGCGATAGGGAAGCTGCAAAAAACCAGGAGAAGGAAATGTAAGTTATAAAGAAGGTAACAATTGAATGCGAAATAAAGCTAAACAACAATATTAACGATAATATCAAAAGTTTTTTTTTCAAATACAAAAAGTTTATATCAGAGTGGAGAGTGAATATAGGACAGCTGCTAAATGATGCCGGAGAGGTGGCAATGGGAGACAAAGAAATATCGGGTGAACTGAATAATTATTTTGCATCAGTCTTCGCTGTGGAAAACCCAAATGGTGGAAGTTCCAGGTGTCAAGGGTAATGAAATTTGTGAAGTTACCATTACCCGAGAGAAGGTACTTTCGAAACGTAAAAGTCTGAAGGTAAGTACGTCACCTTGGCCAGAAGCTGGAGACCCCAAGGTTCTGAAAGAGGTGGCTGAAGATTTTGTGGAAGCAGTAGTAATGATCTTTCTAGAATCATTAGATTCTGGAATAGTTCTGGAAGATGGAAAATTGCAAATGCCACTCCACTTTTCAAGAAGACGGAGGATATGACTAAACACATTGATGAAGGAAGAGCAGTAGGTGTAGTGTATATGGATTTCAGCACGGCATTTCATAGGGTACCCCATGCAAGGCTTATTGAGAAAGAAGGTAGATCCAAGGGGACATGGCTTTGATAATCCAGTACTAGCTTGCCAAAGAAAGCAAAAAGTGGTTGTAGAAAGGTCATATTCTGCATGGTGGTCTGTAACCAGTGGTGTACCTCGGGGATCTGTTCTCGGACACCTACTCTTTGTGATTTTTATAAATAACCGGGATGAGGAATTGGAGGGATGGGCTGGTAAGTTAGCTGATGACACAAAGTTTGGGGGTGTTGTGCAAAGTGTGGAGGGCTGTCAGAGCCTTACAGCGGGACATTGATAGGACGCAAAGCTGGACTGAGAAGTGGCAGATCGAGGTCAAACCAGTTAAGTGTGAAGGGGTTTATTTTGGTAGGTCAAATATGATGGCGGAATAAAGTATTAATTGTAAGAGTCTTGGCAGTGTGGAGAATCAGAAGGATCTTGGGGTCCTAGACCATAGGATGCTCAAAGCAGCTGCGCAGGTTGCCTCTGTTGTCTAGAAGACATACGGTGTATTGGCCTTCATAAATCGTGGAATTCAGCTTAGGAGCCGAGAGGTAATGTTACAGCTGTAAAGGACCCTGGTCGGACCCCACTTGGAGTACTGTGTTCAGTTCTGGTTCACTACAAGAAAGATGTGGAAACCATTGAAAGGGGGCAGAGGAGATTTTCAAGGATGTTGCCTGGATTGGGGAGCATGCCTTATGAAAACAAGTTGAGTGAACACTGCCTTTTCTCCTTGGAGCTACCGGGGATGAGAGGTGACCTGATAGACGTGTATAAGATGAGAAGAGGTATTGATTGTGTGGATAGACAGAGGCTCTTTCCCAGAGCTGAAATGGCTGCCACAAGAGGGCACAGGTTTAAGGTGCTTGGGAGAAGATACAGAGGAGGTGGCTGGGTAAATTTTTTTTTACTCAGAATGGTGAGTGCGTGGAATGGGCTGCCGGCTACAGTGATGGAGGCGGGTGCGATTTGGTCTTTCAAGAGACCTTCTGATAAGTACATGGTGCTTAGAAAAATAGAGAGGAAAAAATAAGGTAGGGACATGTTCGGCACAACTTTGTGGGCCGAAAGGCCTGCATTGTGGTGCAGGTTTTATGCGTTTCAATGCTTCTAAGGGGGCTAGGCAGAAGAAATTAAACTATAGGCAAGTTACACTGACTTCAGTGGTTGGGAAGGTGCTGGAATCGATTTCTTAACATCGGGACTCCGGTTATTTGGATGGAAATGATACAATAGGAGGTAGTCTGCATGAATTACTCAAGGGAAAATCTCGTTAACAAATCTGTTGGAATTTTTTGAAGGAATAACAAGCAGGATAGATAAAGGAGAATCTGTTGATTTTGTGTTCCTGAAGTTTCAGAACGCCGTTGACAAGGTTCCCACATGAAGCTGCTGAGCATGCTACGCGCCCATGTCATTACAGGCAAGTTTCTAGCAAGGGAAAAACAGTGGCTGATTTACAGGAGGCAAAGAGTGGGAAAGGGAAGCCTTTTCTGCAGAGCTACCTGTGACAATTGCTTTTCCACGTGGGCTACTGTTGGGAGCAATTCTTTTGACGTTACATGCCAATGATTCCATGACTTGAATGCTGGCATTGATGGATTTGTTGCAATGTTGGCAGATAATATAACGATAGGTGGACGGTCAGGCAGTTTTGATGAAATAGAGGGGCTTCAGAAGGACAGACAGATTATGGAAATGGGCAAAGAAATTGCAGTTGGAATACAGTATCGGGTAGTGAATGATCATGCACTTTGATAGAAGTGAAAGGGTTGACTATTTGCTGAATAGAGAGAAAGTACAAAAAAGACAGGCGGAAAGAACTCGGAATTCCTTGTGCAGGATTTCCTTACGGTTAATTTGTAGGTTGGATTTGTGGCGTGGAAGGCAAATGCGATTTCCAGAAGGGAATATAGAAGCAAGGCTGAAATATTGAGACTCCATAAAGCAGTGGTGAGCCTCACTTGGAGAAATGGGAGGAGATTTGGTACCGTTATCATAGAAAAGATTTGCTGAACCTGAACAGTGTGCAAAGAAGCTTACCGAAAATGTTTTCAGGAAAGAATGGCTTGTCATCTGAAGAACTTGTCATTGTCGTGGTTACTTGAAATGACCAGGAGACGCAGACAATTCTTCGAGAAGTTTAAACTTTTATTTGCAAACAAAGGCTGAGGCAATCAATGAACTTGTCACCGAAAGCCCGCCGAGCTCCGGTGTATAGCATTCTTCATAGTAATTTCTTATCTCATTTACTTCCGGTTTCAACAGCATACCCAATCAATTTATAATTGCATATCATCTATATATTAACTAATCAATCGCTGTTGCCTAGCTCTCGGTGCGTCACCATTATTTTTCACCCATTCGCATTGGGACCTTATTCGTGGCCAAGATTATGCTTTCCAGACAACCTCCCTCACATTACATTCCTACTCGCACCAGCCTGTCCGCCACCGTTATCTCTTACTAAACAAAGGCTGAGTGTAATACATGGGATACATCTCAGCTAATAGTGCTGCTAAACAAAAAGGTGTTCTGTAAGGGCCATAATATGCAGCTAAGAGAGTACAAAGTATCTAGTGAAAACAACACATAACAAAATGCGTCTAGTAAAATAATACATACTAATATTCAGTACCTAGAAGTGATTACATAGTATAGTAAATAGCTAATACATAGTGATTATATTTCAGGTATATATAGTGGTTATGTCAGATATATTTCTCAATATCATCTAGGCCTGAAAACTCTCGAATTCAGAACAATGAGGGCTGACCTAATCTAAACCTTTCGTATCTTACTATATTAGGTGTGGCAGAATATTTCCTATAGTCAGACCTCCTTTCTTCTGCATTGCTGCAGAATAGCGGAGCGTCGTTTGTGAATGGAGATGAGGAAGAATTCATTCAACAAAAGATTAGTAATACTGTGTCAAAGGTAGCTTTGGTGACCAAGTCTGTATGTATATTTCAGGCAGAAGTTGGTGGATTCTTTATTGCTGAAGGCATAATGGGTACCAGGAGAAGGCACAAGATTGAGGCAGAAAGGAAAGTTGAATCAAGTATAATGCAATAGCTGAGCAAAGAGCTGGCCCAAATGGCGAAATTTGCTCATATATTTTATGGTTTTAAGGTGTTATAAATTTCAGTAATATTGTAAACACATCTTTTTGGTGAAGTACTATTTGCCTTTTAAAAATCTTTGTTGGTTACATACAAAATTATATGGAATTTCCTACATCATGATTCCATCACATCATATGTGCGAGCCTTGGTAAAGGTAAAAACGAACAGAAAACTTTTTTCTCCAATCACTGCATGTTTTTTTTTAATAAATACCTTTATATTTTGTCGTTACAAACATGACAGTTTTCTCAATGGAAAAACAGGACTAACGAATCTATTGGAATTATATAAGGAAACAAGCAAGATAGACGAAGTAGAATCAATGCACTTGGATTTTCAGAAGGCTGTTGACAAGCTGCCGCAGAGGACGCTTCTGAAAAAGGTGAGACTCCCTGGCATTACAGGAAATAAGTTGATATGTATAGAGGATTGGCTGAATGACAGACGGCAAGGTGTGGGAATCATAGCTACCAGTGTCTTGTGGTGTTCGTGTTGGGACGTGACATCTCAATAATTTGGGGGGGGGCGGAGTTGCTGTATATATGGCTATGCTGTGAACGAAACCGTGGAGAGACAGATAGTGTTGAAGACGCAGTGTTGCTACAGCAGTACATGCAAATTTGAGGAATGGATAAGAAATATAAAATGGAACACAGTGTCGGGATGTTTATAGTCGTGCAGTATGGTAGAAGGAATAAAATTGTTCTCCGTTTTGGAGAAATGGGAGAACATTCGAAAATCCGAGGAGTAATGGACTTCGGAATCCTCATGCAGGATTCACGAAGGAGTCATTTGCAGGTTGAGTCGGTGGTGAGGAAGACAAATGCATTGATAGCATATATTTCGAGAGCACTGGAATACAAAAGCGTAGATGTAATATGATGCTTTCTGCTCAACTGGAAATGCATCTTTTGGAATATTGTGAGCCATTTTCGGCCACATTTCTTAGCAAGGAAGTGCTGACATTGGAGAGGGTTCAAAAGGCTTTTAGGAGACTGATTCCTAGAATAAAAAGATATGGGGAGCTTTTGATGGTTCTGTCACTATACTCGCTGAAATTTAGAAGAATGAGCGGTGATGTTGTTGAAACCGATGGGATGTTAAAAGGCCTAAACAGATCGTGCAGAAAGAATGTATCCTCCAGTGTGGCAGACTAGAATAGAAGGAAGAGCATTTGGGACGGAGCTGAGGTGAAATATCTTTAATCAGAGCGTGGTAAATTTTTGGAATACGCTGTTACAGGCGGCTCTGGAGGCCTGGTCTATCGGCATATATAAGGTAGAGTTATCTGCTTTTGGTTCATTTCCCTCGAGGCTTCATTCCAGCGCTACATATCGAAGTATTTTTGAAATTATACTATAGCAGCTGCCTCAGACACTTTTCATGGCATATACTCACCAGCCACAAATTGCAAAAGTTGCTGCTCCAGTTCATTTTAAGTATTTCCCTTCCTACCCTAAATCTATGACTGCTATTTATGTACTACGCAAAGCCAACATGTTTGAGTAGATTTTTTTTAATTTTCTGATTGGAGTGTAGACACCTTGTTCTCAGTCACAGCGTACGCCACGTGTTCAGGATGCAGGACTGCAAAAACTATGTTCGCATTGTGTGTTGGAAGAGGTTACAACTCTCATAAATCTCTATCATCTTTACGTACGTTCCAGGTTGTTGCAGATATCTAGTAATAATATTGCAATCCCGAGTGATGTGGATTGAACAATTTTGAACTAACATTAGAACGGACGAAGACTTAATGAATGTGCCTAATTTACAAAGGGACGCGTGGAACAGCTGTTAGGATGTCCCCTTTGCTCTTCTCTTCTATAAAAAATTCCGGAAACATCTGTATATATACAATTTTTTTATACGGCCAACATGAATTGCCATCGGCCGCCTGCCGAAACTAACAGAGAAGGATTGTTTAATGAGTGCCGGGAAAGCAGCACAGAATACAGATTCAGCAAGTGGGATGCATAGTTCTGTCGTCATGAGGGAACCGAATTTCTCTAAAGGAACCACCCCATGTTCCTCCAATCACGAGATTTAATTTGGTAAATATTACTTGGTAAATAGTATTTTCGTGCCAGAAAAACAAAAGAGTCACTTCAATTGAGAATGTCGTGTAAAATAAACAATAAGTCAAGGACATTGGAAGAGAAGGAATAAAAAATTACTAAGTTGAAAAAAAAAATCAATTCGCAACGTGGCAGCAGAATTTGATTCACCGGCGCAATAAAAATATATCAGTTAATATACTCAGGGAATATACAAAAAATCCTGTTTGAGTATCACAGAAACCTCAGATATCATGGGATTTTCAGTCTCCAGATTTACCGAAGCTGGTGCAGAAAACGAAATAAAAATAAACAGATGACAGGAAGGCGACAGGAACTCAGATAAACAGGCTTTGAGTCAGTAGTGTGCGGAGTTGATCTTTGAACGCGCAAGAAGTTGAAAATTGAAGCGAATGGTCAACAGCAACCTAAGACCACGAAACTACACTCAGTGGCCAATTTTACTAGGTGGGGGCGTAACTGATATAGTTCATTTCATCATAGTTTGTCACACCTCAGTCAACCATTCTTGTTTGGCGCGTAGTGTCAAGATTGGTCTCCTTTCTGATTAATTGGGTCACGGTATGAACGTTCCTGACTCGACCCTTGCCTTTTACGAGGCCGACTGGCTAACTCGGCGCTCAACCCGGCACTGATGGAAAGCGTGCCCGGGAGGCCGACTTGGTTCGAAATTGGGAGCCTTCGTTTCCGAAGTCCAGCGCTGATGCCACTGTGCCACCAGCCAGCTACCACTGTGTGTTGCTAGTCGCAGTAAGATTGTAGCTGTCCACTGTGCTCCCGGAAGACACGGCATCATAGCTGCCTACTGAATATCTGTAATAATAAATTTTCAATAATAGTTGATACGCGAGAAGGAAAGGATAGAGAAAGGGGAAATTACAGAGCGTGGCTTAGTCAAAAGGATTACACGAGACAGTTCGCTCAACAATGCCTGGTAATTTCAAAGCCGCGCAATGTCATCACTCCTCTCGAGGCAAGTGGTCTCCAAATCCCGCTGTTTATTTGAGTTATTGTCTCCTTCCTGTCAGCGACTTATATCTCCTTGCATTTCTGCACCAGTTTGTATAAATCTGAAGTTTGAAAATCCCATGAGATCTGCAATTTCTATCATACTCAAATAGGATTTTTTTATATTCCCTGAGCATATTAACTGACATATTTTAATTGCCCCAGTGAATCAAGTTCTGCTGCCACGCTATGAAATGATTATTTTTTTGAACTTGCTACATTTTTTTATTCCCTCTCTTCCAATGTCCTTGGCTTTCTCAACTCAAGCTTCTGGAGATATTTTCAACTCAGGTTGCTGTTCATTTTTCTGATACAAAAAGAATATTTACTAAACAATATTTACCAAATAAAATACCGTGATTGGAGGAACACGGGGTGATTTTTCTGGAGAAATTCCTTCCTTCATGATGGCAGACTGAACATGCATTCTGTGCTGTTTCTTCGGCACTCATTACAGATTCCCGGCTTGATAATTTCCGTAGGCAGCCGAGGGAAAATCATGCAGGCCGTATAAAAAATTGCATATTCAGAGATGTTGCGGGATTTTCTATTAACCGAAGAGCAAAAGGGACCACCTAACAGCTGAACTCACGCGCCCCTTTGAAAATATCACCCATTCATTAATTCCTCGTCCATTCTAATGTTAGTTCAAATTTATTCAATCCCATCACGGTAGGCTTGTTCAGAAAGTCTGAAGGCATTGCCTGAAGAAAGCACAGGGTCGTGGTGGAGGGCATACATTCGGACTGGAGGGTTGTGACAAGTGGTGTCCCACAAGGATCGGTTCTGGGACCTCAACTTTTCGAGATTTTTATTAACGACCTGGCTGTGGTAGTAGAAGGGTACGTTGGTGGTATTGTGCATAATGCTGAGGATTGTCGAAGATTGCAGGTGCACATTGATAGAATGCAGAAGTGGACTGAAAAGTGGCAGTGGGAGTTCAACCCGGAGAAGTGTGAGGTGGTTCACTTTGGAAGGACAAACTCCAAGGAACTGTACAAAGTAAATGGCAGAGTACTTGGTAATGTGGAGGTGCAGAGGGCTCTGTGGGTACATGTCCACAGATCCCTGAATATTGCCTCACAGGTAGATAGGGTAGTTAAGAAAGCTTGTGGTGTATCAGCTTTCATAAGTCGATAGATACAGTTTAAGAGTCGCAAGGTATTGATGCAGCTCTATAAAACTCTGGTTAGGCTAAACTTGGAGTACTGTGTCCAGTTCTGGTCGCCTCACTGTAGGAAGGATGTGGAAGCATTGGAAAGGGTACAGAAGTGATTTACCAGGATGCTGCCTGGTTTAGAGAGTATGCATGATGATCAGAGATTAAGGGAGCTAGGGCTTTATCTTTGGAGAGAAGGAGGATGAGAGGAGACATGTTGGAGGCATGCAAGATATTAAGAGGAATAGATAGAGTGGACAGCCAACGCCTCCTCCCCAGGGCACCACTGCTCAATACAAGAGGACATGGCTTAAATGTAAGTTCAAGGGGGCTATTAGAGGAAGGTTTTTTACTCAGAGAGTGGTTGGTGCGTGGAGTGCAGTGCCTGAATCAGTGGTGGAGGCCGATACACTAGTCAAATTTAAGAGACTACTAGACAGGTATGTGAAGGAATTTAAGGTGGGGGGTGGTTATATAGGAAGCAGGGTTTAAGGGTCGGCACGAAATTGTGGGCCGAAGGGCCTCTACTGTGCTGTATTATTCTATGTTGTATGTTCTACAGTGCGAATATCCTTTTCAATCGTGAATCCTGAACACGTGACTTAAGCTGGGTCTGTGGACAAGGTGACTACTCTCCAATCAGATAAAACATCTTCTCAATCATATTCGGTTCGCATAGTACGTACATAGAAGGCATAGATTTAGGGTGGAAAGGGAAATATATAAAGGCATTTGGAGCAGCAAAGTTTGCAATTGGAGGCTGGAGAGTATGTGCCATCGGAAGTGTCTGAGACAGCTGTGACAGCATACTTTCTAAAAATCTTCGATATGTACGTGTTGGTATGGGGCTTCGAGAGATATGACACAAAAACAGAAACCTCACCCTTATATTTGCCGAATGACCGCGCCTCCACAGTACACTGCAATAGCATGTTCCAAAAATTCACCACCCTCTGATTAAAGATATTCCACCTCATCTCCGACCCAAATGATCGTTCCCCTATTCTGAGGTTGCGGCCTCTGTTTCTAGACTGCCACACTAGAGGATACATCAGTTTCGCGCGATCTGTCTAGGCCTTTCAACATTCCATCGGTTTCAATGGCATCACTGCTCATCTTTCTAAATTTCTGCGACTACGTGACAGAGCCATCAAAATCTCATATAACCATATAACAATTATAGCACGGAAACAGGCCACCTCGGCCCTTCTAGTCCTTGCCGACTCTTAAACACACCTAGTCCCACTGGCCCTTCATTCCTTTCCTGTCCATATACCTATCCAATTTTACCTTAAATGACCATACCGAACCTCCCTCTACCACTTCTACTGGAAGCTCATTCCACACAGCTACCACTCTCTGAGTGTTACCCTTAAACTTTTGCCACTTAACTCTCAAATCATGTCCTCTTGTTTGAATTTCTCCTACTCTCAATGGTAAAAGCCTATCCCCCTCATTATTTTAAATACCCCTATCAAGTCCCCCCTCAACCTTCTACGCTCCAAAGAATAAAGACCTAACTTGTTCAGCCTTTCCCTGTAACTTAGGTGCTGAAACCCAGGTAACATTCTAGTAAATCTTCTCTGTACTCTCTCTATTTTGTTGATATCTTTCCTATAATTCGGTGACCAGAACTGTTCCTCGTGCCTTTTTTTTTAAATTTCAGGAATCACATCGTGAACACCATCTGAACCCTCTCCAATATCAGCAGGTCCTTTCTAAGGTATGAGGCCCATGACTACTCACAATATTCTAACTCAGTTACCTCCAGTGCATTATAAAGCATCACATTACATCCATGCTTTTATATTTTAATCCCATTGAAATGTATGCTATCAATGCATTTGTCTCCCTCACCGCATACTCAACCTGGATTCACTCTTTAGTAAATGCTGCATGAGGATTCTGAGGTCCCTGTGCACATCGGATTTTCGAATGTACTCCCATTTTTCAAACTAGACTTCTACTCCTCTAATCTGCAGGTACTTCTCTAGCAATGCTGCTTCTTCAACGCTACCTGCCTCTCCACCGTTTCGTTTGCAGCCTGGCCACATATCCATCAATTCCGCCATCCAAACCATTGAGATCTCACGTATAAGTAAGCGGGACCCAACACCGAGCCCTGTGGAACACCACAAGTCACAGGTAGCTATTATTCCCACACTTCACCGTTTGTTATTCTGCCAATCCTCGATATTTGCTAGTTTATTTCCTGTAATGCCATGCGGTCGTAGTTTTTTCTACAGTGTCCTCTGCGGCACCTTGTCAACAGCCTTGTTAAAATCCAAGTTCATTGGTTCTACTTTGTCTATCCTGCTTGTTATTTCCTCAAATAATTCCAAAATATTTGTTAAGCGAGATTTTCCATTGAGAAAACTGTCATGTATAATAAATATAAAAGTAATCAATATTAAAACATATTGCGTCCGGTGAAAACGTTTGCTCTTCGTGTTAACCTTCACCGACGCTCATGACGCATGTATGAGCATAAGGTCATGACGTATGCAATTTAGGTACTTTTATATGTAACAAATAAAGATTTTTAAAGCAAATAATACTTCAACGAAAGTTGCGTTTACAATATTATTTAAAATTCATAACAACGCAAAGCCATAAAATATGGGAGCAAAGCTAAGCCATTTGGGCAGCTATTGCATCATACTTGATCCAATTTTCCTCTCATCCTCAATCTCCTGCCTTTTCTTCGTATCCCATCATGCTTTCATCAATAAAGAATCCATCAACCTCTGCATTAAATATACGTACAGACTTGGTCACCACAGCTACACATGACAAAAATTTCCATAGATTCACTGCTCACTTGTCGAAGGAATTCCTCCTCATTTCCGTTCGCAAACGACGCCCCAGTATTTGCGGCAATGAAGAAGAAAGGGGCTCTTACTACAGAAAATGTTCTGCTACATCTACTATATCAAGGAATTACAGCACTTGATAGCTTTAGGTCACTCCTCATTCTTCTCAATTCTAGAGATTTCAGGCCTAGAGTCATTAAACGCTCTTCAGGTGATAAGCCGTTCATTCCTGAAATCAATTTCTGTAAACTCCGTTGCACACTGCCTGTTTTTTGCAAATGCTTTCTATGATCAGGGTATGATTTCTCATAATTCTGCTAGTATCACAACGGTTTTATAGATTCCAAATATTACATCCTTGCTTTTACATGTTTTTTTCTCTGGAAATCGCTTTTGCCTTCCACGCTTGCAAATTAACCTTAAGGGTATGCTGCACAAGGACATCCAACTCCCTTTACGCTTATTTTTTTAACTTGCTCTCCATTTGGTAAATAGCCAATCCTTTCATTTTTTCTACCAAAATGCATGATCATACACTTCCCGACACGTATTCGATCTGCCCTTCCTTTGCCCATTCCCATAAACAGTCCATCCTTCTACAGACCCTTTACTTCATTAAAATTACCTGACCCTCCACCTATCTTTATATCGTCAGCTAAAATTGCAACAAAGCCATCAGTTCCATCTTCCAAGTCATGGAATCATTGGCATATAACCTAAAAAGAATTGGTCCCAATAAGGACCCACGTGGAATACCACTTGCGGCAGTCAACTATCAAGAAAAAGCGTCTTTTTTTAGAATCTTTGCCTCCTGTAAATCGGCCTCTCCTTTATCCATGCTAGAAGCTTGCAAGAACGGGCTCAGAGCCTTTTAAGCAGCGTCATGTGTGGCATCTTGTCAAAGGCGTTCTGAAAATCCAGATACACAGAATCAACCAATTCTCCTTTATCTATCCTGCTTGTTAATCCTACAAAGAATTCCAACAGATATTCCTTCGTGCAATCCATGCAGACGACCTCCTATTTTGTCAGTTGACTCTAAGTAACCTGAGTCCTCAGGATCAATAATCGACTGCAACATCTTCCCAGTCGCTAACATCAGTGTTACTCACCTATAGTTTACTTTCTTCTGCCTCTCTCCCTTCCTGAAGAATAGAGCGGCATCTGCAATGTTCCATGTTCCAGAACTATTCCAGAATCTTGTGAATCTTGAAAGATCAGTTCTAATGCCTCCGCAGTCTCTTCAGCCAGCATTTTCAGAGCCTTCTGGTCCGCAGCATCTGATCCACGTGACGCCCTGACCTTCAGAACTTAACGTATCCAAAGAACCTTCTCTCCAGTAATGATAACTTCATACACTTCATAACCATTGACACCTGAAAACTCCGCCCTACCTCTAGGGTTTTCCACAGCGAAGACAGATGCAAAATGCTTATTCAATTCGTCCACCATTTCTTTATCTTCCATTGTTACCTCTCCAGCATCGTTTTCCAGCGGTCCCATATTCATTCTCCCCTCTGTTTTATACTTTATGTATCTGAATAAACTTATAGTATCCTCGTTAATAGGTTAGTTTCGCATTCGAACTTTACCTTCTTTATGACTTTTTAATTTCTCTCTGCTGATGTTTAGAAGCTTGCTCATCGCCTATTATATGCTCTCACTTTGGCTTTTATTTCGGTTTTGCCTTCTCTTGTTAACTACCGTTGTGTCATCTTTCCTTTAGCATGGCTCTTCCTCTCTGGGATGCACATATCCTGTGCCTTCCTAGTTGCTTCCAGAAGTTCCAGCTATTGCTTATGCCGTCACTACTGAGTTTGTTGTTTTTCCAATCAGGTATCAAACTTTAATCTCTTATACTCCACTATAATATTAAAACATCTGCCGGAAGCTGCTCCCTGCCAACTCTCAAGCTGAATTCCATCATTCTATTGTCACTTGACCCTACGGATTCTTTTATATTAAGCTCTCTTTTACATTGAGTTCTGGTTCGTTACACAATAACTACTCCAGAATAGATCCCCAACTTAGCTCAACCACGAGATGCTCGAAAAGAACATCGCTTAGCACTCTAGAAATCCAGCCTGCACCAACCACCTCACCCGCCATCTTTCCGAATACAGGATCAACCAAATTGTCCCAATCTGTCTGCATATTGAAATCCCCCATGACTAATGTAACATTGCCCTCCTAACATGCATTTTCTATCCTCCCGCTGTAATTTGTAGACCTCATCCCTACTATTGTATGGGGGTCTCTATAAAACTCCCATCACTGTCATTTTACCATTGCGATTCTGTTGCCCTATCCACAATGATGCTGCAACCGTGGACCATACGTCATGTCTTTCTAATAACTTGATTACATTTTTAACAAGAGAGGAACGCGACCCCCTCTACTTTCCTGCTTGTCCTGATCTACATCAGGCGACTATAAAACGTTTCAAGCCAACCTTTCATTTTCAGCAGGCCAACTGGTTAAGGCTTTGGGCTAGCGATCTGTAGGTCGTTAGTTCGAGCCTCCAGCGAGGCGGCGTGTGTGTCCTTGAGCAAGGCACTTAACTACTTACTGCTCCTGCACTTTTATAGTCCAGTGGCAGCTGTTTTCCAGTATGGACAAGACTTTAATCATATAGAGTGCGGATAAATGAAGATCAATTGTTCTGAGAAACCCCAGTGTCTACGCCTTTCGA
The DNA here is from genome assembly GCF_030144855.1 of Hypanus sabinus. NCBI lineage: Eukaryota > Metazoa > Chordata > Chondrichthyes > Myliobatiformes > Dasyatidae > Hypanus > Hypanus sabinus. The sequence goes on along the minus strand of NC_082729.1, from coordinate 19,494,879 downwards.
TTTTAAAATTACACACCTCCTTCAGTATCGCTCTTTCAGAGTGAAAATTTTCAATTCGAGCTCATCATCCAATGCTGTGATATCTTAAATTAATTTAAGTGCCACTCAGAGCTCAAAAGTTCACAGTAGATTTATTGGCAAAGTACGTATATGTCACCATTTATTACCCTAAGATTGAGTTCCATCGGGGCAGTCATTGTACGTACAAAGAAAAGCAATACAGTCAAAGAAAGCTGCGCACTAACAAAGACAAACAACAAACGTGCAAATAACTGCAAGTTGAGCAAATACAAAAATAAAAACAAATTAAATAAAACTATTAGATAGATAGTGTTACGAATATGGAGCAACTCTGATGGGCCGAAGGGTGCAAAGTCGCCCCCTACTTTTTGAGAATCGTAAGATCGCAATTATTTCGGGTCTGAGACCCAGGAAATGAGAGAGATGCACAGCATGTCAGGAAATGAGAGAGAGAGAGACGCAGAATACACAACAAGGTGGAATGTCTCCGAACAAAGCAGAACGGAACCATTGATTACTGCTATTGTTTCTTGGAGAAGGAATTGTGTATTGAGTACGGTACTATTCCTTGAAATCCCTCAGGGGATTTCATCATCCCAACCTGATTGACATCTGAGACCCCGTGAGTGAGGATAAAAGAGGGTCTGGGGAACACCCCTCAGACACACCAGGAGAAACACAAGCAATCCAGTGACAGTGTTATAGCGAAGCCGGTGAGAGCTCCTGTGTGTCCTCCCTTGCCTGGGTGGTGGGCTCATCACGGAAGAACGGTTTAGCTAAAGGAGAGGTCACACTTGAAAGGCCACAACAACGAGACACCGATGGATCGAAATCATAAAGGAAGGTTGGCAACACACTTAGCAGTAACTGTTCCCATTCTTCTATCTCTCTCTCTCTCCAACAATTGCAACACAACGACAAACAAACGACGGCAGCCTGTGTGAGCTGAAGCGAACTATATATTTCCATTGGACAATTCATTATCCCCTAGACAACGATAGAGCTTATTTCTTATTGATTATTATTATATCCGCACTTTTAGGTTTAGTATTGACGAAGTATATTATCTGTATATGTGCATTGATATTATTTTTGTGTATTTTTACTAATAAATACTGTTAAAAATAGTATCACCAGACTCCAACGGACGCCGCTAACTTTGCTGGTAAGTAACCCAGTTATGGGGTTCGTAACAACTTGGGGTCTCGTCTCGAGATTTGATACCAGATTGGATGGCCAGTAAATCGGGCTTTTAAGTCCAAACTTGGATCTGGTTGTGCGGGTAACCAGACGGGAAACCAGCAAAGATGGACGTAGACGAATTTATATTTTTTAAAAAAACCTACTCCAGAGGCGCGAGAGGCTGCCGCAAAGTCGAACTTGATAAATATTGCGAAAGGACTAAATCTCGCAAAGGCGAGGTTGTCAATGAAAAAGTGGGAGATGCGGAGGGTCATAACTCAGCATTATATTGAGAAGAATGTGTTTTCGGCTGAGGAAGTGGAACAGATCCCTGAAAATGTACCAGCTAGTAGGAAGGTTCAGTTAGAGTTGGAAAAATTAAGGTTGGAACATGAAATTAATTTAAAACAGCTGGAAGCAGCTGAAAAGAAGAAGAGCCGAAAAGGAGAAGGAAAAAGCTGAAAAGGAAAAGGAAAGAGCTGAAAAGCAGAGGGAGTATGAGAAGAAGGAGGAACAGAGGCTGCATGAGCTGGACATGGAGAGGTTAAGGAAAGAGCGAAGAGCTCAAGGACCAGACCGAGAGGAGAGGTTTAATGTTAGTAGGGAGTTTAGGTTAGTACCTCCGTTCGAGGGGACGGATGTTGATAGTTATTTCTTCCAGTTTGAAAAGGTGGCAGTGAGTCAGATGTGTCCCAGAGATCAGTGGGTGGCGTTGTTACAAAGTTTGCTAAAAGGGAAGGCACAACGGGCATCTGCGGCGTTGTCTGTGGACGAGGAGGAGTATGAGAATTACGAAAGTAAAGCAGGCCATTCTTCGGGCCTACGAACTGGTCCCTGAGGCCTATAGACAAAAGTTCAGAAATTTCAAGAAAGTGCTGAATCAGACGTATGCAGAGTTTGCCTATGAGAAGGGTGTGCTCTTGGATCGTTGGTGTACAGCAGAAATGGTGGAAGAAGATTTTCGGCGTTTAAGGGAGTTAATTCTGACTGAGGAATTTAAAGGTTGAGTTTCGGATGATATCTGGATGTATTTGAACGAGAAGCCGAATAAGTCCATATCCGAATTTGCCATGTTCGCAGATGAATATGCCCTAACACACAAGACAAAGTTTTCCTCGAATAAGAGTTACCAGAAAGACAGTGGGTACGGTAGAGAAAGCCCGCCGGCTGAGGCAGAGATTCAACCGGGAGCTAGACGTAAAAATAAGGAGGAAGAAAGGCAAGACGGCAGAAGGGGTTCTGGCTTTACCTGTTTTAATTGTGGAAAGGTGGGTCATATTGCATCTAAGTGCTTTGCTCCGAGGAAGGAGACAGGAAAACGGAAAGCAGCAGTCCCTACAGGGTGTATTGTGTTGATCAGTAAATCGACGAGCAAGCCCGAGGTAGATAGACTACGAGAAGGGCGTGAGAAATTTATTTCAGAAGGGACCGTGTCTGTGAAAGAGGGAAAAACACCAGTTCCAGAGCGGATCTGGAGAGACTCTGGAGCTGAGCAGTAATTGATTCTCAGTAAGGTACCAGATTTTGGTCCTGAGACGGGAGAGGTAGTTTTGAGAGGCATAGGAAAAGGGACAGAAGCTGTGTCTTTGCATAGGATCATTACAAATTGTGAGCTGACATCTGGACCAGTTGAAATAGGGGTGCGATCAGAATTTCCGAGAACTGAGGTGGACGTCCTTCTGGGTAACGATTTAGCAGGTGTTGAGGTCTGGTCAGCAATGAAGCTGACGATCCAGCCTATAAGTGTTGAGGACCCACACCCCCAACCCTAGGTTCCAAGATCTATCCCGCATGCGCGACCTCTCGCAGCATGTCGAAAAAGGCAGCTGAGAAAGAAACCATTTTAATTCAGGCCAGTATCGATTTGGCTGAGACGTTTTTACGGACCCTGTACCAAGAGGGGTTACAGGGTGGTAAAACGGAGATTAGGGAGGTGAAAGAGAGTAAAGGAGAGGAGGTAGATCTACCCTTAGCCAGGAGGAAATTTGTAGAGGCACGGAGTAAAAATGAGAAACAGATAAGGCTGTTAGAAGGTCCAGGGTTGGACATGGATGATCTGTCTGGCTTGACAGAACGGTTTGAAGAAGTTGAAAATGTTAAAGGTGTTTCCAATAATGAAATGATGGCAGTCCTAGATGAAAAGGATGCCATTACCTTGAAGGAGTCTGCTGGGTTGGCAGATGAGGTTGTTTCAGCCCGCAGGGTTGAGTTTACTCTGGAAGGGAGTTGCCCAGAGAGGAACTGGGAGGATCAGGGGAACTTAGAATTTGAAAAGGAGACGGGTATTGAAAGCTTGGAAGAGGCAGATTTCCCGTTTGAGTGTGTTCAAGATGTGGATGCACGTGGTACTGAACCTAGTAATGAAACTCATGAAAAGTCTGAGGTATCTGATAGAGTTAAAAAGAAATGCATTCCTCGTGGGTCAGGTGGACTTGGTTCAGTGAAGAAAGGGTTAACCTTGGTAATAATGGGAAGTGAGAATTCCCAGTAGTTTGTGTTCGAAGGTGTGTTAAAAGTTAGTGAGGAGATAAAAGGTGGTGATGTGGATTTTGTTATTGGAGAAGGGAAAAGTGTAGTTCCTAAGTTGAATGAAGAAAATTTACAGTCTGGATTGGTGTCAGAAGCAGTAACCAGGCTAAAGAAACAATTGCTTGTTACCAAGATGCCTGCGAATCAATTACAGTTTGATTTGGAATGTAAAGGTGCCCCACGCGCAAATGTTTTTTCTGCAGAAAAGGAGGAAGTCATGGAGAGATTGTCTACTGAGTCTCTGTGGTTGAAAGGTAGAAATTGGAAGGGGTCAATACTTCTACTGAGTGTTTTTACAGACCACCCGATAGTAATAGGGACATCGAGGAGTAGATATTGGGACAGATTCTGGAAACGTGTAACTATAGCAGGGTTGTTGTTGTGGGAGGTTTTAATTTCCGAAATATTGATTGGAATATCCCTACAGCGAGGGGTTTAGATGGGGTGGAGTTTGTTAGGTGTATTCAGGAAAGGTTCTTGACACAGTATGCAGAAAAGCCTACAAGAGGAGAGGCTGGGAGAGGTTTCAGGATTTTCATTGGGGGAGCATTTTGGAGATAGCGATCACAATTCGATCTCCTTTACCATAGCTGTCATAAGGACGGTGTTGGGAACGGACTGAAATGCAAAACTTAGGCACTGATATACTAGGAACTGGACTGGACTAGAGATAGGGACGGGACTGGGCGCAGACCAGGAGCTGGGACAGGAACACAGACTTGGGCTAGAACTTTGCTAGGAAAGCGAGACCAGGACAGGGAACTGGGAACTAGGAGCCTGGACTTGGACACCGAGCCAGAAACTGGACAAGGACCCAGAACCTGGGTCTTGATTCGGGCTCGGACCCCGGAACTAAGCGAGGACAGGGTTCTTTGAGGCTAGGGTATGGACTCTGTGCCAGAGACTCGGCAAGGACTCATAACCTGGGTCTTGACTCGGGCTCGGACTCCAGAACTAGGCGAAGACATGACGTGGCTACAGGATTGGACGAGGCTTGGATTCTGCGAGGTTTTCCAGGGCAGTACCAGGTACTGCAGGGCAGGACGAGGTACTCCATCTTGAGACGCAGGCCGGGCTCGTTCCTAGGACGCCAGGCCAGGATGGTTACTAGTATGTGGGACCGGGATGGCTGCCGAGGTAAACCGCCGAGGAAAATGTCGGGGATTCAGATGTAGTGGGGGGAGGAAACAGACCAGCCTCAGGGTAACGGCAAAGACGGCCTGACTTACCCCATGGAGGCAAGTACAGGAAGGGAGCTCAATCCGAGGTGGCTCCGAGTCTCCGGGCGGCCAACAACCTCGTCTGGCTACGGAAACAGCCGAATTCATATCTAGCTCGGAGTGACAGGCGGACACTCAGCTGGCCCCATAAATGGCCGAATCCACCCCCGATGACTACTCCGACTAGAGACAACAAACCTCCATGAAGCGGTGGTCCTCCAACCAGGCCGGGAGATCACGAACGGCTGGTCTAGCCTTCCACCAGCGGGTTGCTCCAATGGGATACTGATGAGACAAACCAGCAAGCACACTCAACCCCAGGGCCACTTTATTCCCAGCTCGAAATCGAGAATCAGGTGCCTGTGATTAAGCCCAAATGAGGAAAGGGACAGCTTGAAGACACGATCTGTGGACCGTGAACGAGAATTCGGAGTTCACGGACTGGACCATGACAATAACAATTGAGAAGGATAGGAACATACAAGCTAGGAAAAAGTTAAATTGGAGTAAGGGGAAATCTGAAGCTGTCAGGCAGGACCTTGGAAATAGATGTTCTCATGGAAATGTACAGCAGAAAGGTGGCAAATGTTCATGGGAACAGCATATATACGTTCCAATGATACAAGGAAATGATGGTAGGGTACAGGAACCCTGCTGTTGAATGGTTGTTGAAAATCAAGTCAAGAAGAAATGAAAAGCTTTCGAAAGGTTCAAAAAGTAGGTGATATAGATCTAGACTATTATAAGGCTAGCAGGAAGAAGCTGAAGAATTAAATTAAGAGAACCAGAAGGGACCATGAGAAGGCCCTGGAAATCAGGATTACTGAAAGCCCCAAGATATTCTACAACTATGTGAAGAGCAAGAGGATAAAATGTGAGAGAATAGGATCAATCAAGTGGAAACGTGTGTGTGGAACCGGAGGAGATATATGATGAAAATTTTGTGTCTGTATTCACTTCCGAAAAGGATCCTGGGGATTGTCGGGATGACTTGCAATGGAGTGAAAAGACTGAGCATATAGATAAAAAGAAAGAGGCTGTGCTGGGTCTTTTGGAAAGATCAAGTTGGATAAGTCTCAATGACTGGATACGATGTACCCCAGGCTACCAATGTCAGCGCATGCTTTCTTAGAAATGTGTCCCAAAACTATTCACAATATTCCAACTGACGAGGGATCTCAGCTCGAAACGTTGACTGCTCGTTTCCACGGATGTTGCCCGACCTGCTGAGTTCCTCCAGCATGTTGTACGTGTTGATTTGACCACAGCATCTGCAGTGTACTTTGTGTTTACATTTACAATATGTTTGGTTTCGTGGAACAGCTACATATGAACATCATGAACATATCACTGGTCAAATCACTCAACAAAATGTCTTTCTGAAGCACGGTCTAAAGGCTGAAGGATATTCACTTCATCACTGGGACTAGATAATACACGGTAATGGGAGACAAGAGACAGGAGACCCGATTACCACAAAACACTCAGTAGTCACGTTATTAGGTACACCTGTACGTCAGGTCATTAATGCAAATACAACTCAGCCAACCATGTGGCAACAAATCAATGCGTAAAAGCATGCAGACATGGTCAAGAGGCCCATCTTTTGCACAGACAGATCAGCAGAATGGGGAAGAAATGTGACCTAAATAACTAACTCTGGACTGTTTGTTGATGCGTAACGGGGTACTAGCAACACATCCAGTGAGCTGCAACACTGCGGGCGAAATCGTTTTGTTAATCAGACAGTTTAGAAATAAATGCAAAGAAATGGATCAGGCTGATAGGAAGGCCACAGTAACTAAAATAACCGCACGTTGTAACAGAGGTGTGGAGAAGAACATTCATGAACACAGAGCCTTGAAATGGGAGGGCCAGAACAGTAAATACCTAATAAAGTGACCAGAGGTCTTATAGCAGAGAGAGGGAAATATAGATTCTAAGTTGTACATAAGACCAAATTGGTTAGGGATGAAAGGCAGATGAAACCAGATGGAGGTGGTAGAAAGGCTTGTAGCTTTGTACCTGGCTGAGACGTGGAATCGCATGGGAAGGAAGAGATGGAAGTTTCGGGCTGGCCAAGCTGAACAAAGAGGGCATCGAACGTGGAAGACGGATGTGCATGTGTGTGCGTGTGTCGAAGGGAGGTATTGGTTGTGTGAGTTACCTCGAATTAGTATTGGTGCGAAGATAGTTTTTTCCAATATCAGGTGATATCAGGTAACAACATTCTACAGCCAATTGCAGCCACTCGTCCAAATGGTGTTACTGTTGTTTTTTTTTTGTTCCCTCCCCAATCCAGCTCTTCCCTCCATGTCCTAAAAGACCATATCTCCTCCGGATCGGGTGGTGAATTATAAAATACTTCAGGAGATAGTAAAGGAAAGTCAGAAAGGCAATGCGATGATAATCGTTTGGGATCTTAACTTGAAATGGATTGAGAAAACGAGGTCAGTACTGGATATCAAGAGAGAGAATTTATAGAATGCCTAAGGGATAGCTTTTTGGAACAACTTGTTGCTGAGCCCACTTGGGGATCTGTTGTGCTGGAATGGGTGTAGTACAATGATCCGGAGGTGATATGAGACCTTAAGGTCAAGGAATCCTTAGGAAGCAATGATCGAGTTCACATTGAAATTTGCGAAGGAAAAAATAAAATCCAAAGTGTCAGTATTTCCGTGGAATAAAGGAAATTACAATGCCAGGAGAGCGGAACTGGCCAAAATTGACTGTTAAGGAACATTTGTAGGAAGGACAGCAGAGCAACAATGGCTGGAACCTCTGCAAAAAAATGAGGGAAGTGCAAGACAGATATGTTCCAAATAAGAAGAGAATGTCAAAGGAAAAGGGACACTTCTGTGGCTCACAAGTAAAATCAGAACCAAAGTAAAAGCAAAAGGAAGGGCAAAAGATTGGCACCTAGTTAGTTCCAATGGTTTAGACGGGACAAAGTTGGTTAAGTGTGTCAACGAAACAATATGTTGACAGACCAACTAGGGGGGAATGTCATGCTAGATCTAGTAATAGGTAACGAACCGGTACAGGTCACAGATCTCTCAGTGGGTGACTATCTGGAAGACAGTGACAACCTCTCCTTGGCCTTTAGCATTGTCATGGAGAAGGATAGAAATAGAGAAGACAGGAAAATGTTCTATTGGGGAAGGGCAAATTATGAGGCTATAAGGCTAGAAATTGCGGGTGTGAATTAGGATGATGTTTCTGCAGGGAAATGTACTATGGACATGTGGTCAATGTTTAGGGCCCTCTTGCAGGATGGTAAGGTTAGATTTCTCGCGGCGAGGAAGATAAAGAATGGGAGTGTAAAGGAACCATGGGTGACAAGTGAGATGGAAAATCTAGTCAGGTGGAAGAAGGCAGCGTACATGGTTTAGAAAGCAAGGATCAGATGAGTCTACTGAGGAATATAGGGTAGCAAGAAAGGAGCTTACGAAGGGGCTGAGGAGAGCAAGAAGAGGGTATGAGAAGGCTTTGGCGAGTAAGGTAATGGAATACCCAAAGGCATTCTTCGATTATGTGAAGAACAAAACCATGACAGGAGTGAAGGTAGGACCGATTAGAGATAAAGATGGGAAGATGTACCTGGAGGCTGTGGAAATGAGTGAGGTGCTTAGTGAATACCTTTTTTTCGGTATACACCAATGAGAGGGAATGTGATGACGATGAGGACAATATGAGTGAGGTTAATGTTTTGGAGCATGTTGATATTAAGGGAGAGGAGGTGTTGGAGTTGTTAAAATTCTTTAGGAAAGATAAGCCCCCGGTGCCTGAGGGAATATTCCCCAGGCTGCTCCACGAGGCCAGGGAAGAGATGCTGAGCCTCTGGCTAGGATCCTTATGTCCTCGCTGTCCACGGGAATGGTACCGGAGGATTAGAGGGAGGCGAAAGTTGTCCCCTTGTTCTGAAATGTAGCAAGGATTGTCCGGGTAATTATGGTCCAGTGAGACTTACGCTAGTGGTGGGAAAGCAATTGGAAAGGATTGTTAGAGATAGGATCTATGGGCATTTAGAGAATCATGATCTGATCAGGGACGATCAGTATGGCTACGTGAAGGGCAGATCGTGTCTACCAAGCCTGATAGAGTTATTTGAGGATGTGACCAGGCATATAGATGAGGGTAGTGCAGTGTATGTGATCTAGATGGATTTTAGTAAGGCATTTGATAAGGATCCACACCGTAGGCTTATTCAGAAATTCAGAAGGCATAGTATCCAGGGAGTTTTGCCCAGGTGGATTCAGAATTGGCTTGCTTGAAGAAAGCAGAGAGTCGTGGTGGAGGGAGTACATTCGGATTTGAGGGTTTTTACTAGTGGTGTCCCACAAGAAACGGTGCTGGGACCTCTACTTTTCGTGATTTTTATTAACGACCTGGATGTATGGGTAGAATGGTGGGTTGGCAAATTTGCAGACGATACAAAGGTTGGTGGAGTGGTGGATAGTGTAGCGGATTGTCGAAGATTGCAGAGAGACATTGATAGAATGCAGAAGTGGGCTGAGAAGTGGCAGGTGGAGTTCAATCCGGAGAACGTTTCCACATGGAAGGTTAGTTAAGAAGGTTCAGTCGTTAGGTATTAATGCTGGATTAATAAAATGGATTCAACAGTGGCTAGATGGGAGATGTCAGAGAGTAGTGGTGGATAATTGTTTATCGGGATGGAGGCCGGTGACTAACGGGGTGCCTCAGGGATCTGTTTTGGGCCCAATGTTGTTTGTAATATACATAAATGATCTGGATGATGGGGTGGTATATTTAATTAGTAAGTAAGTGATACTAAGGTAGGAGGTGTTGTGGATAATGAGGTGGGTTTTCAAAGCTTGCAGGGAGATTTATGCCGGTTAGAAGAATGGGCTGAACGTCGGCAGGTGGAGTTTCATGCTGAGAAGTGTGAGGTTCTACATTTTGGCAGGAATAATCCAAACAGAAAATACAGGGTAAATGGTAGGGCATTGAGGAATGCAGAGGAACAGAGAGATCTAGGAATAGCAGTGCATAGTTCCCTGGAGGTGGAGTCTCATGTAGATAGGGTGGTGAAGAAGGCTTTTGGAACGGTGGCCTTTATAAATCAAAGCATTGAGTACAGAAGTTGGGATGTAATGTTAAAATTGTACAAGGCATTGGTAAGGCCAGATTTGGAATATTGTGTGCAGTTCTAGTCACCGAATTATAGGAAAGATATCAATAAATTAGAGAGAGTGCAGAGACGATTTACCAGGATGTTACCTAGGTTTCAGCACTTAAGTTACAGAGAAAGTTTGAACAAGTTAGGTCTCTATTCATTGGAGCGTAGAAGTTTGAGGGGGGATTTGATCGAGGTATTTAAAATTTTGAGAGGGATAGATAGAGTTGACGTGAATAGGCTGTTTCCATTGAGAGTAGGGGGAGATTCAAACGAGAGGACATGATCTGAGAGTTAGGGGGCAGAAGTTTAAGGGAAACACGAGGGGGTATTTCTTTACTCAGAGAGTGATAGCTGAGTGGAATGAGCTTCCTGTAGAAGTAGTAGAGGCCAGTTCTGTTGTGTCATTTAAGGTAAAATTGGATAGGTATATGGACAGGAAAGGAGTGGAGGGTTATGGGCTGAGTGCAGGTAGGTGGAACTAGGTGAGATTAAGAGTTCGGCACGGACTAGGAGGACCGAGATGCCCTGTTTCCGTGCTGTGATTGTTATATGTTATAAGTGTGAGGTGGTACACTTTGGAAGGATACTCTCCAAGGCAGAGTTCAAAGTAAATGGCAGGATACCTGGTAGTGTGGAGGAGCTGCGGGAACTGGGGGTACATGTGCACAGATCGCTGAAAGTGGCCTCACAGGTAGATAGGTTAGTTAAGAAACCTTATTGTGTGCTAGCTTTCATAAGTCGAGGAATGGAGTTTAAGAGCCGCGAGGTAATGATGCAGCTCCATAAAACTTTGGTTAGGCCACATTTGGAGTACTGTTTTCAATTTCTGGTCGGCTCACTATGGGAAGGATGTGGAAGCATTGGAAAGGATACTGAGGAGATTTAACAGGAAGCTGCCATTTAGAGAGCATACATTATGATCAGAGATTAAAGGAGCTAGGGCTTTATTCTTTAGAGAGAAGGAGGATGAGAGGAGACATGATAGAGATATACAAGATATTAAGAGGGATAGATTGAGTGGAAAACCAGTGCTTCTTTCCCAGGGCACCACTGCTCAATACAAGAGGACTTGGCTTTAAGTTAAGGGGTGGGAAGTTCAAGTGGGATATTACAGGAAGGTTTTTTACTCAGAGAGTGCTTGCCGCGTGCAAGGCATTACCTGAGTCAGTGGTGGAGAAAGATACACTAGTGAAATTTAAGAGACTACTAGACAGGTATATGGAAGAATACGATGTGGGGGTTATATGGGAGGCAGGGTTTAAGGATCGGCACATCACTGTGGGCCTAAGTGCCTGTACTGTGCTGCACTATTCTATGTTCTATGTTCTATGAAATTTCACGAGACTGATTCCAGGAATCAAAGGGTCACCGTATAAGGAACGTCTGGCAGCTCTTGGGCTGTATGCCCTGCAGTTCAGGAGAATGAGGGGGGATCTCAGAGAAACATTCCGTATGTTAACAGATTCATGAACTGTTCAGTGTCTGCCCCGCCATTCCATCATGGGCTTACCCAATTCTTCCAGTCATCCCCACTCTCCTACATTCACCCACACCCTTTGATGCCCTGGGTAATCAAGAACCTATCTATCTCTGCCTGAAATACACCCAATAACTTGGCCTCCACAGCCGCTCGTGGCAACAAATTACAAAGATTTACCATCCTCTGACTAAAGCAGTTCCTGAACAGATTAGATATGGTACAGTTATTTCCCATGCTGGGGGATTCTAGGACAACTGAGCACGACTTCAGTATTGCAAGAACGCCCTTTTAGAACTTAGATGCAGAGAAAAATACTTTAGTCAGAGGACGCTAAGTCTTTGTAATTTGAATTGGGTAAGCCAATGATGGAATGGCGAAGCAGACACGATGAGCAGAATGGCCTTCTTCTGCCTCTATATCGTGTGGTCTTTTGGTCTTATTATATATCACTGAACATCTGAATCGCACTTCCACCCGTTGTTGTTATGCACTGGGAACCTTTACTCTTCCTTTTCATTCCACATGTCGATCGGATACTTCATTGTGCAACTATCATGTCCACACCTGCCATTCGACTTGCTGAGGTAATTCAAACAGTTTTCTTTAAAAGAAGGCTGTTGCTCATCTTCAGTCAGAAACTTTTGAGACACGGAAATTATGCATCACGATAAATTTAAAAGGAAATTCAAAAGGATCCCTGTATTCAACAACTTTTTTTTACCGAGAGGGATATACAATGGAATTGGTCATTCATAATGCATAACAATGTTTATTGAATTAGCACCCGAGTCATCTCGAATAACCTCGTTGCCCTCTCCTACATGATGTCAGGGCAGAGAGTCAGCTTCTTTCTCCAATCTTTCCGGGATTACCTAGCCGCTTTCTACAATACCGGTAAATAAATACAATTGAAAATTGTTCTGTGGAAAAGAGGGATTTTTGAATTACTTCTCTGGAAGGATTCTGGAATGCTTACTAATAATAATGGTGCGTGTGGAATTCCTGTTTTTTATGGTGGCAAACAATGTTATTCCCGAAGTGGTTGATCAAATATTTAATGGAATACAGATGGTTGGTAATTTAAATCGCAATTGCTTTCATTTAACTCGCCACTCCCGAATAAATTTCGTTTTCTACAAGTGACGCCGTAAATTTCTCCCTCCTTCACATCGAAAGGCGGCACGTTGCAGATGCCACTGGATCTAAAAATCTATGGAGTTCATTGCCTAGACGGTTGTGGAGACCAAATTCTTGGGTATTCTTAAAACTTATGTTGCTGGGTCCCTGATTCGTAAGAACGTTGATGATTACGGGAGGATAGCATAAGAATGAGAGATAAGCAGGGATCAAAGCGGATATTGAGTTGGATAATGCATTGGCCATAATAAAATGGCCAAGTAAATTTTATAGGCCGAAAGACAAAATTAGGCTCCTATGTCTTATCGGTAATACATACGTCTCCGGTCTGCGAGTGGAAACTGGATCACCCGCGAGAAAGTCACGCGGTCACAATGGAAAAGGATAATCTCTAGACAGATAGTATCTGAAGGCTGGACCTGAATCCAGGTTATTGCAATCTTAATGAACTTGATGGACTCCAGATCGAAGTCTCCAGAGCTTTACTGTTGCATGCATGGCGAGGGGTGGGAGTTCATGTTTTGCAGGAGCAAGTGCCGATGTGGGAGGTTTGATACTTATACTGTTTTCTTGTGAGTGTGATGGAAAAGGGGTGATTTTGGGGTTCCAACGTTCGCTCAATCATTCTTTGTGGATGTCTGCGAAGAGTATGGATTTCAGGCTGTATATTATATACATTCTCTGATATTAAATTGAACAATTGAAACATTGAACCATTCAGCCAGTGAACCATTGATCGGTTTATCATTTTAAAAACTCAGCAAAGGTACATGAACAGTCCGAAAAATGGAAATAAATCATGCTAATGGAAAGTGCTTCATAATTATTTTCAGTGAAGCCAAATGATAACAAATCATTTTCAGGTAATTCTAGCGTGTTCTACTATCAGTTTCTTCAAAAGACCATTGCGTGCAGCATCCCCCTACTTTTCTCAACTATGTTTGCTTGCGTGAAGAACGCGTTTATCACGATTGTTAATAGAATCATAAAATAAAACTGATCAAAGCAGTTGTGTTGAAGCATTTCACTAGAAATTAAGCCTTGATGTTATTGAGTAAAAAAATGGTTGTTTACACCGCCTTTGTACAGCTGCGGTTCACTTCTCTGAATTTAAATAGCAATACCATTCCTTGTATGCTAATGATAAAACATATAGCTGGTGCCAGCAAACACACTGGGTAACTTCGCTGCAATAAAATAATACATTTGGTGACTAAAATGGAGGGTCCTCATCTATGGCCTCTATATGGGTGACATCGTCAAGCAAGCGTTCTCGGACGTAAATTCTGTATTCTGCGAAAAGCACAAAAAGCAAACATATCAATTGAATCCTTTCATATCATTTAAATCGTGTCACGCTTTAAATCTGCAGCAAGAGCAGTTCTTCATGAAGGCAAATCTACTTAATTACTCTATAGATTGTGTACTGACAAGCGAGTTGCCAATGTGCTTTTTATTAAACCATACGTTGATAACACACACTGTAGGAGCGGAATTCAGCCACTCTGCCCATCAAATCTCCCGCCATTCCCTTAGAGGCTGTATTATTCGGCCTCTAAGCAATTTCTCCTGCTTTCTGCCATAATCTTTGATGCCTTTGCTGAGCAAAATTCAATCAGCCTCCACTTTATGCATACCCAATTGATTGACCTCCACTGCTGTCGGCACAAAGGAATTCCTCCTGATATCTGTGGGTGTGCATTGTGTCACAAACATTGTGGTTTGGGGGGAAAGTGGAACAGTAATACATCGGTTCCGGAGTATTACACAAGACATCTGCTATATAAAAGCAAGACTTGGCTGGGGCGATTTGATAAATCGTGTGCAGCTTGTGCGATTTGGAATATCGTTTGCAACTTTAGGCCCGATACGTAAAACTGGATTACTCGTCCAGAAGAGGGTCCTGAGATGCTAGCATGGATAAAGCATTGGTTGATTGGTAGGAGGCAAAGTTTTGGATAAAGTAGGGCTATTGAAGTTGACCTCCGGTAGCTAGTGATATTTCCCACAGGTCTCTGTTTTTTTCGTTATACATCAATAACTTGGATAACAGAATTAAAGGTTTTCTGGCCAGGTCTGCAGACCTGGGTGGTGCTGAAAGTAGTTTTCAGGAAGTAGAAACTTAGATAGTTTAGGAGAATGGGCAGTTGGAATACAATGTCGGGAAGGGTATGGTCATGCGCTTTGGTACAGATATACAAGCGTAGACTGTTCATTAAATGGAGAAAAATTCAAAACATTACAAGGATTCCTCGTAGAGAACTCCCTAAATGTTAGTTTGCAGGTTGAATCTTTGCTGAGGAAGACGAATGTGAGGTTAGCATTCATTACCAGAGGACTAGAAAATAAAAGCAAGAAAGTAATGTTGAGTAACGGGTGAGTATTGTGAGCAGTTTTCGACCCGTTACCTAAGAAATGGTGTGCTACCTTTGGAGAGGGTTTAAACGTGGTTCACGAAAATGATTCCGGGAATGAAAGGCTTGTCATATGAGAAGTGTTTGATAAACCGAAACCTCTACTCGCTGGCATTCGGAAGATTTGAGGGGTGATCTCATTGAAACATATCGAATGTTGAAAGGTCACAATAAAGTGGGTGTGGGGGATACTTCTCGTAGTGGGGAGTCTAACAATAGAGGACACAACCTTAGAATGAGGGGATGTCCTCTTTGAGCGGAGGTGAGAAAGACTTATTCAGCCAGATTGGTGAATCTGTATAATTCCTTGCCTCAGCCGGCTGTGGGGGTATAGGTTATAGTGTAACTTTAGGACAGGGGTTGATAGATTATAGATTAGTCTGGGCATGAAAGGATATATAGTGAGGACGCAGGAGGTTACCTTCAGGAGAAAATAGGTGCAGGGTTCAGATTGAAAAGGGAGCTGGAAAAGGTAAGTCATATGGGTAATGATACAATTATAGTGGGAGACTTCAATATGCAGGGGGATTTAGAAAATAAGGTTCATGTAGGTTCACAAGAGATGGAAATATTTGAATGCCTACGAGATGGCAGATTATGCTTGAACCTGCATGGGGAAAGGTTATATTACACTGGTATTTTTGTAATAATCCAGATCTTATTCGGGTGCTTAATGTAAAGGAACCCTTAAGAGGCAGTGTTGATAATATGATTGAATTCATACTGTAATTTGAGAAGGAGAAGCGTAAGGCACATGCATCAGTATCGAAATGGACTAAAGGAAATTACAGAGGCATGAGATAGGAGCTTGCCCACGTAGATTGGAGGATGGTGGCAAAACAGAAAGCGTAAAATAGATGTGCCCAGACAAGACGAAGTTCTCAAATAGCAGGGATAAGCAACTGTAGCTGACGAGGAAAGACAAGTACTGCCTACGCGCCAAGAAAAGGGCATATAACGTAGCAAAGGTGAGTGAGATGTAAGATAATTGCGAAGCCAAAAAAGCTTTCAGAAGAGGAACGATTAAATATGAACTAAGAGAACCGTTACAAAATCCAGGAAAGTCACTTTGAAGTGAGGAGGAACTCCTTCAGCCTCATCGGTTTGTTTGCCAAAGAGGTTTGCGGAGTGCAGGTCATGGGATGATTTAAAGGCTGGGATTGATAGATTCATGATTGGTAAAGGAGTTGTTATACGCAGAAAGCGGGAAAAATGGACTTTAATAATAAGCCATAGTTTAATAGTAAAGCTGAGAAGATGGGTCAAATGCCTCAATTGTTCTCCTAAACTTTCTGTTTTATGAACAGAGGGTATAGAAGAAAGATGGTCTGCCATTTGCCCCATTGTCATTGCACATACTTCGAGAAACATGTCTTTCAGTAGTTACGCTATGTATATATTGTGCATTGGTATTTGTTACGATGTTATAGACCTAGACCATAACGGCATAGATTAAAGGTTTTGTAATCGTAAACTAGTTACCTGTCCGATGTTACCGTCTGACATAACTTGTGGCCATCTGACACTCATTGAATACAATCATAGATACTAATCCAACCTTTTTTTCACCTACCATAGTCCTTATCCCATGTTCATCATTTTCTGATGTATGCTTTATCACCCTTTAGCACTAAGGATAAAGTGTTACCCCTTTAATTAAAACCGCGGAGATTAGGAGGACAACCAAGATGTTACAGTAAGAACATGTGAACTGCATGCAGACCCAACGCAGTGCGAATTGAACCTTGGTCAGCAGAGGTATGAGGCAGTAGCCGCACCTGCTTCCCCACTGCGTTTTCTTAATACCAAACGTTGTTTCCTGATCTCGCCCCACAGGTCTTAGAAAACAAACAAGCACGTAATTTTTATGCAAAGGAAAGCGTCCATCTTCAAGCAGGGTATTTTCAGAACGACGAATGAATTCTCTGTCGTGGGACAGAACATCACCGTGGATCCATGCAACAGAATTTAACAAAATGCAGACTTCCATAAAACATAGAACACGATTCAGGAACTGTATTCTATGCATTATGGAACGCCCCACCCATAATAATTCAAGGCTAGAAAACAAAACCACAATAATGTGAAGTGTTATTCCTACCGCGTTTGTTACTGGATGTTTTCGTCTTCCGGAAGTAATATACAGAAACCAAGAGAGCCAGCAACGCGATCAGAACGGCTAGTAACCAACCAATAACTGACTTGGCGTTGGATGAGCCTGAAACAAGACAACAGCAATGTCTTTCTTGTTCAAGTAATATATTTTTTTCAAAGATACAGCACGGATAGAGCAATGGGCTGTGCCGCCTAGCAACCCATCTATTTAACCCGAGATGATTCACAGCGCAGTTTACAATGGCAAATTAACCTACTAACTGACATATCTTTGGTTTTTGAGAGACTGTCAGAGCGTGTTGTGGAAACCCACAGGGTCGGGGGAGAATGTACACATTTCTGGCAAACGGTGAGTGGGTTGAACTCCGAAATTCGATGCTCCAAGTAGTTAGAGCATTGCGCTACCTACTACACTAAAGACGAGACCGAAAACCTTAAGACCAACACTCATTTATAAAACTAAAACGTAAATTATATGTGATAGCTTGCTTTTAACAAACAGGTACGTATAGTAGCGTTTTGAACTGCTGCATTTTCTATGTTTATCAATGGTTTCGATATTTAACAATCAATTTACTGAATGTGTCCAGGAACCATCGCAAGAAAACTTTATTTTATTTAATTAGCTGTGCAGGTCGTGGACAACATTTCAACTGAATCGATATTCTATTGTTGGTCGAGGAATATTGAGAAATCTGCATTAAAACAATTGGGTTGATCACCTTCTGTCGGGAGAGAGTGGAGGAATTGTCATATGTCAGGTCAACGACCTGCATCAAGGCTGAGAGTAATTAATAGGTCTGAAGAGGGACTGAGAAGTCCTGAGGTAATTGATAGACTGTGGACGGGGAAGGTATCGGAGTGGCAAGGTGTCAATAAGGATGAAGGGCAGGTAGATCGAGCCAGATAGGAGTAAATGAGAGGAGGATTTAGGAGATAAAACGGCAAGGAGCTCTATGCAATGCTAATATTTAAAATGACTAATACCAAAAGTGTCCTATTTTTAAAATATGCTTATGATGTGAATTGAAAATGCATGTATAACTAACGTGTAAAATTCTCTATCGGTTTTCAGCTTGCTTTGAAGATACCAAATATCCAAACAACATACAAATATGTACAACACAAATAAACTTTAAAGCATAAATTTGTTTCCCTGTATCGATTTTACTACTACATATTTTATGCATACTGATAATTACAAACGTTTGTAAAAATAGCAGAGCATTTTATCTACAGTGCATTCCAGTTTTGCTTCATCGGTTAATTGGTGCAGCCGCTTACTTGGGACAACCTTGAAAGGAAAAACACTTATCGAGAATATAGGTGGGATGCCCTTCATTTATTTGGCACACTGCGCCATCACTCTTCATTGATACAGGATAATGATGTCGAGCAGTTTCCAACCATCGTCACTTGTTTTGGCTGTTAGTGATCATACCGTACTTAGGGCGAACAGTTTCAAAATACCAGCATTTGCGTGTGCTTGTGTTCAGGTAGCAGGGATTTTGTTCCCATTAATACAAGAAAATTCGCAGATGCTGGAATTCCGAGCAACACGGATAAAATGCTGGAGAAACTCAGCAAACCAAGCGGCATCTTTAGAAAAGATTAAACATTCGACGTTTTAAGCTGAAACCCATCATCGGGAATGGAAAAAAAGATGAGAAGTTCGAACTTGAAAGTGAGGGAGGGGTGGGAGAATTCCAAGGTGGTAGGTGACGAGTGTAACTGGGAGAGGTGAAGTTAGGAGCGGGGAAATTGATGAAAGAGATAAAAGGCTGTGAAAGTGGGCATCTGTGAGGAGAGAGTAGATCACCATGGAAGAAAGGAAAGGGGGCACCTTCACTATTGTCCCATCCCCATTTGCTTCTCCTACCTTCTTATCAACCCACCACCTCCCTCTGGTGCTACTCCTCTTCGTCGTTAACTATTGGGAGCTAATACAGTTTTATAGAACTGTTAACTTGTTCTGTATTCCCTTCAAAAATACGTAATTTGTTACTCAGTTAAACGGTAGTTGTAATGGCAAAAGCTAATCCAAATTCAAAGCAATTGCCGCCAGCCTGCGACCGACACGAGTTAGTTATTCTTGAATGGTGCACCCTTAGCTCCAATTAGTCATTGTTCCCAAGAGTCGAATTGCTTATTTCGATGCTTTTATTAGCAACTAGCAAACATGCAATCTTGAAGCGATATTACGTTTCAAGGGTCAGCAAAGGTACGACCTCCGCCGGCCTCAAGCTACAAACTGCCACAAAATAAACATGAATACATAATTTATTCCTTTTGCTTTAACTACACCCCAAATAATATTTACCATAATAAGTATAATAAAGACACAACACGGGATACAAATCAATTAGAGTTTAGGAGGCAACAGATCCAAGGGGGTATTGCTTTATGTATTCAGAATTGTCTTGCCCACAGAATGCAAAGTTTGGTTGGAGACGGGTCATATTCTGCATGGAGGTCGGTGACCGGTAGTGCGCTTCAAGGGATCTGTTCTGGGGCCCCTTCTCTCCTTGTTTTTATAAATAGTCCAGATGAGGAAGTGCAGGGATGGGTTGGTAAATTTGATGAAGACACAAAGGTTGGGGCTGTTGTGTATAGTGTGTAGGGCTGTCAGAGGTTACAGCGGGACTTTGATAGGATGCAAAATTGGGCTGAGAAGTGGCAGGTGGAGTTAAACCCAAATAAGCGTAGGGGGTTCAGTTTGGTCTGTCAACTGTGATGGCAGAATATAGTATTAATGTTAAGACTGTTAGCAGTGTGGAGGATCAGAGATATCTTGGGGTCCGAGTCTATAGGACACTCAAAGGTGCTGCGCGGTTTGTCTCCGTGGTTAAGAATGCATACGGTTGCATTGGTTTCACCAGTTGTAAGATTAAGTTTAAGAGCCGAGAGGTAATGCTGCAGCTATATAGGATCCTGGTCAGACCCCACTTGGAGTACCGCGCTCAATTCTGGTCATCTCACTACAGGAAGGATGTGGAAACTCTAGAAAGGGTGCGGGGTATATTTACAAGGATGTTACCTGCATTGGGGAGCATGTTTTACGAGAATAATTTGAGTGATCTTGGCCTTTTCTCCTTGGTGCGACGGAGAGTGAGAGGTGTTCTGATAGAGTTGTAAAAGATGATGAGAGGCATTGATCGTGTGGATAGTCAGAGACTTTTACCCAGGGCTGAAATGGCTGTCATAAGAGGGCACAGCTTTAATGTGCTTGGAAGCAGTAGCAGCGGAGATGTCAGAGTAAGTTTTTTTACGCAGAGAGTGGTGAGTGCGTGGTTTACAGAGCTTAGAAAAATAGAGGGTTATGGGTAACCCTAGGTAATTTCTAAAGTAAGTACATGTTCACATGGTCAGGACAGCATGGTGGGACGAAGGGTCTGTATTATCCTATAATTTTTCTATGCTTCTATCTTCCCACATGGCTACTACCGTAATTTTGTCTCTCTTCATACTTCTGTAACTCTTCACATGAAACCTCAGCTGAATAAGCCTAAATATGTTGCTTCTGATGTGTCGCAGTAAACCGGATTTCACTATTTGTGGCAGCTCCTGTATTTTCAGTAAAGACTTAGCACTTTGTACAAATATTTCAAAGGTAATATTGCTCAGATATTGATAAAATTATAATTTTACGACGAGATGTCTTGTTTTATAAATAATTACAGCCGTAGACTGCCTTGTCGGTGGGCTGAACTGTTTACCTCTGTGAGTTCGCATCCGCTTCGAGTCTGAGTCTGTTTCACGGAATTCATTAAAACAATGATGTGTCTTATTAGGTCATAACATTTGCATTTGGAGAATAAATCTATGTTTAGAAGTTGATGCGAATATCCTCAATAAACTTCACTCAGAATGAGACTTGTTCCAAACCTTATGAAAAGCCCAGGTCTCGTTGAGGTAAGTTCTGAGACAACAAATTAGTGTATTACAAAAAGCACTTTACGGTAGCCGAGTCGTTTGCGCAACACTAAACAGCACCACCAACTCGGATTCAATCCCCACAGCTGCCTGTGAACAGAATATGAAATCAAGAATGTAATGCAGAAGCTTTGTAATGCATTGGTGGGTCCGCACTTGGAATAATTTGAGCAGTTTTGGATCCGTTATCGCACAGAAGATGTGATAGCATCGGAGATAGCCGTGATGAGGTACGCGGGAATATACAAGTTAATATACAAGGTGTGTTTGACAGCTATGCTTCTGTACTCACCGGAATTTCGGAGAATGAGGGGTTTCTCATTGCACTCTAACAAATATTGCAAAGCCTGAATAGAATGGATGTGGACGGTATGTTCGATATAGTGGGGGAGTCGAAGACCAGAAGGTACAGACACCAGTGAATACAGGCCGAGGTCGTATCAAAGACCCTGACAGACATTTCAATATTTCTGAATTGCAACTATCAAAATTTTTTCCAATACAGATAGGCAGGTTCAATGTCCCGTGACACCGTGGGTTTCCCGCTCACTGTCCAAAGACAGCGACGACGTACCGGCTGGTAGTTTAATTAGTCGTAGTAAATTTTTCCGTGATTTGTCTGTGGATAAATCGGTGGATTGCTGGACATGGCGGCTCAAAGGCCCGGAAGGGCCTATTTCCCACTGTATCTCACTATATCAATGAATAAGATTCGTTTTTAGTTCAAAATCATGTAGCATCCTAGACTTCATAAACAAAGTCTAAGACTATCATGGCGGGGAACTTCATGAAGCCTCATTCGAAGAATTGTATTCAATTATTGTCTCTGCATTAGGAGAAGTAATAGAAGACACATCAAAATGATAGCAGGATGAGGTCTTGTTTTGTTATCTGGATAGACTAGTAAAGTTGCAGCTCTTCTAGAGACAATGGCAATTGCTCAATTTGTTGTTGGGGACCTTTAAAGTCCTGCATGATCTGCAGCAGGTACTGTGAAATTGCTCATATTAAACAAGAAGTCAAGACCTTTCTTCTTTTTTTGCGGAGGCAGGGGATTGTCATAGAATGTAGGTAATGAGCAATGAAACCAAAGTGAGGCTAATACTTCCAGAATGTTTTGGCTATAATTTAAACGGAACAGTGCATGCAACTTCAACTATAGTAATCAGGAAGCGGCTGTATAAGAATTTGTAAATCTATGGGAGAGGGTTGAAGGAGAGAGACCAGCTGGTTGTTCTTGGAGTAACTGGGGAAAGCCAACTGACTTCTTCTTTCTGTGACTTTCTGTGTCATCTTAACAGATTTCACTTTATAATTATAAAGGATCATTTATTTGTTCTGATATCCTATTTTTATGTTCATTGACGTACCTTCAAGCTTATATTGGTAAGGATAAAAACAAGATTCATAGAAACAAAGAAAACCTACAGCGCAATACAGAACTTTCGTCTCACAGTGCTGTGCCGAACACGTACTTACTTTAGAAATTACCTAAATAACCCTCTACATTTCTAAGCTCCATGTACCAACTCAGTAGTTTCTTCAAAGACCCTATCGTATCTGCCTCCACCCCCTTTGCCGGCAGCCCTTACCACACACTCACCACTCTCTACGTAAAAAGTGTACCCCGGCATCTCCTTTGTACCTACTTTCAAACACCTTAAAACTGTGCCCTTTCGTGTTAGCCATTTCAGCCTCGGGAAAAAGCTTCTGACTATCCGCACGTTCAATGTCTCTCATCATCTTATACACCTCTATCACGTCACCTCTCATCCTTCTCCGCTCCAAGGAGAAAAGGCCGAATTCACGCAACCTATTCTCATAAGGCAGGCATTCAATCCGGGCAACATCCTTATAAATCTCCTCTGCACCGTTTCTATTGTTTCCACATCCTTCCTGTAGAGAGGTGACCTGAACTGAGCACAGTACTCCAAGTCGATTTTCACCAGGGTCCTATAAAGCTGTACCATTACCTCTCAGCTCTTGCACTCAATCCCACGGTTGATGAGAGCCAATGCAGCGTGTCCCTTATTAACTACAGAGCCAACTTGAGCAGCAGTTTTGAGTCCAGATTCTTACTTCAAGATCCCTCTGGTCCTCCACTCCGTCAAGAATTTTACCATCAATAGTATATTCTGCCATCATATTTGACCTACCAAAATGAACCACCTCACACTTCTCAGCCCAGTTTTATGTCCTATCGATGTCCCGCCGTAACCTCTGAGAGCCCTCTATACTATCCACAACATCCCCAATCTTTGTGTTATCATCAAATTTACTAACCCATCCTTCCACTACCTCGTCCAGGTCATTTATAAAAATCACGAACAGAAGAGATCCCAGAACAGATCCCTGAAGCACACCCTGATCATCAACCTCCATGCAGAATATGACGCATATGCAACCACTCTTTGTCTTCTATAAGCAAGCCAATTCTGGATCGAAAACACAAATTTCCTTAGAATCCTTCCTGATAGCCTTATAATATTCCAGATCTCTATCGTTACCTAGTTTTTTGAACTTTTCACGTGTTTTTCTTTTCTTCTTCACTAAATTTTCAGCAGCCTTTGTACACCAGGGTTCCTGTACCCTACCACCGTTTCCCTATCTCGTTGGAATGTAACTGTGCAGAACGCCACGCAAATATCCGCTGGACATTTGCCATGTTTCTGTCGTACATTTCCCTCAGAACCTCTGTTCCAAATGCATGGTTCCCTGAGCCATTCAAGTCTCTGTAATGGCCGCAGCATCATAGCTCCAAGTACTTTAAGTTTGTCTGTTTTGAAAATGATGCTTCTTCCATTAAAATAGACACATCTCAAACCATCGGTCGAAACGCATCCATTCTCTATCACCTGCATATCAGCCTTCTTACAGTCTCCAAGCTTTCACCGTTTGTTCACCAACAGTGATTTCCTCCGTCCCTTCAGTTCGGTTCCCACCCCACAGCAATTCCAGTTTAAACTGTTCCCAATAGCAAAACTCCCTGCCAGGATATAGGTCCTCCTCGGATTCAAGTGCAACCGCTCGTTTTTGTAGAAGTCACACCTGCCCCAAAAGAGGCCCCAGTGATCCAAAAATTCTGAATCGTTGCCCTCTGCTCCAATCACTCACGACGCATTTATCCTCCTCCTCACTCTATTCCCATGCTCACTGGCGCGTGGCACAGTAGTAATCTTGTGATTAGTGCCTTTGAGGTCCTGCTTCTCAACTTCCTTCCTAACTCCCTATTGTCTGTTTTCAGGACCTCCTCCCTTTTTCTACCTATCCATACAGTATGGAACACACCATATGGTCCGTTGAGTCTACGCTGACAGTGGAACATATATTTCTATCGTCCAGTACCAGTCCATAGCCTATAGCCCTAATTCATTCAGGAACTCATCATGATAATTACCGTATGTTGTTGACAATTTTTTCCATCACTCTCCGACAGTGTACTCTGTGTACTAGCCACCTTCTTCAACCTAGCCAATAATATTAAATAGGATACCAAATCTTCTTAAGATAGATAACGTGTAAAAGAGAAGCGGGAGTGGATATCAGACCCATCGAAAGCAATTTTGGCCAAGGAGTAACGGGGACAATCAAATTGCGGACGAACTGAATAGGTATTTTGCATCACTACTCACTGGAAGACACTAGTAGTGTGATGGATGTTCTGGGTGTCCGCGGTCATGAGGCACGTGGCGTTACCATTGCTAGAGAGAAGGGTTCACCATTGCTAGGGACAATGAGAGGTCTGAAGGCAGGTAACACCAGATGGTGCGCATTGCAGCGTTCTGAATTAGGTGGTTGTCTTGATTGTGGAGGCATAGGTAATATTCTTTCAAGAATCACCAGATTATGGAATGGTTCCAGTAGACTGGAAAATAGTAGGTGTATCTGCATTCTTCAAGAAGGGAGAGGGGCAAAAGAAAAAAAAAAAACAAAATATAGGGCAGTGTGTTTGACCTCAGTGGTTAGAACGGTGCTGGAGTCGATTGTTAAAGTCATGGTTTCGGGAGTACCTGGGGGCATTTGATAAAATAGGTAGTCGTCGGCATACTTTCCTCAAGGGAAAATCTTGCCTAACAGATATGTTGGACTTCTTTGAAAAAAAATAACAAGCAGAATAGACATAGGAGAATCGCTTGATGTTGTCTATTTGGATTTTCAGAAGCCCTTTGACAAGGTGCCATACGTGAGGCAGCGTAAAAATGTAAGATCCCATGGAATGACAGGAAGGATTCTAGAATAGATAAAGCAGTAGCTGAGTGGCAGGAGTCAAAGAGTGGGAATAAAAGGAGCCTTTTCTGGTTTGTTGCTGGTGACTAATGGTATTCCACAGAGATCTGTGTTGGGACCGATTCTTTTCACTTTGTATATTAATAACTCGGAAAATGCAATTGATAGTTTTGTTGCAAGGTTTGAAGAAGATACAAAGATAGATTGAAGGGCAGGTAATTTGGGGGAAATAGAGTAGTTTAAGAAGGGCAAAAACAGATTTACTGAATGGGCAAAGAAGTGGTAGATGGAATACAATGTCGAGAAAGGTATTGCCATGAGCTTTGGAAGAAGAAATGAAACAGTTCACTATTTTCTAGGTAGAGAGAAAATACAAACAAACTGAGAAACAAAAGGATTTGGGGATCCTTGTGGAGTATTTCCTACAGTTTAATTTACTGGTGGAGTTTGTGATGAGGAGGTCAAACGCAATGTTAACACTCATTTCAAAAGGAATGGAATATAAAAGCATTTTATAAGAATTTTATAAGAATTTGTTGAGAATTTATAAGGCAATGATGAAGCTTCAGTTGTAGTATTGTGAACGATTTTAGACCCCTTATCTTAGAAAGGGTGCGTTGCAACTGCACAATGTTCAAAGGAGGCTCACGAAAATTATTCCAAATTTGAACGGTTTTCATATGAGGCTAGTCTAATGGCTCTGGGCCTGTATTCACTAGTATTCAGAAGGATGAGGGGTGGCCTCATTGAAATCTATCGAATAGTGAAAGGCCGTGATAAAGGTCATGTGGAGAGGATGGTTCCTATGGTGGAGAACCTAAGATCTGCGGAGACAGCCTCAGAATAGAGGGGCGTCTTTTATCGCCAAAGTGAGAAGAAATGCACTTAACTAGATAGTGGTGAATCTGCGGAATTTATTGCAACAGGCAACTATGGAATCCAAGTCTGTATGTACATTTAAGGCAGAGGTTGAGAGATTCTTGATTTGTCAGGACATGAAAGGCCGAAGATTGGATCTGAGTGAGAAACAGATTAACCATAATGAAATAGCAGAGCAGACTCGATGGGTCAAATAGCCTAATTTTGTTCCTATACCTTACTGTATTGTGGAATATTATTGTTTCCGATATCAAATGTACGCTATGCTGGTGGACTCGAAGCAGAATATGCCTGCTGTTAAGTAACTCCGAGTCATGAAGCCACATCTACCACGTAGTGTGGAATTTCGGCTCCCTAATGTAATGCCGACATGCCTACAAATCCACAATAATCCCATTTTCCCCTATCTGGCCGGTACGTTCTTAAACATTCTTACGTTCTTAAACGTGGTAATCGTATCTCAGTTGACTGTCTTTTCTCGTTGCAAGCTCAGCTATCCATCACACACCGTATATAAAAGCTTTCTTCTTCTGTCTGCTTTCAATCTAATAGCTATTACTTTAAATGTTGTCCTCTCGTTTTGATCCTCTATTCATCTCTTAATCGTGTATGCCTCGATCGGGTATTGTCTCAGCTTCCTTCCCTAGAGGCATAGAGAAGTATAGGACAGAAACAGACCCTTCGAATCATCTAGTTCGTACCGAAAAATGTAAACTGATTACTCACATCGAACTTCACTGGTACCATAACCCTCAATACCTCTGCAATCTACTTCGTTCTCCAAACTTCGATTTAACATTGAAACCGGGCTCGCATGCACCACTTGTTATGTCTGCTGATTTCACTCTCACACTGTCCTCTCAAGGGAAGCATTTTCCCATGAGATCTGGTTGTAGTCACACCCGGCCTCATTGAAAAAAGCCTTCTTGAATTTACGTTATCTATACCCTAATAATTTGTATATATCTATCAGATTTCTTCTCAATCTTCTACATTCTAAGAATTCAATCTTTCCTTATAACTCAAGTCCCCAGAGCTGGCAACACTTTTGCATATTTTCTCTGTCCACTTACAATCTTACTTAAATCTTTCCTATAGGTAGTGACGAAAACAGCACGAAATACTCCAAATTAGGCCTCACGTTTTCTACAACTTCAACATAATATCCAATCTCTTGTTCTCAATACATTGATTTATGGAGGACAACGTGCCAAAAGTCTTTGCAGCCATATCTACTGCAGACGTCACATTCAACGAGTTATGGCCTTCTATTCCCAGATCCCCTTGTTCTACCACACTCCTCAGTGCCCTACCGTTCACTGTGTAAGACTTACAGTGGGTGGTCCCACCGAAGTGCAACACCTTGCTGTTGTTCACCAGATGCCTCGGGAGATGTGTAGTCCGTGTTATCGCCCTATTAACGTGGTCATGCCTTTTTTTTATTTTTCAGTTCCACGATATTACTTCAATAGACGAATTATTCTGTCTGTCCTGACAGAGCATTGCCGTGACACTTTCCCTAAATAGTAATGCCACAGCTCCTCCTTTAATCCGTCCCACTCCATCACGTCTAAAACAACAGAACTTCAGAATATTCAGCTGCTATTCATTCCCCTCCTGCAAGCAAGCCTCAGTAATGACTACAATATCAAAATTTTATCCATGCACTGAGCTCATCCACCTTACTTACGATACTTCGTGCATTGTAAGTTACGCGGCTCAGGACAGTAATTGCACCTTTTGATTCCTAACTTTGTCTGAGGTCTTACCAACATCTGTCTGAACAACATCTCTGCTAGCTGTTGCGCAGTCCAATTCCAATCCCTCTGCAACTCACGTTTGCAGACGAATGATGCAAACAAAACTACTCTAACCAATCTCTTGCTATAAATAAAGTGCTGTATTCCAGGTGACACCGTAGTGAATGTCCTCTGCATTTTCTCCGAAACAAAAATATCCTTCCTGTACTGTGGGGATCTGAGCTCAGTAGTACTTTTTTTTAGTGAATCGTGTATACAATCCTAACACGGGTAGCCTAGAGAGCACACTCGTACGTGATCGCTCCCTTATTTCATGCAAGGCTTTTAAAATATACTTTTCTATTTGTTTGGCTTGACATTCGACAAATTTTATTCATTGAAGATGGTTGCATATATATTGCTTTAATGTATTTGCATATGACTGATTAGAATTGAAATATAGAACAGCCCCTTCATCCCTCGATATTTTACAAGGCAAATTCAGCAAACGATGCCTAGTTGAACTATTCACTGCCGCCTGTTCATGGGCATTCTACCCCATTTTCCAAAAATTCACATGGTTTTCTAACTGCCTTCGGAATGCCTTTGTCGAATCTGTCCAGCACTAGCCCTGAGAAAGGATTCCAGACAGCCATCACTCATTGTGTAAAATAATTTGACCCACACATTTTCTTCCTCTCGCCTTCAATGAATGCTCACTGGCATTAGACATTTCGTATAATTTAGTATTATTCATTTCAAAACTGCAGAAAAAAATACAGGCTACAGTTCCTACTCCAGCTATGCTTTTCATAATTTTATAAACTTCTGTCATGTTCTTTATCATCCTCGACAACCCCTATGTTCCTATTTCGTCTCACGACTCAATGATGTGCAAGATGCCGGTCTAGGTGGGAGGCATGAAAATTCTCAATGGACCTTTTCTTTGAACAACAGGCTGTAGAACAGTGAACCGAGGATAAAAAGGGTAGCTCCATTAATATTATACACCTACTTCTGTTACATGTAACATATCCTTTCTAATATGTCTGTCAGCTGCTCGACCATTTTTTCTATCAGTTGAAATAGTGTCAGTGGGTACGCATACAAATCAAGTCTGTGGAATTGCTACCTTTCCAGTGAACAGCTAGTCTGACAGTAGAATGTCGACTGAATTCGGAGAACTCAGCAAGCCAATGCGGGTAAAAAAGAGAACTCAAAAAATCCACGCAGATGTCGACCGGGGTGAAAATCGAACACTAGTCGTAGAAGCTATGCAGCGACGAAGCTGACGTGCAGTTTAGATGACAAAACACCAGCATATCAAATATAATACTCAAGAAAGTAAAAGTACGCCGATTGAAGTAGGCAGTTTAGAGTGGATGATTTGAGTGTTGTTTCTGTAATGATAGTCCTATAGCTAGTATGGGCAATTTAGTCTAAACTGTCCTATTCTATTTGGAGATTCAAGTTAATTCTATATCATCCCATATTAGGTACATCTCACTGCATCTGCTTACGGGTACAATATACGGGTGATCTACTTCTTGTCAGTATCAGAGTGCGTCAAGCGTTTGACTCACCTGGAGCAGATAATTGAACAGATTCAGTATACGTTGAGTTGAGCGGTCTTCCATTTACAACAACTTGGTACAAACAAACATAGCGAACTTCAACATTGTCTTCGGTCTCGTTCAAGGGAAAGGTCGACGTGGAATTCAGCATTTGCATGTGTTGTACTTGCCTGGCACCGTTTTCCCTTAATTCTAGTAAATACATCGTACTGTTTGTCAAGATGTTTGTAACTGTGCAGTTTATAAGCTTCCGTCCTCCAATTGTCACGATGTCAATTTTCGGTTTTTGCAGAGCATCTGTAAAGACGTTCAATAGGTTACGTGGTATTTAATGGCGTGCATTGAAGATGTGTGTTTAGAATAATCGGAACTCGTTCAGTTTTCGGCTGCATATGCCGAAATGCTGGACGAACTCTGGTGATCAGGTAACATTTGAGAGGAAAAGGTCGAGTGCGTCCATAAGTACTGAAAGCAGTAAACGGAAGCCAGAACTGAAATAAATATTCGAGGAGGAAGAAGTAAAAGCAGGTTATATGTGAGTCCATATCAAATGGAAGGAACGCAGGTAGGCGGAGTAGAAAAGGGAATGATGTGAAAATCTGGGAAGGGATCGGTGGAAGACGTGTTGGTCTGAAGAAGAAGAGTGCGATCGTAGAAATCTGTAGAACATGGAATGAAGGGGGAACAAGAAAAAATCATGGACATATCACAAGGGCGGAAGAAGGCAACGATAACCCTCCCTTCCAACTTTCTGCTTGAATTTTCAATCCATGCAGTTCAATTTTAATCATTAATCTCTTTTGGTTGGAAACCTTCAATCATTTTCAGAAAATGGGAGTTAATTTCCTCGGCTGACATCTTATTTGTTCTAACAGTTATATCTATCAGCGGCCAATTAATCGACCAACCTACGTCGTTGGAGTGTGGGAAGAAGCCGTGATGGGTGCAGAAATCCACATGATCACAGGGGGAGCGTGCAAAATCCACAGAGACAACAACGAATGCTAAGTCAGAACTAGTATTGGTGAAATTGTAAAGCAACAGGCACTGATCTGTCTTCTCTGTCTTTCTTCCTTTCTTTCTCCTTTCATTCGTTCTTACTTTCCTCCCTTTCTTCTCCTTTTTCGTTCCCTCTTTCATTCTTTTCGTATTTCCACATCTCTTTCTTTATCATTTTTGTATTCTTGTTTTCTCTCTGACCTTATTTCTTTGCAATTTATTTTCTCTTCATCTTTTCTGTCTCCATTTTTCATATCCTTTCTCCCTTTCTCATATCGTTTCTCCCTTTGACATATACTTTCTCCCTTTCTTATATCCTTTCTTTCTTTACTTTGCCATTTTCTTATCTCCATACTTTATTTTCTCCTTCCTCATTCCTTCCTTCTTCTTTACCTTTGTTGCCTTCTATTTTCGCTGTTTTTTTATTTACCTGCATGTTTGGACTACTTTATTTAGAGGCGCCCGTAGAAAACATGTATCGTCTACTCACCTGTAACGGCTATGTACACTGGAGTACTCAGCGAAGAATTGACTGAGGACCCCGCAACTTCATTTCGAAACATACAGGTGTAATTCCCCACGTCCTGTGTGGTTAGGTTGGCCATTTGAATAACGGCAGATTTATTTCCCTCACTGAGCTCTCGATGTGCCAGATAAAAATCGTTCTTGTAAAAATCAATTCCTTGGCTTGAGTTGCGGTTCCCTATTATGCATTTAACCGTAACCGACTCTCCTTTCACAAATATGCTGTAATCTGGTACCAATATGATTGTTGGCTTTATCCCTGAATAGAAATAAAAGTATGCCGAAAACGTTAAACGAAAACTATTGTCAACATGCCTTCTTGTTTCTCCAGAGGACGCCTGCAGCCTAGCTCACAAAACAATGTTTATCATAATGAGCAATGTTCTGTCCGTACACACCTAACCTTCCACATAATCAAGGCTGAAAATTCAATGGAAATGTGAAGAAAGTTGTACTGTTTACAGGCTAACTTCGGTTGGGTAATCCCATTATGTCCTGACTTCTACAGGCGAATGGAATGTTCTTTCAGAATTTAATTTGATCCACAATGTCAGCATAACCAAGATGCAATTTCAGGAGAGAGGAGTGTGAACTTGCCAATACTGAGGAGAACGTGCATGGGAAACCGAAAGGTTAAATAAGTCACCTGGATCAAATGATCTACTCAACAGGGTTCCCTTAGACGTGGCTAAAGAGACTATAGAGGCAATAGTAATAATTTTTCAATAGTCAATGAATTCAGGCATGTATCTAGAAGACCGGAAAATTGCAGATGTCGCTCCAGTCTTCAAGAAGAGAGACAGGCAAAAGAAAGGAAACGACAGAGCAGTTAGTCTGACCTCATTGGTTGGGAAGACGTTGGATTCGATTGATGGCTTTTTGCTCAGGTTTGCGGATCAGACGAACATGGGTGGAGGAGCAGGTAGTATTAGGGAGCACGGAAGGTACAGAGGGACTTAGATAAAATAGGATAATATATAATATTATCCTATACTAATAGAGAAATATAAAACACTGAGAACATGACGTGCACAGGCCTTGAAAGTAAGTCCACATGTTTTATCAGTTCAGAGTTATGGGGAATTAAGTTATCCATGCTGGTTCGGGAACTTGATGATTGAAGGGTAAAAACTGTCCCGCAATCTGGTGGTGTGGAACCTAAATCCCCCATAAACAATGTTAAATTTGTAGAAGCTGAACTCTTACAAACTTTAAATATATGTAGACAGCTATATGGATACGAAAAGATTGGAATGATTTGCGATAAAGTCGCAGAAATGAGGTTAGCTCACAGAACCAATTTGTCGGTATGGACAAATTTGGTCGCAAATCGTATTTATGTGCTGCATAACCTGATGAGAAGCACCTTTGAGTTGGACTTACCAGAACAGACGGCACTTGCATCTTCTCCATGGTGACAGTTGTGCTGGCCCCAGAACCTGCTGCCGCAATGCCATAAGGCAGATTCATTCCCGCGACAGGCAACGTCATCTAACCATATGCGTCCTGTACCCCTTCCATAACGAGCATGCGTCGGAGCTGAAATTGCATACCCACATCCCATGGCTCTGCAGATGACCTGGGCGTCGAGTAATCCCCAATGGTCGTCGCAGATAGTCCCCCACTCATCACCGAAATAAATCTCGACCCTTCCGGTACAGCGATTGCTTCCATTCACCAGACGTTGCTGCATATTTTCTGATTAGAACAACAAGTAACACACCACGTGATTACAGCATCAAAGCGAAATGCTATGCAAATACGCGGCGCCTGCTTGCAAGAACAGAACACTTAATCCAGGCGGCATGAGACCAGGAGATATAGTAGAAGCGTTTGGTCATTCCTCCTACCGCCATTTCATAGCGGCTGGTGTACTTTTTATTGCATGTTTGCAACGCTATTCTCTCGCGTTCTCCCTATTAACCATACTCTCCCATTCAATCAAGATCTTATCAATCTGCGTTTAATATACCCAATAGTTTCGCCTGCGCAGCCTCTGTAGCAAAACGTTTCACACATTACTCATTCCTGAATTTAATGATATCCCTCCTCATCTCAGTTAAAATAGGACGTCCCTTTTCTCTGAGATTGTGTCGGGAATCCTTTACTCTTCTAAAGGAAAATTCCTCCCTAAGCCCACTTTATTCTACCTCCATCTACAGGGGCAGATCAATACGATTTGACGTTTAGAAGTAATGGCATTTCTTCTAATATAATTGTCACGAGCTATAACACTATTTATCTGTGTCCATTCTTTGATTACATGTTTATTTTGAAAGATTAATTCTGCCCCTGTCACCACAGACTCTCATTGAACGTGACGGTTTCCTGAAACAAGGTGCCAGGGGAGGTGATGGTGGCCGATGAAATTTTTCTATATAGTTTGAATTAGTATCATCGTACACATAGATAGCGTGGGTCGAAGGAACAGTTCCAGTATATGTCCTAAATGTTAGATTCTCCATTTCTATAAGACAGTACTGAGTCATTGCAAATCGAAACTGCGCACTCGGTTCCAAGGGTCGGAAAGATTAGTCAAAAATTGGCGGCATGGAGATCTTTTCGGAAGAATTCGATATTTTTCAGGTCATGTTAAGAATATGGTTGATGTGGTCAACGTGGACTTCAGTAAAGATTTCAAGCTTTGCACACACGGGACACCAGACTAAAAGGTTAGACCCCGTTGAATTGAAGGCAATTTACCAAATTAGATCAAAATTTCCTTGGGGTAAAGGTAAAGGTCGTGACACTTTCTGCACGACAGATATAGGTGTTCGGATGTTGAAGCCTCAAGGTGTGAATATGAAAGTCGGAAATTTGTAGAGGATATGAGAAGTTACGGTACTGTTGATTGCGAATAGGGTCATATAATAGTGGTTCAAATGGGAAGCAGAGTCGAAGACTATACTTAGTTTTAAAACATGTGATCTGACGTAATATATAAAGAATAAATAAGCAATGACTGCAGATCACAAGGAATTACTGATCAAAAAGTGAAATTGGTCTTCATTCCTAATGGTACTCAGTCAGAGTCAAGACAATGCCAACATTTATTCCAGGCAGAGAGAGCTATAACCAGGAGTCATTGAATAGAGGTGTCGTGATGACAGTTTAACTAACAAATTTGAGAAATGAATTAAAATACGCATGAATGGTGGTAAGAGATACTTTGGAAACAATGGTTTATCTGGGAATTTTGGCTGCGAGACAAGTGCTGGAAACCGATTTCGTGTACCTAGGTATTTTGAGAAAATGCTGAATAAATGCATTAGAATAAAATACACTTCTATGATTCTTCGGCATTACACATGAAAATTTACAGCACAGTTCCACCCACAGTATTAGTGCCGACCATGATACCAATCCACATTATTCCTATCTGGTTATACGTTGTCATACCCCTCTCTTCTCTGACTACTCCTGTGTCTGTGTGAATTCTCCATTAACATTCCGTTAATGCATCTGCTTCTCTCATCTCCAGTCGATTATCCTCCGGTTTTCAAAGACTCTCCAAATCTATAACAGAATCAGGCTTATTATCACTGCCAGCTGGTCTGATTTATTATTTTTGGCGGCATTACAGCAGTGGAAAACATGTACATCACTGCATGTCATGGAATTAAGCAAGACTTTGACACAGAGTCTGGCCCTATGGCTCTAAAGTGCAGGGAAGGGAAGAGGAAGGTAGTAGTGATAGGGAACTCTATAGTTAGGAGGGTTAGACGGGCGATTCTGTGGACGCAGGAAAGAAACTCGGATGTTAGTTTGTCACCCAGGAGCCAGGGTCCGGGATGTTTCGGATTGCGTCCAAGATATCAGGAGAACATCAAGAGGTCGTGGTACATAGTGGTACCAATGACATAGGTAGGAAAATGGAATAGGTCCTGAACAAAGACTACAGTGCGTTAAGAAGTTGAGAAGCAGGACCGCAAAGGTAGTTATGTCGGGATCACTGCCTGTGCCACGCGACAGTGAGAATAGGAAAAGGATGAGGTGGAATATAAAGACGAGGCTGAGTGATTGGAGCAGGGGGCAGTGATTCAGATTTCTGGATCACAGAGATCTCTTTTGGGGCAGGTGTGACCTGTACAAAAAGAACGGGTTGCACCAGAGGGGACCAATATCCTGGCGGGGAGGTTTGCGAAGGCTAATGGGGAGAGTTTAAACTAGAATTGTTTGGGGTGGAAACCGAACTGAAGAGACTGGGGAAGAGGAGGCTAGCAAACAAATAGAGAAAGCTTGTAGACAGTGCGAGAGGGCGGATAGGCAGGTGATAGAGAAGGGACGCGCTCAGGCTGAAGGCTTGAGATGTGTCTATTTTAATTCAAGGAGTGTTCTGTGTTGTGAACAGTGGATGAGTTTAGAGCACGGATCAGTAATTGGAGATATGATGTGGTGGACATTACAGAGACGGATGACTCAGCGACAGGATTGGTAACTTCAAGTGGCGGGTTTTATATGTGTCAGGATGGACAGGGAGGGAGGGTAAAGAGGTGTGGGCGTTGCACTATTGATCAGGGATCGTGTCACAGCTGCAGAAAAGGTGGACGCCATGGAGGGATGGTCAACAGAGTCTCTGTGCTTGGAGGTTAGAAACAGGAAGGGGCCAATAACTTTACTGGGTGATTTTTATAGTTCGCCTAATAGTAACAGGGATATCGACGAGCAGATAGGGAAATAGATCCTCGAAAGGTGATGGAAGATTTTAATTTCCCAAATGCCTATTGGCATCTCCCTAGAACGAGGGGTTTGGATGGAGTGGAGTTTGTTAGGTGTGCTCAGGAAGGTTTCAGGACACAGTGTGTAGATAAGTCTACAGGAAGAGCGGCTGCACTTGATTTGGAATTGGGAAATGAACCTGGTCACGTTTTAGATCTCTCCGTGGGAGAGCATTTTGGAGATGGTGAGCATAATTCTATCTCCTTTGCAAAAACATTGGAAAGAGAAGGGAACAGACAAGTTAGGAAAGCGTTTAATTGGAGTACGGGGAATTACACGGCTATCAGGCAGGAAATTGGAGGCTTAAATTGGAAACAGATGTTCTCAGGGAAAATAACGGAAGAAATGTGGCAAAATATTCAGGGGATATTTGTGTAGAGTTTTGTATACGGGTCGTTCCAATAAGACCGGGAAGTTATGGTAGGGTACAGGAACCGTGGTGTGCAAAAGCCGTAATAAATCTAGTGAAGAAGAAAAGAAAAGCTTACAAAAGGTTCAGAGAGCCAGGTAATGTTAGAGATCCAGAAGATTATAAGCCTACTGGGAAGGTGCTTAAGAGAGGAAATTAGGAGAGCCAGAAGGGGTCATGAGATGGCCTTGGGGAGCAGATTTAAGGAAAAACCCCAAGGCATTCCACAAGCATATGAAGAGCAAGAGGATAAGACGTGAAAGCATAGAACCTATCAAGTGTGACAATGGGAAAGTGGGCTTGGAACCGGAGGAAATAACAGAGGTAATTAATGAATACTTTACTTCAGTATTCACTGTGGAAAAGGATCTTAATGATTGCAGTGATGACTTGCAGCAGACTGAAAAGCTTGAGCATGTAGATATTAAGAAAGACGATGTGCTGGAGCTTTTGGAAAGCATCAAGTTAGATAAGCGACAGGACTGGACGAAATGTACCTCAGGCTACTGTGGGAGGCGAGGGAGCTGATCTTTGCATCATCAATGGGGGCGGAAGAGGTTCCGGAGGATTGGAGGGTCGCGGATGTTGTTTCTTAATTCATGAAAGTGAGTAGAGACATTGATAGGGCATTGATAGGATGGGAAAGTGGACTGAGAAGTGGCATACACAGATAAGTGTGAAGTGGTTCATTTTGGAAGGTCAAATATGATGGCAGAATAAAGTAGTAATTGTAAGACTCTTGGGAATGTGGAGGAGAAGAGGGATCTTGTGGTCCGAGTCCGTAATATGCTTAAAACAGCGGCACAGGTTTACTCTGTGTTTAAGAAGGTACATGGTGTATTGGCCTTCATTAATCGGAAAACTGAATTTGTGAGCCGAGAGATAGTATTGCAGCTACATATGACCCTGGTCAGACTTCACTTGGAGTATTGTATTCAGCTCTGGTCGCCTCGCTAAAGGAAGGATGTGTAAACCATAGAAAGAGTATAAAGGAGATTCACAAGGATGTTGCCTGGATTAGGGAGCATGCCTTATCATGTCAAGTCAAGTCACTTTTTATTGTCATTTAAACCATAACTGTTGGTACAGTACATAGTGAAAATGAGAGAACGTTTTTTCAGGACCATGGTGTTACATGACAGAGTACAAAATCTAGACTGAACTACGTAAAACAAAAAGAAAACACAGAAAAAAAAACTACATTAGACTACGGACCTAACCAGGACTGCATAAAGTGCACAAATCAGTGCAGGCATTAAAATAGATAATAAACAAGACAATAGGGCAGTGAGCTGTCAGTCCAGGCTCTGGGTATTGAGGAGTCTGATAGCTTGGGGGAAGAAACTGTTACATAGTCTCGTCGTGAGACCCTGAATGCTTCGGTGCCTCTTCCCAGAGGGCAGGAAGCTGAAGAGTTTGCATGACGGGTGCGTGGGGTCTTTTATAATTCTGTTTGCTTTGCGGATGCAGTGTGTAGTGTAAATATCCGTAATAGCGGGAAGAGAGACCCCGATGATCTTCTCAACTGACCTCGCTATCAGCGGCAGGGTCTTGCGATCCGAGAGGGTGAAATTTCCGAATCCGGAGGTGATGCAGCTGGTTAGGATGCTCTCAATACAACCTCTGTAGAATGTGATGAGGACGAGGGGTGGAACATGGACTTTCCTCAGCCTTCGGAGAAAGTGACGACGTTGATGGGCTTTCTTTGCTTTGGGGCTGGTGTTGAGGGACCAGGTGAGATTCTCCGCCAAGTGAACACCAAGAAATTTGGTGCTCTTAACGATCTCCACCACGGAGCCGTCAATATTCAGCGGAGAGTGCTCGTTCCGTGCTCTCCTGAAGTAAACAGCGATCTCTCTTGATTTGTTCACATTCAGAGACAGGATGTTGGCTCTGCACCTCCTCTCTGTAAACTGACTCGTCGTTCTTGCTGATGAGACCCAGCACGGTCGTGTCATCGGTGAACTTGATGATGTGGTTCGAGCTGTGTGTTGCAACACAGTCATGGGTCAGCAGAGTGAACAGCAATGGACTGAGCACACAGCCCTGGGGTCCCCCCTGCTCGTGTGATGGTGTTGGAGGTGTTGCCTCCGATCCGGACTGACTGAGGTCTCCCAGTCAGGAAGTCTAGAATCCAGTTGCAGAGGGAGGTGTTCAGGCCCAGTACGCTCAGCTTTCCAATCAGTTTCTGAAGGATGATTGTGTTGAATGCTGAACTGAAGTCTATGAACAGCATTCGAACGTCCGTGTCGTTTTGTCCAGGTGGGTTAGGGCCAGGGGGAGGGTGATGTCAATGGTGTTGTCTGTTGAGCGCTGGGACGGTACGCAAACTGCAGGGGGTCCAATGAGGGGGGCAGCAGGGTCTTGATGTGCCTCATGACGAGAATGATGAGAACAGGTTGAGTGAACTCGGCCTTTTCTCCATGGAGCAAAGCAGGATAAGAGGTGACCTGATAAAGGTGTACAAGATGATGAGAGGCATTGATCACGTGGATAGTCAGAGGCTTTTCCCAGGGTTGAAATAGTTGCCACAAGAGGACACGGATTTAAGGTGCTGGGGAGTAGGTACAAAGGAGATGTCAGGAGTAATTTCAGGAGTAATGTCAGGAGAGTGGTAAGTGTGTGTAAGGGGCTGCCGGCAACGGCAGTGGAGATGGATACGATAGGGACTTTTAAGAGGCTTTTAGATAGGTACATGGAGCTTAGTAAAATGGAGGGCTATAAGTTAACCTAGTAATTTCTAAGGTAGGGACATGTTCGGCATAGCTCTGTGGGCCGCAGGGCCTGTATAGTGCTGTAGGTTTTCTATGTTTCTATATTTCTAAATAGATGAATAGATGATAGACGCTTACACCATTCAACTAGAGGTCATGTCACTATGGGACTTATGTTGCATATTTTTGCGACCGTATATTTTACTGCTATCGTAATTATATGTGCTCTATGTGACTTGTTCTGAATATGCTGTCTGTTGGTACTGTATTTTAATCTTTGGCCCCAGTGAAACGTTGTTACGTTTGGTTGTATTAATGTATATTGTTGAAGAACAATTATTTTTGAAAATTAAAGCTAACAGGAAATCTTAGAGCGTGATTTTTTTTCTTATTCGGTAGCAGTACCTAACACCTCCACAAGTCACTACTAAAGGTCAAAAAAATAAATAGTGCAGAAAAAAGCGGTAGTGTTTATGATTTAACGAGCCGTTAAAAATATGTAAAATATCTTGAAATATTACTGTGAAGCCAATAAGAGTAACTCTCACTTTTCGGAGATTAAAAGAATTGTACTGCTTACTCGTGATTTCGTGAGTTGTTGTGGCTTGCAAATTGACTGTGCCCTGTTTTCATCATTGAGGTCTCCAGAATTGGAAAAAAATCAATTCCCTAAACTCTTAGTATTTTTCCTTTCAGTTAGTCCTGACGAAGTGTCTCGGCCCGAAACGTCGACAGTGCTTCTCCTGAGAGATGCTACTTGGCCTGCTGTGTTCCATCAGCATTTTCTGGGTGTTTCGATTCCCTAAAACAGCATTTGCTCTGTTCTCTGCAAACCTACCATTTGTTATCCTTTAAATCAAATAACACTGCTTAGATGTAACGTAACAGCCGATAGATCACGCAATTTACATCGGATATCATAAT
Source organism: Hypanus sabinus (assembly GCF_030144855.1). NCBI lineage: Eukaryota > Metazoa > Chordata > Chondrichthyes > Myliobatiformes > Dasyatidae > Hypanus > Hypanus sabinus. The sequence continues at coordinate 19,454,999 of NC_082729.1, read as the reverse complement.
GGTGTTTTTATAATGCCGAGCAAAATCTATACTGCCTTATATACCTGCAATGGATAGCGTAAGCGCGTCGCTGAGCTTCGAGTTGTAACGTCGAACTCCCACAAGGGTCTCGTACGAACAGAAATATTCGCCTTGGTCCGCCATGCTTGTGTTCAAGATGGCAAACTCGGCATTACCACCACGCAGTGTCACTCTGGTAACTGCCACTGTTTGTCCTTTATATAATTGAAAATCTCTCGGAGTGTATTGCTTTGGAGCAGTGCACACGATGGTAAGCAGTTGACCTTGAGGATAAACTGAAAACGGATTCTTCACCGATATGGTAGGTTTCGCGGTCATATCTGAAAGGTAACATAGAGGCGATGAATATCATTACTAACATAGCATTTGAAATGAATACCCTGGCGTGATAGTTGCATTTTCATAGAAGTGTAGAACACTGAACCTGACCTTGCTCCTCAGCACGTCCAAACTGGCCAGTTGCCTACTGAGCTATGCCCATTACAGTCTAACTTTTCTTAGCCGTGTACCAGTCTAAATGTCCTTTAAACGTTGCAGTTGTTTCTATCTCTCTCAATTCTAGAAGCCCTTTCCGAATACACGACACTCTCCACGAGAAAATGTGTCCCTCTAAGCATTTCTCCCTCTTACCATGAACCTGTACGCCCTAGTGTTAGCTTTTCGTAACTTGAGAATACCCATCGTTTCCATGTCCCTCTTGATTTTATAAAGCTCGACAGCAACACGACTATGTTTCCGATGTTGCAGGAAGATCAATCCAGTCTGTCCGATCTCTTTTACAACTCAAGTCCTGGTAACATATTTGTCATTTTTTTCTATTACCAGTTGCATCCTGTGTTCCATGACGACATACCGATCTGTCTGTGTGGATGTTCTAGCCCTCCTGTAGCTTACTGTATCCCAAATAACAGTTATTGTTTTAACCATTACAAATTAAGCTGCATGAATGTACAGTAAGTTGTGATACAACTAAAAGTAGAGGGATGTCTGGGTCGTGACAGTGAGATAGAATATGTTAAAGAGGTGCAGCGGAATTTGACAATAGGGGTGGAGGACGTGAACCTGATGAGTTAAATCATTTGTCTTCGTTTGCAACACATAAAGATGAACTATGAAAGGCGGATCGATAGCTCTTTTTTTTAATTTCAGTCCAGCTTTCTGTATGTCGGATTAAAAGTCCCAGCAAACCCCTGGGAGAAATGTGATCTAGTTGACTTTGACCGTGAGATATTGTTGGTTTCAACATTTCAGAAGCTGGTGATCTCCTGGGATTTTCACTCACAGCGGTCTCTAATGTTTACAAAACAAATGTGAAAATCAAATAAAAAAGAAACAGTGTGTGGCAGTTGCGTAATTGAGGGTGGTCATGCACACGTTTGAAAATCTAATAGTTTCAGGAGGTTCCTACTAATGTTGGCACCGGGAGTAATTCAGGCCTTCCAGGATTAGCAACAACATTTAACAGGTCGAATGAATATTGAAGGCCATTAAAAGGACGAGATATTTCCACTTAGCTAACAATAAAGAAGCAGCAAAGCAGTCGCATATGCAGCATCTTGCCAAAGGACTTATAAAAATCTAAGCACACAATATCCAGCGATTCTCCTTTGTCTGTCCTGCCTGATATTTCCTCAGAGAATCCCAAAAGATTTGTTAACATGTGAAAGCAATAGTAAGAAGAATGCAACCAGATACTCACTTGATACAGATATCTTCACCCGGTCGCTATGCGTTGACGAGTACAGCCGACTACCAATTGAAACTTTGAACATGCAGGTAAAGAAGGACTCTTGAAAACTGTCTATTTTTTCAACGTTTAGTATCCCGTTGGAAGCTGCAGACGGCCCTACTGAGACGACGGGCCCAGATTCGCCGACTTTGTAGAGGTAAAACGTTATCTCTCCGAACATGCTGGACGCAGAGCAACGGAATTTCACGTCTTCACCTGGCACAAATTCGGTGGACGCTCTCAGCACAGAAATAGACGGTCGCTGCAGTTCCTCTGCATTGAAGAGAAATCAGTGATTTATCGCATCAAGTAAGTCGCCAATCTCAATTCGGCCTAGAGCTGCTCCCTGTTCGCATCAGTAACAGCAGTAGGTTAAGCAGTCGCAGCGAGTCCTCACTTACCCGTTTAATCAATTATATTGACACGAATGAATATTGCACTATTGGCATGGCCCTGTTGTAAGTTCCCTTGTGCATGTTATTTCTTCGGACAACGTTACCACGCATCCAATTTCGCGGTGCCTTAACATCCCCGCCATTAACTCCCGCTCATCAAACATCCTTGCAGTTCTGATTCACACTTGCACTCGTCTTAAACGGTACCTTCATATAAACCGTAGCCCTGAACCTAACCTCTAACCTCTGAACTCCGGCACCATATCCACCTACACAACTGTTTCTTCATTGATACTAATTGTACCTGTTTCAACCACTTTTTGCAGTAGCGACTTCCATGCATTCACCACATTTACGTGAAAAGTATCACGTCAGTTTACTTTCACATCTTTCCAGTCTCAACACAAATCTATGCTCCCTCGATTAAACCTCCCCCACCCTGGAGTAAATACTTTTAACATCGCGTTTATCTATGTATTACATAATTTTGAGCACCTCTTTAATGTCGCCGCTAATTCATCGACTTTCCAAAGAAAAAAAATTATTCAATCTTGCCAAGCTCCCCCTCCAACTATGCTAGCCCCATTAGCATCCAATTAGATATTTTCGGCACTCCTGTTTAACCGCATGATTTCTATAACACAGTGAGCAAAACTGTGCACAGTAATGCAGGTGTGGCTTCGCCAGTGTCAAATCTCAAGTCCTACACTCATATCTTGAGAGAAGACGACCAGTGTGCTAAACACAGTTTTCACCGCCGTTTGTCTCCGTTACACCGCTCACAGGAGTGCATTTGGTTGATCGAGTATATGCCGCCTATCCAGCAATTCTATCGCCTTTCCCTTGTGTATTTTCTCATAAATCTCCACGCCGGCAGAAAACCAGCGCACTCCAGGGAAACAAGGAGAATGGTGTCAATTTCCACGAGAAGGTAGCAGAGCTAATAAATCAATCCCAGGTCACTGGAGCTGGGAAGCGTTAATTAATTGAAACACCGCCCACCCTGCAACGATCAACATATCCACGGGATGCAAAGGTCTATCCGATAAATGCGAAAGGAAGTTAATTTACATACCTGTCACTGTCACAGGCACAGAGTCACTCTCCGTTGAGTTGTATAGTTCTCCCGATCTTTTCAGCTGGTATGAGCAGCTATAGTTTCCGTTCTCCGAGCGAGTGACGTTAGCGATGGAAAACGTCACAGAGAATCCCGGGGAGGTCTTGTACATCACCGGTTGATTTCTACCGACCTTCCACAGCAGGAATATTGCCCCCATAAAAGTGGGAGAGGCCGTACATCGAATGCTAACGTATTCTCCGAGTGAATACTGGGTGGGCTCTCGGAACATCTGAATAGTCGGTTTACTTGGTTTTTCTGCCGTGTTTGCAGCGTTTCAAAAATGAAAGGAACGAGATATAAGTAATAAAGAAACTATGTCAGATCAATACAACTTAAGGATACAGCGGCATGCGTACAATTTTCCCTCCTGTGGTTCGAGCAGAACTTCCTGAGCCAGCTAAACATTTTTTTTCGGGTTCCATCATCAAATTTACTTTCCTTGTCTATTTTTCAAACATTTTGACCTCTATATGACTCGATTTAATTTCCAATTTAAAAACGTTGTGCTTAAGATTTATTTAAGAGAAATATTTAAGACTGGGAAGTGTGTGAAGCACGCCGTATGTTTAGTTCAAGCATCGAACTGAAATTTTACCTTTACTTAGGCCCTAAATAAAGGAATTGCTTCTCGTTTTTAATGAGCGCATTCATTCAAAATTCCATGTAAATGAAGATTGTTTTATTGCAAGGCACTTAAAGCATGCTCGAGTGCAGAGTGTGTATTATTGGAGAAATGAACTCCCTTTCTACGAATGCAACATAGTAATATAAACAACAGTAGTCACAATATTGCAACTAGCAGTTTGGATGCCGCTCAATCCCGGCCAGCTGTACCATTTGTGTCGAATTCAACGTTCTACCTATCAACGCACGGTGGCACTCTCTCACAATGCCTGGCTGCTCGTCTTTGTCTACAATAATAACACCAGCGGTTAAAACTGAAGGAGGTTCATTGAAAGAAGCACAGATGTGCACTAACTTGCAATGAATGATCAGAAGGATTGGCCCTTACTGATGAGAACTTGGGTTGTGACTTACCTATCACGGTAACCTTGATTCTGTCGCTCACTGTAGAATTGTACCACTTCCCATGTCTCTGTAATTGGTACATGCAAATATAGTATCCGGAGTGAGTCATATTTATATCTTTCACAGAGAAGGTGACATTCGCGTACTCAGCGTCAGCAATCATGGAAAGCAACCATTCAGGTTCGTCAACTTTTTTCAGGTGAAACGTTCCCCCTTTAAGGTATCTTGGCGAAGCGCATTGTATTTTTACCGTCTCTCCTTGAGCAAAAATGTTGGATGGTCGTAAAAGATCAATTTCCGGACGCTGTGGATTATCTGGTACAAAGGGAAAATGAAGCATAGAACTGTTTTGAGATATTGTGTGCGGTTCTCGTTGATTCCTTTTACAAGAAAGATGTTGCGCTTTTGGAACCGGCGCACCAGGACATTCACAAACATGCTGTCCGGATTATGGAGTAATATCTAAAAGGGGAGTTTAAACTAAGTATGATTCTCTTCTCTTCCTCACAGGGAACTGAGGTGAGACCTGGTAAAATATTATGAGATTCACAGACAGGGTAGGTAGTCAGAGTCGATTTCTCGGGGAAGAAACATAAAGTACTGGCGGGCATAGTTTTAAGACCAGATAGGAGCAGAATTAAAAGGAATTAGACGGGTATGCGTTTGTCTTACACATGAATTGGTAGATGATTGGATTGTGGTGGCATTGGCAGATCTGGAAGCAGCCGCATTTAAAAATTGCTCAGGCGGATGTGCTAACATGCATGGATGTGGATCAATGCTGGTAATCAGGTTTAGTTTAATCTGACGTCATGGCCTAAGAGTGTAATCCTATGCTGTGCTACTCAATGTTCTATAGAGACTGGGACCGAATTCAGATCAAAAATCTCACATATCGGAAATTGGGCCATCTCTGATCGCAAGACCCTACCGCGGATAGTAAAGTCAGCTGAGAAGATCATCGGGGTCTCTTCCTGCCATTACGGATATTTACACTACAGGCAGTATCGACAAAGCAAACAGCATTATGGAGGACCCCACGCACCCCTCATACAAAGACTTCTCTCTCCTGCCGTCTGGGAAAAGGCACCAAAGCACTCGGGCATTCACGACCAGACTACGTAACAGTTTCTACCCCCAAGCTATCAGACTCCTCAATACCCAAAGCCTGGACTGACACTTTACTGCCCTGTTGTCTTATTTATTATTTATTATAATCTCTGCACTGTTTTTTGCACTTTATGCAGCCCTGGGTAGGTCCGTAGTCTAATGTAGTTTTTTTTCTGCGTTATTTTAATGTAGTTCGGTCTAGTTTTTGTACTGTGTCACCATGCTCCTGAAAAAACGTTGTCTCATTTTTACTATGTACTGTATCAGCGGTTATGGTCGAAATAAAAATAAAAGTGGCTTGACTTGACTCGACACAAAATACGGAAAAAGAGGATAGTCAACGTTTCAGAATGAGACCCTTCATCGGGACTCAGGTTGAAGGCCACATCCTGCTGCAAATTTCCTAATTAAGTAGATATTTAAGTTCAATTTAGAACTGTAGCTGTATCTGTTTCGAACACCACTTGTGCAACTCATTTCAGATATTAACCACTCTTCGACAAAAGAACAACCGCTCAGGTTTCAGCCTCGCTGGGAAAAATGCGTCCCTCAGATCGTACTTTAGTCCCTCGATTCTCTCCTTAAACATGTGCAGGCTTGGTCTGCCCTCATCGGCTCTTCAAAAAAAAACTATCTGGCCTACCTATACCTCTCAGAGTGTCATAAGCTATTGTACATTGGTGGTTAAATGGCCAGTTTATGAAAATGTTATTTCCTTTCTTCAACTAAATGCCTCTTCCTAATTTCTCCCCGCTAACACTAGCATGGCTTCTTTCATTCATTATCCTCATGATTGTCCTCTGAGAAGGAAACCTAGTTTCCCTTTTCATAGATCCTACCTAGGCTGCACATTTTTTTATTATTATTTCCCAGTACTTTCTGTTTTACTTGCGGATTTTCACATTTATTTCAAAGTATAGATCGTCCTGTACTTCAGCCTCCATGGGTCAGGCACCTACCACTGTCCAAACCCTGGGGCAAAACATCAAATTGCAGCAGGGCGACAGAAAGCAGTGGCCACTTTATTAGGTATACCTGCTTGTTAATGCAGATATATAATCAGCCAATCAAGTAGCAGCAACTTAATCCATAAAGCAATACAGGCATGGTCTAGAGTTTCAGTTGTTGTTCAGACCATACATCAGAACGGGGAAGAAATGTGTTTTAATTATCTTAGAACATGGAGTGATTGTAGGTGCCAGTCGGGGTGGTTCTGTTATCTCAGAAGCTGCTGATCAAAATCAGGTTTATTATCACCGGCATGTGAGGTGAAATGTGTTAACTTAGCAGCAGCAATTCATAATCTAGCAGAGAGAGAAAATAAATCGATAACATAAAACGTAATAATAAATAAACAAGTAAATCAATTACGTATATTGAATAGGTTTTAAAATATGTAAAAACAGAAATATACAGAAATACTGCATATTAAAAAACTGGGGTAGTGTCCAAAGCTTCAATGTCCATCTGGGAGTCGGATGGCAGAGGGGAAGAAACTGTTCCTGAATCGCTGATTGTGTGCCTTCAGGCTTCTGTACCTCCTGTCCGATGGTAACAGTGAGAAAATGGCATGTCCTGGGTGCTGGACGTCCTTAATAATGGACGCTGCCTTTCTGAGACACACTCCAGAAAGATGTCCTGGATACTTCGTAGGATAGTGCCCATAATGGAGCTGACTAGATTTATAACCTTCTGCAGCTACTTTCGGTCCTGTGCAGTAGCCTATCCATACCAGACAGTATTGCAGCCTGTCAGAACGCTCTCCACGGTGCAAATATAAAAGTTTTTGAGTGTATTTGTTGGCATACCAAATCTCTTCAAACTCCTAATAAAGTGTAGCCGGTCACTTGTCTTCTTTATAACTACATCGGTATGTTGGGACCAGGTTAGATCCTCAGAGACCTTGACGCCTAGGACCATGAAGCTGCTCACTCTCTCTACTTCTGATCCCTCCGATATGCTCCTTCGTCTCACCGTTCCTGAAGTCCACAATCAGCTCATTCGTCTTACTGACGTTGAGTGCCAGTTTGTTGCTGCAGCACCATTCCACTAGTTGGCATATTTCTCTCCTTTACGCCCTCTCGTCACCACCTGAGATTCTCGAAACAATGGCTGTATCGTCAGCAAATTTATAGATGGTATTTGAGCTATGCCTAGCCACAGAGTAATGTGGATACAGGGAGAACAGTGGACTACGCACACACCCCAGTGTTGATCTTCAGCAGCGAGGAGGATATGTTATCACCAGTCCACACAGACTGTAGTCTTCCGGTATTGGAGAGTGCGGTACAGAGGCCCAGGTTCTGCAATTTCTCACTCAGGATTGTGGGAATGTTGGTATTAAATGCTGAGGTATAGTCGATGAACAGCATCCTGACGTTGGAGTTTGTGTTGTCCAGATGCTCTAAAGCCGCGTGGTGAGCCATTCACATTGATCTGCTATTGGCCTATTGTGCCGATAAGCAAATTACAATGGGTCCAGGTCCTTGCTGAGTCAGGTGTTCAGTCTAGTCATAATCAATCTCTCAAAGCATTTCGTCACGGTCGATGTGAGTACTACCTACCGAAAGTCATTGAGACAGCCCACATTATTCTTCTTTGGCACTCGTATAATTGTTGCCTTTTTTGAAGCAAGTAGGAACTTCTGCCCGTAGCAGTGAGAGGTTGAAATGTCCTTGAATACTCCCGCTAATTGGATGGCACAGATTTTCAGAGCCTTATCAGGTACACCATCGAGACCTTCTGCCTTGCCAGGGTTCACTCTCTTTAAAGACAGTCAGGCATCGGCCTCTGAGATGGAGACCACAGGTTCCTCAGGTGCAGCAAGGATCTTCCCAATTGTCGTTCTGTTCTCCCTTTCAAAGCGTGCATAGAAAGTGTTGGGTTCATCTGGTAGTGAGGCATCGCTGTCATTCATACTATTGGGTTTCGCTCTGTAGGACGCAGCTCTAGAGTTGTCGTGCATCTATTATTGCCTCCAACTTCGTTCGAAAGTGTTTCTTCGACCTGGTCATTACCCGCCGCAAATTATACCTGGTTTTCTGGTACAGCCTTGGGTTGCCAGACATGAATGCCACAGATTTAGTCTTCAGCAAAATCACGTACTCCTGGTTCACCCACGGCTTTTGATTTGGGAATGTACAATAAGTCTTTGTAGGCACACACTCATGCACACAGGTTTTAAAGAGATGAATCCCAGAATACAATCCAGCCCACAGATTCAAAGCATTCCTGTAGGCACTCCTGTAGGCTTTCCTTGTCCAAATGTTCTTGGCCTCACTGCAGGTCCTGCACTCTTCAGTCTCTGCCTATACTCGGGAGTAGAAGTACAGCTAGGTGATCAGTCTTCCCGAAGTGAGGCCTGGAATAGCACGGTAGGCATTCTTGATGATGGTGTAGCAATGGTCTAGTGTGTTCTTTCCTAAGGTATTGCAAGTGATCTCTTGATGGTAATTGCTTAGTAATTTTTTTTCAGACAGGCCTTATTAAATTCTCCCAAAACGATGGTGGAGGAGTTAGGATGCGCTGTTTCGTGCATGTTGATTCCGTTTCTCACATCTGAAGTTTGCATGACATTGGCCTGAGATGGAATGTAAACTGTTACCGAAATGACCCCAGAGAACTCCCGTAGTAGGTAAAAAGGGCGATACTTTACTGCGAAATATTCACTGCTAGGTTTCCTACAATTTTCACGCACGAAGGTTTTACAGTTTACAGAGAACGGTGCAAAGGAAAAAGTAGTGTTCTGCGATTCTGTGAGCAAAAGCGCCTGGCCAATGATAGAACTTAGAAGAGAATGGCCAGGCTAGTCAAGCTTTCAGGAAGGCCAATATGACTCAAATAAGCAATCATTACAACAGTGCGTACAGCAGAGCATCTCTCATCTGTCCAATCTTGAAGTGGATGGGCTATAGCAGCAGAAGACCGTGAACATGCTCTCAGTGGCTACTTTATTTGCAACAGCAGGTACCTAATAAAGCGGCCAGTTACTTTATATTCACACTTGAACATGTTCAGATGACGATTGAAGCCCTGCCGCTAGACAGTGTTTATCAAACTGTAAGACATGTATTCATATAAAATTGTTTACTCCTCCCCGTCCAAGTGTCACTCAAATGTTCTGGTTGTTCAAGCCACTTCCGCATTTTTTGGGTTTCTTCTACGTAAGCACCACTTTCTGCGTGTGCGTGCTCTCCTACAAATCTTTCCGCTCTCCCCTTAGGACAATATCACCCACACCTTGATTCCACACACCTGATATTTAAAAATATTAGTGCATTCACCCTCAAGGTTTTATACACCTCAAAATGGTCTCCCCTCAGCTTTCTACGCTCTCACTAAATATGTTCTAGCCTGCACCAAGCAGAATCGGGGTGAGTGGCCGTTATCCATTCACTCCAATCACTTTCTGGAGTATGAGCAAATCTTTCGAAGCACCTCATGGCTGGGTCAACTCTCGGCTATTGCATCTGAGGTGGGAAGGAGACAAGGCATGCGGAAATTCCACTTTCCCGCCCAGCTGAAAACTGCTGCAGCCCAGTGGCAGCTAGTAAATCCACCCCATCCCACCTGCCGGTTTCTCGTCCTTAAGTCCTCTCTGGACATAAACAGAGAATTCCTAACTTGGAGCGAAGGTGCCCTATAAGTACAGTAATAAGTAAGTAATTCGAAAAGTTTCTTATGGGTAATTTGAATGGCTGAATGCTAAATTAGATCATCGTAGGATAACTTAGTCTATAACATACTCGCATGGAATCCTATCCATAATTCCAAACAGAGTGGCGTCTCCTGCCACCCAGATATTTAGCAAACCAGCTCACGCCAATGATATCTAAAGCTGGCTAATGAATTCCTGAAAAGTTCAATGAAATCAACATTGCAATTCTCACCAATACCGTTCCAAGATTTTCCAGTCACAACGAATTCAATCCAAATGTTAAAAAAGATGTTAAGATTTTCAGTTATCTTTAAACCTTTGTATGTTTTGGACTTGACACATATCCACCATGATTACCTGAACAAAAAACACCAGCATCGTTTCGCTCACGACAAATTCTAGGATTGATCGATTGCACTGGACACGACCACAGATATGACTCAGATCCGGTGCATTGCACTTGATCGAATATAATTGGCCCGCTCCCTTCTCCAAAATAGCCAGCGGTGGCGACTGACCGGCTGAATCCACATCCAAGCTGTTCGCAAACAACATTTGCGTCGAGGATGTCCCAACCCGAAGAACAGATCGTTCCCCACGAGCCGTTGTAGTAACCTTCCACTCTCCCAGAACATGAATCGGGTCCACCAACCAGTCGAAGTTTCGAATTTTCTGTGAAAAAGAGTCAAATGCAAAATTTCTGAATAAACTTTGGAAGTCGCTGTTGGCCGGACATCAGAACTATACTGTTCCCCGATGACGACTGCCATTATGAGACAATCAAAGGAAACTTTCGTTGTGCTTGCCAACAGTTGAAATGTCTTTTACGAAATTGCATGCATTTTAAGTTCCGTGGAGAGTTGTAGGTAAAGATTACTTTCCTTTTATACAGACTGTGAGTCGAAGAAAGGAATACTAGGTTTCGTACTGGAGGCAAATATATTAGAGGCTTTCAGCAGCCTCGGCAGAGGCATGAGCATGTTTAGAATGGGGGGGGGGGAAGATGGGTATTGTGTGGACAGAAGGGAGTAATAGATTTAAGTGTTAATTCTTAGCTTAAAAGGTTCCAGATAGTGTCGACGTTCAAATGGCTTTTTCAAGGGATATACTGTTACATAGAAACATAGAAAAACTACAGCATAGTACCGGCCCTTCGGCCCACCATGCCGTGCCGAACATGTACTAATTTTAGAAATTACCTAGGGTTACCCATAGCCCTCTACTTTTCTAAGTTCCGTGTACCTGTACAGGACTCTCTTTAAAAAAAAAACCCTATCGTATCCACCTCTACTACCATCGCCAGCAGCACATTCCACACACTCAAAACTCTGGGCGTAAAAAACATACCCCTGACATCTCCTCTGTACCTGCTTCCAAGCACTTTAAAACTGTGCCCTTCCGTGATAGCAATTACTGGCCTGAGAAGAAGCCTCTGACTCTCCACACGATTAATGCCTCTCATCATCTTGTACACCTCTATCAAGTCGCCTCTCATCCTCCGTCGCTCCAGGGAGAAAAGGACAAGTTCACTCAACCTACTTTTTTATGCTATGTTTCCCAATCCAGGTAACATCCTTGTAAAGCTCGTCTGCACCGTTTCTATAGATTCCACATCCCTCTTGTGACCAAGAATGAGCACAGTACTCTAAGTGGGGTCTGACCAGGGTTTTATGTAGCTGTAACAATACCTCCTTGTTCTTAACCTCAACCCACGGTTTTGAAGGCCAATGTACCGTTTGCCTTCTTAATCACAGAGTCAACATGTGCAGCAGCTTTGAGTGTCCTATGGATTCAGAACCCAAGATCCCTCTGATCCTCCGCTCTGCCAAGAGTCTTACCATTAATACTATATTCTGCCATCATATCTTACCTACCAAAACGAAGCACCTCACACTTACGTGGGTTGAACTCATATGCCACTTCTCAGCCCAGTTTATCATCCTATCGCTGTCCGGCTGTAACCTCTGACGGCCCTCCACACTAACTACAACACCCCCAGCCTTTGTGTCATCAGAAAATTTACTAACCCATCCCTCCACTTCCTCATCCAGTTCATTTATAAAAATAATGTTCTATCTGCGATGTTGTAATCTATTCTCGCATACGTTCCAGGAGGGTTCAGTTCGAACGATCAATGATTGAGCACGTCAGTGAAATACTTGAGGACTGCGGAGCGTGTAGGAGAAATGCATGTAGACACAACGCGAACGTGCAAGCTCCAAACCGCCGTGCCGTGGATGTTCTCCTGTGATTTGTTGTGCGGGAATTGGAACAGAAAATGCATTTAGTTATCGTATGTATCAGCTACGATTTTATTGAACACCGGGAACATCATTTAAGAAGCACTTGAATAGGTACACAGAGGGGCGGATGGTAAGGACCAATGTGTGAACTTGGGATTAGATGGGCGGATGCCATGATCTGCATAGACTCGATGAGCTAAAGATCCAGTATTCGTGTTCTATTGTTCTGTCAAAGAAGAGCATGAACAGGCAGGCAATGTTTTGACAGTGCGTTCGATTCACATTACCGCGGTGATTGATAAGTTCGTGGCCTAAGATAGAAGGAGTCAATTTTAGAAAACCTAGCACATGTATTTTTCAACATAGCCCGCTCCTACATTTACACACTTAGTCCAGCAGTCGTGGAGCATACTGATCCCTTTTTTGTAGAAGTCGGCGTCTTGGAACTCCAGAGGTGGTCCACGGCAGGGGTGAATGATAAGTTCGTGGCCTAAGGTAAAAGGAGATGTTATTAACTTCAAACTTTCTGCGTAATCACTCCAAGAGCTGAACTGCACGTGCGTGTAACGAGAGCCGACCTCTGCAAAGAAGGGATCTGTTTGCTCCACGACCGCTGGAATAAGGGTGTAAATGTAGCAGGGGACTATGTTGAAAAATAAATGTGCTAGATTTCCTAAAATTGACTCCTTCTACCTTAGGCCACAAACTTATCAATCACCCCTCGTATATCTGCACAGATGTCGTTAACCAAAGGATCTGTTTTTGTGCCCTTCTGTTTCGTGTTATGTCACCTAAAAACATATAAGTCAATGTTGGTTGTATCGTTAATAAATATTTCAAATTCCTCTGAGAAAATCAAGCAGAAAAATATTTGAAAGATATTTATATTTATAGATTAATCTATCAAGTGGCATATGAGAACATTTATTTTCCGTGATGAAAACATTTAACACTCGCAGCCTGAAAGCTATTAGTTCGGGACAACATTGAGGGTCACGGGTTCTCTTTGTGTGATGTGCTGTTCTAGGCCTGATGTTATCTGCAGAATGCACATCTTATCGTCCTTTAATTATAGTGTTTGATTTTCATATTTCCTATTCTAAGATATGATTGATGAGTCGATATTGTTTTACGGCTTAACATTGGCAAGGACCTGATAGTAGCCATGAAGTGTGTAGACCAAAACGTTGGCTTCAGATTGCAAGACTAATGACTCGTTGGCCCTATAGTTACTACCCACCTGCTCCCCAGATGCACCTGAAGACAACTTGTATCGCTCGACTAAAATACTCAGTCTCTTCCACATCACCCACAATAGCAGCCGTGAGCGAAATGAAGGGAAGAAAACTTGTAACAAGACACTTAGAAGCTCATGCACATTGTTCATAGTGTAATTCTAAAACAGGATAGGGAGGGGAAAGGAGCTGCGTTGTAAGTATTCCTTACCCATAATAGTAACATCCCTTGGTATGCTGTTTGCGGACTGGAAGACGATCTCTGACACTTCTATTTGATAGTTACACCAATAGGTACCTTCATGGGTTTTGTTAGCATTGGAGATATTAAAAGTCACCTCGCGAAATCTCTCGGTAATCTGCCGGGACATGATTGGATCTTCTTCTCCCTTCTTGTAGAGAAATACTTTGGAAGCTTTATATAGAAAGTGAACGCTGCATACAATCTCAATGGTGTCGCCTTTGAAGAAAACACCGTTTTTCCTTACGTTAGAGATCGGTTTTGGCGGTTCCGCTGTGAATTGAAGAATTAAAAACTAGTTTACCAGAAAAAAACATAATCAACAGCAGTGTCGGTAATAAAACATAAAACAACATATTGGCCTGTTCCTCTCTATGGCAATATCAGAGCTGCCATCGCGGATTTTGACACGAAGTGCTCGTTCTACCCTGTTTAGCCATTCTTGATTCTACGAATCAAACACGGTTATTGCAAGATCTTGACATGATTTAAGGCCTCGAATGCAGCGAAACTGGAGGGTGCTGCAGATACATTCAATTTCAAATGAAAAGATGAGGGCAATTCTCTTAATGGCATATTAAGCAATGCAGTCAAGAGAAAAAATCACAGGTAATGCTGAAGACAATCAGCCGATGAGGCCCGTAACATCGACTCTTTATTCATTTTCATAAATGTTGTCTGACCTGCTGAGTCCGGCCGGCATGTTGAGTGTGTTACCTAGGTGATCTATAGGTGTCATTCATATATTGGGGGGACCATGACTCAGCAAAGCTGCAATATAACTTCCAGACACTTAAATTCAATGATTTAAATACAGGCACCTCATGCGGTTTCCTTACAACGCAATCGCCCTGGGAAGATTCTTTCGCTCAGCTGTAGGCTTGCACCCCAAGATATCCCTGCAGATCAACCGTTAGCGTCTTGTAATCAACAATGTCCTATCCCTACGCATTCATTCTCCAAAGTGCAGCACTTCGTATTTTGCTGGATTGAATTTCATTTTCCATTTTCCATCCCATATCTGCAACAGATATACATACCGCTCTAGCATTGTCAGTACTCTACAATATTCCCAACAAAATCATTCATTGTATCGTCTCATAACTCACATACTTGTCCATCTGCATCATCATTCAGATCATAGTGACATATTAGCGTCGATTCTTTCCATCTTACTCTTCCGAATCAGTTTCCCATGAGGGACCTTACGAAATTACTAACTAAAATCCATATATTCAACAGTTACAGCTCCACCTTCATCAGTTGCCTCCCCCACCATGTCCAACAAAATAGGCAAGGCAGTAAGATGAGATTTGCCTACGCAAAGCTATTTTACTTTCACAAGATATACTAAATTCTCATATATTTTAACCTATGGAATGCCTAGCAGAGTTGTCAGACTCACTGGTGTATAGTTTCCAGGTTTATTTCTATTTTCCGTCTAGAACAATTAAACAATATTATGGTAACTGATCGCCAGCTCTCAGAGCTCGGACATGTAGCTAAATAGACACGAACATCTTTGTCAAATCCCCACGTATCTCAACATTTGCCTGTTTCAAAAATCCTGTGATATATCCCATTTGGCCCAAGGAACGTATCCAACTTGATGTCATTTATGAAAAACACTTCTATCTCTTTCTCAATCTCAAAATTCCCTAGTATATTTCTAAATGGAACGTTCCAAATGGATCTCCCTATTCTCTGCATTTTTCTCCTTGGTTAAGCATAAATATTATTTCGTAATTCACGCATACTTTCCAGCTACAAGCACAGTTCTTTAATTAGCAGTTGTGGTCAACCCCTCTCCCTAATTACTGGTTTGCTCTTGAATGCCATAATAATCACTTTTAAGAATTCTTATGGTTCCTGTGATCTTGAGTTTCATTTTAGCTTCTTGATAGCTTCGCAATAGCCCTCAAGATCTTCGTTACCTGGTACCTTCCTAAACCTCCCATGCGTTCCCCTTTTCCTGGACAAAATTCTCGATGCATCTCGTCATCCCCGGTTCTGCTGCCTTGCCACCTTTGTCCTTCCTTACTGGAAAATATTTGTTAACTATTCCGTGCAATTGGTCTTTAAAGCCCCTCCACATGTATACTTGCCCTACGAAAAGGCTATTCCTAATTAATATTTGCTCATTCCTTGTTGATACTCCAGTAATTTGCACCTCTGCAATTTAATACTATCATGCAAGGTCCATATATATCCTTATATATAATCATTCAACTATATAAGCATAAGGGTATCTCTAAGAAATGTACGACGCGCTGTGGCCGATAGCGTTTAATCTGGGCAGCCGTGACGTGTTGCACTTTGGGAGGTCAGTTCCAGTTACCCTTTCTCATTCGAGAACAGTGCTGCAGCCCTGGATGTGTTTGTGGGTACCCTCTGCAGACGCGCACGAATCCTCTGACATTCCACTTTCCTCCCATATGGCAACCTCATGTAGTTTTATGCTCTCAGTAGTCCTTATTGTGTAGGTGAGTGATAGAATCTGAACGGAGTTGCTGTGATAGTGTGAAAATAAAACAAGATAATATAGCATAATTCCACAGTTAATGACGGAGTGAAATCGGGGGGTGGGGGGGGGGGGAGTACCTGTTTATTCTTTGTGCTAAATGAATGCATGACCTAATTGTTTTTCTAGTTTTACGTACGATTTACATATTACGCTCCGAAGTGAAATCATTCGACCCATTATATACAAACAGAGACCAGTTTATTAGATACAACAATACACCTGCTCATAAATGCATGCGCCTAATTAGCCAGTCAATGGCAGCAAAGCCATGCATAAAAAACATGGAGTCCTGATCACCACGTTCTCTTGTTTTTCAGACCAAGCTTCAAAATGGGGAAGGAATGTGATCTTAGGGACTTTGACAGTATAATGATAGTTAGTGTCAAATGGGATTGTTTGAGTATTTGAGAAACTGGTGATCTCCTGGGATGTCCAGGTGTAACAGTCTCTAGGGCTTGCAGAGAATGGAGCGAAAATCAAAAGTCATAAGCAGCATGCAAGGTCAGGATTGGCCTGCAAGTCTAAAGTCGTGAAGTGGATATACTCTTTAAAACACCGTTGTTGTGCGTCAATCATCAGCAAGATACCGTGCCAACTGAGACAATATATATGGGTTCTTACCTACACAGGCGACACTGGCGCTTGTCGTGCCTGAGCAAGTAAGGCCTTTAACCCATGCTCTTGCCGGACAAACCCATAGATGTTTTTCGGCGCCACCGCACCTTACAACATTCATGAATATAGGTTCAGTGACTTCACCATCATTCAGATTCGTTATTCCGTTGGGAAATCCGCAGCCCAGTTGCCGGCAGACTACCTGCGCATCTATAAGGTCCCAATTGCTGGCACAAACTGAACCCCATGTGTTGTTATAATAGACCTGGACTTTGCCCGAACAGTCGTTTGCACCATCAATCAATCGTATCTGTATGTCGTCTGTAAAGAAAATCACAAACACAAGTCACACTGGAGAATCAAATAATTATATTCTGCTGTCGGCATAATGATTGGCCTGCAGTCAAAAAGTTAGATAATCATGAGCCTACTCTAACTTCCAGTTCTCGGTTTAATTTTGTATGAAATATCCAATATTTGCCCATTTCAATGGTTAGTAATCTGTAGCCTTCAAGAATACGTCATGATGTTTGTCAAACCGACAGGATAAGGCTGTTCCTGAAAACAACCGTTCTCCGTACCCACCCCACACCTCGTTCTATCTTCTTCCCACTGAAAATAGCTCCATCTAATTAATTGTCGCATCGAGAACTGACAATGAATATCATAGAGCCGTAGATAAATAATTATATTAGCAATGCAACAGGAAAATGGGAGAAGAGGTAGAATAGCTGCCTTTGATGTCTGACTCGCCATGCAATATGATTAAGGCTAACCCGCCCTGGCCACAACTCCTTTAAAGCGCTATCTTCTTGTGTTGCTCAAATTCCTGACCTTTCAAAGAACATATATTCCCACAATAAATATCCAAATACTGCAGCCTTCATGTTGATATGGAGTTATAGAATTTTAGAGATTCGCCACCTACTGTGAGAGATTCCCATGCCTCTCAATTCCAAATGAACGCCACATTATCTTGTGACAATATTCTCACGTTCAATGCTCTCCGCCGAGTGAAACGCCGTAACCAGTGTCTAGTCGTGTCCCATTAAGGTCACAGATATTTCATTAAGATTATCCTCCGCCTTCTAAACTTCAAATAACTCAACTCATCTTTTTCACTTGCTCTTGCTAGTCACATCTATCGTCCTGGGAGTTAACTGATGGCTGTCCTCTGGATTTGTTTCCAGTATGTTTCCTTCAGGAAGGAAAAGGCAATTTTAGCTTTCATTTTAAAAACGCTAGAATATAAGAGCAAAGGTATAAAGCTGGGGCATTATTAGATATTTGTCAGACTAGATTTGGAGTATTAAGAGTATTGAAATCTATTCAATATCGAAGGGCCTATATGGAGTGGAGTTGGAGCTAATATTCCTTATAGTGGGGGAAGCTAGAACCAGAGGGCACAGCCTCAGAATGGAAGGACGTCACTTTAGAACAGAGATGAGGAGGAATTTCTTTAGCCACCTGATGGTGAATCTGTGGGAAATGATTGCCACAGAAGGCTGTGGAGGACAAGTGACTATGTATATTTAAAACGGTTGATATGTTCTTAATTAATAAGGATATCATGGATATGGGAAGAAGGATGGAGCGTGAGTTTGAGAGGGATAGTAAATCAGCCACGATGGAATGGCGGAGGAGATTCAAAGTGGCGAAAAGCTTACCTCTTCTCATGTATCTTATGCTCTTAAAACGTGGACTAAAATCGTTCATGACACTCGAAGCGTAACCAGGATAACACCACTTACGCTGTTACAATGCGTCCTGGGGTCTAACTGAAACCCTTTTGCAAGAGATGTGTAACTATAATTTACCCCACTGCTTACTTCCGGAAGGTTGATCCTCTTGGCGATTCCTTAGGGGTCATTTCACAAGGGCATATACTGTAAGAGCACTCGACTCATTTGCAAATTCTGCTGTTTTAATACTAGTCTACGTCTTGATTCCTCATAACTACACATGCCTTTACTTTCTCCAATTCAATCCATTTTTGAAAGTGCATCATTCAGTCACGAAATATGCTTATAACTGTGGTTGATGTTCCTCATCTCGACATACAAGGACACTTCGTTATTCTCACTGTCGAAGACACTCCAACTGCATTAACAGAGCAAACGCTTTACTGGGGAAAAAAATTAACGCTTTTGGCTGAAGTTTTGAATTTGGAGAGTCACAAGGGAATGAAGATGCTGGCATTTAAACCCACAAACAATCTGCTGGATGATCTCATCTAGCCTGAGATTAATTTCCTTGCAGGACTTCAGAGCAGAATAAAGAAATACAAATAGAATGAAAAGCTACACACAAACCTAATGGGTAAAAGTCCGGCCAAGGTAACAGGTCGAAGCCCTGCATCATATTTGAGACTGGGTGGCCACTATAAAAAAGAGAAGGGAAGTAGTAAGCATGAACTGGAGGTCACACCTCCTCATTCCACCGATCACATTGGACTCCTACCACACTATTCCATCTGTCCATTTAATACTGTCCCTCTCTCCTTGCCACTCTCAAACCTGATGCACGTGTTCCACGCGGAATGTCGACAATTCGGGGACCCTACATTGACTTCTTTACCTATTTCTTATTTGAGACCCTCCGTTGGTCGGGGTCGATGATGCATGTTGCGACCCAGCTGACTTAATGATACGTAAGTCAGGGCAGTACAGTATCGAGAATAAGATGCTGCACATGTAGCAGGTTCCCCCTGCCTACGCAGCTGCTGAACCCAAAGGAACGCCAGAGACCAATACGGTTTGGCACCAATGCATTCGCAGGAATTGCCAGTCAGTGTTGATCTCCATTTGGGACTGCCTTACTAACTCTATCCGAGGATTGTTCCTCGGGATTCATTCTCGAAGATTTTCTCGGATATATTCACAAGGCGACGGACGTTTAAGCTCAGTTTTCCTTCTCCTAAATGAGCAGTCAACCACGGATAACGAGCCCTATCAGCCCTAAGCGATTATTTTAAGGTACCATTAGCCCATCATTTACCACTTCTCCTGTCAGTAGAAGCAGCTCCATAGGGCTTAAATGCTAAGCCATACGTGAAGGCCAGGAGTTGAAATTAGTTGTCAGAAACTATTTTAGAGGTAAAATACTGATAGCATTTGGTAGGCATTAGTAGCTTATCCCCACTATCACCCCAGCAACAACAACCATGAGGGACTGATATAATAACCATAATAATAATAATAATAATAATAATAATAATAATAATAATAATAATAATAATAATAATAATAATAATAATAATAATAATAATAATAATAATAATAATAATAATAACAACAATTTTCTCAGGTCAAGCTGGTAAAACCTGAGGTTCTGACGTAGCCAAGCACGCTAATTTGTCAATTGCTAGGAACTTTCGGACTATTCTAATAGTGTTTAGTGTTTTGTGGTTTTCTGGAGATTTATGTAAATAATAATGTAGAGGTCCAAACTTTAAATGTTATTGTTCAGAGACTTTGGGATGTTACCAGTTGTAGATAGTACTATTTGGACAATGTATATCCTGTTCAAGTATCTCAGTCTTTCAAATTCCTCTTTTAATTCAACGTGTTTCTGGTGTTTCCACTTATTGATTTCCGTTGACTATGTGTCTTTGAAATGGCGATATCATCTAACTGCCTTTCTTTTGCTTGTTTATCCCATAATATCATATCTGACCGCTTATTATCGGTTGTCCCACTTGGAATAATGCATTGGTCGTAATATTACTTACAGGACTGTAACTTTAAAACTGGATGAGGCTTGCATTTATGGTAAGATATGTTGACTTCTTATGAGTTTGTACTTTAAATCAAGATTTTGTTAAATGATGCTTGCCACTTAATTCTGTCTCCGTAAGTAATCAGATTGAATTAAGATGCTGCAGGATTTTGAAATGCATTGGATAGTTTCTAGTTTTTCTTGGCATGTCTGCATTATCGTTTTGAATTTCTTTGTCTTTTATTGTGCATTTTTGGTATTTTTGTGTGTTATCCACACGATCCTGTATTCACATAAGGAAACCGGTTTCTGGAAAGAGTTCAATAACTTTAAGCCAGGAGTTCGACTATTCCTTGTCGACATCTCGTCTGCTTGGATCGTCTTGGTGTCTTCCATGGAGGAAAACGCTGTCCCGTTATTTAGCTTTTTTCTTCAATCGTGATAATTTCTTCATTTTTCTAGGTTGTACATTAATTTAAGTTTAATGCTGTACATGTCTTATCCGAATTGAATATGCTCATATCTAGTGCAGAATCCTATTTTTTCTTTTATGAAAATACATTCTTAGAAGTTTTCACACTATTGTGTTATCTTTATATCTATGCTACTTCTTCTCTTTCTGTTCTACGTAGTGTTTATCTAGGTACGTTCGTGTTTACTGTAGGTAGCGTCTTCTAAAATTTGTCATAGCAGTTCTATTTTCCCTTACATTTTCCAGATCACTTTCTGATCAAGCCATCATGCTAAAAGAGTACATTAATATGGGTAGAGGGGAAGTGTTTATTGCTCTTGTTATATTTTTACCATTGAACTTTGCTTGGCAGATTTTCTTAAGGCTTAACTAAATTCTGTCACACGTTTGCCCTTTATCACACAACGATCTACTTTCTTTTCTTATTTATGTCCGCGATACATATATGCTTCGTTTTCACACACCGGTTGAACTGTATCGTGCTGTTCTGTTGGTATTCTATTACTTTTATTATTAGTTTTTTTTCTCAGCTCAAGCTGTTAAAACCTAAGATATGGACCTAGCCAAGCATGTTCAGTTCTCAATTGCTAGGAACTTTCGGATTAAGCTAGTGGTGTTTAGTGTTCTGGCTTTCTGAAGATTTAGATCGACAGTAGTTGTTTAATGCCATTGCGTAATGCCTTTGGGATGACACCAGTTGTAACTATTACTATTGGGACAATATATACTTTGTTCATGTTCCAACGACTTCAATTTCCTCTTTTAATTCAGCATTATTTCTGGCGTTTTTCAGTTAATCAGTAAGATTTGTGTGTTTTGAATGGCTCTATCTATCACACAAGTGGTCTTGTTTGTTCATCCTAGAAACATAGAAACATAGAAAACCTACAGCACAATACAGGCCCTTAGCCCCAGAAACTTGTGCCAACCATGTCCCAAACTTCGGAAGTACTAGGGTTACCCATACCCTCTATTTTCCTAAGCTCCATGTACCTCTCCAAAGCCTCTTAAAAGACCCTATCGTATCCGCCTCCACAACCGTTGCCGGCAGCCCATTGCACACACTCACCACTCTCTGCGTAAAACAACGTACCCCAGACATCTCCTCTGTACCTACTCCCAAGCACCTTAAACCTGTGCCCACTTGTGGCAGCCAGTTCATCCCTGGGTAAAAGGCTCTGACTATCCACAGAATCAATGCCTCTCATCGTATTATACAACTCTATCAGGTCACCCTCCGTCGCTCCAAGGAGAAAAGGCCAAGTTCACTCAACCTGTTTTCATAAGGCATGTTCCCCAGTCCAGGAAACATCCTTGGAAATCTCCTCTGCACCCTTTCTATGGTTTCCACATCCTTCCTGTACTGAGGCGACCAGAACTGAGCACGGTACTCCGCGTCGGGTATGACCAGGGTCCTCTGTAGCTGGAACATTTTCTCTCGGCTCCTAAATTCAATTCCACATTTGATGAAGGCCAATACACCGTATGTCTTCTTAACCGCAGAGTCAACCTTCGCAGCTGCTTTGCACGCCCTGTGGACTCAGACCCCAAGATCCCTCTGATCTTCCACACTGCCAAGAGCCTTACCATTAATATATTCTACCAACCAAAATGAACCCATTCACACTTATCTGGGTTGAACTCCATCTGCCACTTCTCAAACCAGTTTTGCATCCTGTCAATGTCCCGCTCTACCCTCTGACAGCATTATCCACACCAACCCCAAACTTTGTGTCATCAGCAAACTTGCTGACTCATCCCTCCACTTCCTCATCCAGGTCATTTATAAAAATCACGAAGGGTCCCAGAACAGACCCAGAGGCGCACCACTGGTCAACGACATCCAATGCGGAATATGACCCGTCTACTGCAACTCTTTGGCAAGCCATTTCTGGATCCATAAAGCAACGTCGCCTTGGAATCCATATCTCCTTACTTTCGCAATAGCCTTGCATGGTGTACCTTATCAAATGTCTTGCTGAAATCCATATACACTGCAGTTACAGTTCTTCCTTCATCAATGTGTTTCATCACAACCACAAAAGATTCAATCAGGCTCATACAGCACGATTTGCCCTTGACAAAGCCATGCTGACTATTTCTGATCATATTGTACCTCTCCAAATGTTCATAAATCCTGCCTCTCAGGATGTTCTCCATCAATATACCAACCACTAAAGTAATACTCGCTGGTCTATCATTTCTTGGGTTATCTCTACTCCCTTTCTTGAATAAGGGAACAAAATCCGCAACCATCCAATCCTCCGGAACCTCTCCCATCCCTACTAATGATGCAAAGATCATTGCTAGAGGCTCAGCAGTATCCTCCCTCGCCTCCCACGGTAGCTTGGGGCACATCTCATCCGGTCCGGGCGAGTATTGAACTTGATTCTTTCAAAAAACGCCAGCACATCCTCTTTCTTAATATTTACATGCTCAAGCTTTTCAGTCTACTGCAAGTCATTATTACAATCACTCAGATCGCTTTCCGTAGTGAATACTGAAGTAAAGCATTCATTAAGTGCCTCTTCTATTTCTTTTGGTTCTATACACACTTTCCCTCTGTCACAATTGATAGGTCCTATTCTTTCACGTCTTATCCTCTTGCTCTTCACATACTTGTAGAATGCCTTGAGGTTTTCTTTAATCCTGCCCATCAAGGCCTTCTTATGGTCCCTTCCGACTCTTCAAATTTCCTTCTTAAGCCTCTTCCTGTATGCGTTAATCTTCTCGATCTCTAACATTACCTGGCTCTATGAACCTTATGTAAGCTTTTCTTTTCTTCTTCACTAGATTTATTACACCCTTTGTACACCACGGTTCCTGTATCCTACCATAATTTTCCTGTCTCACTGGAACGTAATTTAAGCTTCCAAGTTCCTGCCTGATACTCTCATAATTCCCATTACTCTAATTAAACGCTTTTCTAACGTGTCTGTTCCTATCTTTCTCTAATACTATTGTAAAGGAGATAGAATTATCTCAAAAATCTTCTCGCACTGAGAAATCTGACACCCGACTAGGTTCATTTCCCAATAACAAATCAAGTACCATCTCTCCTCTTGTAGACTTATCTACCTACTGTGTAACGAAACCTTCCTGGACACACCTAACAAACTCCACGCTATCTAAACCACTTCCTCTAGGGAAATGGCAATCGATATTTGGGAAATTCAAATCTCCTATCACGAAAACTCTTTTATTGTTACTCATTTCCAGGATCTGTTTCCCTATCTGCTCCTCGATATTCCTGTTACTATTGAGCGACCAATAAAACACCCAGTAACGTTATTGACCCCGTCCTGTTCCTAACCTCTACCCATAGAGACTCCGTAGACAATCCCTCCATGTTGTCCATCATTCCTGTGACCGTAACACTATCTCTGATCAACATTGCCACGCCACCACCTCTTTTGCCCCCTTCCCTGTCCTTTCTGAAACATCTAAAACCCGGTGCTTGAAGTAACCATTCCTGTCCTTGAGCCATCCAAGTCTCTGTAACGGTCACCACATCATAGCTCGAAATACTGATCCACGCTCTCTCATCCTGTATTATTTTGTTTTCCGGACGGATATTATGGATTGTAATAATTGATCGGTCTTAATATGACTTGTGGTATTCTGACTCTAAAATTAGATCAGACTTATATTTATAGCGAGGTGTGATTTCATTTACGTGTTTATATTTTAGACCAAGCTTTTGATGAATGATATTTGTTATTTGATTGAGCCTCTGTATTAATCAGATTGTGTTAAACTGCTACAGGATCCTGTAATGCGCTGTATTGTATCTGGTTGTTCACAGCATTTCCTGTATCTATCATCTTGAATTTGCTGTTCTTTTATGATGTAACTTTCACTATTTTGTGTGTCAACAATCTAGTCCTGTGTTGCCACAAGAAACTCATTTGTTTCTTTGAAGAGGTCCCCAGCTCTGAAACAGACGTTCGATGTTTCTATGCCGATATCTAGGTCTACTCAGGTCGTGTGAATTTCTTCCATGGAAAGTAATGCCCTTCCATTAGCGTTTACTTCAATAGAAACAGTTTTCTTTTTAATTTTTGTCTACTTTGTGATCTCAATTAAATTTAGTATTTTTCTTATCTGCATTTCATATACTTGCGCTGCGTAGATTTTCAATGTGTGGTAATTCTCTTTCCTGCTCTGCCCTGGATAGTGTTAATCTGAGTGCATTTGAATGTACATAATGTTTTCTGATATTTGTCATTTCTTTTCTTTATTATTATTATTATTATTATTATTATTATTACTACTAACGTTGTCAATATTGCACAAATAGTCTTTTTTTGTAAATTGTTTTTCGTGTTTGTGTGTAGATTTTGGACCATAAGACTATGATATATAGCAGCACAATTAGGCGATTTGGCCCACTGATTCTTCTCCGCTATTTTATCTCAAACCGATTTTCAGTATTCAGTGACATTTGCAGTATTCCACTCCTCCGCGACCATACCGGATTTTATTGCTTCTTCATTACTAATGCATCCACGATATCTTATCTATCTCTTTCAAAATCCTGGGGTGTACACCACTGATCCAGGTGATCCAGTTACTTCAGATCTTGCAATTTCCAAAACACCCTATCCTTATTAATGGCAACTTCACTCACTTCTGCCCCCCGACACCTTCGACCTTCTGGCGCATCGCTCGTGTCTACCACAGTTAAAACTGATGTAAATAAGTTAGTCAGTTCATCTGCCATTTTCTTGTCTTTTAATTTTTATTTATCTGAAAAAAAATACTTCTGGTTCTCTCTTTGATATCATTGGCTAGCTTAGCTTAGTTTTCCATCTTTTCCTTTTTTTCTGCCTTTTCAGTTCCTATCAGTTGGTTTTTAAAAGCTTCCCAATCCTCTAAAAATCCCGCTACTTTTGATGTATTATATCTTTAGATTTTATATTGGCCTTAACTGCTCTTATCAGCCATGGCAACGTCATCATGCCTTTAAACATTGAATGTTCATTCGGTTTTATCTGTCCTGCGGTTTCCGAATTGCTCGCAGCAACTCCAGCCATTGTCATCCCTGCTCGTGTTTCCTTCCAATCAATTTTTGCCAGCTCCTCTCGCATGTCCCTCTTATTCCCATAACTCAACTGTCAACCGGTACATCTGACTTTAGATCCTTCTTCTCAAATTTCAGGATGAATTATATCATATTATGATCACTGCTCCCAAGTGTTTATTTACATTAAGCTTTCTAAGCAATTCCGGTTCGTTCCACAACATCCAATCCAAAATATCTAATCCTCTGGTGTGCTCTTACACAAGCTACTGCAAAAAGCCACATCGCAAGCATTCCATAAACTGCCATTCTTGGGATCCGGCACTAACCTGACTTTCACAATCTATCTGCGCATTGAAATCTCTCTTGACTATCGTAACATTGCCCTTTTCACATTTTTTTCTATCGGTCAGTGTAATTTGTAGACCACATCTTTGCTACAGTTTCGGAGATCTGTTTATCGCTCCCATCAGGGTCCTTTTACCCTTTCTCAGCTCTACCCACAGCGATTTCACACCTTCTGATCCTCTTCCTGATTACCTGATTTTGGTTTTCCTTAATTGAGCCGCCCCGTCCGCTCTAAACACCCGCCTGTACTTTCGATACAAAATGTATCCCGTTTACTGCAATTTTTACCCAACTGTCAGTCGTTCCGTGCTAGCAGTCTCATTTCACACTGCTGCTGTCTGTAAACCTACTACACCAACGTCAGCCCTATCACTCCGGTTCCCACCACCCTGCCAAATTCATTTGAAGCCTGCGAACAACTCTAGCAAAGCTAGCTCAATAAACGCCTGCCATTTGTACAGGTCGTACCATCGTATTCTCAGAAGCTCGTCTCTGTTCCTCTGACTAGTCTTTCATTGATTACATTGTACTTCTTTATTCTATTGTGACTCTCTTCAAGAAAATAAATTTCCGTATAGTATATGATATAGGTGCTTTGAAAATAAAATTGTATTACTTTATTATGTTATAACAGTTTCCCTGAGCAATCGATGTTGATTGGGTACAATGTTTAGGATATTGATGTTAATTGAAGTCTTAAAATCTCACCAATTACTTCAATTGCTACTTCCGTACTGCTGGTCGAGTTGAAGAGTTGTCCTGCTATCTCTGCCTGGTATGTGCAGGAGTAGTTCCCTTCCTCTGCTTTAGTGATATCCTGAATTTGGAAGCTAGCTCTGGGCATGCGATAGGAGGCAATTTGGGACCTGATGAAATTGTCTTCTCCGCGTTTGTACAGGTAGAACCGGTTTCCTGTGAAGTAATGGGGCCCTTCACACGTAATGTCAAGAAGTTGTCCTTTCATCAGCACGTTGGACTGCACGTTCAGTCTTATCTGTGGGCTCACCAGATGGTCTAAAGAAGGGTTAAAGAACATCAAACTGTATTACTTACTTGGAAACTGGACAGGTTAGAAAATGTAGCCGAGGTAATTGGAATCAAGGTGGAAATTTCAGTGGCTGTGCACATAGACAAAGCGAAGGGAAATTAGTTCAAATCTTCAGAGGTTACGCATTGAACACTTCCGATTGAATTTACATTCAGTGGCCACTTTATTACATACACCTGTACATTTACTCATTGATGAAGATGTCCAATCGGCTAATCATGTGGCATCAACTCAATACACAAAAGCATGCAGGTATGGTTACGACATTCAGTTGTTGTTCAGCCCAACCATCAAATTAGGAACAAAATGTGACTTTGACTGTGGAATAGTTATCTGTACTAAACAGCGAGTTTTCAGTATCTCAAAAAATGTTGGTCTCTTGTGATTTTCATTTGCAAGGTTCTCTGGACTTACAGAGAATGGTGCAATAACAAACCAAAATCTAAAGCAGCCAATGAGCAGCAGTTCTAAGGGTGAATTTCTTCTTATTGTAGGGAAGAATGGCCAGGCTGTGTCACGCTGACAGAAAGGTGACGGTAACTCAAATAGGCACGCATTACAACAGTGGTGGGCAAAAGAGCGTCTCCGGACGCCAAAGACATTGTTCGAGAGCAGCAGAATACCGTATCCATGCACTCAGTGTACAAATTAACGTGTCCACTAAGTACAGAATCGTACAGTAAATAGCACCAAGGCATGTTCTTTAACCCATGCCGAATAATTTTCTCACATAAGCTAGACCCTGTCCCCGGATTTGATCCATACAGATTTAAAATTTCCATATACTTGCGCTTATCCATATGATTTTAAAATTCCATTCTTTTATCCGCATCAGCTACTTCCTCTGGTAGCTCGTCAAGCTGTGGGTAGAAATTGCTCCTCAAAACTCTTTTAAGTCTCGCCCTTTGCAATCTTCCCCTCTAACCTTAAATCTCTGCTTTGTAAATATACGTTCTGTTTCCCTGGCGAAATGAGTGGATTCATTGTGTACGTACAGAGTACCTACATCCCTCGAGAATAAAAGTAGGTATGCGATAAACCTTCGTTGACGCCTTTTAACAGATGAACTAGTGGTAAAGATATGGCTGGGCTCACCTTTGATAACGATAGCGACCTTATCACTTTTCTCCGACTTATAGGCCCTCCCAGATAGTTCAACGTCATAGCTGCAAGTATAGTTCCCTTCGTGTTCAGCGTTGACCTTCGAGAACATAAATATAGCTGAATTTCCGTGCGGGGAAGGAGATTTCGTTGCGATGTGCATGTTCTGATCGTTCTTGAACAAATAAAACACTGAATCCTTGTAAAAGCCATGAGAGGTGCAGTGAATAATTACATTCTCTCCTCTGGCAAAGACATCGGCAGATCTGCTGATTGATATCCTGGGTTTCGGTGGTTTATCTGAAAGAGAAATTAAAACCGTGTTATGTATGTGCGGGTCAGGAAAGACAACGGAGTACTACGATTAAACTTCTGCAAGGGGACACATTTCCCACCATCTGATCAGCAGTATTTATTACCCTCAATATAGGAGTAACACGTCGAGTACTCCAAACATCTAAAAGGTTCGATAGATGTACCGTAAAATGTAGCTATCGCAGCAGTTAAGAAACACCGTGAACATTTTAACCAATTTTTATTAAAACGCTTTGCATTACCCCCAGTAAAATTGTGTATAATATATGTCATAACATAAGGTTCCTTGTGAACGCTGCTAAATTGACGCGTATGTGTGATGCCGCCCTAAATACGCGCTTCTTGCTCCTATACATATATCTTCTTGTGCAGATGAGGTCTGATGTGTTCCTCCAGCAATTTGTGCGAGTTGGGCTGGATATTCACCATCTGCAGATAATCTCGCGCTACTCATAAACTAGGTTTTGACTGGAACGGGTTGCTTCTTATGAGTACCCAGTTACATAGAAAACGGATCAAGTCTAAACGGGTTTTTAATAACTGAAAGGCTCCATTCCACTTAATAGCCTGTAGACTCATTCTCGTTGGGAAGCAGGTGCTTCAAAATGCATAAGGACCTGAACAACAAAAAGAGTTCCTAAGAAAACACAGCCGTTCTTTATTTAAATGTACCATAAACTGAGTTCCTCGCCTTTGCATCATGCAACTCTTTGTCGACATGCTTCACCAACTACCCTCAGCTCAACAATCCCGTCTGACACTATACCGGATATTTTCCTTTTCTATAGATCTCGAAGTACCACCTTCAGTCCTGCTCATCTTAACAATCCGTCGGTACCATTTGTGGACAAACAATTGTTCTTCATTTATCCTGTATCTGAGAAATTCGAAATACAACCTTCATTTTCAAGTTTTTCTGTGGGGAGCAGGGAAGCTTTTTGATACTTAACTGTGGTACAAGAAGAGGGAAGTGCCGACAATACTTTGGACAGGAAATTCAATAAAAGTAATTGTCGAGGTATACACTCATAGAAAGGAGAGGAGAGAAAGAACCTCGGATAATTATTATGTGGAGATTTGTGACAAATATGATTATATGATATATATCTACAGTATCTGAAATACATCTCATGGAAATGTCTGGTTGATGATAAATTTCAATAAAAAATAATTTACAAAAACAAGTAATTGTCGAAAATAATGGCGATATGCATGTGGAGTAGCGGTCATGTGGCTCTTCAACATCAGCTGCAGCTATTTTAATGCCCCTTAATCAACATCAACTAGCCATTAGAGAGTCTTGGTTGCAGGAAGAGAAGCACTGACAGCTCAGTATTCCGGGGTGTTCTGTAAGTCGTGAAAGGAAGAGGGTTGGCGATACTAGTAAGGGAAAATGTCACAGCATTGCTCAGTCAAAACATACTGGAGAATTCGTCTCGTGCTCTAGATGGAACTGTGGAAAATGAAAGGAATGACCACCTATTTACAGCACAACCGACAGTCCAAGGGAATTAGAGTAACACATTTGTAGAGAGATCGCAGACTGTCGCAAGAAATATAAGGTTGATACAGGAGATAATTTCAACTTTCCACATATTGACTCTAATACTGTAAAAGAACTAGATGGAGCAGACTGCATAAAACTTTTTCAGGAACTTTTCCTGAATCAGTACACAGAAGTCCCACGAGAGTGTGTGTGATATTTAATCTGCTAATACCATATGAGCTACAGTAAGTGATATAAATTTGTGTAAGAAAATATTTTGCATCTAGTGATCATGATGCTATTAGTTTTAAAGTAAATGTGGAAAATTGTAGGTCTTGTCCTCGATGTGAGATTCTAAATTGGATAACGGTCAATAACAGACAACGTGAAGGATAATCCTAAGAGATTCTACAGATATGTTAAAAGCAAAGGGATTGTAAGGAACAAAATTGCTTCTCTGGAAGATCAGAATGGTAATACACGCATGGAGCCAAAATTAGTTAGGGGAGATCTTAAAGAACGTTTTCTCAGCTGTCTTCATTCACAAGACTTACATAGAATCCAAAGAAATGAGGCAAAGCGGCATCAAGTTTATGAAACCTATTCAGATAATAGGGAATGAGGAGCTTGCCGCCTTGAGGCAAATTAGGGTGGATAAATCTCCTTGGCCTTACAAGGCGTTCTTTGGACCCTGTTGGAGGTAAGTGCGGAAATTACTCGGGCACTACAAGAGATGTTGAAATCATCTTTAGCGACAAATGAAGAAGGGAGGATTGGCGGATAGGTAATGTTTTTCCGCTGTTTACCAAAGTCTCTAAAGGTAAGCGATAATGTTATAGGAAGGTGAACCTGATAGTAGCAGTGGAAGGTTTATTAGAATGTATTCTAAGGGGCGGATATATTCGCATTTGGATAGACGTCAATTGATTAGGGATAGTCAGCATGGCTTTGTGAGTGTTAGGCTGTTTCTAACCAATCTTATAGAGATTTTCGAGGAGGTTGCCAGGATGATTGATGAAGGCAAGGTGGTGCATGGTGTCTAAATGGACTTCAGCAAGGACTTTGACAAGGTTGTGCATGGAAGATTGGACAAGAAGTTTCAGTCTCTCGACATTCAAGAGTAGTTAGGTAAATGAGATTAGACATTGGTGGAAGAACCCAGATAGTGGGTGGTAGATGATTGCCTCATTGACTTGCGTCCTGTCGTTAGTGAAATGCACTGGGATCGGGACTGGGTCCGTCGTTGTGTGTCAATAATCTGGATGATAATGCATTGGATCCTCAAATTTGCGGCTGGCGCTAAGATTGTGGGTTTAGTGGAGAGCGAGGAAAACTATCTAGAAACATAAGCTGAAGGGGAGAAGATCGAATTTAATGCAGACAAATGCAAGGTATTCTTTTTCGGTAGCACCTCGGTAGGTCTTACACAGGTAGGGTACTGAAGAGGGTTTTGGAATAAAGGGATTCGAGAACATTGGTTTATAACTTACTGAAAGTGACTTCACAAGCAGATATCGTCTTAACTAAGGTATCAGCACATTGGCCTTCATAAATCAAAGTACTGAATTATGAGAGGTAAAAACAGGGTAAGTGCAAGCGCGTTTTTCACTGGTTTAAGGGTTAGTGGAGAAACGTTTAACGAGAGCATATGGGCACCTTCTGCACGTGGAGTGCTACGAGAGTATGGAACGAGCTACCGGAGCAAGTGCTGCATGCGATCTCGATATCAACATTGAAGAGGACTTTGGATAGTTACATAAATGTTACGGATATTGAGGCCGGTGGTCCTGTTGCAGGTCGATGGAAGTAGGAGGTTTAAATGCTTCAGCGTGGACTAGATGCGCCAAGGCACTGTTTTTCTCTGACTCTTTGACTCTGTCAAGGGGAGTTGAAGTTGACCACAACCTGTTCCTGCAATAGCCATGTAAACAACAGGGATGTAGAAGCAAGTGAGTTTAGTTACGGAATCGCGCAAAATTGTGTACTTTCTAAACGCATAAAAAAATGAAATGTGATGGAAATCTCAACAGTTGTATGAATGCGTGAGGCTCCTTCGACATGCAATGGGCTTCAAAATGGCACAGATTCTGTCTATAAGATCGTGGGGTTTCTAATCTCCTGATTATTGGTGTGTCCACAAAACTTACGGTTTTGTAGATTGAATGATCTACGTAACTTGCCTCGAAGGTGAAGGCATGCGGTGAAATTTAAGAGGAGTGGGAGACAATTTGAGAAATATAAAGCCATTTAATGTCATATTATTCGAAATGAGCGGTTAATGGTTGGCGTAGTCTTGGTGGGATGCAGACTTGTCTCCGTAATGTGGTGCTTCCATGACGCTCCTCAACACTATCTATGGTAGACCATTCAGTAAATTCCTACTACATCCGTTCACCGAGAATCTGCTTAACATTGTTTTTGCAATTCCCAGTTTTCGAAACTGCGAATGCATTACTGTATATTTCATAGTCAAAGAATTATATTTTCCCTCTGTGTTGCTTGGCGTTGCCACCTGGAAATTTTTCACTGCGCCTGCATCATCAACTTTCGGTCTACGTCAAGGAAATGCACATTCATCAACATTGCGAGCGCACTTTTGCCAGAGGGATAGCATCGGTTCCGGAAGTCATCTCACTGCGAAATGTTTCACGCAGATCTTTTGGGATGACAAAAGGCCGATAGGATTCACAGGTCCCAAAGAAATCAAATTCCGATAATTAGGTAAATAAACCTGTGTGCTTCTGAAAATGTCGTTGAAATTGTTATGAAACCCCGTTTCAATTCCTGGAACGGTACGTGTGATGCACTGGGAATCTGTGTGTTGTGAACCTGGGACAGTACGTGATGAACTGGTAAACTGTGACACTGTTTCTGTGAGTGAAACGCGAGGACCTACCCCAAGAGTATAAACGGAATAGCGAGATTGCTCCAGAGACACACACTTTGGGAGAGACACACTTTGGTGGAGAGCCGTTGTGTTTGGACAACAGAGTCATTGGGGAGAGTGAAGAGTGCAAGCTTCGATCGAACCCAAAATTGAGTGGGTGGTTGATAACGCTGCGCATTTCAGAGGTGACTAGCATTTCGGAATCCAATCGTAGACTTTTGCCACTTTGATGACCCCTGCAAAATCTCACTTTTTGTGGACTCTTCTTAGACTCTTCGAAACAGACCTCATCGTGAACTCGCTTCTACTGTTCAGGTACGGTGGCTGCTTTGTGCGATCAGCCTTCGAGGGGTACAGCGTGTCTGCCGAATCGCCTTCGGAAAGCCGGTGGCCGTTTTGGCGTATTTCTGCGAAACTCGCTTCTTCATTGTATTTTGAATCTCCGTCTTCAAGATCGTCACTTCGCTACACTTCGAAACTAAAAGTTTCTCCTATCAAACCCCTGTGAATCCCTGAAACTTTGTGAACTGACGTTCTGAGAGTATGTTCCAGTAAGACTCTGTTACGATAGACTATCAGTTTGGGAGCTCTAGATGCATAACGCTGTTAACTTCGTTTTACGTTAGTCGCGTGTTTAATTTTCTATGCTTCTGCTTGAGTGTTAATAAACTTAGTTGTTTTGCAATAATCCCCTGACTCCGTTCTACGTCTATTATTGCTGGTTCAACGAAAAAAAAATATATGCATGGAATTGACAAATTACAGTCCATTTCGTAGATGTACAAGCTAGATGGCTGTATAGATAGATGAACACACATACACAGATAGATAAAAACATAGATACACAGATTAGATAGATAGACAGAGAAGATGACATTGATTAATATTTAGATGAACCCGGAAATAGTTATGTGGAATAATAGATAAATTATGGATGGGTGGTCGGCTGGATGGCCTGATGAGTGGGTGGGAATATAAACAGATCGCGGATGAATTAATGTTTGGTTTGACGAATCGATGCATAAATGGATGAAGGAAGGAATAATCTGCGGATCTATGAATGTATGTTCGGGCATTTCATTAAACGTATGCCTAGTTGGATGGGTTAATAGAGTAGGATAAAGATATAGAAGAGACTAGGTTACAGACTGATAGATTGCTAACATGGTCTCTACCGATATGTGCATCACTGACCTCGGATGCAGACTGCTCCAGCATCCTCTCTGTGATTACAGTTATGTTTCCCCAGCGGGTGCGTCGTGCATTCTCCTAAAGAATCTTCGGACCCAATGCATTTCACATCATCTAGCCAAATGTTCTCGGAACCTTGTCCAAACTTTGCAGTTCCATGTGCTTCTGCAGCGAAGCCGCAATTTAGTTGCCGGCAAACGACGGCAACATCTGCAATATCCCAGTAGTCATCGCAAACGGTTCCCCATGTGTTGTTGTGGAGTATTTCCACTCTACCGGAGCAGGGAGTGCTTCCATTCACCAGTCTGATCATCAGAACATCTAATGAGAAATGTGAACAATGTTAAATACCTTTGCCCGATGTGTTTGGCCTAAACAAGAGAAGCAATATTTACATAAGACCATAAACCGGTAAGATATAGGGGGAAAATGCTACGCTGTTTTATCATTTCTGATCTATTTCCCTCTCAGCTCCAATTTCTAGCCATGATTTGTCAAGAATCTATCAACCTCTGCCTTAAATATAGTCAATGACAGTCTCCACAGCCACCTGTAGCAACAAATTCCACAGATTCCTCAAATTCCTCCTCATCTCATTTCAAAATAACACCACTCTGCCCTGAAGCTATGTCCTCTGAACTTAGACTCACACCTCAAAGGAAACATCCTTTCCAATCTTACTCAACTGGGCCTTTACACATTCGATAAGCTTCAATGAGATTTACATTATCCTGTGATAAAGAAACTCCTTGAAGAACTTTGCTGATGGGGAATCGTATCTAGAGACAAAAGACTGGTCGTCCTTTGAGGTTGAAACACTGGAGCAGAGGAACCATGGACTGGCAAATAAATTGAAGCTCCAGAAAGAGACAGGTCGACGTTGTGTATAAAGATAACAGGAAATAAACTGGCCGGTCGACCAAACTAGATGATTAGATGCTGAACAGTGGAGTTCGAATATAGTGAGGTTTTGAAGCACATGAGGGCACTTTAAAAACCAGGTGAAGAATGAGTATTAAAGGTAAAACAAATATGAATAAATATGAACCTCAGCTTCAACGGTGAACGTGACGTTAGTGCGTGGTGTGCAGAGGGACCAGGTGCAATAAAGTCACCAGTCTGGACAGCGGGGGGCTTTGGGGATGAGAAACGCGAAGCATGAGGAAATGAAGCTAGTTGCAAATGTGCACTCTGATAGCAGGTTACCTAAAACTGGTATATTTAGTGTTATCGTAAGCTGAGTTTCTCTTTCAGCAAAAGATTATTTTTTCTTTTCGTGAGTTATGACGAACTTATGGGTTTTGTATCAACAAAGGTTAAATTGGTCTAAGTAGTCTAAAAACAAGGTGATAGCCGCTCAGAAAAAGTTATGGTAAACTAGAAAATTTTTTTCGGTACTGACTGAAATATAACTTAACAAACTGCCTTTATGTCAACGATCGGAGGTGTCAATATAATAATTGAGGTAGAAATTATGGAAGGGCAGGCTTTGGAGAACTAATAAAGAAATAACAGAGATGAAGCAAAACCAGCAAGAAAAGTAAAGAAAAGGTAAATAAGAGGGACTGGGGGCAGACATATGGAAACAGTCAAACAAAGTAGGGAGGCAAGCGAATGAGAATGAAAGACGAAGGAAATAAGGAAGCAAGGAAGGGTAGGTGTGGGGACTGGAAGAATGAATTGAATATGGGAGGAAGGAATAAAGGAAAGGAAATCAAAGAGGGTGTAGTAAAAGAATTAGTGATGGCGGATGGGAGTGAGTGAGAGAAGAAGGCATGAATGAGGAGCGGGAATGACTCAACGAATCAAGAGAGGTCTTTAAATGCAGGGATGTGAAATGGGAAAGTGCAGACGCGGAAATGAAGGAAGGATAAATAAATTAATAGATAGATATGCAGCCAGAGATGGCAGATAGAAGAAAGAAAAAAGACAGAGAGAAATAAAGAACGAAGGGAAGAAGGAAGCTATGATGAATGGTCGGAAATAAAGAAAGAAGGAAGGAAAGAAGAAATATAGGTAATGGTGTGAACGACGTTATGACCAACCGACGACATTACGTATGTACATTCAGGAAGAAGATTTAGTTTCATTTGTTGACGGAAACAGTATGAGTGAAAACTGTGAGCTAAATTATTGGGGAAGTACTCATTTTTAGAAGTAGCAGTGCACCATTGTTTTATAGTTTCCTGCAAAATGTTCCCTTCCCAGTACCAATGCTGGATATGCTTTGCTTTAAAAATGTGCATTTGATCTTCAGTGCAAGTATAATATATTTACAAATATTTCGTAATGTCGCTGAAGACAAACCTGCAGATGTCAATCCTTTGTCCCCGCTGAAAGCAGCTGCAGGAAATGAAATTGAACAATTGTCAATGTATTGGAGGTTACGTTTATACATAAATTAATATCTGCCATTAGAGGATAAGCAACAAACTCTGGATAGAGAAGACAGAGATAATGCTCATATATGATGAACTGATTACAGAATCGAAATCCGATTTCTTGTTCATCGTTTGGCGACATGCAGTTCATTCTAGTGCAGCAGCAGTACCCTGCAAAGATATAAACGTCTGTGTATTCATAACAAATAAATAAAATTAGATGCAGAGAAAATGCTTAATAATTTTCTGAACATATACTGCCAATTACAAAGATAAAATAACATACATGCACAGAGGGTGTCATGACCCCGCCCTATCTCAACACCATCCCTGCGTCCATTGTCCGTCACATGAGTTTCTCCGCCAACACTTCCTCGCCCTCAGCTCTTTGTACTGGCTGACCTTACTAACCCTCACTTTTTATGCAGGTTCAGGACCAAAACATCAACTATTCTGATGCCTCCAGAGCTGTAGCCTAAATCAATGGCGCTGCATACTTTTTTTTTTCGTTTTTAATGCGTATGTTACATTGTTACTACCCTCACTCTCGTGCAGGTAAGATGTTTTGAAAGTGTTTTTTTTTTTGTTGTGGAGGCTGAATGCAGGGCAAAGGCATTTGAAATCATCCATTGAAATATACCAAGTTACATATTATAAGTGTTAAAGGAACTCGGCAGGTCAAGCACCATCTATGGAGCGGAATAAACAGCCAACAGTTCGAGCACAGTCCCTTCGTAAACACTACAGTACATAGATGTTGTCTGAATGCTGAGTTGCTCCAGTATTCTGAGTATGTTACTCTGGATATCCAGCATCTGTAGAATCTGTTGTGTTCATTCGAATATTCCGCAATTGCAGCCCGAAATTCAATACAACAAAATGTTAGACTGCCCCATCGGGTCGAAAGCAATTAAGTGTCCTCCAAGGAAACTTCCGCTTTAAATATACCCAGTAACTTATCGTCGCAGCCGTTTGTAGCAATGAATTCCACAGAACTGCATTTATCTAATTCCTTTCGCGGCCTCTAGGTATGGATGGAAACCCATTGCAGTTTGTCAGTTTTGCAGCGGAACTCGCATACTATACAACTTTTAGAAGCAGTCTCGCATTAACAGAGAGAACATGCAATAAATGGGACATCATCGGTAATATCGTCCTGTCTCTGGCGGTAGACTGCCTTTCCCACGATGAACTATTTGCCCGGAAGCACTCAGAATTGAACAGTACGGTAGCCTTGCAGTTTGAGTAATTGGGTTCAACTTATAACGCTCTCTATAAGGGGATTGCTAGTTCTCCGGGGACCGCATGCTTAAGGGGGCTTCCGCTTTTTGCCCTCATTCCAAAGATGTACTAGTAGTAAATTAATCTGTGTGCTACGGTTTCCTCCCACATCCCAAAAAACATACGGGTTAGTAGAGTAATTGAGCACATGGATGTAATAGGACATCGTGGGCCGAAAAGTGTCAATTACCATGCTGTATCTCTATATAAAGACACCTCTGTATGACTCCAACAAAAACGGCATATTTACCACAACTATATCCTCGCAATTATATCAACGATTTTTAAATTATATTTATACACACCAAACGTCAGCAAAACCATCCATATCATCTTCGGATGACCTCGCTTTGTGCGGAGCGATGGAAAGTGGCCGTTCCTTTCCTGTGGCGGTCGGCAATCTGAAAAGGAGAGCAGAGTGTAACATTGAAGTCCTGTGGTTCTGCCAAGTATGTTTGAATAAAGAGATCATTATTACATGATTCGGATTCACCGAGTAATTCCATCGCATGAATCCAGTCAAAGGAATCTGTGAACAAAAATATCCAGGCTCAAAACCTAAGGCTGCTTGTGGGCAGAGGGATCTCTGGCAAGTGGAAATTGTCTAAACGTTCCTGTTAAAGTAAAGGATAAAGCCGTTGGGAGCTGGAAAACATGAATATCAAGGGATAACAGAACTCTTGTCAAGACAAAGAAAGCTCTAGGTCAGATACTGGCAGTTAGAGAATGCCGGAGAGTACCCCGGAAGGAACTAGGAGGACCGGACATTGGCACGCTAGGGCTCTCGCAGAGAACATTGAGAACTGAGAAGGAACATAATAAAACAACTCAAGTTTGTCTAGCCTCTCCTTATATTACATGACCTCCAAACCAGACAGCATTCTGGTATTCCTCATCAGCACCCCATCCCGCTCCCAACCCCTCCCCCCCACCACCACCACCCCAAGCCTTAACATTCTTCCAAAAAAACCAGAATTCAATGCAATGCTTCAGATGCGACTTCTTTGGAGTTTTATAAACGCAGAGCTTAATGTTTAAACTAATAAATTAAATCATACCGTGCTTCTGTTTACAACGTACTTGTCGGAATTAAATTATATCGACCAATGCAACGGACATTTTCGAACTTAAGTGCATTTTCTCCTTTGGTCCTACGCAAGCACCTTCGCTATCTGCAATACACGACTGTTCGCGCAATCTTCAAACTTCAATCAACACTTTCTACATTCAGAACAAAGACGTTATATGAATATATTGGGATAGATAGATATGCATCAATTTAGCAAGAGCTAAATTGCCACGGTTACTTTTTCTAGTCAGCCTCTGCCTTTCTAAATACACTTTTTGCAATTGAGGTTCACAGAGAGGACGCAGGCACTCCATGTTGGCAGAAATATCTCTAGCTCCAACACGCTGAGCACCAGCTCTCCCCAGACCTGAGTGCTTAGCCCGCTGATATTTATTCTGCTGACGAATCGCTGTACTGCTAGATCCAGTTGAACTCAAATCATCAGCTTCTTTAATTGCACAACATTGGTTGGTCTCATCAAAAACTATGATGGTTTGGTGTACAGAGAGGAGGTAGAGCGGCTGGCAGAGTAGCGCATGCACAACAACTTAAATTTCAACATGGACAAGACTAAAGAGTTGATTGTGGACCTAAGGAAGATACAGGCTCCTCACCCCTCGCTGCACAAACACGGCACTTCTGTGGAGTGAGCTAATAGCACCAAGTTTCTGTGAGAGCGCATAACAGACGATCTCACCTGGAGAGAGTGAGGCGTGAGAACAACACGCCCGACCCCAACTCCTCCCATTTTAAGAAATCTTCACAGGAGCACTGTACGGGGTGTCCTGAACAGCTGCATTGTTATCCAGTAAGGTAACTCTAACGCATCTGAATGCAAGTCCTACACAGGATTGCGAGGACTGCTGAGAGGATCATCGGGGTCCCTCTTCCACCCTTTAGAGTATTTGTCTAGAACGCTACATTCGCAGAGCCCTGAGTATTGTCGGTGATCCTTCCCGTCATTCCAACCATCTCCCATCGTCGGGCAGGAAATAACGTGGCATTAGGACAAGAACTATTAGGATGGAAAACAGTTTCTTTCCCAGGCCATTAGACTACTGACCTCCCTGCCATCACCCGCATCTCATCACTTATGAAGAACCAGGAGCGTTATATTTTTTATTTATTAACTTGTATCGTACATGTATTATATGTTACTTTATTTGTCCTTATGTTCCCTCATGTATTATGTATGAGATATATGTACGTTGTTGTTCACCATGGTCTGGAGGAACGTTTTTTCGTTTGGCGGTATACATATGTAAAATGGAATAACAATGAACTTGACCACACAGTTGGATTTGAAAAACTGTGCCGTCGGGTACACTTCAAAATTCCCCTTTGTAGTGAAGCAATGTCGAACTTTGCTCTCGACAATTCTATGATTTTTTGTTTACTCTCGTCTTCCAGGAAAACTAACAGCCATCTCATGCACAGGCATAGATAGCCGGAGAAATATAGGAAGAAGTCGGTAAGTTTATCTGGACACCACTCTGGAATCGCTGGAGGACTGAGGTGGTATAAACTGTTGTGTTCCTGTGCTTCCCTTACGAAGGACTATTAATTGCTTCGTATTTACGTTTCACAATGTAATTTTAATGCTTGAATACGTGGCGCACATAAGAAAAGTAAAGTAAAACACTATCCTTAATACACTACAAAGGCAATGCCAAGCAAAACATTTTGGCCGGTAATTACACAGTAAGCTGATAAGTCAATTGATTAATTGCATTTCAGCCATCGAATGACAATGCGACAGAAAAACCTTGGCAAGCATTTTAAAGGTGTATACAATACAACAAAATTTTCTGATAAGTAATGATGGAGGTGTACATGTAACCTAGGAAGAAGTGCATAATGGGAGGGTGCTTAGGTTTGGAATTCGCCGTTTTAAAGAAAGGCCGGTGTAGATTCAACAGGGACATTAAGAGATATTACAAATATTTAAAGGAGAAAGTAAAAAGGAGACCAAAGTCTGTAACTAAAATTTGGAGTCTGGTTCGCTGTGTTTTATCATCCCACCATGTATCACTATATAAACTGAAGCGTGAGCTGAGTCATCGATTATCCGAAAAGCAAATGGCGAAATCCACTTTGCCCTGTTTGCTTTGAAAATGCCACTATCGATCTCAGTAAACATCAAGGACTGTGGGCTAACAGTAACTGGAACGGTGAGGAGCCACCCACAACTAGCACCGCCAGCACATTATTTCTGAGAAAGGTCAGTGTTTTCACATCTACTCTTATTCTGTTTACTAACGGCACCGCAGGGTGACGTTAATGCTGCGAAAGTTTGAAAGAATAATAAATCACTTGATATGCTGACATAACAGAGGCCCTAAAGGGAGCTCACAAAATGATCCCCGTAATGCA
Organism: Hypanus sabinus; assembly: GCF_030144855.1. Classification (NCBI taxonomy): domain Eukaryota; kingdom Metazoa; phylum Chordata; class Chondrichthyes; order Myliobatiformes; family Dasyatidae; genus Hypanus; species Hypanus sabinus. The sequence continues at coordinate 19,413,388 of NC_082729.1, read as the reverse complement.
AAGGGATCATTTGAGGAGCGTTTGATGTTTCAGGGACTGTACTCGCTCGAATTCATAAATATGAGTGGCAATCTCTTTGAAAAGTACCGGACATTGAAAGGGATAGACAGAGCGGCCGTGGCGAACATGTTTCCTATAGTGAAGGCGTCTAGGATCAGAGCACACCGCCTTAGAAAAGAGCGACGTCTCTTTAGAACAGAGATGAGGAGGAATTTATTTCACAGGGGATGAAAATTATGTGACCTTTATTGCCATAGATATCTGTAGAGGCCAAATCATTGGGTATCCTTAAACCAGAGATAAATAGGGTTTGATTAGCTAATCCGTTAAAGGACATGGGGAAAGGCAGGAGAATCTGCTGAAGAGAGATAATAAATCAACCATGGTGGAATGGCAAAACAAACTTGATGGGCAGAATTGTTTTATTCTACTCTTGGAACACAGAACATGAAACTTTGCGGCACAGGTACAGGCCTTTCAGTCCACAATGTTCAGCCGAAATAATTGAATTAGTAAGCAAATTTCCAACTAATCTAATCCCTTCGGTTTTGATCGGCACATGACCGTGCAGTAAATGGCGGAAAATGCTACCATTTCCATCACAGCCATATGCCAATCTAAGAGCTCCTTGAGAGCTTCTGTCGTATCTGCCTCCAAAACCATCATAGGCAGCGAATTCTAGACGCCCACTACTCTCGTTTTGCAATAAAAACTTGTTCCGCAAGTTGTAATTCGAACTTACACATTGAAGCTTTAATGTATGCCCTCTGGTATTAGATATTTCTATCTAGGAAAAAGATACCGGCTATCTTCTCTATGTCTCTTACCATTTAAAAAATCTCTGCCACGATTCAGCTCAGCCTCGGGCGCACCGGAGAAACAACACAAGATTGTCTAACTTACCTTTATGGTTCATGCCCTCTAATCCAGGCACTATCCTGATGAACGTCTTCTGAACACTCTGCAAAGCGTGCCCACACTTCCTCTAATGAGGTGACCAGATCTAGTTCTGGTCGCCCTGTAACAAGAAGAATGACGAGCCGTTGGCGGGTGTGAGAAGCGGTTCACCAGGATGCTGCCTTCCTTCGAAGGTGTGATCGACGAGCAGTGGTTGGAAAAAGCCTGGGTTGTTTACTCTGGAATGGTGATGTCTGGAGGAAGACTTGATAGATGTTTATGAGATTATCAGAGACATAAGAGGGTAGAAGGACAGATATTTTCCCCAAGGTACAAGTATCAGGTTCTGAAGGAGATACTTTGAAGGCGAGGGGCCATTGTGCAAAGGAGTTAAGAGGAGCAAGTATTTTACACAGATAGAGGTAGATTCTTGAAATGGGATATCAGAGCGAGTGAAGGATATGGGTACCATGAAGAGATTGTAGAGTCTGTAGTAGAGACTCAGACTCACAAATAAAGAAAGACCTGAGGAATATGTATTATGTACAGACGGGAAACTGATTTAACTCGCGTCATTTTCGCCGCACGCATTATGGAGTAAAGGACTTGCCACTGTTACTATATAATATGCTATCATGACATAACAGTCAGCTTGGACATCTCTCGGCTCCCTTCATAAAACTCCCTTCATCTTAAGAATACACACACACACACACACACACACACACACACACACACACACACACACACACACACCTGAAAAAATTGTCTTCCAAGCAATTGCTCATTTATTCTCCTCCGATTCCTTCGACACCACCCACACAGTAGATAATCCAGCTGCTATGCTTTAACTCGGCAGTTCGTCTTTTGGGTCTCCCGAGAAAACCAAATGATAAACCGCTATTTCGTGTAAACAGCACAGAGACATGGTCCACAGGAACATTAATAAAAAAAAGTAATAATTCAACATGAACATGAATGTCAATATGAGCCGCTGGATCCACCACATCATTGCTTGCATTTCCCAGAAATCAACTATCTTCCAACAGCCTTAAAAATGATAGAAACCCTTTCGTCCTTACCTACCACTCCATTAGCTCGGGTTCGAACACATCATTCTCTGCAACTTTATCCATGTTCAGCCAGATTCTAGCACCAAATACATCTTTGCATCCTCCATTCCTCCGTGATAGCCTTGTCAATTCGTCCCTCCCACGAACCTCCCTGACAGATAGCCATGCAAGCCACAAAACTGCTACACTTGCCATTCAGTTTCTCTCTTACTTTCATTCAGAGACCCAAACTGTCTATCCAGGTGAGGCAACGCTTCTTCTGCTAAACGGTTGGGGTCGCCTATTGCATCCGGTGTCCCCGATGTGGTCTCCTGCATATTGGTGAGACCCGACGTTAATGGTGGGTCTGCTTTGGCGAGCACCTCCGCTCCATCCACCAAAAGCGGAATTTCCCAATGACTAACATTTTGATTCCTATCACCAATCCTGTTCCGACATGTCAGTCTATACGGCTTTTTTGCCTGAATGCAGCCACTCTTAGGGTGGAGGATCAACACTTCATATCCTGTCTAGGTAGCCTCCGATCTGATTGCATGAACATCGATTACTCATTCCGGTAACTCTTTCCTCGCCCATCCACCTTCCGTTATTCCCGGCTCTGTCCTCTTACCTCTTCTCTCACCTGCGTATCATCTCATCCTGGAATCCCTCCTTCTTCAATTTCTCCCATGACCCACTCTGCTCTATTATCATATTCCTTCTTCTCTATCCCTTTACCTTTTTTATCTAGCTTCGCCAGTCACTTTCTAGATCAGGGGTGTCAAACTCATTTTAGGTCACGGGCCGGATTGAGAAAAATGCGACTTCATGCGGGCCGGATCAGTTGTGCACGCGCGAACGCACGCGCGCGTGCTCCAACAGCTTTCGTTGCCTTCATTTTTTCAACCTGCTCTCATGTGTCTCAGTCTCTGCTATATCTAAAATTGTTTCACTTTACGAATTTCGTTTCTTATGAAGCAGATTGCCTAGCAAGCATTCTTTTTATGATTGGTATTAACTTACAGACGTAGATTACAAGAAAGTAGGCAACGAGAAAGAAACGCTGCTATTTCGGCTGATTGTTTTGGGAGCCATACCTTTTCCATTAATAAACCGTTTGAAATCAAGCATTAGCAAACACAAATGTAGATGTAAGGCAAGCGCGAGCAATGCACTGGCAGTGCATTGTGGGATTTGTAGTATTAGTGGTGCATGCAATATACCGGCGGGCCAGCTCTAAAAGAGAAAAAAATGTATTAATTAATGATATTCAGGAAATAAACCAGGGAAACCGAATCAACACTATAAACCCTGAAAACCTGGTACCTGAATAAACTCAGCATGAGCCATATCATACGCCATAGGCGCTTCGATTACTGAGGCCAGCTTTAATAGTAATTACATATTATCTCGCGGGCCAAAGATAATTCCACCGCGGGCCGGATTGAGTTTGACATATATGTTCTAGATAGTCTTCATTCTCTTCACCCCCCCCCCCCGCCACCTTTATTATCCTGGAATCTTCCTCCTTCATTTTCAGTGCTGAAGAAAGTTCTTAGCTAAACGTTGACTCTATTCATTTCCATAGCTGCCGCTTGATCTTACTCCATCAATTTGTGTTTGCGTTCTTCTGGATTTTCAGCTTCTGAAGATTCGCTTAAGTTTGTGACCATATTCAATACTTTGCATAACTGAAAGTGAATTCGGCGGAAAGGATGTGTTATGCCCATATATGCGGATATATTCGACACTGCAAAATACTTACTAAATTTGTACATTTTGCAAGGGTAATACAGTTTTAATAAACAACGCAAGGAGGTGTCATCTTAAAATACAGCAAAATACTGTTTCTGTTATTAGTAGCTCGTTTTATGGATTATTCGCGCTGAATTTCTCAGAAAGGCGTATTATATTCAAATGATTGAATTCAGCCGCGACCTGGTTGTCAGTGGGATTAACCCAACACTTTTCAGGTATTTTCTGGGCAAAATCAATCTTTACTCTGTAACTCGGTCACTTCACGCATTTAACTGCAAATGGATACTGCCTATAAGGAACTCACCTGCACTGTCACCTTCCTTGGGCAACGAGCGACTTTGCCAAAGAGTTCGTCATCCGGAAATGATCGCATACAATTGTATAAATTAGTATCAGTATCAATTAAAGAACTACGATTGAATTACTTTCAAAATAATAACAGAAAAGAAATGCTGAAAATTACTAACCCTTAAGTAACAGATTTCAGAGACCGTTTCAAAATGACGCTATGTAAACAGAGCTGCGCTGTTCCATGTGGGCGTCTCTGTGCTTTGTGAATTCCAGGAGGAGCCCGGATGTTGATAAGCCGGAACTGATATCAATAGGAACCGAAGTAAAAGCCGCTTTATGCATATGTGTGTGTGTGTGTGTGTGTGTGTGTGTGTGTGTGTGTGTGTGTGTGTGTGTGTGTGTGTGTAGATAGGCACATGCAGACATACACGCATACATAGATGCATCTGTATATCTCTGTTTATCTCTGTATCTATATATAAATGTATCTACTGCCCTATCCCCCTCTGCCCATATTTGCAACTATTCTATACCACGCTGTTTGCTTTCCCAGTCCTCTAAGCTATCCATAATTCATATATATATATATATATATATATATATATATATATATATATATCTACGTTCTGCTCCAAGCAGAGGTTTACCACTCACCCCACCTTCCACCATAACTTCCCACCAGATAGTCTACACGGGATTCCCTTGCCTGTTCCACTTATTCCTGTAAATGGGCCTCGTTTCCCCAAAGGGAGAAGAAAAGGATATTTGAATTTTTTAAGGCAGTGAAAGTTGATGAGCAAAGGGAGAAATCCGCAAGGTGATTATCAAGCATGAGCTATTGTGGTTGCACAGTTCTCATTGTAAGTGGGGGAACAGTTTCCAAGTTCGTATGCAGCTTCCAGAGTACACATAACTGTACCGTAGGTGCTGGAAGTGAAGGACTTTAATCAATCCTGTGTGATAGTGCTGTTTATTGACCACAAAACGAGGCCTGAAAAAGTAAACAGCGGTACGCTCTGAAGAGGTTGAACTCATGCGTGGCCCCATTTCGACCTTCATGTCGATGATTTGCATAGCAGAGTAATGTTCAAGAGGTAACTTGAGCAATGCTCAAATTGAACGTCAACAGATCCAGTTAAGAAGGAAAATAGAGTGTAGTTGGAAGTAATGGTTTGACTGATTCACGAATTGAATTGTACTTCTTAAACTCGGCCACTGATTTTCCTCTCGACCTCCAAACGTGAAGGAAGCGTACACCACACGCCCCTTTTTGGTCATCGAATCAGACAGCATCTGTCTTCTTGAAATGCCGATATATTGACATCCGAAGTCTAAGTGTCTTTCACACGCTTTCTCCCCTTTCCTGCTTTATTCTCTTCACTCGGTACCCTTTTATGTCTCTTTACCTTATTCTCACACGTGCCTAAGTGGCAGTACTGTGTGCAGTTTTGGTCACCTACCCACAGGAAAGATATAAGTAAGATTTCAAGAGTACCGAATACTATTTCAATCTTAGGCGACATTTGATTATGGTAAACAAAATTGGAGATACGTTTCCACCAAAGGAGATGGAAGACGCTCCTTCCCTCCACAAGATTGCAGGCCACCATTGAGCAAGATGCAGCACCTGCTTAGCTACTCTATGATGGTCACTTGAAGCAATGGGTGCACAGTGGCACGAGCAGCTGGTGCATTTCACAATTTCTGGTTGTGCAACCCCTGCAAACAGGCGGACAATCTCTGAAGCTTATTGATAATGGATGGAGTCAACCGTCTTGCCAAGACAATTCCCAGAAGAAGGCAAAGGCAAACCAGTTCTGTCGAAAGATTTACCACAGAAAATCATGGTCATCCATGACCGCCTATGTCGTAAGACACGCCAATAATGATAATGATGTACAAAATTATGGAGGATATAGATAGGGAAAATGCAAGCAGTCTTTTTTCAAAGAGGTTGGGTGTGAATACAAATAGAGGTCATGAATTATGAATGAAATGTGAAATGCTTAAGGGAAACAGGGGTGGGGGGGGGGGAATCTTCATCACTCAGACGGTGAAAGTGAAGGTGTGAATGTATGGAACGAGCTGACAGCGCTAGTGTTAGCTTCCATCACTGGCTGCATCAGCTTCTCTGTGGACACTCCAGTACCATTAAGAAATGTTCACTGCTTCCCTAACAACAAACCATAGGTCGCCAGTGATCTAAAGGCTCTTCTCAACCTCAAAAAGCGAGCCTTTGGATCAACAGACAGGAAGGATTTGAAACGTGAAGGGGGAGCTAAAGGAGAAGATCAAAGTGGCTAAAGAGGAATGCAGGAGAGAGATGGACAACCTGGCTGGGCAGAGGAGCACACGGGAGGTGTGGAAAGGAATGAAAAACATCACTGGGTTCGGTCAGCCTAGCGTACAGCCTCGGAATGCAGACCTGAATTGGCAAATGAACTAAATCAATTGTTCAATGGATTTGACATTTGCCGTCCTGTTCTCAATCCCTCAGCACACCACTCCAGGTGTCGAAGCCTCCAATGCGCCCTCAGCATCAACATTTCCCCTCCTCCCTCCTCCCCACTCGGTTCAATACGTGGATTAACAACACAGGCTACCACTGACTACATCTACTCCTTGCTACCGTCCACATTTCCACATACTAACTGTTAACGTCCTGAATTTCACCTACCCCAGGCTCCATCTTCCAACAACTCCCAAGTCATCATCTCAGTTTTACAACTCAACAGGTGAGAAGGGCTCTGGGAAAGCTCAGACACTACAAAGCATTGGGGCCGGATGGTGTAAACCCCAAGGCCCTAAAGGAGTGTGCGAACACAGAGACTGTGTACAAGGAGGGCCAGAGTCGCTTCTACTTGCTGAGGAGACTAAGGTTCTTTGGAGCATTCAGACTTCCCCTTCACATATTCTACCAGTCTGTTGTCGCCAGTCCAATATTCCATGCGGCGGTGCACGGGGGAAATGGCATCAAGACAGATGATGCCAACAAGGCTGAATAAACTAATTCGGAAAGCTGGGTCTGTTATTGAAGTTAGATCGGAGACTGTGTTAGAACAAAGGAGCCTACGAAAAATCTTGGCAATTCTGGGCAAGGTATCTCACCCTCTGCTTGCCACCTTGGCTGAACAGGGGAGCACTTTTAGTAAAGGACTAAGACAACTGCGCTGCTCCAGAGAGCGCAAAATTAGATCGTGCTTACCTTCATTAGGCTTTATAATGAGTCAACCTGTAGCCGGGGTAGTGCAGACCCCCTTCCAGTTAGATTGTTTGTAGTAACTTATTTTTTATTTTTATTACTTCTCTTCTAGTATTGGTACATCTGTGGCAATTTCCTTTGGGATTAATCTATCTACACGATCTATAAGGACCTCATCAAGGCATTTGACATGGTACTGCATTGGAGGTTGGTGGAGAGGTTCAGTCGCTTGGTATTCAAGATGAGGCAATACATTGGATTGAACACAGGCTTTGTAGAAGAAGCTAGAGAGTGGTAGTAGATGGTTGACTCACTGACTGGAAGTCTCTGAATAGTGGAGTGGCGCAGTGGGTGCTGGGTCGGTTGTGCCATTATATTAACACTCTGGATGTTAATGTAGTTGCCCGGATCACCGAATCGGGGGACGAAACCAAGATTTAGGGTGTATTTGACAGCGTGGAAAGCCGCGAGATCTGGACCAGATGCAAATATGGGCTGAAAAATGCCAAATGGAATTTAATCCAGGCAAGTACTACGTGTTGCACGTCGGTAGGACCAATCAGGATAGACCTTACACAGTGAACGGCAGCGCACAGAGCAGTGCGGTAGAACAATATGATTATGAGAACCAGGTCCATAATTCGTTGAAACTGGCGTGAGAGGAATACAGGGTCGTAAAGAAACTTTTTGGGACATTGGCCTTCATAAATCAAAGTACTGGGTAAAAAAGGTGGGATGTTTGTTTGAGTTTCTAAGGCATTGGTAAGGTCTAATGTGGAGTATGATGTGCAGTTTTAGCCGCGTACGAACAGGAAGGATATAAAAAAGGTTGAAAGATTACTGAGAAATTTTACAAGCATATTGCTGGATGTGGAGGAACTGTTGTGTAAGGAAGGATTGAATAGCTTAGAACTATATTCCTCAGAAATTGAAGACTGAGAGGAGATATTATACAGGTATCCAAAAGTATGAGGGGTATAGGTATGATAAATACAAGCAGGCTTTTTCCGCTGCGGATGGGTGGGAATACAACGAGAGGCCATTCGTTAATGGTGAAGGATGAAAAGTTTAAGTGAACCTGAGGGGAAACTTCTTGACATAGAGGGTTGTGAGAATGTGCAACAAGCTGCCAGCATTAAGTGGTGCATGCGAGCTCGATTTCAAGTTTTAGGAAAAGTTTGGATAGGTAAATGGATGGTAAAAGTATGGCCGGCTATGGTCCCAGTGCGGGTCGTTAGGAATATGCAGTTTAAATGGTTCGACACTGATTAGATGGGTCAATAGGCCTGTTTCTGCACTGTTCTCGTCCCTGTCAAACTTTTCTCCATATTCATTTCAACATCTCTTATTGCGGGTGAATTTGCCTGCTTGTTATGAAGCAACGCTCTATCATTTAGATTGTTGAGTAAATATTTGTCGCGACTACCCGTCTAATGGGGATTGAGTAACCTCCTGTCTTCCTCGTTCTTGTTCAGAGATCCAATTATTTTCATGTTTTCGTGTCTTCACGGCTCTGCCAGCTCTGGACAGTGCAGATTAGGTGAGCATAGGGAACGGCTGTCGATTCTGTCTACGTTGAGGGGTACCCAACAATCTTGGTTCGTTTTCATTGGAATGTTTGAGGCTGAAAGTTCAACCAATTCCTGTCCATAAAATTATAAAAGGCATCAACATTGCACCTAATCATTCTGTTCCCCCAGGTGCTAATGATAAATTTTGGAGAGATTAGTTTGTGTTAGGGAAGGGAGCGGGAGTTCAAAGGAGGCATACTGGGCACAGTTTTTCCGCAGCGTGCATAACGTTGCCTGGAATGGAATGCCAGGAAAGCTTATGGAAGAACATACTATAGCAGCATATAGAAGACAATTAGAGCGGCACATGAACTCGGGGATATAAACGCCATTTAGATAGATGTGCAGATTACATTGGGATCATATTCGGCACAGGCATAGTGGGCTGAATAATCTGTTCCATAAAATACTGTTGTATCTTCGAAATATTGGGTTAGGCCGATTTTAGGTATCTCGTTCTGTGTCCTGGCAATTATTGTCCGTTTTCTGAGACGCGGATCTCATATTTATTAACATCTCCGTAAATCGAGGGGATCACAGGTTGGATAGTTCGTGATACTTTTGGCAGAGAACAATAAAATCGAGAATTGGGCGCGTTCGTAAACGGCCACAAAAGATGAGCAAATGATCAGCTGTGGCAATGATGAATACGGGGTAGGGCTGAGTAAATAGTTCTGGGTGCATTTTTTGTACATTCTTGTTCTTGTTGTTTCAGATGAGGGACAAAGCTGAAATCCAAGGACTCCCACGTAATGACAAGGCGAATGCGTAAAGTTGGCTTGCAAAAATTTAGAAGGCAGCGCCACTGGCTCGCGAGTTAGCAGCTCGAACTGCTCGCCAGGGTAAGTTTCAAATAAATGGAAACGGCGAATGAAATTCAAGACCACGGATTATTTCGCTGACAGACTGTGAAATCAGCATGTCATGTAGACGTAGCTGCAGCCAATAGCAATGCCATATCATCCCATCCATAGACATGAATTGCAGCAGATGGCGTAGCTTTTCACTCCTCATATGTTTAGAGCCTTAACCTCTGTTGATTAAACAGGGAATAAGAAAAATTCTTGCTTTCATGCCATGTGCTTGCACGAACAACTTGAGTCCGTCGAACAACCTTGGATGCTATGTTGCAAAGGAAAATAATGGACTGGAGACGAGATGGAAGCAATTTACCAAGAATAAAACATCGGAGCCAAATAAAGTAATTGACAAACATGTTGCAATTAGGAAGAAAGATTGGGCCCAGAAGGGAGTGATGTGAAGCTTTGTAATGCGGCCCGCTGCGTTGGCACACGAACCATAACCATACCCTCACCATACTGAAGCAATAGATTGTGCTGTCTTCAAAACGGACTTCACGAATCGATAAATAACACCATCAAAATCTGCAACTTCTATCAGCGAGAAGATGAACCGGCAGCGTAGCGATTAGCATAATGCCATTACAGCACCAGCAGCGCAAGTTCCATTACTACTGTCGTCTGTAAGGAGTCTGCCCTGTGACTGCGTGGTTTGCTTCCGGCTGCTGTGGTTTTCATCCTCATTCCAGAGAGGAGCGTACCTGTAGACTAAATGTCACATGGGTGCAATTGGGCCGGAAGAGCTTGTTACAATGCTGCATTTCTAAATAAAAATAAAATAAATCAGCCATAAATATGTGGGAAACACCGCCACATAGAAATTACACTGCGTACATATACCATCCTTACTTCGAAATGTATTCCCCTTCTTCCCTGCGGCAATGTGCAATTTTAAAATCGCTCCCTAACCACTTTACTCTCATATATATATAGTTATAAGTGATGAACAGACCTGATGGACAATGGGATAAAGAGTTAACTATCCTCCCCCGCCCCCGAGAACCACTAACTATTACTGTTGCTGTGCTGACCATGAGAAAGAGAGACGAAAAAAAGGCAGGAACACCTGCGACAGATAAGAGAGAGAGGGAGTTTGCTGATTAACTGTATTGTGACTCCTTTTTGAATTATTCACTGTTTCGCTGCAAGGACAATAGTTTGCTCATTAACATTCCTCAGTGGACTGAAGGAGTGGCATGATTTGATGGACACACTCATTCAGAATTGATTGATAGCTCAGACCCCGTTAGTAGGGATAAAAAGACAGGTCAGGAGAGATACCGTTCACTGATTGACTGTTGGATCCCACAAGAAAGGTGGGGGCTTCGGAAACCGAACCAGGAGATGGGTCAGTAAAGCTCACAGTGTTACAGCAGGGCCGGTGGGGACTTGTGTGTGTGTCCACTCATGCCAGAGTGACGAGTCTGCCACAGAAGAAAAGTCTGGCTGAAGACCAGAGGGGCCATAAGGCCATAACTCCATAACTGAATAACCACAACGATATGACTGATTAAAAAAGCAAAGGAAGATTTGTCTGCTGTCGCTGTTACATCTCTCTCTCTCTCTCTCTCTCTCTCTCTCTCTCTCTCTCTCTCTCTCTCTCTCTCTCTCTCTCTCTCTCTCTCTCTCTCTCTCTCTCTCTCTCTCTCTCTCTCTCTCTCTCCAACGATTACAACTCAACAAGCATAACTACCTCAGCACTCATGAACTGAACTGAACTTTATATTCTATGACACTTCATTTACCCCTAGACATCGATAGAGCTTGTTTTTTATTGCTTATTATTATTATCCCTACGCTTTTAGGTTTATTACTGCTACCTGGTGCCATATGTATATTTGCATTATTGATATGCTTTTGCTTATTTTTATTAATAAACACCTTTTAATATAGTACCACCAGACCCCAACGGATTCTTCTTTCTCGACACCCAGTTACGGGGTATGTAACAAATTGGGACCGCGTCTCGAGATTTGATTACCAAATTAGGGGGCCAGTGAATCGGGATAAAAGTCTGATCTGGTTGTGAGATTAACCAGACGGGAAACCAGCAGAGATGAACATTGTTAAATTTTTTAAAGACACGACTGCGTGGGCATTAGAGGTTGCCAGGAAGGCTGAATTGGTGGATGTTGCGAAGCGAGTAGATCTCCCAGAGGTGAAATCGTCGATGCGAAAGGTGGATATACAGAGAGCAATAGCTATGCATTATGTATCCAAGGGTGTGTTCACACCAGATGTATGGGACCTGTTCCCTGAGAGGAAACCAGCCGAGGGTGAGTTTCAGTTAGAGATAGAAAAATTAAGGTTGGCTGAGAAGAAGGAGAAGAGGCAGCATGAACTTCGGATAAGGCAGCTGGAAGCAGAGAGAGAAGCTGCCGGGCGAAGAGAGGATGCTGAGAGGCGAAGCCTCAGCTGAGAGGGAGGCTGAAAGGAGGAGAGAGAAGGCTGAAAGGGAGGCTGAAAGGAAGAAGGAAGAAGCTGAAAGGCAGATGGAGGAAAGGGAGAATGAGAGGCAGCATGCGCTGGAAATAGAGAGGTTAAAGGTACAGCAGGGAAGAGACGGGGCGGAAGACTAAAATGAGGGGTTCAAGATTGGTCGGGAGATCCAAATGGTACCTCAATTCGAGGAGATGAATGTTGATAAGTTCTTCCTCCATTTTGAGAAAGTGGCTGTGAATCAGAACTGGCCTGAGAGAAAATGGGCTGTTCTGGTACAGAGCGTACTTAGGGGGAAGGCTCAACAAGCGTATTGGGCGTTGTCTATAGATGAGTCTAAGGACTATGAGGAAGTAAAAAGGGTTGTACTGAGGAGTTACGAGTTGGTGCCAGAGGCATACCGGCAGAAGTTCTGGAACTTGAGAAAGCCATGGAACCACACGTATTTAGAGTTTGCCCGTGAGATGCAAATATATTGTGAGCGTTGGTGCGCCTCAAAAGGGGTTGATGAAAATTATGATAAACTGTTACAGTTAATACTGATGGAGCAATTTAAAAGTTGTATCCCTGAGAGTATGAAGACGTACTTGGATGAGGAGACAGAGACGCTGTCTGCGACTGCCAAGTTAGCAGACGAGTAAGCTTCAAACCACAAGTCAAAGTTTTCCTCAAAGAAGAGTTACCAGAGAGGCAGTAGGGACGGTAGAGAAAGCCCACCAGCTAAGGCAGAGAATAAGGCAGGAGCTAGTGGTAAAGGTAAGGAGGAGGAAAAGCAGGCTGGCAGGAAGTTTCCTAGCTTTACCTGTTATAATTGTGGGAAAGCTGGTCATATAGCATCTAATTGTTTTGCTCCGAAGAAGGAGACAGGAAAAGGGAAAACGGCAGTCCCGACAGGTTGCATTGAGTCGGTCAGCAGATCGGTGAGGAAGGCAAAGGTAGATAGAGCACAAGAGGGGCGTGAGAAGTTTATCTCGGAAGGGACAGTGTCTGTGAAGGAAGGAGAAACCCCAGTTCCAGTGCGGATCTGGAGAGATACTGGGGCTGATCAATCATTGATTCTAAGGAAAGTGGTAGATTTCAGAACTGAGTGAGACTGGGGACGTGTTTTCTGCAGTGAAGCTGACAAGCAAGCCTGTGAGTGCTGAGGACCCGCCCATAGATTCTAAGATTTATCCCGCAGGCGCAATCACTCGCAGCATGTCTAGAAAGGCGGCTGAGGAAGGACCCAATTTAAATGAGTCCAGTGTGAATTTAGCGGAAATATTTTTGCCGACCTTGTATGAAAAGGGGTTACCGGATGAGAAGGAAAAGGATAGTGGATCTAAGGAGAGTAAAGGAGAGGAGGTAGATCCACCATTAGCAAGAAGGGAATTTATAAAGGAACAGAGTAAAGATGAGAAACAGATATGGCAGTTAGAAGGTCCAGGGTTGGACACGGATTATCTTTCTGGCTTGACAGAGCAGCTTGCAGTTGAAGAATTTAAATGTGTTCCCGATAATGATGTAAGGGCTGCCCTAGATGAAAAGTATGCCGCTACCTTGAGGGAGTCTGCTGGGTTAGCAGACGAGGTTGTTTTACTCCGCAGGGTTGAGTTTACTCCGGGTTGGTGTTGCCCAGAGAGTAACTGGGAGGATCAGGGGAACTTAGAACTTGAAACAGGGACTGGTACTGAAAGCCTGGAAGAGGCAGATGTCCTGTTTGCGTGTGTTCAGGGTGTGAAGGGTGTGAATGCACAGGGTACTGAACCTAGTATTGAAACCTTTGTCTGAGGTATCTGATTTAGTTGAAAAGGAATGCAGTCCTTTTGGGTCAGGTGGACTTGGTTCAGTGAACAAAGGGTTAACCTTGGTACCAGTGGAAAGTTAGAATTCTCAGTTGCTTGTGTAAGAAGGTGTGTTAAAAGTTAATGATGAGATGAAAGTTGGTGATGTGAATATTATTGAAGGAGAAGGAAAAGGTGTTGTTCCTAAATTGAATAAACAAAATTTAAAGTCTGAATTGGTTTTAGAAGGATTGACAAAAGGGAAAGGACCGTTAACTGAACAATGGCTTGTTAACAAGCTTCCTATGAATCAATTAGTTTGTTTGGAAATTTAAAGATACACAACTCGCTGATGTTATACAAGTATGTGATTTGTAGAGACAGAATTTGAAATGTTTTGACCAAGAGGGATCATCTGCAGCTGTTAAACTACAAACAAATAGAATGAAAGATCCTGAAGATAAAATTAATGACATGCTTAAAGTTAACGAATTGTGTGGAAGTTCAGCAAATGGGCTTAGTTTGGAAAACATTGGTGATAAGATAGCTCCTGTGAAAGGAGTCTGTGAAGGCCTATTCCACACTGGTGAGCAGGCTAATCACGTGAGAGTTAAGTGGAAAAGGGACAAAGGTTAACCAAATACCACTTTGATTATCAGGATCTGGTTTTGAGGGAATTTGACAAAGCCTGTGAAAGATTAAAAAAACACCATGAAAGATTGACTGTTTGAATGTTAAGTTTAAAAGTAAAATAGAGATTAGTATTGGCACAAACTTTTGTAATGTACTATATTATAATCACACATGTTTTAGATGACACTTTGTAATATACACCTAAGCTAAGAACACAACACCTTCAGTATTTTCTTTTGCTAACATTTAAAAAAGGCCGGTATTAAATTGGAGTATGTTGTTACCGGAATTCGATATCAAAATACAGCATGTAAAGGGGAGTGATAATGTTATTGCTGATTGTTTATCTAGAAGTTAATTTGAATGTGTATCTGTATTATTCTTGTAGTTTAGACAACTTCTGCATTTTGTTAAACTCTGTAATTCAGTCATGTGCTTTATTAGTTAATTTTCCCCCTGCTGTAAATTCTCAGAAGGATGAGGGTGTTATGAGTGATGAACAGACCTGATGGACAATGGGGTGAAGAGTTAACCATCCCCCCCCCGAGAACCACGAACTATTACTGTTGCTATGCTGACCATGAGAAAGAGAGATGAAAAACAGGCAAGAACATCTGCGACAGATAAGAAAGAGAGGGGGGTTGTTGATTAACTGTATTGTGACTCCTTTTTGAATTATTCACTGTTTCGCTGCAAGGACAATAGTTTTCTCATTAACATTCCTCAGTGGACTAAAGGAGTGGCATGATTTGATGGACACGGTCATTCAGAGTTGATGGATAGCTGAGACCCCGTTAGTAGGGATAAAAAGACAGGTCTGGAGAGACACCGTTCAGACACGCCAATGGACACTAACTGAGTGTTGGGAACTCACAAGAAAGGTGGGGGTTTCGAAGACCGAACCTGGAGATCGGTCAGTAAAGCTCACAGTGTTACAGCAGGGCCAGTGGGGGACCTCTGTGTGTGTCCACTCATGCCAGAGTGACGAGTCCGCCAGAGAAGAAAGGTCTGGCTGAAGACCAGAGGGGTCATAACTGAATGACCACAACGATACGACAGATTAGAAAGCAAAGGAAGGTTTGGCTGCGGTAGCTGTTATATCTCGCTCTCTCTCTCTCTCTCTCTCTCTCTCTCTCTCTCTCTCTCTCTCTCTCTCTCTCTCTCTCTCTCTCTCTCTCTCTCTCTCTCTCTCTCTCTCTCTCTCTCTCTCTCTCTCTCTCTCTCTCTCTCTCTCTCTCTCTCTCTCTCTCCCTCTCTCTCTCTCTCTCTCTCTCTCTCTCTCTCTCTCTCTCTCTCTCTCTCTCTCTCTCTCTCTCTCTCTCTCTCTCTCTCTCTCTCTCTCTCTCTCTCTCTCTCTCTCTCTCTCTCTCCCTCTCTCTCTCTCTCTCTCTCTCTCTCTCTCTCTCTCTCTCTCGCTCCAACGATTACAACTCAACTAGCATAACTCATGAACTGAACTGAACTTTATATTCTATGACAATTCATTTACCCCTAGACATCGATAGAGCTTGTTTATTATTGCTTATTATTATTATTCCTACACTTTTAGGTTTATTACTGCTACCTTGTGTTATATGTATATTTGCATTATTGATATGGTTTTGCTTATTTTTATTAATAAACACCTTAAAATATAGTACCACCAGATTCCAACGGATTCGTCTTTCTCTGCTGGTCAGACACCCAGTTACGGGTTACGTAACTAGATATATATATATATATATATAAACAAAGTCTTTTTAAATCTCCTCGATATTTCTCCTTTCTCGCAAGAAAGGTATGCCCTCGAGTATTTGAGATTTCTACCATGGGAATAACTATCCAGCATATATATCCTGGCACCACATGCTGTCATCTGGATATTGCATTTCTCACTGTGACTACGTGGGTTTCTTCCGACTTCAGGCATCTCTCTGCCAGCTGCTATTCAAAGGTGCTCAGGTGATTCAAACTTTCAAAGTAAATTGATTATCAAAATACGTATATGTCACCATCAACTACACTGAGATTCATTTCCTTACAGGTATGAGTGTATAGTCCTTGAGAGTGAGTCCACTGGTGTGGAAACAGTTTAGAGTGGTGGTGAGTGAAGTTATCCAGGCCTGTTCATCAGTGTGATGGTTGAAAGGTGATAACCGTTCCTCAACCTGGTGGCGTGGGCCCTAAGGCTTTTGCACCTCTTTCTCGACGGCAGCAGCGAGAGAAGAGCACCGTCTGGATGGGGTGTCCTTGCTAACTGATGCGCGCCACGTAGATGTGCCTATCTTGGGCAGGGATTGATGAATAGTTCAGAAAATTAAGAAGGCATAAATTGAGTGGGAAGAAAATTAAAAGGGGTACCTTGAGGTAACGTCTATTCGAAATGCGTTCAGTTAGCGGCGAAACAGATTCAATCATTACTTTAAACAGATATTTTCAATGGTTACTTGAGCACGATAGATACATCCCAAAGGAGATGAAATTTTCTAAAGGTAGTATGCCACAACCGTAACTGACACAGAAAGTCTAAGCCAGCATAAAAGTTACACAGGACATACAATAGAGCAAATATTAGTGGGGTTTTGGGGGATTTGGAAGTTTTTAAAACCAAGAGACACAGTTTTAAGACACAGCTTAAGGTGCAAAAAGATAAAATATAATGCTGGTCAATAATATCAATAAGTACAACAAAATTTCACACTCAAAGCTGCTCTGCAGGTTGACTCTGTGGTTAAGAAGGTATACGGTGCATTGACCTTCATCAATCGTGGGACAGAATTTAAGAGCCGATAAGTATTGTTACAGCTATATAGGACCCTGGTCAGATCCCACGTGAAGTACCGTGCTCATTTCTCGTCGCCTCACTACATGAAAGACGTGGAAACCATAGACAGGGTGCAGAGGAGATTTATAAGGATGTTGCCTGGATTGGGGATGCCTTATGAGAATATGTTGAGTGAACCCGGACTTCTCTCCTTGGAGCGACGGAGGGTGAGAAGTGACTTAATAGAGGCGTACAAGATAATGAGAGGCTTTTCCCCAGGACTGAAATAGCTAGCACAAGAAGGCATAGTTTTAAGGTGCTTGGAAGTAGGTACAGAGAAGATGTCAGGGGTAGGATTTTTTGTAAGCGGAGAGAGGTGAGAGCTTGGAGGCGGAAACGATGGGGTCTTTTAAGATACTCCTTGATGTCTACATGGAGCTCAAGATAGGGACATGTTCGGCACAACTTTGTGGGCCGAAGGGCCTCTATTGTGCTGTATGTTTTCCGTCTTTCTATGTTTCTATGTAATTTTGTTGATATATAAAGAGTAACAGAGAGGTGAGAGTAGATTTTGCATCGCTGGAGATGACCTCGGACAGGTAGCAAAATATGGGAAGGAAATCGCTTACGAACTGACTAAATATTTTCTTTCGGTCATCACTGTGGAAGACACTAGCAGTAGGCCGGATGCTAGATAGTGTACGGAGACAGGAGTGAGTACAGTTACTATTACAAGGGTGTACGTTCTTGGGAGGCTGTAAGGTCTGAAGGTAGATACGGCACCTGGACCAGAAGGACTACGTTCGAGGGTTCTGGAAGATGTAGCTGAAGAGATTGTGGGCATATTAGTTATCCTCATTCAAGAATCAGTAGATTCTAGCATGGTTCCGAAGGACTATGAAGTTGCAAATATCACTCATCACTTCATGAAGGGAAGGTGGCAGAAGAAAAGCAATTATAGGTCAGATATCCACACCTCAGTAGTTGGGAAGATGTTGGACTCTATTATTAAGGATGAGGTTTCGGGTACTTCAAGGCACATAATAAAATGGGTCAAATTCATCATAGTTTTCTGTAGGAAAATCTTGGCTGACAAAACTGTTCAATTCTCTGAGGAAATAACAAGCAGGCTCGACAAAGGGGAATCAGTGGACTTTGTGTACTTGGATATTCAAATGACCTTAGACAAGTGCTATATTTGGGCCAAGCTCAGCAGGTTCCGAGCCCATAGTATTACAGAAAGATATTAGCATTCGTAGACCATTGGCTAATTGGCAGAAGGCAGAAATTGGGAATAAAGTGGACTTTTACTGGTTGGCTGCCGATGACTAGTATTGCTCTGCAGAGTTCGGTATAGGAACAGCTTCTTTTCACGTGTAATGTCAATGATTTGATGACGGAGTTGTGAATTGCACAAGATTCTCTAAAAGTTAACTTGCAGGTTGAGTCGGTGGTGAGGAAGACAAATGCAATATGACAACTCATTTCGAGAGGCTAAACGATAAAAACAAAGATTCAAAGGTTCAATTTAACGTCAGAGAAATGTCTACAATATACATCCTGAAATGCTTTTTACCAAAACATCCATGAAAAACAGAGAAGTACCCCAAAGAATGAAGGACAGTTAAACGTGAGTACCCCAAAATCCCGCCAGCCGCCCCCACTCCGCGCGTAAGTGGCGGAAAGCAATCATCTCCCCTCCCCCTACAGGCAAAACAAAAAGCACATCCGCTACCAAGCACAAGCGTGAACTAAGCGGCAGAAAAAAGAAGACCTACCAGTTACCCCAAAGACTTTCGCAATTCATCCAGCATTCGGCAACCCACTGGTTCTCTCTCTCCCTAATAAGGGAGAGTGAAGTGTCTTCCATTTATACAGCGAGCGGGAAACATAACAACAACTCGCTGGTTTACAATGTTAAAAGGCCCGTTTCGTCGCTTTTTTACGATCTCTATGCCCGAAGATCGTGAAGATCTTGGGGCCCACACCGAAAGACTTACCGGCCTCACCGACGACACACGAGTCTCCGGCCGTGACACCGACCTTCAGTCCGCCCGTTTCCAGAGATCTTAGGCTTCCGAACACTAGGCCGCCTCTCAGGCTTAACCCTTGGCGTGCCGAACATCGACTGGTCCTGAAACCCCGAGAACGGGTCTGATTCCCGCAAAGAGCCGAAGTCAGCGTGTAACTCCATGTCAGGGTCTTCAAAAGAACCCTGAAAGGGGAAAGTAAAGATACTAATGATCGAAATCGAGCTATCTCCGAAGATATAAGCAAGGGAGTCGCCCATTAGCGCCATCTTAACTCCACCTCCGTCTTCCGGAGGATGTAATGCTGAGGTCTTATAGAGATGAGCGTCACTCTGAGTATTGTAAGCGGTTTTGTACTCTTTATCAAATATATTTTAATGCACTTATAATGTTTCCGAAAACAAAGATAATGGCAATACTGATACCCCGTCTCGCTCCCTTCAGATATTAGTTCTTTTTTTTTTAAGTTACTGAGTCGTTAGAGGCGGCTCGGCCGAAGGCCCGGCTGTTCATTCTTTTCCATTGGTGCTGTCAGTCCTGCTGGGTCCCTCTGGCATTTTGTGCACGTTGTTCTGGATTCCCAACATCTGCATGATACCTTGTGCTCATCTTGTAGTTAAGTTCATTGATTGGAGTGTTTTAGAAGGCAATGGGCCAAACGCAAGCAGGCCGAACTAGCTCGCTGAGCAACACAGGCAGGATGGACAAGTTGGGCCGAACAGCCTGCTTCTGGGTCGTATGACTCTATGTACTAAATTGCCGTGAAAAGCTCGTTTTACTTGCCTTCTTAATAGATCATAACGAACAGTTAGTACCTCAAGGGAGTAAAAAGGGGAAAGCAATTTGGTGCTGGTTGCCGTATGTTAGGAAGGATAAGCATGCTTCAGTGAGGGTGCAGAGGAGATTCATCGGAGATGCTGCTTGGTTTAGAGAGGAGATGTCTTATGTGGAGATGTTGGGCAAACCGGGCCTTTCTCTTTGAAGCGAAGAAGAATGAAGAGTTGACCTAGAGATCTACAAGATGATAAGAGACTTGTATCAAGTGGATCGCCAAAGACTTTCTCCCAGGGCAGCAACATTTAATCTGAATGGATATAATTGTAGCGGGGTGTCAGAGGTCACCTTTTTATGCAGAGTGATAAATATGTGGAAACGCCTGCCAGGTCTTCTGATAGAATCTGATACGTTGGGGATACATAAAGACTATTACATCGGGTTTAGGTAAATAGAGGATTATGAGTGAGGAAAGGTTTAGACAGACCTTGGAGTAAGTTTAAAGGTCGAAACTGCATCGTGGACAGAAGGACCTATATTGTTCTGGGTTGGTCTATACCGATAACAGAATTCAGTTTATGCTGTGTGGAGAAATATCAAATAAAAACAAGTGTGCCACGGTTTTGTGAATTTAAATGATTTGTTAATGACAGCGGTTAGAGCAGAATGACCAGACAGGTTCAATCTGACAGGAAAAAACAGTAACTCAAATCATTAAGAATTACAACGGTGGTTTGCTGAAGGGCTTCTCTAAACATTTCCCTGAATCATATACACGAGAATACCTGCAGATTCCTGAAATTCAAAGAACACACACACACACACACACACACACACACACACACACACACACACACACACACACACACACACACACACACACACACACATACACACACAATGCTGAAGGGACTCAGCTGCTCAGGCTACGTCTTTGTAAATAAGTAAACAGATCACATTTCCTGCCGAGAACCTTCTTCGGGACTGAATCTTTCCTGCGTCTTCCCTAGTTTATTTGAATCCCTCCTGGGCGACAAGCGCTCTACATAATGCTCCCAAGTACAGTCCCATAGGGGATCGTCAAACGCTGCAGGGATATCGGCTGCATCCCTGTCCGTGCTGATACATCTTTCACTTAACCTCTTTTTACTCTCCCTGTGTTACTATAAAATTTCCCCCCACACTTACGCGATAGGCAGATTCTGATCAACCCACGATTATCCGCTGATCTTTTGAGAATAGCCCCACGTGTTTAAGGGTTCTATCCTGAGCGCAAGTTAGTGATGCAATTGCGAAGAAAGCAGGACAGCGGCTACCCTTCAAGAAGAGTTTGAAGAGACTTGACCTGTCACTAATGACTCCAGCAATTTTTCTACAGATGTTTTGTGGAGAGGGAGCGCAATCTAACTGATTGTATCTCTGTCTGGTGAATGTACCACTGCACGGGGTTAGAAAAAGATGCAGAAAAATTGTAAATTCGGGCAGCTTCATTATGAGCAGTAGCCTCCTCAACACTGAGGACGCCAAAAGGTGACGCCTCAAAAAGGCTGCATCTATCACTAAGCACCCGCATCATGCCCTAGGACATGCCCTCTTCCCATTGCTACTACCCAGGAAGAGGTACAGACGCCTGAAGACACGAGCTCATCGTTTTAATAACGCCTTCTTCCTTTCCACCTCCGGATTTCTGACTGGACAATTAAACCATGTACACCAACTCACTTCTTTTTGGTTCCATGTATACTTGTTTCGGATTGAATATACAGGTCCGGATTGAACCCTCTGTCACCGAAGCCACGTGACAGCCACTTTGACGGCTGCGCCACCTTGCGGTCGTTATTTTAAGGTCGTTATTCCAATTGAATATGATTCCCAAGCCCAGCAAATGGGGGTCACAGGGGAGCTTCTTTCTCTCACGGTAATAGTGTACGTAAAATCAATTTTCACAGAAAGCTCTCCATGCGTGAAATAGAGCAGTACGGCACAAGAATAGACCCTTTGGCCCACCCATATCTGGCGACACAGCATAGACAGGATGGTCAAGGATGGGGCAGCAAAAGTTGTCGCCTTGCAACTTTTGGTGAGACCACGTTTGGTTTATCATAAAGCAAACAAAGGTATAGTACAGGAAATTTTGGCCGAACTAACTAAACTAGTATTAAACGCATCAACAAACTGGTGGGGCAGGAGAAGAGATTTACGAGACTGCCTGAACGACAATTACGTTGGAGGTAGGCCGCCATGGATTAGTATTCCCTGAAGAATAAGCGGTGATGCTTAATCCAAATTTCCACTCTGCCCCAATCTCTTACCTTCTTCCCGCATCCACTCTTGTTCTGACTGATCAACAGTCTATCAACATCTGCCTTTAATATACATAATTATTTCGCACGCACAGCTGCCTGTGACAAAGACTTCCACTAATCTTCCGCTCTCAGGCTCTCCTCCTCATCTTCGTGCTAAAAAAGGATGCCCCTCTATTCTGAGGCTGTGTTCTCTGGTTAGAGTCTCGCACCATAGGAATCATCGACTCCATATCCACTCTATTCCTCTTGAAATTAATGCCAACGTTGCATTTTTCCTTCGTTACCACAGACTGAATCCGTAAAGTAACATTCTGAAGTCCTGCCCGAGGTCTCCTAAGTCCAAATGCACCTCTGAGTTTTGTGCCGTCTCCACTTAGATAATAGTCCACATTGTTGTTCCTTTTATCAAAATGCATTACCATACATTTCCCAGCATTGTATTCCATCTGACACGTTTATTGTCCATTATTTCAATTTCTCTAAGTCTTGCTGCAATCGCATTACCTCAGCACTACCTATTCCTTCAACTGTCTTCGTATATACGCAACCTTTGCCACAAAGTCATCAGTTCCAGTATCTGAGTCATTGACAAGCAACGTGAAAAGCAGCGGACCCAATACTGAGCAAACACGAGGAAATCTGCAGATGCTGGAAATTCAAACAACAATGCTGGTGCACCAGCATTTTGTGTGTGTTGTTGTCCCAATACTGAGCCCTTCGGAATATCTCAAGTCACTGGCAGCCAACCAGACAAGTCCCCTTATATTTCCGCTTGCTGTCTCCTGCCTATTGCCATAGCGTTTTATCTTGTTAAGCAGCCTAGTGTGCAACACTTCATCAAATGCCTTCTGAAAGTCCAAGTAAATGGCATCCACTGCCTCTCCTTTGTACAACCTGCTTGTTACTTTCTCGAAGAACTCTAACAGATTTTTCAGGCAAAATTTCCCTTGACAGAAACCTTGCTAACTTGTACGTGTTCTATCATTAGTCTCCAAGTACCTCGGAACCTCATCCTTAGGTTGACTGCAACACTTTCCCAACAACTGAGGTTAGGCTAACTGGCATGTAATTTTCTTTCTTTTGCCTCCCGCCCTTCTTAAAGAATAAGTGACATTAGCAATATTCCAGTCCTTCGGGACCATGCGAGAATCAGGTGATTCTTGAAAGATCATAACCAGTGCATCTTTCATCTCTTCCGCAGCCTCACTCAGGACTTAAGCTTAATCCTTTGACATTAAGCTCTTCAGCTGTGACGTGATGCCTAAAACATCATACCTGCCAATCTGTGCTGCAAATTCCATTTACTGTGCGCATTCAGATACAACACCTTCGGTCCCATGCTAACCCTTTTTCGATCCAGTCGCACCATGCTCAACCTTATGATTTTGAACGTGGTCTGAGATTTTAACAACATCTGCCTGCTCAATGCTTTCCGCTGTTCTGACACAGTTGTTCCAATTCCCTGCAACAGTTGTTTAAACCCCACCGTGCTGTTAACAAATCTTCTGGCTAACATATTAGTACTCCTTCATCCCTGCTGTAAAGGTCCCACATTCCCTGGAACATAGCCCAATGATCTAGAAATGTTATGCCCACCCTCCTACACTAAATCCTTAGTCTGGTATTAAACTGCGTAATTTTCCCAGTTTAAGCTTCACTACCACGTGGCATGAGTAGCAATACTGAGATCACAATCCTGGAGGTTACCTAGCTTCCTATACAGGACTCGACACTGTTCCTACGCATGCCATTGATACGAATATGAATCAGGACTTCTGGTTGTTCACCGTCCCATTTAAGAATGCTGAGGACTCGATCTGTGATGGCCCGGACCCTGGCACCCGGGAGGCAATATGCCCTCTACGAATCTCGCCCTCGCCCACAGAACCTCCTGTTCGTTTCCCTAACAAACGAATCCCATGACACCACAGCGTTCTTCCCCTTCCCTCGTGGATCGCAGAGGCGGACTCGGTGCCAGAGACCCAACCATTGTGACTTTCCTGTGTTAGTTTATTCCCCATCCACCGCCTTCCGCCCTGTACCACCCTCCCCCTCCACCCGACAGTATTCAAAGTAACGTACCTGTTGTTGAGGAGCATGACCATAGGGGTACTCTGCACTTGCTCCTTAACCCTTTTTCCCTTGCTGACTGTCACCCAGATTCCTGCGTCCTGCACCTTGGGTGTGATTTCCTCTCTATAAGTCCTATCACCCTTCGGCCTCCCGAATGATTCAGAGTTCATCTAGTTGCAACTCCAACTCCCTAATTGTTTTTCTCAGAAGCTGCTGCTGTATACATTTCTCTCAGTTGTAATGGTAAAGGATACTGGCGGACTCCCTGCCTTCCCAAATCCCACAAGAAAAGCATTGCAATATCCTGTCTGACATCCCTGATATCCTAGCTGACCAGATATAAGGAAGAGAAGGTAAATCTTTGAGGTTTTCTTTCCTTTACTTTCTCTCACTCAAACCTCACTTCGCTGAAGCCTCAAAAATTTAAAGCTTCGATCACCATTCTGACTAGGTCCAATCAAACGACGGCTGCTGCGACGATGGCCTGTGCGTTTCCTTTTCTCTTCCTTTAACTGGCCCTTACTAATCAATCCCAAACGCTGATTGAGCGTTCATCTTGTCAAAGCTCAATTCCCTACTGCGAACCTCTCCTGCCGTTTATCCTCTGACAGCGGGATCGATTGAAATCCACTCTTCTCCAACCGTACGATGGCCGGAGTGGCCGCTAGTCATAGGTCAAACGTAAACAAATAAACCAAGCGGGAAGAGCAATTTGGCTGTAAAGGAGCAGTTGGACTGAAGGGCCTGTTCTCCTATATTATAACTCTATGACTGGTGAGTCTCACTGATTCAAAGAAACAGATAGAAGAAAGGCAGCCTATCTTTGCAAGTAAGAAAAAGTCTGTTAATAATAAGAGACCCAATGCTCCGAGAGTGGAAAGCCCCAGAAGTCGATAGACCTATCACAGTCAATTTGTGATGGAATACCGAAGCGTCGGATGCGAGAACGTGGTGGGCTATTGACGAAGCCAGTCTGATAATGATCTCGAAAGTATAAAGTACCGCAAAAGAGGCAGTCAAAGTGGGAAGCACGGAGGTTTATATCTATTATATACCAGTGCCATTGGTCTGCTTATCCAGAGAGAGGGAATGTGCATTGAGGAACAATTATATATATATATAATATATGTTAGTAGGTCAGGTCTTTTCAACCAGCGAGCTGGGGTAGAGACTGAATCAGAACCATATTTGTTCTCGCTGATCTTTGTGATGAAATGCATTGCTATGTGGCAGTAGTAAAGTGGAGGACATAAAGGTGGCTATAATTTACAAATAAATAAATAAATAGATAGATAGACAGACTGACAGGTAGATAGTGCGAAAGACGAATACTCAGGTTAGTTTCATGGGTTCATGGACCATCAGTAATCTGATGGGGGAGGGAAGGAAACTGTTTCTGAAATGTTTAGTGTGGTTCTTCAGGGTCCTGTATTTGCTCCCTGCCGATCGTAATGAGAAAGAAGCATGACCCGGGTTGTGAGGGGAATTAATGATGAATGATGCCTTGTTGAGATATGCCATTTAGACGATCGCCTCTGGGGAGAGGACTGTGCCCGTGACGACGTTGGCTGAGTCTACAGCTTTCTGCAGCTGTCGAGCTTGTAAATTGAAGATTCCATACTATGTCGTGATTCAGACATTCAGAATATGCTCAACGGTCTATCTATGGAAAATTACTGATTGACTATTATATATAACATCTGTAAGGGGTTCAAGTTTGTTTAACCAGGGAGAGATAATTGCAAACTGAACGGGAGTTACTTACATTTTATCTATCAGTGCGCCAGTTCCGTGTAAACAGGGACAGAGGATACAGACTGCGGCATGAATAATATCTGTAAGTGGGACTGGTCGGTGTAACTGGGAAGAGGGGTAATTCTACATAATATCATTTAGTGGAATAGATCTGTTTAGTCAGGGAAAGAGAATAAGGACTGGGGTCAATTATGTACAATGTCTCTCTGAAAGACTGGTCTGTGTGACCGATGAGAGGGAATACAGAATGAGGAACCGTTTTGACACCACACATTATCCAAGAATACAACCCTGAGATTCGGCGTCCCGCAGATGGCCTTGAAACAAAGACAGATACATCATTATGTACCTGTCTTATGACTTGGGTGATGATGGTCTATTCGTGACCATAATTGCTCTTGGCAATTTTTTCTAAAGAAGTGCTGTGTTATTGCCTGCTTCGGGGCAGTGATCGCAGATATTATCAATACTCTCCGGAGAGTATCTTTTTGGCGTCAGTGGAATTATGATATGCAGAAGTATGATATGCAGAGCCTCGACCACATACTCCCACAGCTTCACTTGACTCTGCGCGGGGGAGGCTTAACATGAACTACACCATGCCCAGAGTGACTTGTAGGTTATCGGGGTAAAATTAGCACCTCACATCTCCGCATCGCCACTCCACCACCAAAACTATACACCATGAAACACATTTATAATTTTAAAAAACCATCAATCACCAAAGCGCGAAAAAAGAACACATCGTGCGAACAACATTAACTGAGCAAGTAACACACGGAATATTAAACATAATATCGCACAGTCCCCGTGTCAGTTCAGTCTAGCGATGTGTCAATGACTGTAGGCCCATACCACAGAGCCGTTTCCGCGAGAAGCACTCACCCAAATCATTCAAACACGTGGAGCATGAACCGCAGAGTGAAAGGCTTCGGCCGTTGCTCATTTGAGCGGACTCCCAGCCGGATGTTGTGAAGATCGGCTGTCCACTTCTGTGCAGAACCTATATTCGTAATGCAGTGTATACCAGAGTTATATATCAATTGTTCATGTAGAACTCTTTACATTCTCATGCTCCCTGAAGCGAATAGAGCATAGTAATAACGGGAGGCGCTGCTTCAAGAAGGCAGTATGCATCACCAAGAATCGCCACCGTCAGACAGTGCCATCTTCTCACTGCGACCATCGAGCAACAGGTACAAAAGCCTGAACTCTCCACACTACTAGGTTGAAAGCAGTTACTTTTCTTCAAACATTCCGTCTTGAACCAACCGGCACGATGCAAATCACTAATGTCCAGTAACTTTATTATAATTTTAATCACTTCCCTCTATTTTTTATGTTCGTGATGTTCTTTCTGTAACAATATGTTTCATTCCTGCAAAATCGATTGTGCTGCGTAACTGATCCTGCTGCAAGTAGGCTTTCATTGCACCTGTGCAATGACAATAAGCTGAACTTTGACATCCCAATGTATTACTGATGTCCGAGAACATCAGTGAAAACTTACCCAGTTAATTATCGTAACACTGTTCATGCGATAGTGCTCTACGTTAAGCTGCGCCTGCCTTCTTAGTAAAATGGCTTTGGTCAGAAAACGATCTTCATAATTGTATATGGCAATTATGGGAAAAAAGCAGAAAACGATAGCACGATATCTTACTGATAATTAAAAATGACTGCGATGAACTTAACCTACCATCCGTGCATTCTTGTGATTGGGAGCAAACTGGGGCACAAGGGGAAACTCCAAGCGATCACAAAGAAAACGTGAGAACGCCACAAAAACAACGCCCAAGATCAGAAATTAATCAAACGAAAAACGCCCAAGATCAGCAATTAATCTGGCTCTTTGACAAGGTAAAGTATCTGCCTCACCTGAGCACTTCAAAGCATATCTAGTCCATGTATTTATATTCGCCGGAGTGTCCCGTGTAGCTTTCACGATATAACAACCAAGGCTAAAGATCGAAATCTCGTCTCACTGTTATGGCTTGTGAGTTGCTGTGAGCTTACGTGACGAATTCACAGGATACTTGCAATTAGTAAATTTAGTTCTCTGCGTCCTTACGGTGATTTTGAACTTTTAGTGTCATTTCTGGCGGGAATCATCTTCCTGTCATAGTCCAAACTCCCGGGATCGTTGTACAGGTATATTATCATCCTAGGATATTCAATGGGGCATTGCAAGTGAATGTGACATTCTTCCCATGTGGGAGTATTTTACTCCGTCGTGCAGCGACAATTCCGGGTTTCACGGAATAGACAGTGTTAAGGCAACAGGAGACACCTTGATTTTGTACATTTCATGAAACAATGGGATGGCTAGATTGGACCCAGGACCAAATAACCCAGAGTTATAGACACGCCACACCCTTCTATGGTTCCACCACCGACTCCCAGCGGGAAGACACATTACATCAACAGTCTTTAGGTAGAAACGTCCAGGCACATCACCCCTTCCAGCTAAAAGAATGAGGACAGCAAAATAATCGGAGCGGCACCAGCTGGAAATTGCTCTCCTAGCCGCACACCATCTTGACTTGAAAATACACTCAGTGGTCACTTTATTAGAAACCCCCTTTTCATAATCTGCTGCTGGGATCCATCCAGTTCAAGGTTCGATGTGTTATGGGTTCAGGGATACTCTTCTGCACGCCATTGTTGTACAGCAGGGTTATGTGACTTGCCTTCTTGTCAGTTTGGAACAGTGTGACCATTCTCCTCTAACCTCTCTAATTAATAAGATACTTTCACCCATAGAACCGTACTCTCGATTTGTGCGAAACCCTCCAATTGCAAGATGTCGTAAGAAACATGAAAACATAGAAAACCTACAGCACAATACAGGCCCTTCGGACCACAATACCGTGCCGAATATGTGCTTACTTTGGAAATTACCTTGGGTTACCCATAGTCCTCTATTTTTTCTAAGTTCCATGTACCTATCCAGGTGTCTGTTAAAACACCCTATTGTATCTGCCTCCACCACCTTCGCCGACAGCCCATTCCGCACATTCACCACTCTCTACGTTAAACAAAACATCCCTTACATCTCCTCTGTACGTACCTCCAAGCACCTTAAAACTGTGCCCTGTACTGTTAGCCATTTCAAACCTCTGGTTTCTCATCTTATTTCATCTTATACACCTCCATCAAATCACTTTTCAATCTCCGTCGTTCCAAAGAAAAAAGGCCAAGTTTACTCAAGCTATTCTCATGGCATCCCCAATCCAGTCAACATCCTTTTACATTTCATCTGCACCTTTTCTATAGTTTCCACATCCTTCTTGTAGTGAGGTGACCAGAGCTGAGCACAGTACAACACGTCGGGTATGACCAGGGTTCTATGTAGCTGTAACATTACCTCTAGACTCTTATACTCAATCCCACGGTTGATGAAGGCCAATGCACCCTATGGCTTCTTAACGACACAGTCAACCTGAGCAGCAGCTTTCAATGCCCCAAGCTCCCTCTGATCCTCCACACTGCCAAGAGACATTAATACTATAATCCATTTGTCACTACGCAGCCCAGTTGTGTAATCTATCGATGTCCCATTGTAAACTCTGACAGCCCTTCACACTACCCGCAAAACTCCCAACCCTTGATTTATCAGCGAATTTACTAACCCACGCCTGCACTTCCTCATCCAGGTCATTTATAAAAATTACGAAGGGATCCCAGAACAGATCCTTGAGGCACACCAGTGGTCATCAACTTCCATGCAAAATATGACCTGTCTACAACCACTCTTTCCCTTCTGTGGGCAAGCCAATTCTGCATCCAAAAAGCAAAGTCCCCTTGTATCCCAAGCCTCCTTACTTCCTAAAGAAGACTAGCATGAGGTACCTTTTCTAATGCCTTGCTGAAATCTATATACACTACATCCACTGCTCTGCCTTCATCAATGTGTTTAGTCACATCCTTATAAAATTCAATCAGGCTTAGTAGGCACGACCGAACTTTGACTGACCCATGCTGATTATTCGTAATCATATTATGCCCCTTCAAATGTTCAAATATCCTGCCTCTCAGGATCTTCCCCATCCACTTACCAGCCACTGAAGTAAGACTCCTTGGTCTATAATTTCCTGGGCTATCTCTACTCCTTTTCTTGAACAAGAGAATAATATCTGCAAGCCTCCAACCCTTCGTAACCTCTTGCGTCGCCATTGATGATGCGAAGATCATTGCCAGAGGCACAGCAATCTCCTCGTTCGCCTCCCACAATAGCCTGGGGAATATCTCGTCCGGTCCCGGTGATTTATCCAACTTGATGCTTTCCAATAGCTCCTGCACATCCTCTTTCTTAATGTCTATACGCTTTGCCTTTTCAGTCCGCTGTACGTCATCCCTACAATAGCCAACGTCCGTTTCCGTAATGAATACAAAGCAAAGAGTTAATTAAATACTTCCGCAATCTCCTCTGGTGCCATTCACGCTCTTCCACTGTCACACTTGACTGGTCTTATTCTCTCACGTCTTATCTTCTTGCTCTTCACATACTTGAAGAATGCCTCGGCGTTTTCCTTAATCTTACTCGCCAAGGTCTTCTTTTGGCCCCTTCTGGCTCTCCTAATTTCATTCTTAATCTACTTACTTCCAGCCTTATAATTTTCTAAGTCTCTGTCATTACCTAGTTTTCTGAAACTGTCTGAAGCTTTTTGTTTCTTCTTGACTATATTTTCAACTGCCTTTGTACACTATGGTTTCTGTACGCTACCATCCTTTCCCTGTCTTACGTAGAATGCCACGCAAATATCCCCTGAACATTTGGCATATTTCTGCCGTACATTTCCCTGAGAACATCCGTTCCCAATTTATACTTCCAAGTTCCTTCCTGATAGTTTCATATTTTCCCTTACTCCAATTAAACGCTTTCCTAACTTGTCTGTTCCTTTCCCTCTCCAATGCTATAGTACAGGAGATAAAATTGTGATCACTATCTCCAAAATGATCTCCCACTGACAGACTTTCTGCTCTTGTAGGTTTACCGACATTTTGCATCAGGAAACCTTTCTGAACACACCTAACAAATTTCAACCCATCTAAACCCCTTGCTTTAGGGAGAGGCCAATCAATATCTCCCATCACGACAGCCCTATTAGTATTGCATCACAGTTGTGCGTAAACATCACAGATTATCAATTTCGGAGATAAACAGAGCACCTCGTCTGACACCAACAAATATTCCACGGTCAAAGTCACTTAGATCATATTTCTTACCCATTCTCATGTTCAGTCACTTATGTACAATTACGTGAACTGACTTCAGAACCTGATCTCATCGTGGCTTTGTACTTTGTCTCTCTTTCTGCACCGTAAGTGTGACATGATATTCGGCATCCTGTTATTGTTTTTATTTCTTTGTACTACATCAATGTGCGGATGAGGTGAAATGTATGGCAAATACTTCAATAGTAACTAATTCCACTGCCTCCAATTTCCTCCCTTTGGTCCATATCACCCTCATGCTCCGTCCCTTTATGAGGCTGCGGGAGAGCTTCATAAAAACCACTATTGTACAGGCCTTATCCTTTTCCTATCTCCGCTCAGTCCGTATGCTCATGACCATCTGCGTCAAAAAGAAGACTTCGGGCATCCCTCTCACCACAAACAGATATTCAGTGGCCACGTAATTAGGTAGCATCTGTACCTACTAAAGTGGCCAACTGCATGTTTCTGACCGGCTGCTTTTGCAGCCCATCCTCTTCAAGGTTCGAAGTGTCGTGTTTCGGAGAGCTGTTCTGCACTCCACACTTGTACCGCGTAGTTAATTCCCTTCTTGTCACTTGAACCTGTTTGGCCATTCTCATCTGACCTCGTCGGAGTAGTCTGAGGCAGAGTAGTAAGGCTTTTGCTCAACCGGGCTTCGGAGATAAAAGGCGAATGAAAGTTAAGTTCATTCCTTATTTCCGACTTAAATCTTGAGAGTATAGGCAGGTATATCTACAGTGTTCTGTTCTGGGTGTCAAGTGCAGAATTTCCAGGAGACTGCCACTTTCCACTACGGCCACCTCTGCACCAGGTGCATCGAGCTGCGACATCTTAGAGACCGTGTTCGGAAAGAGCAGCCCGATGACGTAAGGGAAAGTGGAGCAGTGAAAGACAGCAGCTACAAGGAGGTAGTCACCCCAGGGGTAGAGGAGACAGATAAATAGGTGACTGCCAAGCGATGCAAGTGTAAGGGGTTTCTTCTTTGTGTTGCTGCGTATGTTAATCAAAATGGCTTCTTTGTTTTGTTAAAAGTAAGAATGCTTCTTTGTTATGATAAATGGAGAGACAGTGCTTTTTCTTGCAGCTTGTTTGGGTTAAATTACTGATAACGAGAATTGTATTCATTTGTTAACCAATTGGGATAGATGTTATTCTCTATTCTGGGTCCGTATGCTATTGTTGGCGGGCATTTGGGGAGTCGGCGCGACGGGGAAAGACGGAGAGAGGACGCGATACTGTAAGCTGGGCGACGGAACGGACCCCGAGCGGGGGTCTGAGGCTAGGGTTTTCGGCGAGGAAAGGAGACGAAGACAGACGTGCTTGGTTGATCACTTTGGGTGGTCCTGAGATACGAGTCGACGAGGTCTGAGGGGATCGAATGGTGACCAGAAGACTTCGTTAATTGAGCTCCAACGGTTGTGCATGAAGTGGTTTGGACTTTGATAAGTTTGGCTCATTTTACTTTTCCTTTTATCTTGTATCTCTTGTTACGTATTCAGGCAACAATAAATATATGAGTTCGGCAAGGGTTTCTTATAACAAACAACACGTTTATTAAACACAGAAAACAAACCCCCCAAAAGTAAACAAACACTACCGTAACCGGAAACAGCTGCTGAGCGGCTGTTCAAACAGTTCGTAAAGTGATATTCCAAAACAGTTCTTTAAAGTGATATTCCAAAACAGTTCTTAAAGTGATATTGCCAAAAGTTCGATATGCTCACAGTCCATTTAAAAGGAGAGACTTTACAGGACGATTTAAGTTCTCTTTCACGTCGCTTGCTTCGATTCCCGACGTCGAAATTCCCACGAAGAATTTACGAAACAGAACGGCTTAAAGGCACTGACCTTTCCTTCTCCACTACCTTCAATCCTTTCTAGTTAAACCTCGGGATTAACACGAAGATAGTCAACGAAATCCTTCCAAATAAGGATCAAACAAAGGTCGCCCCCGTTTCACCGTAGAAAGCGATTCTCCTCGATCTTTACTTCCAACCTTGAATCTTCACTCTCCTCTAATTGCGAAATAACAGAATCATAAAGAACCTGTTGGCATTAACCTTTTAAACTTCAGGCATTAAATAAAAACTTCATCCTTCAACTAAACTGCGTCATCACTTCAAACACGCAGTGGCATGAAGTCAACTTGGCAAATCCAGCCACGAACTGCCCCTCCTCACAGGGTGGGGTCTACCTTTTATAACCTGTAAAAAAAACCCGTCACATGATCTCTACTGGCGGGAAAACGACGTCATTCCACCATCACAAGACCATCACCTCAAGTCCAGTACAGCTTCAACCCCAGTCACATGACAAGGGCACCACTGTCATGTGTCACGAGTATGTAACACCTCCCTCCAAAAAAACATTTTTGGACTGACAAGAACAAAAATTTTTAACAATTGCTTACAAGAAAAACAAAGGTATAAATTTTATAACATATACAATACACAACACCATCATATAACAGCTTATAAGTCACAATACAGTAGGAGTGTTACAATTGAAAAAAAACCACTCCATAAAAAAAAATTACCGTGTACATTCAACATCGAGATAGACAATCAGCAACCACATTATCTTTACCTTTAATATGAGTTATCACAATATTGTACTCTTGTAACATCAAACTCCAATTTAATAACCTTCTGTTTTTGTTTTTCATCTTACACAGAAAAACTAACGGATTATGATCAGTGTAAACAATAAGTGGTTTCTGAGTTGTACTAACAAATACCTCAAAATATTCCAAAGCTAAAACAAGAGATAACAATTCTTTCTCTATTGTCGAATAATTTCTTTGATGCTTATTAAATTTCTTAGAAAAGTAAGCTACTGGATGATCAACCTCATCACCCTCATTCCTTTGCATTAATACTGCTCCTGCAGCCTCATCACTAGCATCCACAGCCAATGAAAAAGGTTTTCCAAAGTCAGGTGCCTTAAGCACAGGTTGCTGACATATCATTGTTTTCAATTTTTCAAATGCTTCTTGACAAGGCACCGTCCATACAAACTTCTCATTCTTCCGCAGAAGGTTAGTTAATGGAAGGGCAACATTAGCAAAATTCTTACAAAGTTTCCGATAATATCCTACCATTCCCAAAAACCTTCTGAGAGTCTTTTTCCCCGTTGGAGTGGGAATCTCTAAAATTGCCTGAACTTTTGCCTGAACAGGAGCTACCTTACCTTGACCCACAACATAACCAAGGTAAGTCACAGTGGCATGTCCAAATTCACTCTTAGCTAAATTAATAGTTAAGTTAGCTTTTGAAAGCCTTTCAAACAATTTCTCCATCGCAATAATGTGTGCTTCCCAAGTATCATTTCCTGTCACTAAATCATCAATATAAGCATCAGTATCTTTCAATCCCTGAATCACAAAGTTAATCATCCTCTGGAAAGTACCTGGGGCATTCTTCATCCCAAATGGAAGAACATTATACTCATATAACCCAGATGGAGTTACAAATGCAGAAATCTCTCTACCTCTGTCCGTTAATGGAACACACCAATACCCTTTCAATAAATCAATCTTTGTAAGGAACTTTGCCTTTCCAACTTATCTACACAATCATCTACTCTAGGAATTGGATATGCATCTGTTTTCGTTACAGCATTCACCTTCCTATAATCCGTACAAAACCTAATACTACCATCTGGCTTTGGCACCATAACACATGGCGAACTCCAATTTGAGTTAGAATGTCTAATGATATTATTCTCTAACATGTATTCAATTTCTTTCTCAGCAAGTTCACATTTTTCCATGTTCATCCTATATGGATGTTGTTTAATAGGTTTGGCATCCCCAACATCTACATCATGTGAAGCTATAGTAGTCCTTCTCGGAACATCTGGAAACAACTCCCCATATTTAAAAATCAACTCCTTCATCTGTTGTCTCTGCTCTAACTGTAAATGTGCTAATTTTTCATCAATATTTTCCAGAATGGTTGAATTTGGTAACCTAACAGAAACAATGTTGGATTTAGAATGAAAGTCAGATGAATCATCTATCATGTTCCTAGTTAAATCAAACTCATTCTCACTAACCACAACAGTCACAGCATCAGATTGTTTCTCAAAATATGGTTTCAACATATTTATATGGCAAAGTTGTGTTGACCTTCTACGATCTGGAGTTTTTACCACGTAATCCACATCATTAATTTTAGACACAATTTCATAAGGACCATGAAATCTAGTTTGTAAAGGATTTGTCTGCACTGGGAAAAGAACCAACACCTTATCTCCAGGCTTAAACATCCTCATCCTAGCGTCTTTATCATACCAAGTCTTCATTTTCTCCTGAGCCAACTTTAAATTTTCCTCAGCTAAGCTACAAGCTTTATGTAACCTGTCCTTAAATTTCAACACATAGTCCAACAAATTAGTATGTAGTTCCTTATTAATCCACTGTTCTTTCAACAACGCTAAAGGTCCTCTAACTCTATGCCCAAACACAAGTTCAAATGGACTAAAACCTAAAGATTCCTGTACCGATTCCCTTACTGCAAATAAAAGTAAGTTTATACCCTCATTCCAGTCACTTTCATTTTCCGCACAAAATGTCCTAATCATATTCTTGAGGGTAGAATGAAACCTCTCCAAGGCACCCTGCGATTCTGGATGGTATGCAGACGAAGTGATTTGCTTAGCTCCCAATTTATAAACAATCTGTTGAAACAATCCAGACATAAAATTACTGCCTTGATCAGTTTGTATCTCCTTAGGTAATCCAAAATAAGTAAAAAAATTTATAAGGGTCTTTGTCACAGTCTTAGCTTTTATATTCCTAAGTGGTACTGCCTCTGGAAACCTAGAAGAAGTACACATGATAGTCAACAAATACTGATAACCAGTTTTTGTCTTTGGTAATGGACCAACACAATCTACAATAACTTTAGAAAATGGTTCACCAAATGCTGGGATAGGTTGTAATGGAGCTACTGGTGTAACCTGATTTGGTTTACCCACAATTTGACAAGTATGGCACGTTTTACAAAACATCGCCACATCTTTTCTTAGACCAGGCCAGTAAAAATGTTTTAAAATCTTGTCCACAGTTTTCCTTACCCCTTTATGTCCACCTAAAGGCACACTATGAGCTAAATTCAAAATCTCATTTCGATAAGCTTTTGGAACAACTACCTGGTAAACAACATTCCAATCCTCACTTGCAGGAATTGTAGGCGATCTCCACTTCCTCATCAACACTCCTTTTTCCAAGTAATATCCTACTGGCACCTTATCAATTTCACTATCTAGTAAAACCTGCTCTTTTAATTTTATAATCTCAGAGTCTCTATTCTGCTCTGCTATCATCTCCTTCCGAGACAAAGATAAATCTTTATAGTCAGACTTACTCCCAGAATCTTGTTCAAACAACGAAGATAAGAAAGTCTCTGACACATCCTCAAAACTCGAATCCTGAGTTGAACAGTCCTGAATAACAACCTCATTCTGCGCATCAATCTTTTTAGCCATAGCTCTAGTCACAACACAGGAAGAATCTGTGTTAGAATTCAACTCTGGTTCCTCTGACTCCATTGTCAAATTCACTTCAGGAAAAACTTGTCCACCTGCCAAGTCATTACCTAACAATAAAGAAATACCATTCACAGGTAAGCTATGCTGTAATCCTACTTTAACAAATCCTGTAACTAACCCTGACTTTAAATTTACTTTATGTAAATGTACAGGCATAAAATCACTTCCAACACCTCTTATGTAATTTACCTCACCAGTATCAGACTCTTCATTAAAGTTCAACACACTGTCTAACATCAATGACTGAGAAGCACCAGTATCCCTAAGGATTTTTATTGGCACCAGAGTAGATCCTTCCTTCAAGGATACAAACCCTTCAGTTACAAAATGATCATATCCCTTTCTAACTTGGTCAGACTCTAACAAAGCCTCATTTGTTTTTATCAAACCCTGTAACTTTACAGGTTCTTCAGTATGTTGCACACAAGCATCTGGAACTGCTTCCTTCTCTTTCTTTATCAATTTGAAACAGTTAGCTATTACATGGCCAGGCTTCTTACAATAGTTACAAGTAAGACCAAACTGTCTTTCCTTCACAGGCTTTCCTTTCTCATTAACCTCCGATTTAATTTCAAATTTATCTGGAGTCTCCGTGTTATTTTTCCTCTTAAAAATTCTGCCTTGAGGAAATTTGTTCTTATGGATCAAAACATACTCATCAGCTAATCTAGCACAGTCCTGCAATTTATCAGTATCCTTCTCATTTAAGTAGGTCCTTACTTCAACAGGAATGCTTCTTTTAAATTCCTCCATTAAAATCAGCTCTCTCAATGTATCATAGTCCCCATTTACATTTTTAGAAGAAACCCATCTCTCAAAACACATAGCTTTATCATAGGCAAATTCCACATAAGTTTTTTCCACAGACTTTTTCAAACTTCTGAATCTTTCCCTATATGCTTCTGGGACTAACTCATATGCGTTTAAAATATGACTCTTTACAATATCATAATCAAGTGCTTGCGCAACTGTTAAAGCTGTGTAAACTTGGTGTGCTTTGCCTTTAATTACACTCTGTAACAACACTGACCATTTATCTTTCGGCCACTCTGACATCAGAGCAATAGTTTCAAAATGTTGAAAATACCTTTCCACTTCTGTTTCACTAAATGGAGGGACCAATTTAATTTCTTGACTAGCAACAAACGTTTTTTTAGAACCAGAAGACTGAGTTCCAGTCCTTAATTCCTCCATTGCATATGCAAATTCTCTCTTCTTTTGTTCTGCCTCCAATTTACACCTCTCCAAATCAGCTTTACTTTGTTCCAATTTCATTTGTTCGATTTGCAACTGCATCTCCAGTTTACTTATTTGAAACGACTCTAAAATCGATTCATCAAAAACACCCGAATCCACATAGTGTGACGCGATTTTTCTCTGTATCACAGCCTTAGAAGTAGTCTGCAAAATACCTTTAAGTCGCAATCTACTAGCTATCTCAAACACCTCAGTTTTTTTCGCCTTCGCCAACACCTCTGCAGCTGGCGAAGCCAGAAACTCATCAATATTCATTGCTGCCGAATACCACAACAAGCCAAACAAAAGAACCGAGTAATCCCCGTTTCCAAAACACCGATTTAAAAGTTAGCAAGCATGTAAACTCAAAAAATTCAATCCCGACGCAGCCCCCATATTTAATGTTACGTATTCAGGCAACAATAAATATATGAGTTCGGCAAGGGTTTCTTGTAACAAACAACACGTTTATTAAACACAGAAAACAAACCCCCCAAAAGTAAACAAACACTACCGTAACCGGAAACAGCTGCTGAGCGGCTGTTCAAACAGTTCGTAAAGTGATATTGCCAAAAGTTCGATATGCTCACAGTCCATTTAAAAGGAGAGACTTTACAGGACGCTTTAAGTTCTCTTTCACGTCGCTTGCTTCGATTCCCGACGTCGAAATTCCCACGAAGAATTTACGAAACAGAACGGCTTAAAGGCACTGACCTTTCCTTCTCCACTACCTTCAATCCTTTCTAGTTAAACCTAGGGATTAACACGAAGATAGTCAACGAAATCCTTCCAAATAAGGATCAAACAAAGGTCGCCCCCGTTTCACCGTAGAAAGCGATTCTCCTCGATCTTTACTTCCAACCTTGAATCTTCACTCTCCTGTAATTGCGAAATAACAGAATCATAAAGAACCTGTTGGCATTAACCTTTTCAACTTCAGGCATTAAATAAAAACTTCATCCTTCAACTAAACTGCGTCATCACTTCAAACACGCAGTGGCATGAAGTCAACTTGGCAAATCCAGCCAGGAACTGCCCCTCCTCACAGGGTGGGGTCTACCTTTTATAACCTGTAAAAAAAACCCGTCACATGATCTCTACTGGCGGGAAAACGACGTCATTCCACCATCACAAGACCATCACCTCAAGTCCAGTACAGCTTCAACCCCAGTCACATGACAAGGGCACCACTGTCATGTGTCACGAGTATGTAACACTCTATTAAGCACATAGTTCCAGTAAGATCTATAAAGTGAACTCATTTAATCGCATATGGTGTACTGTCTGTTAATTGGGGACATCACATAACATCCACGCAAGCTGTTTCCCAGTTTGGCGGGGCCAAAGGCTGCTCCCCCTGGACGGAAGCGAGCTGAGCGAGCCTGAGACTTACCAGGGAGTTACACAAGGGAGAACGACAGATAGTGGAGAGCACCCCTGTGGCCATCCCCCTCAAAGATAAGTACAACATATCGGGTGCGTTGAGGGTGCTGCCTGGGGGTAGCAACAGCAGCTGTGCTTCTGGCACTCTCTGGCCCAATAGCGCAATAAGTAGGGAACTAAGGAGGATGGCAGCAATTGTAGGAGGCTTTATAATCGGAGGGCAAAGAGGCGATTCTGTGAACGCGGAAAGACAACACAGACGGTAGTTTTCTACCCAGGTGCCGGGGTCCGCGATGTTTCTGAACCCGTCCACAAATATCCTGAAAGGGGATGGTGATCAGCCAGAAGACGTGGTGCATATTGGTACCTAGATAGAAAAAGGGGGAGGTCCTGAAAAAAGAATATAGGAAATTAGGAAGGAAGCTGAGAAGCAGGACCTCAAGGGTAGCAATCTCAGGGTTGTTGCCTGTGCCACGCCACAGTGAGGATAGGAATATAATGAGGTGGCAGATAAATGTACGGCTGAAGAAACGAAGCAGCGGGCAGGGATTCTGATTTCTGGATAATTGGAACCTCATCTAAAACAGACGGTACCTGTACAAAAGGGACAAGTTGCATTTGAATACAAGGGGAATCAATATTCTTGCGGGCACGTTTACTAGATCTGTTGGAGTGGTTTAAACTGATATGGCAGTGGAGTCGAAAGATATATAATCGAGCAAGGATGAGCCAACATATTTACGCGTAGATAATGGACGTAATATGGGGGAAAAGAAGGAAAGGCAATGATTCTGTACAGATGTAGATAAAACAAAGATTTAAATTATACAACAGAGGCAAAATTCGGAAAGTCAAAGAATGCAAGACTGAATGCGTTGTATTTAAATTGGCATAGCATTCCGACTAAGATGGACGAACCCAAGGCGTGATTAATAATTGGTAAGTATGACGTTGTGAGCATCACACTGTCGTGGCTAAAAGAAGGTCACCGTTGAGAGCTTAACATCAAAGGATATACTTTGTATCGAAAGGACAGGCAGGAAAGCACAGGCGGTGGTGTGGCTCTGTTGATAAGACATGAAACGACATCTTCAAAAAGAGGTTACATATCGTCAGAGAATATTGAATCTTTGCGGCTGGATTTAAGAAACAGCGAGGGTATAAACCATGATGAGAATCATAAACACGATGAAATCTGCAGATTCTGGAAATTCAAGCAGCACGCACAAAATGCAGGTGGAACGCAGCAGGCTATGCAGCATCTATAGGAAGAAGTACTGTCGACGTTTCGGGGCTTGACCCTTCGTCATATATAGGCCTCTAAATACTAGCCAAGATGTGGAGTTGAGGTTGCAAAGGGAGATGAAAGAGGCATGTAATAAGGGTAAAGACACAATTGTAATTCGCGATTTCATTACGCAAGGGCATTAGGAAAATCAGATTGGTGTTGGATCGTAAGAGATGGAATTAGTTGAATGCTTACGAAATGGCTTTTTAGAGCAGCTTGTATTTAGGACTACTGAAGGAAAGGCTATCTCTGATTCGGTGTTGTGTAGTAGCCCACTTAGCTATTAGGGAGCTTATTGTAAAGAAATCGTCAGGAGGATTGAATTCATACTGCAATTTGAGAGGGG
The DNA here is from genome assembly GCF_030144855.1 of Hypanus sabinus. Lineage (NCBI taxonomy): Eukaryota > Metazoa > Chordata > Chondrichthyes > Myliobatiformes > Dasyatidae > Hypanus > Hypanus sabinus. The sequence goes on along the minus strand of NC_082729.1, from coordinate 19,372,215 downwards.
GGCTTTGAGTCACTTGTCTCTGTATCGCAATGAATAAAGGAAATTACAGAGGCATGAGAGAGGAGCTTGCCCAGGTGGATTGGAGGAGGATCGTGACGGGGATGACCGCCGAGGACAGGGCTGAAGTTTCTGGAAATTGTTCACAAGGCGCAGTATAAATATATCACACAGCAGAAGTTGTTCTCAAATGAGATAGGCAACAGTGGCTGACAAGGAGAGTTAAGGACTGCATAAAGACCAAGGAAAGGGCATAGAAGGTCGCAAAAGTGAGTGCGATGTTGGATCATTGGGAAGTTTTTAAATTCCAACAACAGAAAAATAAAGAAGCTGTAAAAAGGGTAAAGATGAAATATGTGGCAAACTAGCCAATAATATAAAGAGAGATACCAGAAGTTTTTTCAGTTATATAAAGACTAAAGAGAGGTGAGAGATAATTTTGGACAACTGAGAAATGATGCAGGTCAGGTAGTAATGGGGACAAAGGCATAGCAGATAAACTTAATAGGTATTTTAGATCTGTCTTCACTGTGGAAGACACTAGCAGTGTGCCAGATGTCCTTGAGTGTCATGGAGCAGGAGTGAGTGTCATTGCTATTACGAAGGAAAAAGTGTTACGGGTTCTCAAAGATCTTAAAGTGGATGTCACCTGGACCAGATGGACTATAAGTAGTTAATCTGTGGAATGCTCTACCACAGACTGCAATGGAGGCCAGATCCGTGCGTATATATTTAAGGAGGAAGCTGATCGTTTACTGATCGATCAAGCCATCAAAAGTTATGGTGAGAAGGTAGTTTAATGAGATACGGGATCAGCAATAATGTATGGCAGAGCAGACTTGATTGGGCTCAATGGCCTAACACTGTTCATATGTCTTATGGTTTTATTGTCTCTCTCATGAACATGGCGTATTCGCTCACAGAACTGTCGTTCTCTGGAGTTCTTTTCTTCCTTTGTCTCTTTCGCACCATTCTCTGTAAACTTTAGAAACCTAGGGGATCAGTAGATTCTATGATACTCGCGCCAACAGGTCTGGCACGAACAATCATTGCATGATAAACGTCAGTTAGGTCAAAATAGTTCCCTCTTCTGGTGTCAGATCTGAATAACAACTCAGCATCTTCACCATATTTGTATTCTCTTATGCACCGAGTTGCTGCCAGTTGACCTGATGGTTAGATAGTCGCATTGACGAGTAGGTGAACAGGTGTTCTTAATAAAGAGGTCTGTGCAAGCTGCCCTTCTCCGTTCTTACCTGATCATTCCGCAGAAATGCTGCACTGTTTGTGCAGCCTGATGCCTGGGTCGGATCAGGATTTATATAGTGAGCTTCCGTAACCAGTGCATGCGGTCTTGTGCATTATAAATATCCCAGGGCGCCGACCATAACTTGTATAGCGGATGGAAAAATCCGCATCGCAGCTGCCAGATAACTGCCACTCCCGAGAAGTTGGGAGCTTAATATCAAAGGATATACTTTGTACAGAAGGAACAGGCAGGAAGGCATGGGCAATAGAGTGGCTTTATTGGTAAGACATGAAATTACATCTTTAAAAAGAGCTGACATGGAGTCAAAAAGAGTTGACTATATGAGTGGAGTTAAGAAGCTGCGAGGGCAAAAAGACCATTATGATACAATTGTAATGGGGGACTTCATTATGCAAGGGGATTGAGAAAATCAGTTTGATGTCAGCTGGCATGAGAGTGAATTTGCTGAATGGCTACGAGATTGCTTTTTCGAGCAGAACAGCTTGTGCTTCAGCCTACTGGGGAAAGGCCATCTTCGATTTGGTGTTGTGTAATAACCCAGATCTTACTGGGGGAGATTAGTGTAAAGCAAGCCTTAGGAAACAGCGATTATAGTAAGATTGAATTCATACTGCAACTTGAGAGGGAGAAGCATGAGTCACATGTATCACTATCGCAATCGAATTCTTACAAGAATCCCCCTTCGTAATAATGATCAGTGAGGCACAGAAAAACTGTATTTACCGACAAGTAACTTTTATCGTTTCAACTAAAAAGCACGTGGGTTCACAAGCAAATTACCTGTGTGCACCCTAATGATCCTCCGTGAACAGTCAATGAAGAGAAAAGGTATTACCCTGGCAAGGCATTTCTCCTGGTTCCAGTCTCCATGTGTCCGTGGGGTCTACCTTATCTCTGGCTGCGAGAAAACTATCGCCCCTGCGTATTTAGAGCGCTTGACTCTTATAGTGTTCCTCATCAATTGAACTGGTGGATCTCCATCTCCATCGCATTGGTTCAAGGTTACCTGACCTACCTGGGTCACCTTCTTACTCGTCATTGAACAGGAGCACAACCAACTTTGTTTCATGGTCCTGCACACCCCAGTCTTGTGTATTTGTGTTTATCAACTCCGACTGTTCTAAACCAGTTAAATTAGGCAACCCAAGCAGAGTATAACGAGAACACAAATCGTTTCCTTGGTACGTCTGACATTTTACATAATAAGTAGCTACTCCTCGGAAAATGGTCTCAGGTTTAGCAGGTCATTACCTGAAACTTCTTGTGTTCACATTCAACTGCTCTGATTGGATTATCCAAGAGCAAGAATCAGTGCAGACTCAATCGCAACTGGTTTGGCTGTTTCCCCAGTCTTTGATCCATCATATCCATCAATTGCATACTGTAGTTTCTTCTGGCCAACAGAATAAAGGGAATTACAGAGGCATGCGGTGGATTGGAGAAGTATACTGACGGGGATGACGACAGAACTCAAATGGTTGACGTTTCTTGGAATAGATGACGAGACAGGAGGAGAGTTGAGTCGCGTAGAAGCAATTGTTCTCATATGGCAGCGGAGGTAACCGTAGCTGACAAGCAAAGTTCAGAACTGCATGAAAGCCAAAGAAAGGGAAAAAGTGAGTGGGAAGATGGATAATTGGGAAGCTATTAACATCCAACAAAGGGCAACTGAAAAACCTATAACAAAGAAAAAGATGAAATGTGAGGGTAATCCATCTAATAATATAAAGCTGGATACCGGAAGTGTTTTCCGTTATATAAACAGCAAAAGGGGTTGAGGGTTGATTTTGGACCATTTCTTTGGGACACTCCTCTGTTTTCGTGGATGTTTTGATAAGAAAAAGAATTTCAGAATGTATATTGTATATATGTCTGACATTATATTTGCCTATTTAATCTACCTATTTGAACAAGAAATGGCAGAGGAGCCTATTGGATACTTAGCATCTGTCTTCACCGTGAAAGACACTAGCAGTGTGCCAGAGGTCCATGAGTGTCAGGGGAAAGGGCTGAGAGCCATTGCTATTAAAAATCAAAACGTACCAGTCAAATTCAAAGTTCTTAAGGTGGATAGGTCACATAGAGCAGAAGGACTACATCCCAGAGTCTTTGGAGAGATTGCTGAAGAGATAACGCGTGTTAATCAGCATATTTCAAGAATCACTTGATTTTGGCATCGTCCCTGAGGACTGGAAGATTGCAAACGTCGCGCCACGCTTTACGAAGGGAAGGAGGCAAAAGAATGGAAATTATAGGCCAGTTCGTCTCAGTTCAGTGTTTGGGAAAGTGTGGAGTTTATTATTAAGGATGAGTTTTGCGGTACTGGGAGATAAAAATATGCCAAATCATGGTTTCTGTGATGAGAAATGTTGTCTGACAAATCTGTTAGTATTCTTTAAGGAAGTTACAAACAGGGTGGACAAAGGAGAAGCAATGGATGTCATTTACTTGGATTTTCAGAAGGCATCTTGATAAGGTGCCACACATGAGGCTGCTTAACAAGATAAAATCCTGTGGCATTATAGGAAAGATACTGGAATGGATAGAAGAATGTCTGTCAAGTAGCAGACAGTGATTGGGTATAAAAGGCGCCTTTTCTGGTTGGCTAGTGACTATTGGTGTTCCAGGGTTCAGTATTAGGTTAGCTGTTTTTCACATTGCTTGTCAATGAATTGATGGCTTTATGGCAAAATTTGCTTCTGATACAAAGAGGCGTAGGTTGAGATCGAAGGACCAAACGCAATTTATCTGGTTTAAACACCGAAACAGACTGCAAATATCGGATATGTGCGGATTCGCAGAGGCGAGGCCCGAGCCTGAGCACTTACCGAGCCAGCAGGGTCCGAGTCCGGGAACGCGAAACGGCCCGTGGTATGGTAAAGTTAAACTCCGGGCCACAGTGAAAAGATCACGGTTCTGGGGCCGGATTTATAGGACTGGCCGCTGTTCAGTCCGCTGCTTGGGGAGGTTTACTCATCTCTCCGCTGAACTGTGGTTATGGCCTGCGACTAACTGGCTCCTGGATCCGCTATGGTGATGACTGGCTTCGTGGCTGTGGACTCACTTTCGTGAATTTCATTTATGAGTGTTATTTGCTTACTTTTATTGTTTTCTGCACATTGGGTGTCTGACGGTCTTTTTAATGGGTTCCATTGGGATTCCTTGTATTGTGGCTGCCTGTAAGAGGAATCTCATGGGATGTATATAGTATGCATACGTTGATAATAAATATGCTTTGAACATTGAACTTTGGAATAATCGGCCCTGACCGAGCTGTGTAAATATAAACCTCTATCAAAAAGAACACCGACTTACGGTGGCACTATAGCACATACGGTGAAGCTTTTGCAGCACAGCTCTTGTTGGACGTCACTTTATGATGATGAATATGGAGGGTTTCTTTAGCCAGAGGGTGGTGAATCTGTGAAATTCTTTGTCACAGACGGCAGTGGAGGCCAAGTTATAGGTTTTTCATTGTTCCATAAGACCCTAAGTCATAGTAGCAGAATCAGGCCATTCAGACCTTCCAGTCTGCTCCGCCATTCCATCATGGCTCATCCCAGATCCCAGTTAACCTCATACACCTGTCTTCTGGCCATATCCTTTGATACCCTGACCGATCAGAAAACAAACTTCCGCCTTAAATATATGCACGGACTTGGCCTCTCCGTAGTCTATGGCAGAGCATTCCGCAGATTAAGTATTCTCTAGCTGAATAAATTCTTTCTTACCTCTTTTCAGTTTTGATGCTCTGGATACCAGCTAGACAAGAAACATCCTCTCCATATCCACCCTATCTAGTTCTTTCAACATTCTGGAGTTTCAACAAGATACCCACGCATTCTTTTAAATTCCAGTAATAGAGGCCCAAAGCTGCCAAAGATACGGGGCCCAAAAATGTTCACAATACATCAAGTGCGGTCTGACTAGGGTCTTATAACTGCTCAGCGTTATCTCTTTGCTTTTATATTCTATTCCCATTGAAATGAATACCAGCATTGAATTTGTCTTCTTTACCACAGATTTAAACTGAAAATTAACCTTCTCAGAGCCTTATTCAAGGATTCTTAAGTCCTTCTGCACCTCTAATACATGAACCTTTTCCCCCATTCAGTAATAGTCCGCACTACTGTTCATTTTACCAAAATGCATTCTCATATATTTTCCAACACTGCATTCCGTCTGCCACTCTTTCCCTTTCTTCCATTTTTTTTAGCAATACTTACCTGTCTTCGTATCATCCGCAGACTTTGTCGCCAAGCCATCTATTCCATTATCTAAATCATTGACAAATAATGTGAAAAGCAGCGGTCCCAATTCTGACCCCTGAGGAGCACCACTTCAAAAGGCAGACAACCAGAACAAGCCCCATTTTTCCCACTCGCTGCTTCCTGTCACCCATGCCAGCATCTTTCCTGTAACGCCATAGCAGTTTATCTTGCTATCTAGTCAAGGCGGTAAAGGTTGTAAGGATAAAACAGGACAACAAGGTTGAGAGGAATATAAAATATCGCATTTCCGGGCAGACTCGATGTGCTGAATGGCTTATTTCATCTCCTGTGTCCAATGGTCCATGCCAGTATTCCAGTTTTCTGCCACATCTCCAATGTGTGCGGGTTGATGATTTAACTGTTCGGTGCAAATTATTGTTCGTGTAGGTAAGAGGTTAAATCGGGAGAGCGCTTATTGGATTGGGGTATGCGAATCACCCATAGAGCACTTACGATTATGAGCAGGAAAGAGTGCGAAAAGAATCGAGAAATGGAGAACTGGAAGTGTAAATGAGTAGATTGGATGAGTGAGAGTGGTCAGAAAGGCCGGAAGCGGGGCAGGGAGAAGGGGAGACAGGAAGGAGAGCCTGGAGATGGTGGAGAGCCGTGTGAAAAGATGAGGAGGAAAGGGGAGAAAGTAGCAAAAGGAACAGAATGAATGGGGGCGAGATCAAAAGGAGCGCAGAGAGAATGGTGAGAGATAAGAAGCATAGTAAGAGACAGGCGGAAAGACCAAAGTCACGTTTAAAAAGTTAATATATTATCCAATCTGTATGTGGTAATTGGTCTTATTTATTTATTCATTCATTTATTTGCTTGCTTATTTATGCATTTATTTACTTACTTATTATTATTGAAATACACCACGAAAAAGGCAATAATACTTAGAAGACTTCCAGTGCTACTCAGCAGAAAGCCGGAAACTACTTCAATATTTTGATACGGTCAGTCCTACACAGCAGAACTGTGGGGAAAAAGTCTAAGCAACTGGAGAAACTTGACAGCAGGGAGTGCCGGCAGGGGAATAAGATTGAGAAGGATCATAAATAAACCAGTAATGAACGTCGGACCTGACCCGACAGGCTGAATGCCCTAATTCTGCGCATATGTCTTATGGATTGACGATAAGAGGGATTCGCTGACGGAGAAGTCAAAATACATGCGAATAACTCCATGTGCCTTCATGAATTGTACAAGGCAAGGTCAGGTCATGAGTGCCCATTTATGTAAAATGCCAACGTTCTAGTCAATGTTCTATTCCACTGTTCTGGTCGACACTTCGTGCAGCAGTAATTTTTTCAATACTCTTTCTGCAGAACTTCATAAGACCATAAAACATAGGAACAGAAATCGGCCAATCGAGTTTACTGACTCATTCCAGAATGTGTGCTTTATTTTCTCTTTCAACCTCATTCCACTGCCTTCTCCTTATAACCGTTGCTGCCCCAACTAACTAAAAGCCGGTCAACGTTCGCCTTATATATACCAACTAAGTCCCTGTAGCAATGAATTTCATGGATTCATACAGTGCAGAAACAGATCCTTCTTCCAAAAGCATCTGTTCTGATTATCAGTCGACTCGATTCAAGTCGAGTCACGCATATACGCTACACAATTTTATTCCTCTGGATTTCAATCAACCGCACGCGTCCCTGGATTCTGCACCTTGCCCTCACACAACACTTTGGGATTAGGGGTAAAACCACCGCACCCATCTGAAGTCTACGCAGTCGAGCAGAAAACGTAGAAAACCACACACAGCTTGGAAACAGGCGGCAGCATGTCACATGTCCAAGCAAACCAGTTCCCTTCCCAGCATGGTAGCCTATTCACATTTTATCCATATCCTTCTCTAAACATGCGCTATTATAAACGTCCTTTAAACGAAGTAAATCTGCCCGGTAGACAGCGTCCCCCGCCACGTCTTCCATCTTCTTTGTCCGCTTCTACCACTTATTCTGGCGGCCATCTGCCGATAGGCAACTCCCTCTGTGTGGAAAAAAAATTCCCCTTATGTTCGTTAAATCTTACACCCCTCTGCGTAACCGAGTCTCCCTTACTATGGGTAAATGATTGTGACAATACACCTTTTCCAAGCTCTTCATGATTCTATAAGCCTCAGCCTCCTTCGCTCCAGTGAGAATTGACGCTGCTGAGCCATCTTAGATATTTATGATACTCGTGATTTTAGAAATATCTATAAGATCGTCCCACAGCCTCCCTCGCTCCAGAGCGGAAATCCCAACCTATCCAGTGTCCTCCAGTCACAGTAACGTGTACGTGAATCTTCAATACACCCTTCCAAACTTAATCCGGTTCTTCCTGCAGGGCGGTGATCATATCATCACGCACTACTCCGGATGCTCCTTGCAGCTGCAACACGATGTCACAGCTCTTGTACTCAATGAAACGCCTAATGAAGGAAAACAGGTTACATCTATCTGTGATTCCACTGGGCATTTATACCAAGACTCCGTACATACAGCACCAGGTGTCGGGACTGAAAGCTGGTCGCTGAAGTTATCAGACAGCTATCGATTCGCTACATGACTGTGAGACAATTTGGTTTGAGAATTGCCCTGCTATCCACAAACCAATTTAGTTCAACCAGGCTGTAACTGCAACGTCGATGATAAGTCGGGTAAAAACACGCTATCAAATAATTCCGATTACTACGATTGTTTTAATTATTTGAAATTGTAATACATGTTTTGATGTATTTTCAGGTCATTCTTTTCTTCAGATTACAGACGTCAGAAGTTCAGTTGTCTTGACAGATGGCAAATTTCGGTGAGTAGCGCTGCGCCGAGGATTTCGTGGGTGGAGCTTGTTCTGGCATGTGTTAGTGGTCACGCAAGTTCCGGGAAAAGAGTCAACGACCAGGTCCGAAAGGATATGATCACCGCTTCATTCTGAAAAGAAGTGTATGATATTGGAGTATGTAAGTAGCGTCCGTAGGACGTGTGATGCACCAACAAATACAAGGTCAGCGAATTGACAAAAGCTTACGACTTTCATGTATCGTTTCTGAAAGTTATAATTTAGCTTTGGAGTTATTATCTACGTTTCAATATTCCACTACATTTTTACAAGCAGATTCTGTGTGTGTGTGTGTGTGTGTGTGTGTGTGTGTGTGTGTGTGTGCGTGCGTGCGTGCGTGTGTGTGTGTGTGTGTGTGTGTGTGTGTGTGTGTGTGTGTGTGTGTGAGAGAGAGAGAGAGAGAGAGAGAGAGAGAGAGAGAGAATGTTTCTATCTCTGTGCATAGCTGTATGAGCTTCAAGTTGTGTGCTTTATGTATATTTCTGAATATGCCTGTATGTCTGCGTATATAATTGTTTGCTTCTGCAGATATGCATGTGAGAGAGAGTGTGAGGAGAGAGAGAGAGAGAGAGAGAGAGAGAGAGAGAGAGAGAGAGAGAGAGCTGGGAAAGAATGCCTTTAGCTTAAGACCATGTTTTCCTTTATTAATATAGTTATGCTGTTGGGTATTTTATTTTCTGCAGATTTTCTCAAAATGCAATGTGTACCTTTCATTGCATTATTAAATCGAATGGTTCAGTTGATTGATAAGTTAGGCTTGTTGAATTGGCTAACAGCATTTGTCTTGTTAACATTTGGCAAATAGAATGCTCTGGAACATTCTAGAGGGATCGGGGCATTTTTAGGACAGACCTGGAGGAGGAAAGAGAGAGACGAAAGAATGGAGATGGACGAAAAACATAAGTGAAGAACAGGGTGACGCGCTCACACAACCCATTTGGAAGGGTAGACACTGCTGTCAGAAAATCTTCATACAAATAATGTTCTCACGTTTAGAGGTAGTCACACCGAAAAGTCAGGAGGTAGGCAAATGGGTGACAGTCAAGAGAGGCGGGGGGAGCAGACAGAGAGGGCAGAGCACCCCTGTGGCCGTTCCCATCAACAATAAGTATAACTTTCTGGATACTGTTGGTGGGGATGACCTAAAAGGAAAAAGTTGCAGTGATCCTGTCTCTGGCACTGAGGTTGTCCCCTCGACTAGGTAGGGGAGGAGGGAAGAGAAGAAAGCGGTAGAGGTAGGGGATTCTATAGTCAGGGGGGCGGATAGGAAATTTTGTGGGGAAGATCGGGAGTCTCGGATGGTATGTTGCTTCTTTGGTGCCGGGGTCCGCGACATCTCAGATCGGGTGCAGGTTATTCTCGAGAGGGAGAGCAAGAATCCAGATGTTGTTGTCCATGTAGGGACCAACGACGTGAGTAGGATGAGTGAGGTGGTCCTGCGTAGGGAGTTCAGGGAGTTAGGTGCGAAGCTGAACTGAAGAGCAGGACCTCCAGGGTAACAATCTCAGGTTTGCTACCTGTGCCACGTGCGAGTAAGGCAAGGAACAGAAAGATTATACAGATTAATACGTGGCTGAGAGGATGGTGCAGGAGGGAGGGATTCAGGTTTTTAGTTCATAGGACTTTGTTCCTGGGAAGGTGGGATCTGTTCCGAAGGGACGGTTTACACCTGAACTGGAGTGGTACTAACATTCTTGCAGGGATGTTTGCTAGTGCTTCTTGGGGGGGGGGGGGTTAAATTAAGTTTGCAGGGGGCGGGGATCCAGAATGTGAGACAGGATAGCGAAATGAAGAATAAAGGACAGGTGGGGACTACACGGTTCCGGAATATTAAGTGTGCAGTAGAGAAAGGTGAGGCGGAACAAGTGATAAGGAGGACACATGCACAGAGGGATGGTCTGACGGAACATGGAGATAAATGTGTAGAATTAATAAGTAAATTTAGGAAGGACAACAAAATTCAAGGGCGGAAAGCCCGACGGGAGTTCGGGGAGCTGGGTTAAGCACAATAGGCAGAGATTCAAACAGAGAGAGGAGAAATGGGCTAAAAATTCTATATCTGAATGCACGAAGTGTCAGAAATAAGGCGGAGGAGCTTGAAGTTCAGGTGCGAATGGGTAACTATGATGTTGTTGGGATAACGGAGACATGGCTGCAGGGAGATCAGACCTGGGAAATGAATGTACAAGGGTATACGTGCTATCGTAGGGACAGAAATGTGGGCAGAGGGGGTGGGGTGGCCCTGTTGGTGAGGAATGAGATTCAGTCCTTTGCAAGGGGGGACATAGGATCAGGGTAAGTGGAGTCTGTGTGGATAGAATTGAGGAACAGTAAGGGAAAAAGGACCCAAATGGCTGTTGTCTATAGGCCACCAAACAGTAGCATGGATATTGGGTTCAAGTTGAATAGGGAGTTAATATCGGCATGAGTCAAAGGTAGTGTCGCAGTAGTTATGGGGGATTTCATCACGCAGGTGAACTGGGAGAATCAGGTTGGTGCTGGACCCCAGGATAGGGAGTTTGTAGAGTGCCTACGGGATGCATTCTTGGAACAGCTTGTACGAGAGCCGACCAGGAACAAGGCTATTCTGGATTTAGTGTTATGTAATGAACAGGATTTGATAAGCGATCTTGAAGTAAAGGAGCCATTAGGAGGTAGTGATCATAATATGATAAGTTTTTTTTTGCAATTTGAAAAGGAAAAGGGCAGCTCGGAGGTGTCAGTGTTGCAGTTGAACAAAGGAGACTATGGAGCCATGAGTGAGGAGCTGGCCAAAGTTAACTGGACGGATATCCTAGGAGAAAAGACGGTGGAACAGCAATGGCAGGTATTCTTGGGAATAATGCACAAGGCACAAAATCAGTTCATCCCCCGGAGAAGGAAGTATGACAGAGCTAAGGTGAGTTTGAGGACAGATGATTGGGAAATTTTTAAGGAACAACTGAACTTAACTAAAAAGGCAATACGGGAAGAAAAAATGAGGTACGCACGCAAGCTAGCCAGGAATATAAAGGAGGGTAGCAAAAGCTTTTTTAGGTATGTGAGGAGAAAGAAGATAGTTAGGAACAATGTTGGGCCCTCGAAGAATGAATTGGGTGAAATTGTTCTGGGAACAGTCTTCACTAAGGAAGACACAAGCAATCTCCCAGATGTATGGATGGGCCAAGGACATAGGGTAACAGAGGAAATGAAACAGATTGACATTAGGAAGGAAACGGTGATGAGTAGACTGATGGGACTGAAGGCTGACAAATCCCCAGGTCCAGATGGTCTGAATCCTAGTGTACTAAAGGAGGTGGTCCTGGAAATTGCGGATGCATTGGTAATAATTTTCCAATGTTCCGTAGATTCAGGATCAGTCCCTGAGGTTTGGAGAATGGTTAATGTTATCCCACTTTTTAAGAAAACAGGGAGGGAGAAAACAGAGAACTATCGACCTGTCAGCCTAACATCAGTGGTGGGGAAGATGCTAGAGTCCATTATTAAAGAAGAAATAGTGGCATATCAAGATAGCAGTAATAGGATTGGGCCAAGCCAGCATGAATTTACCAAGGGCAAATCATGCTTAACTAATCTATTGGAGTTTTTCGAGGATGTAACCAGGAGGTTAGTCAAGGGAGATCCATTGGATGTATTGTACCTCGATTTTCAGAAGGCATTTGATAAGGTCCCACATAGGAGATTGGTGGGTAAAATCAAAGCTCATGGCATTGGGGGGAAGACATTGACATGGATAGAAAACAGGTTGGAAGATAGAAAACAAAGGGTAACGCTGAATGGGTGTTTCTCGGAATGGTAGGTGGTGACTAGTGTGGTGCCACAGGGCTCGTTAATGGGACCACAGCTGTTTACGATTTACGTCAACGATTTAGATGAAGACATTGGGAATAACATCAGCAAATTTGCTGATGATACCAAGCTGGGTGGCAGTGTTTCATGTGATGAGGATGTTAGGAGAATTCAGGGTGACATGGATAGGCTGGGTGAGTGGGCAGATACTTGGCAGATGACGTTTAATGCGAATAAGTGTGAGGTTATCCACTTTGAGAGTAAGAACAGGAAGGCAGATTATTAACTGAACGGTGTAAAGTTAGGTAAGGGAGAATCGCAAAGAGATCTAGGAGTCCTTGTTCATCAGTCACTGAAGGCGAATGAGCAAGTGCAGCAGGCAGTGAAGACGGCTAATTGAATGTTTGCCTTTATTACAAAGGGAATTGAGTACAAGAGCAAGGAAATCCTCTTGTATTTGTACAGGGCCCTGATGAGACCACACCTGGAGTATTGTGTACAGTTTTGGTCTCCAGGGTTAAGGAAGGACATCCTGGCTGTACAGGAAGTGCAGCGTAGATTCACACTGTTAATTCCTGGGATGTCAGGACTGTCTTACGCAAAGAGGTTGGAGAGACTGGGCTTGTACACGCTGGAATTAAGGAGATTGAGAGGGGATCTGATTGCAACATATAAGATTATTAAGGGATTGGACAAGATAGAGGCAGGAAATATGTTCCAGATGCTGGGAGAGTCCAGTACCAGATGTCATGGTTTGAGAATAAGGGGTAGGTCATTTGGGACAGAGTTAAGGAAAAAATTCTTCTCCCAGAGAGTTGTGGGGGTGTGGAATGCACTGCCTCGGAAGGCAGTGGAGGCCAATTCTCTGGATGCTTTCAAGAAGGAGCTAGATAGGTATCTTATGGATCGGGGAATCAAGGGATATGGGGACAAGGCAGGAACCGTGTATTGATAGTAGATGATCAGCAATGATCTCAAAATGGCGGTGCAGGCTCGAAGGGCCGAATGGTCTACTCCTGCACCTATTGTCTATTGTTTAATATACGGACGACTTTTAGTTAGCACACGATCCAGGAGAATCTTCGTCGCCCTGCCCTTGGACTTGGCGGGAATATTTACTTTTTCACTTGGACTGTGCTTTCAGGCAGAATTATTCGGTACCGTGAGTAAATAAAGTGAAACAAACTGGATTGAGAATAAAGCGCTGAGCTCTAACAATTAGTACACACCGCGTGTAATGGGCCCTTTCTGCATTCTATTTGTTATCGTTTAAATATTTTTTCAATACACTTTGAATTTAAATTTATACTGTTGCGAGTTACATTGTTTCCTGGCAGAATGTAATTTTGCTTAGGTATGTTAGTGTTCAAAAGAGGCAAAGAAACAGTCAGGAGTAATTTCAAACCGAGGGAGGTTAAAGTAAATGTGCGGAGCAAACCATTTACACAGGGAGTGGCGCGTATACTGAGTACCTTGGATTTCAGAGCAAGTGTAGGAAGCTAACCACACAGAGTCGTTTAAATGGCTCTGAAGTAGGAACGTATGCAGGGAATAGAGCCAGGTGGTCCTGTGCAGCTTAAAGGAATTGGCCAAACGCTAAAAATTCTGCACACTGTGGAAATACAAAGTAACCCACGGGAAATTAATTCAAGTCAGGCAGCATCTATGGAGAGGAATAAATAGTTGATGTCTTGTGTCGTGACCCTTTCCTCGGGATGGAAAAGAAGCTAGAATAAGAGAGTTTGGAGAGGGGAAGGAGAACGGGATAGAAGGTGATAGGTGCTGTCAGGTAAGGGGCAAGGTCGGTAGATTGATGTGTGGATTGTGAGTAACTTGGAAGTGATAGGCCGAAGAGATGAAGGGCTGAAGAAGGAATCAGATAGGAGAGAACTATGGACAATGGGTGAAAGGGAAGGAGGACAGTCACCAGAGGGGACATTAGGAAGGTGAGCGATAATGAAGAATGGGACAAAAGAGAGGAAAAAAATAGGCTTAATTTAGCTTCCTGTCCAGCACAGATATTGCAGGCCGAAACGTATATTCCAGTGTTATGCTGTTATCCATTCTCTACCTTGTGCCGGCACAGGTTTGTGAACTTGGCTTAATTTTCCACCCTTTCACGCAATATTTCCAACACTTCACACATCATTGTCTCCTGTCAACTATGTCTATCACCAGCAAATCCCTCCGGCTATCCGGGTCCTAACCGACCACAAGTTTTCTCGTTATCCTTTCTTTCCAGACGAAACCTGTGCTCAACCAAATAGCCCACACTCAATGCAGTTATACAGGACAGACACCAGCTCTTTGGTCGCATTCGACCGTGGCCAACAAACTGCTTTCTTAAATTAGTAATATTCGTTGGCGCTTCGGCTTTTTTTCATCTGATCCTATATCTGTATCTATCGAAGTCGCTTCCATCATCAGATAACTACACTATCCTTCCCGTACCATCTTTTCGCAGCAAGAGAAACAAAAGTCTGAATTCCCACAACACTAGCTTTAAGAACATCTACTTCCCTTCAACAATTCGGTTCCTGGAACCATCCGGAAAAAAAACCCAAACGCTCTGATCATTGGCATGAAAACTGACTTTGCTTTCTCCTGTCAATGTTTTGTTTAATTTATATATCGCTTTGATGGTGCTTATATGATGTTATATGCCTGTGATACTGCTGCAATTTTTCCTTAAACCTGTGCAGGTATGTGCTGTAAACATCTACAGCTTGGCTTCACCTTGTCACGTGTACATACAGTGTACATGTGACAAGTGAAACATAGAGTGAAATGCGGCATATTTGCGTCAACGACCAACATAGTCCGGGGAGTGCGGCGGTGGGAGCGGGGGGGGGGGGGGGGTAGAGGAATGCTTCCGACGACAAAAAGCAAAGAACAAAGTTTTCGAACTCTAACCATAGCCTATTAGAGGAAATTGGAGAGCTTGGAAACGCACAAGTCACGGCAAGAAATCCTTTCAGCCAGTGACAGGAAATTAAACTTGGTCAGTGATGACGTCAAACATTTCACTATCATCTACATCAACATGCCTGCAAAAATAAGTTCCAACTTTTGACATTGACCTTTGTGCGTCAAAAAAACCAAGAGGAAGAATCATTGCAGTACATTGAAAGACCATTTCTCCCATCCATACAATGTCCGCTCTTAGTGGAGCAAACTAATTAATACTTTTTAAATTATATTTCCACCGCGACACTTCTTCTTCTAACATGCATCTTCATACACCGTGGCAGTCTGTGGACTGATGACTTACTGTGGAAGTATGAGTGTAAGAAAGAGCACGAAAAGAGGAAGGGAGAAAAAAAGGAACGCGACATGATGGGAAATTAGGAGACAAGAAGAGGGGCGACAGAAAGAGCAGGGAGCAGGAGAAAGAATACACCTGGAGATGGGGAGGGGAGAGGAAGGGATGGAGAAGAATGGGAACAAGGAGGAGGGAAAAAGTGGAATGGGGCATCATTTTATTTTCTTTAGAGATACAACATACTAACAGAACTTTCCGGCTCAAAGAGCCCGCGCCGTCCAATTACATCTATACGACTAACTCACCGCTCACCCTTATGTTTTTGGAATGTGGGAGGAAATCGGGCCACCGGAAGAAACCCAGGCGGTAACGAGGAGAACGTACACGCTCCTTACAGACATCTGTTGGAATGGAAAGGGACCAAGAGGAGAAGGACGGAGGAACCTACAGGCCAAAGTGGATGAGAATAAGAGAGCAGAGACAGACAGGGAAACATCAGGCCTACCTTACGAAAGGAAATTTGAGGAAGAGGAGGAGTGCCAAAGAAGAAACCGAGAATAGAGGAAAGTGGAATAGCAGAATAGAAGATGGAATGTCAGGAAAATGAGAGGACGAGAGAATGTTGAAGAGCGAGAAACAGAAAGGAGGGGAAGCAGGCGTTAGTAGAAAGAGGAAGGGGGGCAAGCGTTGAGAAATTAGAAGGAACGAAGTCGCCAATAGATGAAGGAGTGGACGAAGAGAGGCAAGGGCAAATGGGAGACAAAAGTGTGGATTGTTGTGGGATAGGAAAGAGCCAAACAAAACGATGGAACTGCGAGTGTGTATGTGGGAGGAAAGAGATTTTCACGAAAGTGAAGCAACGAGTAGATTGATCTGGAGACAACGAACTTCATCAACGCATTTATATATATGAACTCGCGTCCCCAAGTTTAAATTAGTGCGGGGAACATGTGCAACAGCCAGCGGGGAATCAAAACACGCATCAACAGCGATAACGTTTCCTTACCTGTAATGGTGACGGTCAGCGTACTACTGTATTTCGAGTAGATGAGGCGATCTTGGAACTGGTAGCTGTAACGACAACTGTAGTTGCTTCTTCCGACTATAGTCTGGTTGGAGAGTGTAAACGTGGCGTGGCTATCGGACTCAGTGAAGTTTTCCACTGAATGGTAACTGTCTCCGACAACAGCGTACAAGCCAATTTCTCTAGCAAACCAGCTAAACGGAGTGAAGCAATCCAGTACAATATCGCTGCCAATCAGATACGGAATGTACGTCCCATGGAGTGACAGGATAGGCGGTGGCGGTCGATCTGAAATAATATATTGGAAAGCTGATATTTATATTGTGTGATAGAAGTTTGAGGAGCCTTGCCATGCTCCTCCTTCAGTAAAATAATGGATGATGTCGAACCACAGCTAAGAAAACACTAACTATCCGAGTACTCCGCTGATCTGGCAGCATCTGTGATAGGAGACGTGCAGTCAAGAGTCAACGTTCCAAGCTTTCCTCTCTACCCGATGGAGTAGATCAGAGATGGCCAGTATAGAGATTCAAGGGGAAGGGGGAAGGCAAGCGATGGATACATCTAGGAGGTGCTGCGTTAGGCAGATCGAGTTAGTGAGTGCAATGACATTAGATGTAACAGGTAGAACAATAAAGCATAGCCAATGCTGGAATCTGAGAAAGTGGAGCATGGAACCAAATAAGGGTGGTAGGATGGGTGATGGGAACAGTGGGGGACGTGACCCAGTGAAACATCTGTGTGGTATTGGGGTAGCTCGCGGCATGGCAAGAAAAATAGAGAATTCTGCGGGGTCAGGACGGACTGGGCAAGCCAGGAAAAAGAAAACCTGACAGTGCGGGGGAGGTTACCTAAAACTGGACCAGCTGATTGCCTGAATTCCCAAAGTGTTACCCCTCACAACAGCGCACATACCAGCGGCTGAGTCTTCCAAGACCTCGGAGGAAGAGAATTTCAAACAATCACCGGCTATCCTTCTGATCAGAGCTCTGAACAGCGAACATCTTATTCTGGAAGGGTGCCCCGCTAAATGGAACTTCTTAGCTAGGGAGGCCGTACCCTCACACATTTACCTTTCCAATACTGTGACAGATCAGCCTTTCTCCAAGTTCAAGTCTGCGGACAAATGGGACTGATTAGGAAAACGGGTAAAGAGGTCACTGAGGGGATATAGAGTAGGGAATTGTATGGTCCTGCTTTGAGAAGCAATACGCTGTAGACCATTTTCTAAACGGTAAGCAAATTCAGAAATCAGAGATCAACGGGGAGTTGGGATATCATGTCCAGGATGCACTAACAGTTATTTTGTACGTTGAATCTTGGTAAGTAAAGCAAATGCAATGTTACCATTCATTTTGCAAAGACTGCAATAGAAAAGCAAAGGCATAATTTTGAGTCTTTAGAAGACAATGCCAAGACCCACTTGGAGCATTGTGAGCAGTTTTTAACCCCATATCTAAGAAGAGACGTGCTATCATGAGAAAGAATTCAAAAGACCCTCACGAGAATGATCCCTGAAAGAAAGCGGTAATGTATGAGAAGTGTTCGGTGTCTTTACTGGTTGGATCTTAGAAGAATGAAGCGAGAAGCGGTTGAAATCTACCGAATACTGAAATATCGAGATAGAATGGAAGTGGACAGAACGCGTTCTCCAGTCCTACCCTGCGCGGTTCGTCCGTACTCACCAGTGATGTGGACGTATAAACTCTGACTCTCCGTCGAGTTCCACATATTCCCATTTCGCTGGACCTCATAGAGACACATGTACTCCCCTTCATCTGATAGACTTGCGTTGAGAATGGTGAAAGTGGCGCTATGCTCAGTTCTTCGAGTGGGCCAAGATGACAAGGAAGGTGGTTTCCCAACCTTTCCCAAGTAGAACCGGCTTCCTGCGTAGTAACGCCTAGTTGTGCATTCAATGCTTATATTCTGCCTTTCAATAAATGTTGCAAAACGCCTTTGTAGGTCAATAGTAGGTTGTGGTGGTTTCACTGTGTAAAGATAATAAAATAGACTTCTTTGTTATTATCTACGACAGTTTGAATCGGTTGCAGTAATATTACTAACGCACTAGTAATATCAGTGGCTGAAAAGAGAAACATAGAAAGTTCTGGAGACATGCATCAGTTTAGTCCTGGGGTTCCCAACATGAGTTTCACGGATCCCCTGCAATGGCATTGGCCTCTGGCATAAGAAATAAAAGGTTGGAAACAAAAGGCTTAGGCAGTGTCTATGGAGGAAGAAGCTAACTCAGATTTTAAAGTCTAAAATAAAATTGGAGAATTCTTGGTATTGGGAACGTCAGACTAAGACTTTGGACAGAGAACCAATGTGAATATTTCATGTCATACCCAGAGAATTATAGTTAAATATAAACTGTATATTGTATTATAGTTATATATAAACTGTATATTGTGTTATAGTTATACAAAAACTGGACCTATGATACATGCCGACGAGGGTATCCCATCCGAGATAGCGCTCCCATCCAAGAGTCAGCCCTCACAACATTAATTCTTGGTGGATGGGTCCTCTGAACCCAATGACTTTGAGATCATTTGTGTCTGTACTCTAGCGAGCGAGCGGCCATTAAGATTTGCTTCAATACATTTGTCTGACTGTCATTTAATACGTATTATTGGACCTCACTCAGCCACTTCTGCTGGCAACTCAGTGCGCATCGATGCTTCGTGATCAAACCATTAGACTTCAAGTGCATTTTAAATGTTTCCAACAAATTGGCATGGTGATAGGAATCGGGGAACGATAGTAGAAGACTGCTTATCGCACTGGAAGTGCGTCACTTCCGACATTGCGGATGGGCTATAATTACAATTTGCCAAGTCAGTGAAGGATACGGATTAGAATATACAAGCCGTATATACAATATACAAAACAGATTAGAATAGACAAAAATATACTTCTGCAGGTGACATTAATATAGCTAGTGTCGTTGGTAATGGAGATTATTATCAGGATGTATAGAGTGATATTGATCAGCTGAAGAAGGGACCGAGGATTCATAGGAAGATAAGATATTGTATTCTGTGAAGACTAATCCCCAAGGTTTTCTAGCATTCATAATCGTTTACATTATCATGTGGTGTTTCCAGAAACCTTTGTTGCCACAGAGTACAGACACAGATGATCTCAAAGACTTTAGGTTCAGAGAACCCAGCCACCAGGAATTAATGTTGTGAGGGCTGACTCTTGAGTACACAAATATCTCAGCTATTGACTCATCAACTATCTTTGATTATGTTTGATGTGTTAAATGATAAACTCTGTCTGCTCTGCCAGGTTCCCGAAACTCAGTCACAATAGTCCAAATAACTTAACCAGTTTTGTCTGGTCTCTTTCAGGCCAATTAACACAACAACATTGTCTTACGTTCATTGTGCCTATGCCACAATAATTCAACACCATCAGTTGATACACTGTCGAAGTCGGTGCCAGAGATAGTGAGACGGCAGCATCAATCCTGCAGACTGCTCGGCTGCAGACTGCTGCAACATTCATGGAATCGGAGACTAGAGCAATATTTTTGTGTGACTGTACTTTACTATTATCTTACAAGAGCTACATTATACGTTTCTTGTGTAGTTTATGACTGTTGAGACTGAGTTCTGCACCTTGGGCTCAGTGTAACGCTATACCGTTGGGCTATATTCATGGGCCTGAACTCCATGGATAGAAAGATACAGACGGATGAAGTATACGGTCCCCCAACCAGGAGTACGGATGGGGAGATAGGAAATGCATGCCAAAAGGGCAATGTTACAATATTCATAGTGGATGTCAATATGCTGGTAGATTGGGAATATCAGGTTGATGCTGGATTCCAAGGTTGTGGGGGGCGGGGGGAGCGGCTGGTGATTGGTTTCTAAAATGAGATTGGTTTTTTACAGCAGCTCCTGTTTGAGCCCACTAGGGTCACAGCTATTCTGCACTGGCTGTTGAGCAGTCAATCGGAATTGATTAGAGAGCATAAGATTAAAAAAAAACCTTTAGGACAAGTAATCGTAACATGATCGAATTCACCATGAAATTTGAGAAGGAGAAGCTAAAGTCACACATATCAGTATTACAGTAGAGAGGAGGGAATTGCAGAGCATGAGAGAAGAGATGGCTAGAATTGATTGGAAAACATCACTGGTAGGGATGACGGCGGCGCAGTGATTGCAGGAATTTCTATAAGCAATTCAGAAGATAAAAGATATACACATCCCAGAGAGGAAGAAGTATTCAGAAGGAAGATGGCACAACCGTGACTAATAACGCCTACAGAAAAACCAAAAAGAGAGCATCTAATAGAGGAAATAATAGAGGGACGTTCGAGGCTTGGAAAGTTTTATTAACCAACAGAGGGCAACTGAAAAGTTCATTAAGATGGTAAAGGTGTTAAGCTAGCCAATAATATTGAAGAGGATGCCAGACATTCCTTCAGATGCATAAAATGTGAAAGAAAGCCGAAAATTCGTATCGGACCGCTGGGGAATGATGCTGGAGAGGTAGTAATGGGGTAAGCAAATGGGGGATAAACTGAAGAAGTGTTTTGCATCAGTTGTCACTATGGAAGACAATAGCAGTATGGTGTAAGTTCCAGGTGTCGGGAGTCATGAAGCTTGTGACGTTACTAAAGAGAAGGTTCTTGGGAGACTAACAGGTCTGGAGGTAGATAAGTCATCTGGACAAGATGCTGTACACCGCAGGGTTCTGAATGAAGCAGCAGAAGAGATTGTGGCGGCATTAGTAATGTTCCTTCAAGAATCACTAGATTCCGGAAAGGTTCCTGAAGACGGGAAAATTGCAATTGTCACTTCACTCTTGAAGAAGGGAGAGAGGCAGAAGAAAGGAAACTACAGGCCAGTTAGTCTGGCGTCACAGGTTGGAAAAATTTTGGAGTCGATTATTAAGGACGGGGGCTCAGGGTATTTGGAGGCACTTGATAAAATAGGCCGTGTCAGTATGGTTTATTAAAAAGAAAATCTTGCCTGACAGATCTGTTGGAATGCTTCGAAGACATAACAAGCGGGGTAGAAACAATGAGAAACGGTTGACGTTGTTTACTTGGATTTTCAGAAATCCTTTGACAAGGTCCCACATGCGGCTGCTTAACAAGCTACAATCCCATGGTATAACATGATAGACGGGATTAAAGAGGGTCTCTTTGGGTTGACTGCTAGCGACTAGTGGTGTTCCACAGGGGTCTGTGTTGGGCCCGATTACTTTTACGTTAGATGTCAAAGATTTCGATGATGGAACTTATGACATTGTTTCAAAGTTTACAGACGATTTAACGACAGGTTGGAAAGAAAGGTAGTTTTCAGGAAGTAGAGAGACTACAGAAGAGCAAACACGAGGAAATCTGCAGCTGCTGGAAATTCAAAAGACATACACAAAATGCTGGTGGAACACAGCAGGCCAGGCAGCATTATAAGGAGAAGAACTGTCGACGTTTCGGGCCGAGACCCTTCGTCAGGACTAACTGAAAGGAAAGGTAGTAAGAGATTTGAAAGTAGTGGTGGGAGGGGAACTGCGAAATGATAGGAGAAGACCAGAGGGGGTGGTATGAAGTTAAGAGCTGGAAAAGTGATTGACGAAAGTGATACAGAACTGGAGAAGGGAAAGGATCATGGGACGGGAGGCCTCGGGAGAAAGAAAGGGGGAGGGGAAAGTACCAGAGGGAGTTGGAGAACAGGCAAACAACTAATATATTCAGGGATGGGGTAAGAAGGGGAGGAGGGGGCATTAACGGGTTAGAGAAGACAATATTCATGCCTGATATTTAGTTTATCGACTTACTTTTGCAGGTGACGGCGGCATATCTCCAAGTCCGGCATCGGATATGAGAGACTTCTGAAGGGTGGGAGCACTGCGACAGAGATTTTTCACTGCCCTGACAGTTAACTCCAGTCAGAATTTGTTTCTCTTTTTTTCTTTTCCTTCTCCGTTCGACTCTTGGATGATGAGAGAAGCCGCAGTTCAGCTGTTTGCAGGTAACTTCTGCATTTGCTGCACTCCAACTCTCGGCACACATTGGCCTCCAGGCCTGATTATAATACACTTCAACTACTCCACTGCACAAGCCGTTGCCCTTGCGTAATCGCAGCCTTGTGCCTGAAATCAAGATCAAGCAACAAGTACTTGTATGAGTGCATTTATCCAACAAATAAGATACTTTCGTCACCAGGAATGCATGACAGATTGGTGATGCGCGTTGCCATAAGTTACTCTGCCTCTCTTGAACAGAAGAAGGTTTTCAATATGTGAGCCGTTGAGGAAGTGCATTGACCGAGGGAATGCAAAGGAATTTCGATCCAACAGTTGTCAATGTGCTGTATCAGACCGATTGCAAGAAAGTGGCGAGTGTGCAGTTGACCGGTCAATCACGTGGTTAGTCGGTTAAGCGTCCTACGTGCGGGTGCGTGCATTCGAGTGCTTATATCTTTTCCTCTCGTCGGACTCGGTTTATAGCTACCGAACTTTGAGTTGTCCAGCGTGTACCGTTACTGGACTGGTAGAATGCGGAGAGCCTGCATCCCTTTCATACCGCGGGGGGGGGGGGGGGGCATGTCTTGGAAACGAGCCCATTTCTCAGCCCCCTGCGATATGAGGACACGTCTTTTCCATAATTCACCTTCGTCATCTCAACATACTTATTCCTCTATCTTCTGGTAACCACTCCCTTCTGTCTCTTATTTTCTCCTTATCCTGCCTTATCTTATCATCTCAATCCGTCCTGTCTCCCTGAATCTCGATCCGCCCGTCACCCACGTGTTCCTTCCTACATTTCCACCCTTGTGAAAAGGTTGATCGAGTTGTGCGGTATAGGATTGTACATGTACAGTAGGCAGTGAATGGCATAGATCGTTTGCCAGTGAGGAAAAATAAAACCTGGATGTCAAGATAATAGTGGAAAGATTGAAGGGCCATTTGCCCAAAGCTTTGTAGAGGTAATCATCTGAAATGCCAGAGTGGCAGAGGTTCTTTACGAACTTAGATGTACAATAAACATCAAAAATGCTGCAATAATTCAAAAGGTCAGGAAGCATCTGTGACAGAATTAGAGGTGCAGATCAGGACTGGGAAACAGAAGTGTCTAAATTTGCAGAGAAGGTAGCTTGCGAGGTGGCAATTGACAGCTGGTAAATTACCTTTGTTAATGTCATACATGTAACAAGATACAGAGAGAGAGAAACTGTTCCTGCATACCATCTATACAGAACGGAACGTAAAACAATATACGCGAATATAATGCAAGACAAAACATTAAGTACACCAAGGTGGTGCAGGGGGGAACCGGAAAAAGGGCAGAATATAATGTTAAAGTTGCAGACAGAGTTTACGTTGAGAGCAAGGTGCGAGGAAGGAGCGGAGGCTGATTGTGGGAGTTGCGAGAGAACTTAAGGAAGTTTGTCTTTATCGCAAACGAGATCCATTCAAGGCTTTTCTAACACGGGTTAGAATTTGCCCTCGAGCCCTCTCGTGAGCGTAATCAAGTGTTTGTATCTTCTGCCTGATGGGAAGGGGGATAGGAGAGCATCACTGGATGGTAGGAGAGCGATTACGTTGTCTGGCTTTCCAATACAGTCGTAAGTATAGACCAGAGTCCATGATTTTCGTGATGGACTGAGTTGTATTCGCAAATCACTTACGTGTTGGGCAGGCCTAATGCTGTATCAATCTGTGATGTATCCAGGTAAGATGCATTCCAATGTGCCTCTCAAAAATGTGATCATGGTCAATGGAAGGGTGCACCATTTCCTTCGGCTTCTGAGGATGCAGACGCACCAGGGTTCTCTCTTGACAGTGGCGTGGTTGGACCAATACAGGCGGTTGGTTAATGACAGGACAACAGAGATACTGTGATAAGGTGAGAATAGGTCATACGAATAAATGTAGAATTAGTGGATACCTAGTGTGTGGTGTGTGCCACGAGTCAGGGGATCCGGGTCATGCTTCGGGAATCACGTGTCATAAATGGTTAAAATGGGAAAGCAATCACAGATTAATTATCCACAGAATCGGTCAGTTCTGATGTAGACAGAAAAACGGTTGGTATTCTTAAATGGGAGAATTGTATCTTTACCATACAACGCTGCAAAGTACCCAAGCAAGCAAACGATCAGCATGTTGGATCGTCCTGTTGAAACAATGCATAGCAGTACAGTCAGATTGAATAAGATTTTGAGATTTCTGTTCCTTTTACGCCCCGATCTGCATGAGGTACTTGTTGCTTTTGTCGTTCAGTACCTTACTGTCGACATGACCATGACACGCTGGGTGGAGGATTGAAGGTCGAATGCGTATAACGTTATGAATCTCACCCTGTGTTTTTATTCCAATGGGATCGCTCCGCTCTGAGTTGTATCTGTTACCCATCCATTCAATTTCGTAGCCGCACGTGTAGTTCCCGCTGTTCGTTTCATTCAGATTGTCGATGTCAAACCTGGCGGAAGTACGTGTTTTCTGAACATG
This sequence comes from Hypanus sabinus, assembly GCF_030144855.1. Lineage (NCBI taxonomy): Eukaryota > Metazoa > Chordata > Chondrichthyes > Myliobatiformes > Dasyatidae > Hypanus > Hypanus sabinus. The sequence goes on along the minus strand of NC_082729.1, from coordinate 19,347,301 downwards.
CTGAAATGCAATTGGTTCTGCCGAACCATCCTTGTACAAGTGAAAGGTTATTCCACTGTAGCCTTCCGTTCTCCTGCATGTTACTCGAATCTGTTTCTGAAGCATTGAGGGGTCCTGACGGTCAACGACTAATCGTGGCTTGGGCGGTCTATCTGTCAATGGAATAACCCAATAAGCACTTTCATAGCTAACATAATCATCCGAAATGTTCAGCGACGTTACAGGGAAGACACGTACCGTTTTAATGAAGGATAAATTGCTCTTCTTACATTCAAAACCCACTATAACCCTCGCCAACTCCCTTAACACTGTAAATCCTAACACTGTTCTAATTCTGATACTATTATTCATATTACATTTAACATATATATTATGTATCTTTGTGTAACGCTCCGGCTACGATTTTTACTGCTAGTGCTCTAGGATATTTCATTTCGTAGCATTCAGTAGAAGCAGTGTGTCCTGTCAATAGTGTTTGGTTTTCAGTTTAAGATAAGAGGGCTATGGCGTTCAATTCAGGAATACTGTGTCAGTCATTCACGATAGCCGAATGGGAGAGCGCTCTAGAGAAAGCTGGTCGGAGAGGATTTGCATCGGGAACAGATGGGGTTCCGGTGCTTCCGGCTGGAGATGGAGGGAGCAGGAGTTCGGGAGAGACTGACGTTCAATTGGATCCGAAGGGACGGCGTGATTGGGAAGTCCAAAATGGGAACTTCTACCGGTGATCAGCAATGAGAAGTCGGAGTCGTGAGTAAGGGATACATCCAACTTTTGGAATATATGACCTCCAACATCTGTACATTTAGAATGGCTTAATTATAATAGGCCCTTTTATTTTTTTCTCCTCTTAATAACTCTTTGATTAAGCAGTTATTAAGAGGTAAAAAAAATAAGTTAGTATATGTCTTTATAATTATAGCGGTGTAGGATTTGTTATTTATTGCCGACGGATAAATCGGTATATCGGCAGTATTTACACAGCATTCGTTCGAATCGGGGTACCGTTAATGAAAAGATCGGAAGTTTCCACAACTACTGGGACGCAAGTTATACCTAACCTAGACGTATAACGTATATTGTTTGAGAAAGGTGGATTTTTGTGTGTGTGTGTGTGTGTGTGTGTGTGTGTGTGTGTGTGTGTGTGTGTGTGTGTGTGTGTAGATTAAGTTTCTATTTATAATATATTCTATGCGTGTATGCATTATAAGAGACATCCATCTGTATGTCAATGTCTCTTCTGGTCGTGGCATTCACTGCTCACTCGCCCGCTTCTCTATAGCCGCTTCAACGGAACTGGAAAATTACTAACTGACTGTTACGGTAAACATAAGTATGATTAGGGAATGTCCTTATTGTCCATTTACTCCACCATGACACAGGTGGACAGGAAAGGCCGAGTCGACTACTTCGGCTGGGCGTGTCGTCCAGCCTCAGAGGCAACCAACGGAGGAAAGTCGAGAGGAAAATTAAGAATAAATGGACAACAGATACAGGCAGAGAAATAAACTCACGTGAAATTTTAACCTATCAGGGATATCTTCTTCCGCAACCCCCTGCATTTATTCAATCACATGACCGTGTCTGATAAATTATTAATGAGTGATTTCGAACAGTTAATGTCATTAATTCTGTTATTCTTCTATCACAGATCTATCTGCCATATTCTTCGTGTATTATTATTTTTTAGTTTGTATTTTACATTTCCAGCATTTGCATGTTTAAAAGACATTCTTTACTTATGGAGGCAATAAATGCTTAGAGTGTTGGTTGCCGTGGACAACATTTTGTATATATTGGAGTATCATTCCTGGCAACGGGGTCAGCTAATTCATTGCGCTGTTAGGTGCAATGTTTGCCCTGGTCTGTCCTCTTGCTTACTTATCTGTCTGATCATTTTTATATTCTATCCTCTTTCAGAGAATATGCAATCGAGGGTATAATGATAGGGCTTTATAAGGCATTGATCAGGCAGCATTGGAATATTGTGAGAGGTATTCAGCCCCGTTTCTAAGAAAAGACATGCTGGCATTGAAAACGATCCAGACGAGTCTGACGAGAATTACCATGGGACCGAAAGAGTAAACGTATGCGCAAAGTTTGGTGGTTCGAGCCTGTATTCTTTGGAGTTTGGAAGAATGAGGGGGATCTCATTGAAACCTCTCGGTATTGAAAGGCCTGGATAGAGTGGTCGTGGGGAAGTCTAAGACCAGAGGCCACAGACTCAGAATAGAGAACTTTAGAACGAGTTAAAGAGGAAACTCGTTTGCTAGATGGTGGTTAATCTGTGGAATTCACTGCCAAAGATGGCTGTGGAGGCTAAATCATTTGCTGTAATTAAAATGAAGGTTAACGTCTTATATTTAGTAAGGGCATCAAAGGTTAAGGGAAGAAGGCAAGAGTATGCTGTCAAGAGGGATAATAAATCAGTGGAGCAACTCGATAGGCCGAATGCCCAAATCCTGCACCTATGTCTTATGATCTTACAGGTCTTACCTGTAATAATTAACTGCAGTGCGTCACTCCAAGTCGAATTGACAATTCGTCCTCTCATTCGACCCTGGTACATGCAGGTGAAGTCGAGACGCGCGCCCACGGTCAGATTCTCCAGGGTCGCCGACGCACCGCTAACTGAGAACCTGGATCGGATTATTTCTACAATGTGGTCATGGCGCTTTTGAATATAAACTTGAGTTGTGGGGATGTTTCTTGGGACGACACATTCGACCTGCACTCTGTCTCCCACGAAGAGAGTATCACGTTGTGGGTTCACTGTGGTCGTAGGTTTGGGATATTTGCCTAACGAAATGACATAAGTGTTACAACAATATGCCCCATCAGATTCCATTCATTCCAATATGACCTAGCTCGCTGTCCGCATTTTGAAAGACAGACTATAGGACTCGAATCTTTCCGCACAAGGTGCCGTACAGGTCAGAATGAAACTGTCATCGTATCGGAAATTCCTCACAATACCCACTACACATATTCTACAGACATAAATACTTGACATTTCCTCGACATTAATAACACTGGACAACAATGATTTCGCTTCCTGAATATGTTTTGGAATTTTTTGGGGATTTTGGGCTGATGAACATAAAAATCACCATGAAATTTTCCTATCACGCACCATAATTCAAATGCACAATAGTTTTTTTTTCATTTCGATTCATAATTCGGGTCAGAATAACTGACGCCAAGATTACGGAAGGCATTTTTTTTGGTCCACATATCAAACGGGTCATCAATGTCAGGCAATTCGAAGAAACTCTAGTGTGACCAGAGAAAATAGCATGGAAGGCATTCATGGATGTTGTTGAAAATTTTCTTGACAACTACAGAGTACTAATCAACGTGCAGCTGGTTGACAACAGGCTTCAAGTATACAAAACGATGAAATGCAACATGTCACTAAAATTACATTTTCTGCATTCCCTTTTAGACTTATTTCCTTCAAATTGTGGTACTGTCCGTGACGAGCATGGTGAAAGATTTTACCAGGACATTGCCATCAGGACAACTGGAATCCATCAAGCTGGCTGATTATTGTTGGACACTTAAGCAAAAAGCTTCCGACACTGAGAACAAACGAAAGTCATCAATAACACATATTTAGCTTCGTTGATTAGCGTCGACGCCGTTCTGCAGTTAAAAGGGTTATAGTCAATAAAAGTTAATTTCTTGTTTCTCCAGATCACTACGTAATACAAGTAGTCTGAAATTATTTTCGTGTGCAGCTTCAAGCGATTCATCATAAACCAAAAAAAACTCTGTGTAAGTAATACTTCCGAAAAAAAAATTGCTGCCCATTGTAATTGCGTTCAAAGTTCGATTACCCCTTTATGGTATGAATGTGAGGGTTTTAGAAAAGATGAAGAATAAGCTAACCAGGATGCTGCCTGGATTACCGGGCGTGTGCTATCAGGAGACAGCCCTGGATTGTTTTATCGAGTTCTGCATATTCCACGATATTCTACCTTTCTTTTGCATTCACAGAACAGAGAAATGCAAGAGAATCAATGAGACTACACACTAAGAATGATGAGCAACCAACGTGCAAACCGAAGACAATCTGGATAGATAGATAGATAGATAGATAGATAGATAGATAGATAGATAGATAGATAGATAGATAGATAGATAGATAGATAGATAGATAGATAGATAGATAGATAGATAGATAGATAGATAGATAGATAGATAGATAGATAGATAGATAGATAGATAGATAGATAGATAGATAGATAGATAGATAGATAGATAGATAGATAGATAGATAGATAGATAGATACAAACGTAGACAGGCAGAGAGACACTGGTGTAAACACAGATATACGGTTAGCCTTTCCCTGAAAAGGCTATTTGTAAGAAAAAAATTAAAACTTCTGAATTGTTGAACAAACAGGATAACTGACTTCAATGTGACAGCCATGTGGAAACTTTCCACAGTTCTTTACCACATAGGATTAGGGCACTCTGGTCATCAAATCTATGCGCGCGCGCGCACACACACACGCACACACACACACACACACACACACACAGATATATATATAGATTCAAATGCATACACACATATACACACGAGCATAAGTTCACGGAACACATATCAGTACCGGTTGTCAAAGTCAATCGTGTTTACCTCTCACAATGACCTCAATGCTAAGACTCTTTGTTGATGCGTACGTGGTCCCAAATCTCTCTACTTGGTAGGCACAGACGTAAGAACCCGTGACTTCAACGCTTGCGTTAACAATGCTGAACGCAACATGAGACAAATGTTTAGTCGCCATCTGCTTCGCTATCTCTACTTCTTCGCCAAGCTTGAACAAATAGAATGTGTTCCCGGGGAAGTAACTGGCAGCTCGGCAGTAGATTTTGATTTTCTCCCCTGTCTTGAAATGGCCAGACGATCTGTCCAACAGGATAACTGGCTTCTCGGGCCTACCTATATATACCAGAAATAAACACTGTCGGTTTATTTAGAAAAACACTGGTTGATTTTTTTAATATAAATGAATTGTTCAAAAGATTCACTGGAATGTTGCCGAGATTGGAGAACATTCGGTATGGGGAGAGATTGGATAGATTGACAATTTTGTAAATCTGTTTACATATCTAAACATCTATCTCTATGTCTATCTATCTATCTATCCATCTGTCTGTCTGTCTGTCTTTCTATCTATCAATCGATCTATCTGTCCAACTATCCATCCATCTACATTGCTATCTATCAAGCTATCTATCTATCTGTCTGTTTGTCTATATATCTATCCATCGATCTATCTATCCAACTATCCATCCAGCTACATTGCTATCTATCTATCTATCCATCTATTTGTATGTCTATCTACCTTTCCTTTTATCTACTAACCCCATTCCCAGAAAAGTTGGGATATTTTCCAAAATGCAATAAAAACAAAAATCTGTGATATGTTAATTCACGTGAACCCTTATTTAACTGACAAACGTACAAAGAAAAGAGTTTCAGTAGTTTTACTGACCAACTTAATTGTATTTTGTAAATATACACAAATTTAGAATTCGATGGCTGCAACACACTCAACAAAAGTTGGGACAGAGTTAAAATAAGATTGAAAAGTGCACAGAATATTCAGGTAACACCGGTTTGGAAGACTCCACATTAAGCAGGCTAATTAGTAGCAGGTGAGGTATCATGACTGGGTATAAAAGTAGCGTCCATCAAAGGCTCAGACTTTGTCAGCAAGGATGGGTCGTGGCTCACCCCTTTGTGCCAAAATTCGTGAGAGAATTGTTAGTCAGTTCAAAAGGAACATGTCCCAACGCAAGATTGCAGAGAATTTAGGTCTTTCAACATCTACAGTACATAATATTGTGAAAAGATTCAGAGAATTCAGAGACACCTCAGTGCGTAAAGGGCAAGGTCGGAAACCATTGTTGAATGCGCGTGATCTTTAAGCCTTCAGGCGGCACTGCCTAAGAAACCTTCATGCTACTGTGACAATTATAGCCACCTGGGTTCGGGAGTACTTCGGAAAACCATTGTCACTTAACATGGTCCGTCGCTGCATCCAGAAATACAACTTGAAACTGTATTACGCAAGGAGGAAGCCATCCATCAACTCTATGCAGAAACGCCGGCGAGTTCTCTGGGCCCGAGCTCATCTCAGATGGACCGAAAGACTGTGGAACCATGTGCTGCGGTCAGATAAGTCCACATTTCAGCTAGTTTTCAGAAAAAACGGGTGTCGAGTTCTCTGTGCCAAAGATGAAAACGACCATCCTGATTGTTATCAGCGAAAGGTGCAAAAGCCAGCATCTGTGATGGTATGGGTGTGCTTCGGTGCCCACAGCATGGGCGAGTTGCATGTATGTGAAGGTACCATTAACTCTGAGGCGTATATTAGGATTTTAGAGAGACATATGTTCCCATTAAGGGGACATCTTTTCCCGGGATGTCCATGCTTATTTCAGCAGGACAATGCCAGACCAGATTCTGCACGGGCTACAACAGCATGGCTTTGTAGACACAGAGTGTGTGTGCTAGACTGGCCTGCTGCCAGTCCAGCTCTATCTCCTATTGAAAATGTATGGCGCATCATGAAGAGGAGAATCAGCCAACGGAGACCACAGACTATTGAGCAGCTGAAATCTTATATCAAGCAAGAATGGAAAAAATTTCCAATTGCAAATCTACTACAATTAATATCCTTAGTTCCAAAACGATTAAAAAGTGTTATTAAAAGGAAAGGTGATGTAATACAATGGTAAACGTGCCTCTGTCCCAACTTTTGTTGAGTGTGTTGCAGCCATCAAATTCTAAATTTGTGTATACTTACAAAATAAAATTAAGTTGGTCAGTAAAACTATTGAAAATCTTTTCTTTGTACTTTTGTCAGTTAAATAAAGGTTCATGTGAATTAACATATCACAGATTTTTGTTTTCATTGCATTTTGGAAAATATCCCAACTTTTCTGGTATGGGGTTTGTATATGTCCATCTATCTATCTATGTACCTGTTTGTCTACGAAATTCTCCCTCTCCCTCTCCCTCTCTCTCTCCCCCCTATTTATTCAAACAGCCAACTGTGAATCTTCTCTGCTTATTGTTTCCTTGTGGGCGGATGAATGCCGGTTCTCATATGTACAACCTGACTTCTGCATTAACCACATCATTTTGCAGACTTCTATCAATCCACGTCCCCCAGCTTCTTCAGCACCAAGAAGTTTAAGCGCAGCCTATGCCATTTCACAACCGAGGCTCTCCGTTACCTTCGTCGGAGATCCCGACGGATCTCTGCTGCAGCCTGTCCAATGCAGTCACGTCCTTGCCAGTTTGATGAATGGACGCTTTCACTACTAACCTGAACAATTGGCAACAGCTACTCTTTGACGGTTGCAGCTACCGAAGCGGTCGGTGGATCTCATAAAGCATTGCCAGAGTGTGGCCTCTTGGCCGCTACAGGAGATTGCATTTGGCAAGACCTGCCCGGTTCCTCGGCCGTAGTCCACGTTGCTTGGTTCCGATGCCACAAATCCACATCCCATATGTCTGCAAACCACGTTTATTTCTTTCGCTCTCCAGTCGGGGGCGCAGATCCTCCACCATTTACCGTTATGAAACACTTCCACCCTTCCTGAGCATCTGTTCGTCCCGTCGATGAGCCTTAATTCAATTTCGTCTGGAAAGAAATAGTTGACCTGGTTACAAGCAAACCTAAATTGTTAGTTACATGTGATGCGGAGATTACGCCAGGTTTGAGTCCTGAGAACTGTCCTTAAAACCATTATATAAGCTCAATGCACCACGCAAAGACTTCATCCATACAAACAATATGTAAGACAACCTGTTCACTGTACCTCGGGACATGTGACAAAAACAAACTATTTTCAATTTAGCTGTCAGACTGAAACATATGTTTTTACTAAATGCCTCTGGAATATCAGTAATATAAATTAAAACAGTGAAATTTATCGTAAGAAAGACTAACTTCAAGGAACATGACAGAGTATTTATTTCTAACATAGAGGGTAATGGGTGCTTGGAGCACACTGCAAATTGCAGATGTACAGATAAATACGATGGAGGCAACTACGAAGCTTTAACAGAGGCAAATGAATCTACAGAGTATATAGGAACATGGATATATGCCAGCAGAAGGGATTAGTTTAGTTCGCCGTTAGAAAAGTGTTTAATTGGATTGACACCGTCTGAACAAGCAGAAATAAAAAGTGGGCATAAACTGATCGGTGGAATTCCAGCGTATCAATATTGATACCAGCACTTTTCACTCTCTAACTTAACGCTCAGGAAGAAGGAACTAATGACATTGTGGCCAAATTTCAGAGTGGACCAAGATAAAAGAAGGAATATGTAGTGTCACAGAGGCGGGAAGTATGTAGGCTATAAATCGATTGACAGAGTCGTCACGGAAGTGGCAGAGGTAGTGCAGCGCTGGGAAATATGGATTTATACACTATGGTATTGAGAATAAAGTTCAAATAGGATGTTAAGATAAAGTGTTTAACTCGGAGTGTGCGAGGTTTTCTGGAATGCGCTGCCAAGCGAGGTGCAGAAGGCGGTTAAGAAAGAGGATTTCAAGAGCTTCTTGGATAGGTACATGTGCATGCAGAGAATGAAGGTATATGAACATAAGTAGGCATCAGGAAATAGTATATCAGCTGACATTGGCTTTGTTCGTTTAGCACAAAGTGGAGGACCGGGGGCGCACTTGCAGCGCTTTGCTGTTCTGTGACTTATTTCATCTCACATTCTTTGGTCCACTTTCTCAGTTCATTTACACCCTGTTGTAAACGCAGGGAACCTCCTCCGCTGACCACTATATGGTGTTACTCACAAATTTACTAATCGTGACAATTCCACGTCTATCATCATCTCAACTACCATCAAAAGAACCTCAGACCGTTAGCATTGGCGAAATCCATCACCATCCATCAACATTTCTAATCATAGTCATCCTGCCGCCACGACTATCACCTAGTATCACAACTGCAGAACGAACAACTCTCACTCCTAGAGTTCTTGAAAGCTCCAAAATATTCTCTCACTCTCCCTCTCGCTGAGTTCTGTCAGCATTTTGTGTTTTCATCTTTCTCTCTTAGTTGCCCCTCAGAAAATCACCTTGCCTGACAAAAAGGCTCCGTCTGCAATCGTCATAATCAATCTCATGGACATTTGATCATGTGACATCCTTCGCAAATTTTCTGGTTGTATAACTCACCTGTTATATTTAGCTTCAGATTGTTGCTGCGGAACGAGCGGTACAGACGACCGTCCACACCAACTTGCTGCACGCAGGAGTAATATCCCTCGTTGGTCTTATTCGCTTTGGAGACTCTAAAGCTGACCCTGTTCGATCTTTTGCTGTCCTGTCGCGAATCAATAGCCCTTTCATGGCCTTCTTTGTACAGGTAGAAAACTCCCCCAGCGAAGTTATTTGTGGCCAAGCATGAGATACTGATATTCACGTTAAATGTACCAGTTGACCTCATGATCTCCAGTCGAGGCGCTGATAACTTATCTACATCAAGATATGTGTAATTTTCTATCTTTAATCAGTATACCGATTTTCTTATAACCATTTGCAAGGCAGTTTTAAAACAGTTTATACTACTATGGAAAAAAAAACAGAACTACAGGATCATCCTCTAACAAATCATGAAGTACCTTTCGTAAATGGTGTCAGGCGTATACGTACATAGAACAAAAAAAACTACAGCTCATTACAGACCCTTCGGCCCACAATGTCGGGCCGATTATGTAATCTACTCTAGAAACTGCCGAGAATTTCCCCAGCGGATAGCCCTCTATTTTTCTAAGCTCGATGTACCTATCTAAGAGGCTCTTAAAAGACCTTATTGTATCCGCTTCCACCATCGCCGCCAGCAGTGCATTCCACGCTCTGCCACTCTCTGTGTGGAAAAACCTACCCTGGCGTCGCCGGTGGACCTATTTCCAAGCACTTTAAAACTATGCCCCCTCGTGTTAATCATTTTAGCCTTGGCAAAAAGTCTTGGGCTATCCACATGATCAATGCCCCTTATCGTCTTATACACTATCAGCTCACATCTCATCCTACGTAGTTCCAAGGAGAAAAGGCTAAGTTCACTCAGCCTTTTCTCTCATAAGGTACGCTCTCAATTTCAGGTAATATATTTGTAAATCTCCCCTGCATTCTCTCTATTGTATCCACTTCCTTCTTGCAGTGAGGTCACCAGTACTTCAAGTGGAGTCTGACCAACGTCTTATAAAGCTGTAACATTACCTCACGACACTTGAACAAAATCGTACAATTGATAAATATCAACACACCATACGCCTTCTTAACAACAATGTCAACTTTCTCAGAAGCTTTGAGTGTCCCATGGACACGGGCCCTAAGATCTCTCAGAACCTCCACACAACCAAGAGTTTTACCATTATTATTATATTCTGTCTTCAAATATGACCTACCAAAATGAACAAATCCACACTTATCTGGGTTGAAGTCCAGCTGGCACTTTTCACTTTTCGGCACTATCGATGTCCCACTATAACCTTTGGCAATCCGCCAGACTATCCATAACACCCCCAGTCTTTGTGTCATCAGAAAAATTCCTAGCCCACCCTTCTACTTCTTCATCTGGGTCATTTATAAAAATCACAAAGAGGGAGAGTCCCAGTTCGGCTACAGTTTTCTGTGCCAATTACGCGGAATAGTGCCCCAAATAAACCAAGGAAATCCCGATTATTTTCCCAATTAAGTTTTGTTCTTTAAAAGTTGTTCCAAATGAACTGCCCGGATTAACCGATTGCCCAATTAACCAGAAACGACTTATCTAGATATGTATCGAGATTGCTTTTAAACTTTGCTAACATTCTCGCCTCGACTTATGTTCTTGGCAAACTATTCCAAATGTAAACCACCCTAACGAAGTAGAAAAAGCCACTTTTGGTTTCTCTCTAAAATATCTGACGTCTCGCTAAGACTTAAGAGAATGATTTCTGAACCGCAAAGTTTATCATATCAGGGGCCTTTGACTGTACTGGCCTGCACTCGCTGGAGTTTAAAAGAAAGACTGAGGATCTCATTGAAATATATCCAATATTGAAAGGACTAAACCGTATAGAGGTTGCAGGATTGTTTCTTATGGTTGGAGAGTCTCTAGCCAGAGAGAATAGCCTCAGATAACAAGGACATCCCTTCAGAACAGAGTTTAGAGGAATTTCTTTCGCCAAAGGGTGGTGAATGAGTGGAATGCATTGCCACAAACAGCTCCAGTGGTCAAGCCATCATGCATTTATGAAGCGAAGGTTGATATGCACTTGATTAGAAAATGTGTCAAAGGTTAAGGGACGAGACGGGGTGGGGGGAAATATAATTGAGAGCGATAATAATAAATCAAGCAAGATGGAATTACGGAGCCGACCCGGGTTAATTCTGACCCCATGTATTATGGTCCTACGATGTTAAGGTCCAGACAGCACCACGTTAACCCAGTGTCTCTACCAGCAAGCAGAACAAGGGTAGTAAAAGATATGGGGAACACCAGCAACTGGAAGTCACCCGTCAAACCACACCCCGTTCTGACTTGGAAATGTATCACCTAGGCTTTGCTGTCACTGTGTCGGCCGTCAGTTCCTTTGGTGGAATGAATTTTAGCAGCCTGATGTCACAGATACTGACTTCAGGGGGTGGCCCATTGTTCCACTCAAATTCTCGATCAGAGTCACTGCCTGAGAGTCCTTGGCCACGATTCGCATCTTGGTATAATCCAGTTCTAGTTTTCACTTTGCCGTCTCAAGACAGCACTTTAAAAAATTGAACTGTCTGATTTCTTCGCCGTTGATAAGCTTGCAGTATTATTGCTGGAAGTATAACGGTAGCACCATTCACAACTGTCATGTGTTCTGTATGGATGTCACAGCGTCATTTATTTCTGTGTCCAGAAGTCTCATCTACCTTGTTGACCTGGAAATACAACCCTCGCGAGGAGCCGGTGTCATCTTATTAGTCACTATTACTTTTGTTCTGAGATGCAATTCGTGTAAATGTGGGAAAAGGAGCCTTTTGGGTTTGCTTATCCGAATATATTTGGGTGTGCTGTTGGAATGCTGGGGATATCAGGATTTAATATTTTCATACGACGTCCTGGAACTCTCTGGCTAACAGCCTTCTGAATATCGCCATACCTCAAGGAATGCGGAACTTTAAGAAGGCGGCTCACCATCACCGTCTGAAGGACAAAAATATGCTCTCAATAAACGAACCCCGAAATCCTTGAATGAATAACATGAAGAAAATGTATAGATTGGAAGAGGGGCGTTTCCCCAGTTGAACAGTCTGGAAAAACAGAAGGGGCACAGTCGCAGAATAAAAAGTCAGAGGAAGCGACCAGGGCGTGAACAACTGCAGCCTTTAAGATGCATTTCGAAAGCCACATGCAGGGGAAGGAATTGGAAGATTATTGGACGAGACCTGGTAACTAGGACTTGAAAGACAGGTGCAGTGGTCAGTATGGATCACTGGGCCGAATGTTCTGCTTCCGTGCTGGATTGTTCAGTGATTCTATAATGCTCTGACTGAGGGAAGTGAATCTTTGGAGTTACTTGCTAAGGCTATGTCTGTGGAGGCTGATCGACGTTTAGCTATCGGAGGAATTGGTAAAATGCGATCAGCGCAGGGAAGTGACACCGAGATTGGAACGCCGTCCAAGTATCCTCCCATGCCGGCGCAGGAGCAGTCCCTATGAACTATCAAGTCCAGCACAAACCAATTTACTCTAACTCTAAATCAACCCCATTTTCTTTTCCAGTCCACGCCGGCCACTACATACCCAACCTCATTTTCTGTCCCCACCAAAAACCATATACCTATTTACCCTAACACTACACCAACATATTTTCTTTTTGAATCCTCACCGGCGACCACGTACCCACTGACTGTAACTCTAAGTCTATTCTATGTTTGCTTGACTCCTTACCGACCAGAATTACTTATTTGCTCTAACTCTACACGAACCCCATGCTTTGTTCTCCACATTCCCATTAGTTATTCTTCCTGCAACAAATACTGTACGCTGCCAAACAGTAAGGCCCAGAGAGATATTGTTCAAACATAGCAAGTGGGACTTGACAAGACAGAATTCTTGGTCCTTCGGGACGAGTTAGGCTGCATGGTCTATTTCAATGCTATATTGCTATGACCTTGTTAGTTACGGGGAATAATCTCTCTCTCTCTCTCTCTCTCCCTCCCTTTCCCGCTCCCACCTTCCCTGTCTCTCTCACTCACTCTCGCTCATCCTCTCTCTCGATACCATTTACTTTTTGTTTCACCCTTACCTGTGACGATTATCTCCAGAGCGTCGCTGGGAGTCGAGTTGAAGAAACGCCCTGAGACCTGAACCTGGTAGGCACAGGTGTAATAAAACCTTCCTACCTTCGTTCCCACGGGTGCCAGGAAAGACATTGTCTTGCCTGCTTTTCTCGTGCGGGTATATAGTGCGTTTTCCTCCCCCTTGCGGTAAATGAAGAATCCAGTTGTGAAAGTTAAATAAGGAGCAATGCACTTAAGAATGGTCGACGCTCCTGCAAGGAAGTTTTGCTGGGGTATATCCTGCGTAATAATTGGTTTCGCTGGAGAATCTGTCAAGAGGAAGGAAAATAAATAAATCACAATTTTCTATGTATAGCATCAGCTATGTTACCAGAATAGGTAACAAAGAAGCCTAGGATATCAACATAAACACAATAGATTTGCAAGTGCTGAAACTCCAGAGCAACATATACAAAACTATGAAGGAACTTAGCAGGTCAGACAGTAACAATGGAGAGAGCGCCACGGTAGCGTAGAGGTGAAAGCGACACTGTTACATCACGTGGTGTCGTAAAAGCCTATTCCACCGATTCCGGACAGTATCTCGGGAAAAAAAGCAACTGAAAATAAATATTAAAATAATAGATAAAAGACAGTGACGTTTCAGACCGACATCCTGGATTAACACTCCGGTAAACAAGTATCTGAAATGTCCATAGGAGTCTTGAACTGATACAGCAGGGCAGGCAGCATCTGGGGAGGGAGGGAGAGAGTGGGAGAGAGAGATAGATAGCGAGATAGAGATAGAGATAGATAGAGAGAGAGAGAGAGAGAGAGAGAGAGAGAGAGAGAGAGAGAGAGAGAGAGATGTCAATACATTGACGTCGGCTGTCGGGCTGCTGACTTGAATAGATGCTGCCTAACCAGGATTGTTTCTAACTTTCCTGCATGCCTTCGAGCGCCAGAAGATGCCAACCTTCCATTCCACGAATATAAAAGCAAGGATAATCAGGGTTGCTCCCGCTGGCACCTCCTAGACTGTACATGCAGACATTTCCCATTCTCTACCTAGCGACTAGCTTTCACATGCCGCTCGTTCCAGGCCAAGTATCTGGGTGAACTTAACACAGAGATTGATAGTTTCCTGATTGCTAAGGGGGTTATAGGAAACAGGAGTTTTTGTTAATCAGCCATGTTTGAATGGCAGGGCGGAATGGCATAATTCTACACCCACTGTGCTCTTATTTAATGTCATATCCCGTAGTTTTATCAAGGTTGATCAAACTATTTTGACAAGATAGGCAACTATCCGGTGTGGCTCGGTGGTAATACGGCTCCAGCAAAGGAGAGGTACGGAGTTTCTTCCCTCCACTGGCCTGCAGATTACCCCTAGGTAAGGTATAGCACCTGCTTACCAACCACTGCATCCGCTCCCCTCAACTAATCAACGACACCTGAAACCATGGGAGCAGGTGGTAGATGTTCAGATGAGCAGCTGGTGCATATCACTAGTGCTGACTTTGCGACCACTAACACTAGTACACTAGAATGCTACTGCACAGTACAGGTCCTTCAGCCCTCGATGTTGTGCCGACCCATATATTCCTTACAAAAAGTAATAAACCCACACTACCCCGTATCCCTCGATATTTCTTACATCCATGTGCCTGTCCAAGAGGCTCTTAAAAACCCCTAAAGTTTTAGCCTCCACCACCATCCCTAGCAAGTCATTCCAGGCACCCACAAACCCCTGTGTCAAAAACGTACCCCTAATGTCTCCCTTAAACTTCCCTCCCTTAACTTTGTACATATGCCCTCTGGTGTTCGTTATTCGTGACTTGGGAAACAGGTGCTGGCTACCCACCTTATCTATACCTCTCAACTCTTGTAGACCTCTATCAAGTCCCCTCTCATCCTTCTACGCTCCAAAGAGACAAGTCCCAGCTCTGTTAACCTTGCCTCATAAGACTTGTTTTTCAATCCAGGCAACATCCAGGAAAATCTCCTCTGCACCCTCTCCACAGCTTCCACATTGTTCCTATAATAAGGTGAGCAGAACTGAACAAAGTGTGGTCTCACCAGAGATTTGTAGAGTTGCAACATGACCTCTCTACTCTTGAACTCTTTCCCCCTATTAATGAACCCTTGCATCCCATTGACCTTCTTAACTATCCTATCCATCTGTGCAGCGACCTTGAGGGATGTATGGATTTGAACCCCAAGGTCCCTCTGTTCATCCACACTCTTAAGTAACCGGCCATTAACCCTGTACTCAGCCTTCTAGTTTGTCCTTCCAAAATGCATCACCTCACACTTATCCGGACTGAATTCCATCCACCTCTTTTCTGCCCAACTCTGCATCCTGTCTATATTCTCTTGTAACCTTCGACAACTCACAGCTCCATCCACAAACCTTCCAATCATCGTGTCATCCGCAAACTTACTCACCCATCCTTCCGCCTCTTCATCCAGGTCATTTATAAAAATTAGAAAGAGCAGGGGTCCCAGGACAGATCTTTGTGGCACTCCACTAGTCACCGACCTCCAGGCAGAACACTTCACTTTGTCTGCTTCCCTCTGCTTTCCTCCTGTAAGCCGTTTTTTTCTTTATCCAAACAGCCAAGGTTCCATTGATCCCATGCCTCATGACTTCCTGGATGAATCTCTCGTAGGGAATCTTGTCAAATGCCTTGCTAAAATCCATGTAGACCACATCAACCGCCCTCCCCCCATCAATTTCTTTTGTTACCTCTTCAAAAAACTCAATTAGACTCGTGAGTCACGACATTCCCTTCACAAAGCCATGTTGACGATTCTTGAATGTACTGTACTTCTCCAAATGCTTGTAGATCCTATACTGAAGAAACCTTTCCAATAGACCACCGACGTAAGACTCACTGGTCTATAGTTCCCAAAATTCTCCCTATTACATTTTTTTTAAACACGGAACTACATTTGCCATTCTCCAAACCTCCGGCACATCCCCTGCAGCCAAGGAGGATTCAAAGATCACAGCTACTACTCCAGCGGTGTCTTCTCTCACTTCCCACAGAAACCTGGGGTATATCACGTCCGGCCCTAGAGACTTATCAATCTTGATATCTTTAAAAAGATCCAGCACTTCTTCTTCCTTAATCTCCACATTGTCCAGCACACTGGCCTGTTCTATTTCGACCTCACCCTGATCAAGGACCTTTTCAACTGAAGCAAAGTATTCATTTAGGACGATCCCAACCTCCTCCGCCTCCAGGCATATGTTGCCTTCTTTATCATTTAGCGGCCCGACCTTCATTCTTGTCATCCTTCTGTTCTTCACATACGCATAGAACGCCTTGGGGTCCTCCTTAATCCTACATGCCAAGGCCTTCTCATGTCCCCTTCTATCTCTCCTTTCTTAAGCTGCTTCCTGGCTAACCTATATTTCTCCTGCTTCCTGCTTCTTATATCTAACATATTCTTCCTTCTTCCTCTTGACGAGTTGCCTCAAGTGTTTCCTCTGCCGCGACTCCCTTTTCCTTCCATTTTTTTTCCTTGTCTCAGTGGGATAAACCTATCCTGAACCCAGCACAGGTGGTCCCTAAGCTTCCTCCATATTACTTCTGTGCTTTCACCCTTGAAGATCTGTTTCCAATTTACTCTCGCTAGTTCCTGCCTCGTCCCTTCACAGTTAGCACTTCCCCAGTTAAGCACTTTCCCATTTTGTTTTTATCCTTTTCCATAGCTATGCTGAAGCTAAGGGACTTGTGGTCACTCTCACCAAAATGTTTCCCCCGCCAAGAGGTCTGCCACCTGACCAAGTTCATTACCTAGAACTAGATCCAGTATGGCCTCTCCTCTCGTCGGCCGGTCCACGTATTGTGTCAGGAATCCTTCTTGAACACACCTGACAAATCCAGCCCCATCTATCCCCCTTGCAGTCAGGAGGTGCCGGTTAATATGAGGGAAGTTGAAATCACCCATAACTACAACCCTGTATTTCCTGTACCACTCTAAAATCAGCCTGTTTATCTGCTCCTCGGTGTCCCGAGGGCTTTTTGGGGGCCTATAGACTACTCCCAGCACAGTGATTGATCCCTTCCTATTTCTGACTTCCACCCACACCGACTCAGTGGACTCTCTCTCTGAAGGGTCCTCCCTTTCTATAGCCGTGATACTATCCCTGACCAATAATGCTACTCCCCCTCCCCCCGCCTTTTCTTCCTCCCACCCTATTTCTTTTAAAACACCTAAATCCCGGTACCTGCATCAGCCAATACTGCCCTTCCTCCAGCCAAGGTTCAGAAACGACCACAACACCTTAGTTCCTCGTACTGATCCATGCTCTAAGTTCATCCCCTTTATTCCTAATACTCCTATTAGGAATAAGACGCCAAACAGAGATCTCTGAAGAATATTGAGGCAACTATCATATAGATTGTGTATACAAATCATAATCACACTGCAGTTCTTAACCACAAAATTCAAACGATCACATTTATTTTACCATAAGCAAAGGCTCGTAGATCTGATATCTTGGAAGTGACAGGTTACGTTTTCTCTGGGAAAATGAAGTAAATGTAGACCTAACTGAAATGTAGGGCAAGAAGATACAGAATGAAAACGGAAAGAGCTGCGTACTTTCTGATGAGATTCACGGGAATGATCCCTGAAATGAAATGGTTAACGTAGAGGAGCTTTTTTTGGCTCTGGGCCTGTACTCATTAAGGTTTAGAAGAATGTGGAGGAAGAATGAAGAATAGTTTTCATTGCAAACTATCGAATATTGAAAGAAATGCACACAGAACGCGGGAGGAACTCAACAAGTCAAGCAGCATCGACTTTTCAGGTCACGACCCTTCTTCAGGACTGAAAAGGAAGGGAGAAGATGGCAGAATAAAAAGGTGGGGGTAGGGAGGGAGGCTAACTGAAAGGTGATTGGTGACGCTTATTGAATATTGAAATACCTAGCTAGAGAGGACTTCAGGAGGATGTTCCCTATAGTGAGAGAGGCTAGCGCCTGATGGCACAGCAACTTCTTTCGAACGTTAGCCGGTGGATGGTGAATCTGTGGAATTCATTGCCACAGACGAGTGTGGAGGGCAGGCAATTGGGTATATTTAAAGCAGAGATTGATAGGTTCTGGATTAATGATGGAGTCAAAGGTTACAGAGAGAAGGCAGGAGATTTAGTTTGAGTGTGGTAGTAAATCAGCCATGGCGAAGCAGACTCGATGGGAAGAATGGCCTAATCCTGCCAATTTGTCTTATGGTCCTGTGGAATATTCAGGTTATGTCGAGATTTGTGCAGGAGGAAACAGAGTTAAAGTTCATTTCGCATTTACGTTGCTGTGTTGTAGCCTGCTTATCGGCATGGATGCTTCTCGACCATTATTACGGTACAACTGCTAAATCACCTACTAATTAAGATATAACTTACCTCCGATTGTAAGATTGACAGATTCGCTCACTGAGGAGTTGTAATGTTTTCCACCTCTTTCCAACTGATACCAGCAGTTGTAGGATCCTGCGATGGTCGACGTTGCATTGTTAAAGGCGAAAGAACCTGTGAAAGCCGCCGCGGTTGCTACCAGCACATCGCCCCTGACCTTACCCAAGTAAAAGGTCAGCTCGTAGTAATAGCGGGGAGCCTCGCAATCTATGTTAATGCTTTCTCCTTCCACAAATACTGAAGGCGATCTTGATAATGATATCGTTGGTTTTAACGGGTTAGCTGAAATAAAATGGGAAACACTGTCATCGCGAAAATACTCGTTCCAAGGAACTCGTTGCCATAACGCTGTGGCATATTTGAAATTCCACCCGCCCTGCGTATGGGCTCTCTCCTACTCCCGTCAGACACAAGTGCAAGCAGCATCCACGCCCAGACCACTCGCACTGCTCCCTCTAAGCTGTGTGGGTGCACAGGCGCGCAGGAACTCAAACGCTCCTACGCACATCTGCAGCCCTCGTTGCCGGGCAGCTGGAATTGGGCGCAACTAGAAGAAGTTCACGAAACGTGAAAGATTTTCCTTGTACTGTGTTTCATTGTACCCTCCAATTAATAAAAATATGCTGATCTTTAAATTTTTATTCGCAATGATCTTACAAAAAAATAAGTGTAGTGCAGTTTTCAGGCTGTCGTAAAAAGAATAGGAAGAATGTTGATCGCGCCTCAAAAACAGTTACTTCACCCGAGCCCTCGAGCTGATCAATACCTCTACCCATTACCGAACCCGCCACACACGCACACGCCTCCACTAACACCATTTTATCAATTCCTGTCTGTCAGGGTGGTGAACCTTATGAGCGGATACTCCTGTACCTAACGTCATTTTAAGTACATTCAATCAGTCTATGTATACAACAGTTACTTATACAATGTGTTTTATAGGATTGCATTCATATTCATATTAACTGTGCTTTTTTGATTGTTTTTATTGTGTTTTTAATGCTTTTTGTGTTTTATATGCTGCATCCGATCCGGAGGAGCAATAATTTCATTCTTCTATGCACTGATGTACTGAAGAATGACAATAAACAATGATGAAACCCAGGTGCGGATGACTGACAGACTGGCATGTTGAGACAGCAACCAAAGTTTGTACATAGAAATTCCAGCAAAGCATCAGTGACTCCGCCAAGCAACTTCGTGAGACGTAATATTCTTCATACTAGGACCTCGCGATGAGCGCTAAGGTGCGTCGGTTTTAATAATACAGATAGACGGAATCCCTGCGTCAGACAAAATTAACTTAACAAAATTAAAGCATTAACAAATCTCGTTAAACAAGAATTAACTGATTAAGATGCTAGAGAATCCTCGGCGCCCAACACTCTACGGCTCGCCGCACAGACCCAAGCGCTAATTACACGCACCATTCTCTGTAAATTCTAGAGACTATTGTGCGTGAAAATCCAAGGAGATCAGCAGTTTCTGAGATACTCAAGTTGCTCCGTGTGACACCACCACGGTCAAAGAGGTATACTTCACATTTCTTCCCGATTCTGATATTTCGTCTGAACAACAAACGAACCGTGACTGCATACTGCTATGTATTGAACAGCTGTCAGCTGATTGGCTGGTTCGTTTACAGCTGTACTTAATAGCGTGCCTAATAAACTTGCCACTGAGTATTTTTGCTCTTGCTCGGAAATGTTACGTACGTGATGCTACATACCTGTGACGCTACTGCAGGTAAGTATTTCACTACACCTGTGCATACATCTGTCTGAGCAAATAACACAGTTACTCACCGGAACATTTGGCCGAGGCATCTTGTTCTTTGTTCCAGTATCTGTCACGGAGGTACTTATGCGGGTTGCAATCCCAAAGCGATTTTTCGTTACCCCAGCAGCCTGCCCAGGTGTACCAGATGACTCCAGTTCCCGATCCAAAGCTGGGCAGGGATTCCCCAAACCCGCAGCCCACCTGGCGGCAAAGTACTTCAGCATCTTTCAGGTCCCAGCCGCCGTTTCCGAAGCGCCCCCTTTCGCCTCGATGGTGAATCTCTACCGTCCCCGAGCAGTTGTCTGGTCCATTCACCAGCGTCAGTTTGGCATCATCTGCAACATGGTGGAAGTAATGTGGGTCAGGACATGAAGGAAGGAGACTCACGCTTATCGGAGTGTGGGAAAACTGGGATAAGGGCGTAGGATATAAGGCAAGCGGTGAAATAATCCAATTACAGACTTTCTCCCGTAGGACCCCTATCATTGCGTAAGTGAACGTGGCATCACTCTCGTCCCACCTGTCGCATTTAATCGCAAACCGGGCACAGACGAACAATTGAATAGCTGAGACAGAAACAGAAAGAACGGCTGGGAAGAAGATCCAGGAAGAGATGTGTAAGTAAAGAATGAGACAGAGAAAGAGACAGATAAAGCAATAATGAAGAGGGAAAAGATGGAGGAAGAGAAAGTCAGGCAGAGATGGGGAGAACGAAAGAGAGAGAGATGAACAGAGGCGGTAAAGGGGAAAGGGAGGTAAGAAAGAGAGGAAAAGAGGAAAACAGAACGTAAGAAATCGTGCTTAGAAGTGAGTTAATATGGACATGTGACAGGGTCGTCGGGGAGAGGAGAAATTAAGAGACAGGGGATGAAGAGAGGGAAAGAGAGAATAGGAAGGAAACCATGAGCGCAATTGCAATGAGAGACACAGACAGACAGAAAAGGAGAGAGTGGTCCTAGTGGCGCCTATGAAAGCAGGAATTGATCAGAGAGACCTGCTGAGAGTGAGAGTGAAGGGATCAGGTAGAGAGAGGGAAAGAAAAGGCAAGAGAACGGGAGAGATTGGGGGTTGGGAAGAGAGAGAGGGACCATATATGCCGATATAGCAAAGCAGGCAGGTGGAGATGGAGGTAATGACAATGAAAAGTAATAAAAAACAGCTTGACAGCAGAAATAGATAGATAGATAGATAGACAGACAGACAGAAATAAAGGGCGGAGGGGCGAGAGAGAAGACGGATGAGAAATGGAGAGGGAAGCAGAATAGAAAGGCAGAATTCGAGTTTTTCCGGAAATCCTGATAAATAGGGAAAAAGAGGCACAGAGCTAGTAACAGCAAAGGGAGGGGAAACGTGCTAGAGAGTCGATGAGAAAGCGAGGTTAAAACTAAAATCGGCCGAAGGGCCGGTGAGCGATTCAGAGACAGAGAGAGAAGTTAGCGTGAAGGTAGGGGAGAGATGGATGTGGAGAAAGGGCTGTTGACAGCGAGAGGAAGGCAACAGAAATGAGGAGCAGGTAACGAAAGAGTGAGGGAAATATAGTGCGACAGATGACCAGATACAAAGGTTGACAGAGACAGAATGAGAACTGTAAACAAGAAAGGGAGAGACTGGAGCGGAGAACACAACAACCACGCAAACATTTCCCCTTGCCTATTTCCAGCTGCACTGAGTTGCTTTTCGCTGAGTTGTAAGTTCTCCCAAAAGCCTGCACTTTATATTGACACGTGTAGTTGCCACTGTTTTGTTTGTCAGTATTGCGGATATGGAAAGTTGCGGATGGTCGCCCAAGATTGACATGCAAAACACCGACTCGATTCTTCCGTCCCTCCTTATGCAGGGAAACGATATTTAACACGTATTTGTTGGAAGCAGAACATGTTAATTTTCTGTACAGATCCAGATGACCGTCGGTAGGTGCGACTTCAAGTGTCGGCTTCGAGGGCTGATCTGGAAAGATATATAAAAACATGGAATTGACTTTGCAAGACAGATTTCAAGGCTACAATTTCGAGCGGTGGGTTCTGAGGTTAACAGGATGGATATCTGGGATCGATAGGAACAATGTGATCTATCTTTCGATTGACTAGCACAGGGTCCAAATGCAGGCTACAATTTTCCCATAATTCATGCGGCAAAGAAAGAGGACCCCTGACACTCCACAGGGATCCACCTCAACTAACCACACCACACCACTACCCCAACCTCCCTCCAACGGCACCCTTCTCCTCTGTCGCGGCAACTGAAGATTCTGCCGTTCACCAACACATAGTGCAGCTTGCAGTGGGCCGATTCACCTACCAACCTGTCTCTGGGAGTGTGGGAGCAATCAGGATTACCCGAAAAGGTCCTACACAGAAAACATGCTAACTGCAAAGCAGATTTGTCTTGCATATAATGGAGTCGTCAGCGAACGAAAACGGCAAGCTTCTGGAGAAACACAGGGGAACAAGTAGCATCTGCGATGCCAGAGACGGAATCGAATTTTCGGGTTGGCGCCCTGCTGTAGAGTAATTGGTTTAACGAAGGTGTCTGTGAGTTTCGGTATGTTACCCAACTCCGGTACATTATTCTATATATGTACCGTGGAAAACATTCTTGGTGTTCCCATTGACAGAATTGTATGAGGCTGTGGAAGAGTCATACACACACAAGCCGATCATTGACGTAACACTGCCCAGGAACGAGACCAACTTAAAGAGGTTGTGCATCCATTGCTCAGGCTCGTCGCCATCCGGTACAAGTCCTCCTGTTTTTAACCACCATATGGAGGAGATGCAGGAACCAGAAGACCCAGAACAAACTTTTCAAAAGCAGCATTTCCCTCTGTCATCATATTTCTAAACAGTACATAGACCCATGAACAATATCCCATAATTCCTTCCTTTTGCATTATTTATTTATTGTTGCAATTCGTGGTAATTTTATTGCTTTACACAGCATTTCTGCGGCAAAACCGTATATTGAACGTCATATTCTGATCGAGCGACTGATCATGAAGTGTGCAGGAAAGTCTCAAGTGATTGACACCTGTGATCGCGAGCTTGTGATACGAGCGAAGACGGGGCTCTAGGTTTGCATTAATTGGAAACTCAAAGAGTAGGACTGGGCCGAACTCAGTGGTTTTAACATTTCCCATGTCCCCACACGTGTAGCCAAGGATATTGTAGGAAGATAAGGTGGAATTTAAGGAGCTCTCGCAGAGGTGTTTCGACCTTACTTAACTAACGTGCGATAATTGGTTTGCTAAAGGTGTCTATTGTTCTGCCTTTCTTCAAGAAAGGATATAACAACAAGTCTGTAAACTGCAGGCTAACATCAATATTGGGATTCTGAAGACCATAACTTACAGGCATTTGGAAATGCAGCGAGTGATTAGAAACTGTCAGCGTCACAGAACATAAAAATCCTACAACGCAATACAGGCCCTTCGGCCCTCAATGCTGTGCCGAAAACGTACTTACTTTAGAGATTACCTAGGGCTACCCTTAGCCCTCTATTTTTCTAAGCTCCATGCACCTGGCTAGGAGTCTCTTAAAAGACCCTATCGTACCCGCCTCCACCACCGTTGTCGGCAGCCTATTCCACGCACTCACCACTCTCTCCGTAAAAAACTTACCCTTGACATCCCATCCGTACCTACTTCCGAGCACCTTAAAACTGTGCCCTCTCCTGCTAGCCATTTCATCCCTGGGAAAAATCCTCTGACTATCCACACGATCAATCCCGCTCATCATCTAATACGCCTCTATCAGGTCACCTCTCACCCTCTGTTGCTCCAAGGAGAAAAGGCCTTCTTCGCTTAATCTATTCTCACAAGGAACTCCCTCTAATCCGGGCAACATCCTTGTAAGTCTCCTCTGCACCCTTTCTATAGTTTCCACATCCTTCCTGTAGTGAGGTAACCAGAACTCAGGTCAGCACTCCAAGTGGAGTCTGACCAGGTTCCTATATAGGTGTAACATTACCTCTCGATTCTTAAACTCAATCCTACGGTTGATGAAGCCAATGCACCATATGCCTTGTACCACGTACCTTGTACCGTAATCGCCACAGAGGAACTAGCTGAGTCGACCCACACACCGTCTCGATAGATCTGATAACGGCACAGATAATCCCCACTCTGCTTCGCAGTCGCGTTGGCGATCACGAAGGAAACGCTGAAATCATCAGCGGAAGCCGCCAATGACACTTCAGAAGAGGGCTCGTAACGGTTCTTTAAGTAGAAAACGCTCCCCCTGTAAAACGATGAGGTTGAACACTGGATTGTGATATCTTCGCCTTCCAGGTAAGTGTGTCTGAAGCCCACGATGAACATCGATGGTCTCGTCGGTTGATCTGCAAAAACAAAATTAATGGAAACCTCCAGTGGATGTGCAAATGTAAATATAGAACGTAGAACAGTAGAACACTAGAAGAGGGCATTCGGCCCACGACATTTTTCCGAACTGGTAAAGTTCATGATGCTTATAAGTATACTATAATACCAAGCATTCGCACCACCAAGCTCCGAAACCTGGGAATCAAAACCTCCCTCTATAAATGGCTATCAAACTTCCTGACTAATGGTCTGCAATTAGGACCCACACCTCCGCCACGGTTCTTCTCAAAGCTGATGATGCACAGGTTTGCATCTACATCCTGTGACTATAGTGCCGGAACAGCCACCGCTGCATGGCCAGATTCTGCTCTAACTATATCTACATGCTTGCAAACGTAACAGGCTGTATGTCAAAGAAAGATGAGTCGTGGAAAAGAGAGAGAGGACTTCGTAGTGTGGTGTTATGGTAACAAACTTTCCCTCATCAAAACAGCTAGTCATTTTCTTCGAGGGAAGAGGATATTGGTGCATATTCTCCTAAGAACATCAAAGACATTGAGGCTAAGAGGGCTGTCATTTTAAGTTCAGAATTAGACTGTCCAATCACATAGAAGCCCCGGACATAAAAGCTCACCATCGTTTCTGACGCCTGAAGAGGCTCAAGAAATTTGCCATGTCCCGGTCCACCTTCGGGAGGCTAAAGAAAATTGGCATGACCTCGTCTACTCTTAGAAATTTCAAAGAAAGTGTCCTATCTGGTTGCGTCACAGTTTTATATGGCATCTATCTGCCCGTGACCGCAATAAACTGCAGAGAGTTGTTGACATGGCGCTGCACATCACGGAAACCAGCTTTCCCTATGTTTGAAAACGCAAACACGAGAAAATCTGCAGATGCTGGAAATTCAAGCAACAAACACAAAATTCTGGTAGAAAGCTGCAGGCCAGACAGCTTCGACAAGAAGTACAATCGACGTTTCGGGCCAAGTCCCTTCCTCAGGACTAACAGAAAAAAGAGATACTAAGAGATTTGAAAGTGGGAAGGGGAGGGGGAGACCCTAAATGATAGGAGAAGACAGAAGGGGGAGAAATTAAGCTAACAGATGGGAAGTTGATTGGCAAATGGGATACAAGGCTGGAGAAGGGGAGTATTATAGAACGGAAGGCCTTGGAAGAAAGAAAGGGGGATGGGGCGCACCAGAGGAAGATGGTGAACAGACAAGGAGTTATTGTGAGAGGAAAAAAGAGAAAAAAAATAGGGATGGGGTAAGAAAAGGAGGAGGGGCATTAACGGAATTTAGAGAAATCAATACTCATGCCATCAGGTTGGAGGCTACCCAGACGGAATATATGGTACACACACAAAATGCTGGTGGAAAGCAGCAGGCCAGGCAGCATCTATAGGAAGAAGTCCTGTCGACGGTTCGGGCAGAGACCCTTCGTCAGGTCTTCTTCTCGACAGTAGAAGAGGCCAAGGATTGTCATATCGGAATGGGAATGGGACGTGGAATTAAAATGTGTGGCCACTGGGAGATCCTGCTTCCTCTGGGTTTGGGTTCTTTATCTAGTTTTAGGACTTACGTGAAGATCTGATCACATTTTAGATCATATTTATGCAGAAACAGAGAAAACTCTACAGGGTTCGCAAACTTTCTAGCACCACTATATGGGACTGTTAAACAGATTCCTCGTTCACCTCGCAGTTTGCGCTGTTGTGGCCCCTGCAACTTATTGTTTGCATGCACTGAGCATTATCTTTATTGCACTTTTATTTGCACCCTGTTACTCTTTTTAATTATCTTGTTCTACCTCAATGCACGGTAGTTTGATTTTTATTAACTGTATGCAAGGTAAGCTTTTCACCGTATCTCAGTAATGTAAAACCATTCTTTGCTCCAATTACATTATGTCAGTATATTTGACTTTTTCATTAAGAAATACAGAACGCAACAGGCCCTCCAATGAGCCATACCGGCCAGCAACCCACCCTATTAAAAATTTGCAATGACACATTCGCCTTTGAACTGCGCAGGTAACCGGGGCACCCGGAGACTGTACAAGCTTTTTTTACAGATGGTGGCGGATTTGAACTCCGAACTGCGGAACGCCCCGAGCAGTAATAGCGTCGCGCTAACCGCTACGCTACCATGGCGCCCAGCAAGACTGTGTGGATCTTGCTATTACGCTGTGACCGCCGATTAGCTACATACTTCTGCGCAGTGGGGGCTTACCGTCACAGGCTAGTTCTGCGTCCCTCCGAAAATGGCAGTCTTGCTTCAGGTCGCAATGCCAAAGTGAGGACTCTGTTCCACTGCATTCGACATGCCAGACTTGAGTGCTCGAGGTGGAAAGGGCAGTCAAACTGTGTTGCATCTTCCCTCCACCGAACCCGCAACCGAGATGACGGCAGACGACCTCCTCTTCCTCTAGGCCCCAGCCCTTCCTGCAGACCGTGCCCCAGGTACCGTTGTGCCAGATCTCCAACCGTCCGGAGCACAGAGTCGTCCCGTTCGTCAGTCTCAGTCGCATGGCGCCTGCAAGAGATACACACAGAAGTGAAAAGTGGGCGGTGCTGGCAGAGGAGGGCGTAACATAATTTGCAAGTCACGGGAGCTATGCAAGTGCAGAGAGATGACATTCGACCACTATGCATGCTGACCGTCAATGGCCCATCGTCTAATTCGATTTTATCCAGAAATCTATATGCCTTGAAAATGAACCGCTGCTCCGGACGTGTCCAAAGTGTTGTGGCAATCTCTCCCTCCAACACACCTCACAGACAGTGCGTTATAAATCGCAACTGTCCTACGGAGTGAAAACAAAATCTCTACTAGCCCTAACCACCACCCCTCGCCCTCCACCCACCACCGTCGATCGCAGCTGGGACATTTATTCCTTTCCATAAACCCTTAACTTCTAGTATCAATGCGATTCAGTCATGTGATATAGATACGTTTAAGAAAAAAATCGGAGGAGATAGGAACATGCAGCGAATGTGTGATGGTGATTGCGCATAGTCGAATGGAATTAGAAAAATCTGCATTGGGTCTATATGGACTTTGAGGGAAGAAGCGCCTGTCACTGTGCTGTATAGTTTTGCACTCTATACACACCTGCTTATAAAATACAGAACAGCGTACAGGTCCTTCATCCCACGAATGTGTGTCGAGCCCAGATACTAAACTTCCACGTGAACTCTGCTTGCTACATCGCTCATATCACTCCGTTTTCTGTGCATTCGCGTGCCTTTCTAAGAGTCTGAAACATCTCTGTCATAATTGTCTCCAGCGCCGCAGCTGGCAGCGCATTTCAGACACCCAGTACTCTGTGTAAGGAACTTATCCCCATGTATCTCCTTTCTCCCGAAATTCTCGCCTTCTAATGTTAAGCATTTCGGGTCTGGGGAAAAGATACCGACTGTCTACCCTATCAATGCCTCACTTCCGATCTAAATTTCTGTGGTCCACCGGCTCTCCGATAAAACAAGCTAGATTTTACTAAATTCTCCTCAAAAACATGGCCATCAGTCAAATTAGCATCCTGGTCAACCTGTTCCGCACTCTTGCGAAAGCGCCCAAATCCTTTCTTCTAAGAGGTGGCCAGAATTTTGCCCAATACTCCAGATGTGGCTTAGCCAGAGTTTCATAAACAGCAACGTAAATTCATGACTCTTAAACTCAGTGCATCGACTAATAAATGCAAGCTTGCGATAAGCCTTCTTTGCTGCCACTTTAAACGCGTGCAGCCATTTTCAGGAAGCTATGGACTTGAATCCTCGCTATATCAACAATAATAAGTGTATTTCCGTTAACTGGGCACGATGCCTTTCCGTCTGAACTATCATTATGTATTTTAATATACAGAGGTCCATTGGCTGATACTATTTATTGGTCTGCCAGACATATCTGACAAGTGGGACTCGGAGTATTACAGCACAGAAGCAAGCCCTTCAGCTTATCTAGTCCATACTAAACTATTATTCTGCCTGTTTCGATCAACCGGCTCGCTGGACCTTTCATTCCAGGCATCATCCTTGTGAACCTCTTATGAACCTTCCCTACTGCCAGCAAATCTTCTCCTTGAAGTGGAGCGCAACACTGTTCACAATATTCAAGGTGAGGCCTCGCTAGTGCCTTATAAAGCTTCACATCCCTGCTCGTGTATTCTAGACATCGTATGCCAACATTGCATTTGCCTTCCTCATCACTAACTGTCCCGGCAAATTAACGTTGTATTCTGCTTAAGGACACCCAAGTTCCTTTTCATCTCAGGTTTTTGGATTTTCTCCCCGTTTTGAAAATAGTCTGCACATTTATTTCTGCTACCAAACTAGTTGGCCATGCATTTTCCAACATTGTATTTCATTTGCCACTCTCTTGCCCATTCTGCTAATCTGCCTAAGTTCTTCTGCAACCTACTTGTTTCCTCAACAATACTTGTCCCTACACAAACCTTCGTATCATCTGCAAACTTGACAACAAAGCCTTCTAATTCATCATCTAAATCATTGATAAACAGCATAAAAAGTTGCAGATTGCTAGTGGCTTCAGAATTCAACATCTGCAGTCTCGTATGACTCAGTCGGTTCTGTGCGATGTTTGTCTACTACTCTATAAGAGCATCAACAGTGTGGGAGACTGCGGTGGGAACTTGTGTCTCAGGACGCGAGGTTCTGAGGTTGGAGAAGGAATGACAGCGTGTTTGTGGATGAGATGGATCCGTATGTGTCACAAGGGGACGTGGAGACTGGACCCAAATGCAGGACGCAGGCACTGAAGTACTAGGGGTCGGACAGGAACAACTAAATGATAGAACAAGATGGGGAGACCGTGGCATGAAAAGGTGATCCTGGTGTTCAGAGAGTTCATGGCGAAGGCAGGACCTGGCTAGGCTAAAGGATGGGACTATGGGACAAGAAATGCTGGGAAGATAGCCTCCTGGGCGGGCCGCATAACTCTTGGGCAGTGCCCGACCTCCTAGGCAGGAAAACGGGGGCCTGGGCAAGACGCGGAGAACCTGGGCAGGTTGCGGGGCACAACCCGTTGGAATAGAGGGGTAGGAAAGAGTCAGAGTCACCCCGCCGGGCAACGGCAGTCCAGCCTGCTTACCCGACGGAGGCAAGGGATCGGAAGGGAGCTTGGTCCAGGGTGACTACAAGAACGGAGTTACAAAACTAGATGATTAACAGTGGGTACTCCAAGCCGGGGTAGAAACAGGATAGCCAGGCGAACAGTGCAACGGCGTGAACAAGGCAAACCGGACGGAACAGCGGGTACAAGACAAACAGAGGAACAAACCAACCCCCCAACTAGACTCAGTCCCAGAGCCCCTTATAAACACCTGCCAGCCGATAGGTCTCAGGTGCACCTCCTTAAGCCAAGATGATCCTATTTGTGTTTAAGGGTGAAAGGAGGGACGGCTACAAGACCCGGAGTCCGTAGTCCGCAGACCGGATCACGATCCGGAATGCGGGCTCCCGACCGGACCATAACAGTATATGTCCAGATACGAGACGTCACATTTCCCAGAAAGGCTATCAGGAGGTTCAAAGGATCACAGAAGAAGAGATGGCTTCGCTGAATTGATCTAGAACTGGAAAGCATGGAGAATGTGAGCACAAGAGATTCTGCAGATGCTGAAAATCCAGAGCAACGCAAGCAAATGCTTGACCTGCTGAGATCCTCCGGCATTCTGTGTGTGCTCTTCGGGGTCAACCTCACGGAGTCAGTGCAAGTGGTAAGGATCGAACGCGGCTCGCCGGATTGGCTGGATCCGTTGTGCCGCAGCGCAGACGGCACTAAAAGTACAGGGGTAATAGACGTGCAGTGACGTTACTTCGGGGCTGTAGTGGAGAGGGCGAAATGAGGCAGGAGATGCCTCTTGCTGATGCTGCAGCTGGAGGGAGTGGCTTGGGTCTGGGTTTACGGGTGGCACAGCGAGGAAAAATGAGTGAATGGGGAGGACCGACGGCTCCGTTACCGCTCTCATAAAAAATCAGTAAATTATCCGTTTGTCGATGCTGCCTCCCTCGACCACCCGGCATTAACAAGATCAGAACTTTGTCTCATTTAACGTTCGGCAATAGATACTCACCGTCTAAATCCTGATTCGCGCCCGTCAGAACAATAACTATAAGAGAGAAAAAAGCAACTGAAGCTTAAGGGTTTCCATTCGATAAATTAATCATTGCAAAGTTGCCAGAAGAATATTTCTTTTGAGATAATTGCTCAATGTAATATCTAATATATAATTATATTAAGTATTACTTCGTGCAATTATATTACCTATTGATATAATACAATACAATATAACACAGTACGATATAGTATAAGAAATAACATTATATTATTGCATAATTACATTTAATATAATGTACGAAAAATGGAGATATATTTCTTGCCACGCTCTTAAGTTGTTTCATAGACAATGTAGTGTGTTAGATGTTTAGTTACTGAAGCAAAGAAAGAGCAAGCATCTCAATTCGCACAGGAAGGTCCCACTATTTGATTGCGACTTTATCAGGTCTGTACATTGCTGACAAGGCAAACAATTAATAACCTTATCTAAGTGCCTTTGGTTTCCCAAGTTTTCAGGCATTTAAAAGCAGCAACAAAATTGGGGTAATCTTAGGGTCATTTGTAGGCCAAAGAGCGTAAAGCCGTCAGCCGCGCTCCCGAGTGCCAATAAAAAGTCTTCATCCGCCCTGTTTTCGTATTTTATAAAACCATAGAGGATTTAATTTAGCACTTCTGATACTGATCGACGGAAAAAGACTCTTTCGTGTCAAAGTGAAAACAGATCTTTCCGAAGTGATCTAAGTTAATTACAAACATAAAATACAAAATAATTGATTGCACAAGTATTCACTCCCCTTTAATATACACAATTAATCATCAATTAATCGGTTTTATACGCCACATTATTAGGTAAACGAAGATGTTTTTGGAGACCTATGTGCAGTCAAAGTGTTTCAATTGATTGTAGAAAAATGCACCTGTATCGGGAACGCTCAATTGCTGACGTGTCAATATCCTGGCAAAAACTACGCCATGGAGATAAAAGAACACTCCAAGCAACTCCTCGAAAAGGTTATTGAAAAGCACAAATCACGAGATGAATACAAGAACATTTTCAAGTCACTGAATATCCGTTGGAGTACAGTTAATTCAATCAAGAAATGGAAAGAATATGGCATAACTGTAAACCTGTCTAGGGCAGCCTGCCTTCAAAATCTGAGTGAGCGTGCAAGAAGGGAACTAGTGAGGGAGGCCACCTAGAGAGCTATGATAACTCTGGAGGAGTTACAAGCTTCATTTTGTGCTTTATATTTATAATTAATTTTGATCATTTGTAGAGATTTGTAATCACCTTTGATACGAGAGTTATTAAATCCATTGTACTTCTTCTTCTTCTTCTTCTTCTTCTTCTTCTTCTTCTTCTTCTTCTTCTTCTTCTTCTTCTGCTTCTTCTTCTTCTTCTTCGGCGGTTGGCACCCAGCTTAATGGTGCATTACCGTCACCTTCTACTCCGGACCGTGGATCAGACGATAGACTTACATTCTAAATCCCTTCACTCATTTTCACACACACACATGTACCCTGGTCTACACGTCTACACTTTATCCTTCCTTCTTTGGCCATACTATTCCTGCTTATCAATCATATCGTATAAAAACCCCTGTATCCCTTAAAAAGCTAAGGGTACCCTGACCTGCGCTCTCTCACCCATGACCAATAACCCTTTTAATGTGAATTCCTGCACCCCAATTCCCTTAGATTAATTCTCAGTATCTCTCTCCCTGTACCCCATACTTCCTGCAACTCAGAATTACATGTTCTACTGACTCCTCTTCCTGATATTCCTCACACAAACCTGTCTGGTGTTTTAATGTCTTTTAAGGTCTTTTCACTCAAACAGCTGGCGAGATGTACTTTATGAAGTCCTTCAGTCAGTCACAAGAGTTACAAATCAATGAGGTCGGGTAAAATTTCTATGGGTTCCAGCTCATGTGGGGTGAAGGGGAATGAGAGGGTGGATGAGTTGGCAAAGAGGGCGTTAAAGAAAGAAAATATAGAAATGCACATTAGTATCAGTAAAGCAGAGGCTAAGTGTGTAATCTGGGGAAATATCGTCCAAATGTGGCAAGAAAGATGGGACAGAGTGGGGAAAGGGATGCATTTATATCAAATGCAAAAGAGGGTTATAAGTACTTGAGTAGGCAGTGGATACAGAAGAGAGGAAACTCTGTGGACTAGGTTAAGGCTGGGGTACGGTACACTAAACCAAACATTGAAAATGATAGGGAGACAGGTTTGTGTGAGGAATGTCCATTGTGTTTCAATGTTGCAAAACAATAAAATGAAAACTTCTGAGGGTTTGGGGCGGGTAAATACTGTTTTATGGGCACTGTAAATGCATTGAGTAGGATGCAGCGTACATTTTGCAGGATGTAACTTGAGATCACTCCGCCATGGACAGTCCCATGCTCAGCTGCGAAAGGAGAAGGAATAAACTTGGGGCCATCTATCCCATCCTTCAAAAAAAAACAGAGAAACTCT
This sequence comes from Hypanus sabinus, assembly GCF_030144855.1. Taxonomy (NCBI): domain Eukaryota; kingdom Metazoa; phylum Chordata; class Chondrichthyes; order Myliobatiformes; family Dasyatidae; genus Hypanus; species Hypanus sabinus. Next base: position 19,313,922 of record NC_082729.1, on the reverse strand, counting down.
TCCCTGTCGAGGAAGGATCTTTGAAGATGGGCTACATCTGAGAACAACTTGTTGGCGGATTTTGGGCTTAAGTCAATAAAAAGATTATGATAGAGAACTTCAGTGATGAGGAGACACTGCAAATGATTCAAAGGCAGCTGAGGGGTGGAGTGGGTTGAACTTCATGGTGATATAGAAAACTCCAAAGGGATAGTTCCAACTGAAAATAAGAATCCGTCAACCAAAGCAGGTGCAGTGGACTTAAGGTTATTATTGAAATCAAATGGAATGTAGAAGCAGATGAGATTCTGCAGATGCTAGAAAACCACACTAACACAGAAAACTTGCTGGAGGAACAGCATGTCAGGCAGTATCTATGGACAGAAACACAGAATGGACATTTCGGAGCAGTTGAGTTCCTTCAGCATTTTATAGTAACATGGAAATCTCTAATTTTGGGTTATATGATCTTCCTTTGATCTGTGCAAGCCTTCTAACACGAGTCCCTTTTTTTTTTCTTTTGCAAACCCCAGCCCCAGTCTCCCTATGACTTAGCTTCTTCCCCCTCCCTAATGACTCCACGCTAATGATGATCAAACTCTGAACCTGGGTTCCTTGTCTGCTGCCCCCTTTGTCCAACATCGCTCTCTTGGTTCCAACCTACGCCTTCATTCCCCGTCCAATTTCATCTGCCGCTCTTCGTTGCCTCCAAGTCTCTGCCGCTATTGCCCATTTCTTACGCCCACCTGACTCTATCATCTCCGCCATTCTAAAATAGCTTCTTTTATGTTTCATCCCAACCCCATTCTCCTGCCTTTATTCCATAACCTTTGATGCCCTTGATTACAAGAAGCTATAATCTTCTGCTTTAAATATACCCAATAACCTCGCCTCCACAGCGGGCTATAGCAATGAATTCCATGGAATCGCGACTCTTTTTCTGACACTGTGCACTCCGGTCACGGACCCTTTCACTTTTGGAAACATCTCTCCACATCCACACTATCCAGGTCATTCAATATTCCATACGTCTCAATGTGATCCATCACCCCTCCCCCCTATTCTTTTAAACTCTACAGAGTACAGGCCCAGAGCCATCAACCGTTCCTCATACGTTAACCCCTTCTTTTCCGGAATCATGCTCGTGAGCAACAATTCTACATTAATTATAGAACTGAGTCCAAAACTGTGCACATGACACCAGGCATGGTTTCATCAAGCTCTATACACGTGCAAGACTTCCTTGCTAGTTTTCTCAAATCACTCTCAGCAATTACCAATCGCTTTCCTAGTCTCTTGATGCACCTAATATTGGCCGTTAGTGACGTATGTAAAATAGCGCTGAGATCCCTTTGCACGTGAACAATTTCCAATCTGAAAATATGTTAAAAAGTACGCTTTTCTATTTCGTGCAAAACAGTGTATGCCCTAGCTTTTCCGCATTTTTTCTTTATATTGGATTTTATTATTGTAGTTTATATATGCTCAAGCTGGTAAAACCTGAGTACTGGCATAGACAATACTCTTTTCTCAATTGCTAGGAACTTTAGGACTATTCCATGGGTGTTACATATTGGGTCATTCTGGAGATTTACATCAATTTTACGCTGTTGGCCCAATTGTTTTATGCCCGAGGTGGAAATACCTAATACTAAATGCCATGAAAATGGTTAAGTTCAAATGAGTTATGTGGGGCAAATTAATTTACAAAGGGAGAATGATAGGTGTCTGGAATACACTGTCGAGGAAGTGCTGGCGAGAAATATGATGGAGCTGTTTAAGGGGCTTTCGCATGGTCACAAGAATATACGGGGAATAAAAGGAAGTAGACATGGTGTCGGCAGGCGGGATTAGTTAGACGTTTAACTACTCGTTTAATTCGGTTGGCACGACATCATGGACCAAAGGGCATGTTGCTGTGCTGCAGTGATCGACGTTTTACCATTCACTGAAGGGAAGACCGGTCCTTGTGATGGACCGGGTATTCACAACTCCCTTGCAATATCTTGGCTTTTGGGGCATGCTCTCTTCCACGTTCTCAGCATGCCCAAATCTACTTTGAGCCCCGAGATCACAATCCCACCTCGATTTGCATCGTCAGCAAACTTGCAAAAGCGACACCTAAACTCCTGAGTGCTGAACCATGCATACTGATTGTAGATATCTGGAGGACAAAAGCAATTTCGCCTTTTCCTTTTCTCTGCAATTTCAAACAAAACCACCTCGAAACCTCACAGCACTACTCCCTTTCTCGTGAATCTAAGGAACCCCCCCCCCCCCCACGCCCCGCAAACCCAATTGTGAAGCTCTGACACAGTGGCGTTGGGATGCAAAATTGGTCGAACTCACGGGAAATGAAAATCACCGTGGATGAGGTCATCTCCAGAATTCTGCTTCCAGCAGCATGGAAAATCCGACAGACGTGCCTCGGTAGTTCAGCAAGCTCCTCTCCTGCGTTCGGCTATGAAATAGAACCTGAATTAGAAAGTATAGATCGGATTAGTTATTATTATCAGTCGTTCTGCTGTTGATACAATCAAAACTGCTGCGCATCTCCCGAGCTCTGTGCATGCCAATATCCGAATCATGAAGTCTAAACACCCTCTGTATCCTTTCAATATCATTTACATCTTACCTGTAGGTAGGTGGCTGGAACTACACGCAACACTCCAGGTTTGGTCTCATCAACGTCTTATGCAACTTCAACACAACATCCCAATTCCTGAAATTATTACCTTGATTTATGTTGGTCAATAAGCCAAATGCTCTTTTGACGACCCTATCAAACTGTGAGGGCACTTTCAAGGAAGTTGACTGGCTCTACTTTTTTTGGAGCTTAAAGACATTTGTTACATCAAAGACTGTAGCCTATTTCTACAGATGTACTCAAGAGGCGACACTGGTGCCAAGCTATACCGGTGCTTGTCCTTCTCTTGGACGTAGAGAGGGGGAACCCGCTGCATGGACAACAGGTTCTTCAGATATTTCCGGCCAGGCTTGCGCCCTGGAGAGTACACTCCAACATCGCTACTCGGTGTTGGCACAACACAGGAAGCAGCAGTTACCGATGATAAACCACTGCCTTCGATTGGTATGATGCGCCATGGGCTTCTTCTAACGGTAGGAGAGGTCCTAAGACCTTACAAGGCAGATACCACGCGCCTCAAACTTGGCAGTGCCCAGTCAAATAGGCGCTGCTCCGCCACGGTACACTTGCTCCACTGGGTATGTGGGGATCAGGGACTCCCGATAGGTAGATCGATAAACCTACTCTTGGCAAAATATGGAAACGTCAAAAGTATCCTGTCCTCAAGACAGGTACTTGAAATGTACAAACCATGACATCCCGCCTTGCAGAAGACCTGTGTTAAATATATACACTTCGGTAGCCCCTATAGCCCTCTATAGCAATGTATTATACATATTGATTCTCTCTCAGTTAAGAAACATCAGTTTTAACGGGTCTTCCTTCTATTTGGAGATTTTGTCCACGGATTGTGGGATCTCGTACTCATGAAAATGTCTTTAGCACGTCCACACTATCCAAGACTTCCAGTATTCGTTAGGTCTCAATGTACTTCACCCTCATGCTACCGAACTCCATTGAGTAAAGGCCCAGAAAAATCAAATGTTTCTCAGACCTCAACACTTCATTCCTGCGATTATTCTTGTGAAGCTCCTCTGGACTTTCCCAAGTGATAGCACATCCTTCCTTAGATTTCTTAAATCAAATGCAAATTTATCCATTCCTAGAATATAAAACATGTAACACTAAAGTGCAGTACAGGCCCATAATGTCATGCCGGCCCTTTAACATTTAACCTTTTAACATTGGGCCCACCCACGTTCAGGTATAAGCCGTTACTGTAGTACAGGCCATAAGTTCCCCAGAAGAGATTTTAATGATCCAGAATTCTCAAGAACTGCTCCCTGCACAAGTTTCTCCGCCACGCATTCATCTGCGAATTCATCCTATTCGAACACTCAGAGATTGCTACCCTAGAGTTCCGGCTTCTCAGCTTTCTACCTAGATCCATAAAATCTTTCTTCCGGACCTCCTCGTTTTACCTACCTGTACCATTGGTACCAAACTTCTGGCTGCTCAGCCTTCCCCTTTAGACTGACGTAGAATCGATCCGAGATGTCACTGGCCCTGGCAGCTGAGAGGCAAATACCATCCAAATATTTCTATCGTGTCCACAAAATTTCATGTCTATGTCTAACAATGTAGTTCCCTATCACTACTGTAGTCCTCTTCTCCACCACTCTTCCCTTTTGAGCCACACCACCAGACTCAGTGCCAGTGACCCGGTCGCTGTGTCTTCCCTAACCGCAACCTTAGCACTTCGCCCCTTAAAGGTATCCAAAATAGTAACATTATTGAGGCGAAAAGCCACGGTTGTACGTGAACTAGCTGCCATATTCCCTTCCCTCTCCTGACAGTCATCTATTTACTTCGCTATCTATCTACCTATCTATCATCTCTTCAGTTTACCGTATGTACCGAAAATCATTGAGACGCCGCTCCTGTTACTTGACAAGTTCTCCGGGGAGCTGCAGCTCGGTGCCTTTGGTGCAGAAGTAGTTATCAGGGAGGCTGGAGGTGTCCCAGTCTTCTCCCATCTCATATTAAGGGCACGTCATAGCCCCTGGAACCATCCTCACTGCTCTAACTATGTAGTAACAGACGAAGAATAAAGAATGAAGAAGAAACTCATCAATGCTTACCTCGCCTAACCTGTTTTCGCTGATCCCTGATAAGCCAAATCGTCCCCACTCTAACTCTGGTCCACGCACACAATGGTCGCTCGGCTTGCCCCTGCCTTTGCTTTATTTCCTCTTTCGAATTCTGATGTTTGGTTACAACAACTGAATGTCTTGACCACGTCTGCATGTTTCCGCCAGGTTATTAGTTCATTGGATAAGGATATTAAGGATCAGATGTACCTAATAAAGTGGCAACACACACACACACACACACACACACACACACACATACACACACACACACACACACACACACACACACACACACACACACACACACACACTTGGACTAAGTGTTTGATCAAACGTTGTGCACACATGAGCCCACTGTGAATAATTGATCAGAACATGCACACAATCACACTCACCACATATGTTTAATCGGAATAGACACGCAGCTGAGCCCACTATAAATATTTATAGAAATATCCATGCCGAAAACATTTCAGCTGCCGACTCACAGCGACCTGCACCTGGCCCAGAGCCTTCCATACCCTTAACATCAATGTGCCTGAGAAAATTTCTCTTAATCGCTGAAATCGAGCTTATATGCACCACTTGTGCTGGTAGCTCATACCACACCCTCACGACCTTCTGAGCGAGGAGGTTGCCCCTCACGTTTCCCTTAAGTTTTTCACCTTTCATTCTCAACATGTGGTTGCAGTTCCACCCAACCTCAGTGGAACAAGCTTGCTTGCATTACCTTATTAATAACCCTCATAATTTTGTATAACTCTATCAAATCTGTTTTCAGTCTTCCACTTTCTGAAGCATAAAGTCCTAACCTGTTCAATCTTTCTTTATAACTCAGGTTTACCTGACCCAGCAACATCCTTCAAAATATTATCTGCACGCTTTCAACCTTATTTACACCTTTCCTGTAGATAGGTAACCATAACTGCACAAAGTACTCCAAATTAGACCTCACCAACGTCTTATACAGCTTCAACATGACATCCCACTTCGTGTACTCAGTACATTGTATGAACGCCAATGTGCCAAAAGCTTTCTTTGCGACATTATCTATCTGAGAAGCCTCTTTCAAGGAACTATGGGCCCGTATTCCTGGATCAGTTTGTTCTACCACACTCCTCAGTGCCCCAACCATTCACTGTGTAAGATAGTTCATCAAAATACACATAAACTCCAAACCAACTGCAACAAATTCTTCAGAATAAGCACACAACACAAACCGGGAAGAAATGGCTCCGCGGATTGTAGACACAGTGGAGCCCAGTACGAGTGTTTCATGCGAATAACTGAACCCATTGCACGTATTACCAGAATATGCACACAATCCGAAAACGGAAAATGCTTCAACAGAAAATCCGCAGAAGAAAACGCACTGAAAATGTCAAATTCCAAACATGCACTCAGTCTTCCTATTGCTGAACCCCTACTCCCACAGAACCCCTTCGGAAGCCCTCATCCAATCCCTGTCTTTGTAAATCCCTCCGACCCAACAATCTCATCTTCGTTTTAAAACATTTTAAGTTCTAGTGTTCGAAAACCGCGGCGCTGAATGTCGTTCTTTGAGGGTGTGTGTGTGTGTGTGTGTGTGTGTGTGTGTGTGTGTGTGTGTGTGTGTGTGTGTGTGTGTGTGTGTGTGTGTGTGTGTGTGTGTGTGTCTGCGCGTCTTCATCCTTTCCCCGACTCTCCTCTCTCCTGCATCCTTACGCGTCCCAAAGTCGTATGCGGGATGGGCGGTTAAATGGCGGTTAGATAGGCCTTTGTTGCAGGTGGATGTGGATGTTGCAGGCAGTGCGATTGCGAGAGAGTAGGGAATATATGGGGAATCAGGAGTGAGGAACTAGTGAAAGTACAGGACAGATGCTGGATGCAAAGGATCTTGTGTTTTCCCGGCGTATCTGACGAATAAACTCTTCTCGTATACCACCGGACGAAACGTATCTAGGCGTCATCCCTGATGAAGATGGCGGAGTTTGTCATCAAAACAACGGTTGAAATTGATAGCTGTACTCGGCTGGATGCCCAAGTAAAGTTTATTCATCGGATAATCGGTGGTCTGCAGAAGGGCCCTTAGCCATGTTGTATGACTCCATGACCCCGAAGCGTTACTTTATTAATGTGATAAGTTATAGCAGATGAATTATGCCTTTCGGCCATCCTGCCTACTCCGCTATTTCATCATGGCTGATTATTTTATTCCTCTGAACCCTATTCTCTTGCCTTCTCCATATAGTATTTCACGCTCTTACTAATCATGAACCTATTGACCTCATGGAACTGCCCATTACGCCGCTGGCGGTTAGTCCGACATTGAAGGTCCGCTCTCTCTGGTGGTGTTCAGGTCTTCCTTATATATTTCACTAATGTTGTCGTGCAAGTCCCGTACGGAGACTCGGGAATGCCACTGCAATTAGATGTAGAAGGAGTCGTCATTGCTGTTTCAGTGACGTTGATGTTTATTAATTAGGTCTGTTCGTACTAAACAGAACCCCTTGAATCTGGAGGACCAGTGGACCACTTTTAGTCTGGCCTGTACTCTTTGACCTGCTTGACGTGGGTGACCCTACCAATTACACCAGAAGATAGAGGAGAAGAATTATGCTGTCATTCTAACATGACTTCTTTATTGTTCCTCTCAACTCTATTCTACCGCCTTCTCCACATAGCATTTGATGCCCTTATTAATCAAGAACCTATCAACTTCATGGGGCTGCCTATTGCGCTGTTGACGTTTAGGGCAGCAGTGCAAGTCACCCAGGTCTTCCTTTATCATTTCAGTAGCTTCCTCTTGAATTTCACTATATTCAGTCATGCAAGCCCCGTGTGGAGACTCAGGATTACCAATGTGGTATGATGTAGAAATAACCTTCACTGCTCTTTCCGTAACAATGGTGTTTTCCGGTCAGGGTTGTTAGTTCTGAGCTGAATCCCCTGAAGCTGCAGAGCCGGAGGGCCACTATTAGTCTGACCTCTATCTTTTGACCTGTTTGGCATGGGTGACCCTACCAAGAGCCAAAGCGGAAAGTCCTAACTTCAGCCAACATAGCAAATTCATTGAGACCTGCAAGCCTTCAAACTAAGACAAGGTCGTGGTCCTTTTGGAGGCTATCATCCTCAATATATTTCAATATATTAAGTGACTTGACTTCCACAGCCGTCTGTGCCAATGATTTCCACAGATTAGCCTCCCTCTGGCTAAAGAAGCTCATCCTCATCTCTGTTCTAAAGGAACGTCTTGGAATGCTGAGGTTGTGTTCTATGGTCCAAGACTCCCTCACGATTGGAAACGTCCTCTCCACGTTCTTGCAGTCTAGGCTTTTCAACATTCAATAGATTCCAATGAGATTCACTCCATCGCCTATTCTTCTTAATTCCAGTGAATATGGCACAGGCCCACTAAGCGCCATCAACTATCAACTTCCACCTTTTCCTCGGAAATCAACGCAGAGAAGCGCCTTAGTTCCCGCACACACCACCCCTCACCCTCCCTTTGACAGGCAAAAGGAACTAAGACTCATAAACTCCAGCTCCGCAATGAAATATTGTGAAATCAGGCACAATGTTCAAGGTTGTGTAAATACACATGACTGTGGACTAAGATAAACTTATTTACCAAGATCAATATTAGGCATTCATTGCCAACACGAGAAAGTTGAGTATGTTTTATGAGATAGTGCATTAATTCCGCCAACATTCAGTTGTCCCTGGTCTACCCACTCCCCTTTCTCTCCTCTGAACTCCACTGGATTCAAGCCTCGGCCAAGAATATTCCTCATAGCACAAACCGATCATTCCAAGGATTAGTCCAGTGGAAATATTCAGAAATAGGCATTGTACATAGAATACAGAACAGAGGACAGGACACCTGGCGTCCTGTGAGTACGGCCCAGACCCATCGGTGGCAGTGTCAAACAGGATGCGAAATGAAACAGACCCCATCTCTCTGCTCATGACCCAGACCTCTTCGTTCCCTGCATGTTCAATTATCTGCCTGAACGTTTCGTAAACGATGCCTGTGTTGACTCCTTCCACCTCTTCCCCTGGCATCCCGTTTCAGGCAAGCGCTACGTTCCATATAAGAAAATCTTTCTTTGACTTTCCCCCTTTCACATGTAAGGTCTACGCTCGTAAGGCTGACACTTCTGCCCTGCCTAACAGACCATGATTACATATCGTGTCTCTCCCGCATAACCGTCTAATCTTCTATAAGGTTCCCCCTTAGCCTCCGCTACTCCGGAGGAAACAATACAATGCTGACCAACCTCTCCTGCTGGTTAATATTCCCTCATCTAAACAGAATCCCAGAGAAAGTCCTCTTCAAAGTTTTCACATCCTTTCTTCATAAAGGACGATCAGATATGAACTCAGAACTCTGAATGGGCCATCCCGCATTTATGCACCTACAAATCGCCTTCTTTGCTCTCGTGCTTAATGCGCGACCTGTCAAGGCAATGTGGTGATGCATTTTCATTTCCACGCTATCTACCTATTGGCACGCTCAGGTAATTACGAAATTGGTCTTAAGATCTTTGACATTTACTGTGAGCATTCTTTACGTGCATCGCCTCACACTTGGCAAAATCAGCCTCTTCTACCGTCTATCTGCTTCCGACAATTTCACACCCTTCCTTAATTACGCATGTCTTCTTTGTTATTATGTTTAATGCGCTGATCAGTTGCATTCCGACGCAACACGGAAGCGGGCCCTGCGGCTAAACTAGTCCAAAGCGGCCAAAGTGCTTTATTGAGTTAGTCCCAAATGACTGCATCAGGGCTGAGGAAGTGAGACGGGTATGGAACCCGTCCCCGAGTGCTCCCGTTCCGAAGGACAGACTGAAAGTGCAGATAGTCCCCAGTTTATAGGTGAGTTGTAGAATCTGGGGTGGGAGGAAATTGATTGGATAGCGTGGAAAATAAACCAAGTTTAATTTGGTGTGCTGTGTACAGTTTTGTCACCCCGTTATAGGAAAGACATGGATAAGGTGGAAAGGCGGAAGAGAAGATTTAAGAGGAAGTTGCCACGACTAGAAAGCCTGAGTGAAACCAAATACGAACGTGTGGGTAGGGTGGGCCCAACGGTCTATTTCCATGCTGTTTTGCTCAAAGATTCTAATTGTCTAAAACCGCACTGAAAGAGGCCATTTGGTTCATCGGCGCTTTGACAGCATGATGCCTAAACTTCACCCAGCTAGAACGAAAAACATGCACTGAAATAGAAAAGAGGGCATCACGACCCTCCACCTCACGGACTACATCAGTCGGGATGGTAAGCGTAAAGGTCGTGAGCTCAAGGTGCAGGTGTATGAAACCTGTTCGACCGCGTTTGGAGAATCTCAACGTAGTATGCCCACTTTTATAATAAATTTACCAAAGGACCCTGAGACACAGGAGGCGAGTTAGGACATCCTAGCATGGCTCACTTATTATCCCTCTTAGTGTCCCATTCTCCTGCCTTCTCCCCATAACCTTTGACGCCGGTACTAATAATGAACCTGGCCCCTTTAAATACACCCATGACTTGGTCTCCACAGCCGCTTGCGGCAATCAGTTCCACTGACTCACCACACTCTGGATAAAGAAATTCATTTTGTAATGCGCTGTATTATTCTATGTTCTGAATGCATTTAAGGTATCCATCTTTAGTGCAGATGAAGAAGTAGCAGAAACTATAATGTGAACAATTGTGAGGTGGTCGTAACAGGAAATCCATTCTATGGTGTTAAACTAAGAAGGGTGTGTTTGTAAACACACCGGGATAACCTAAAACACTGAAGTTCTGCAGATACTGGAAATCCGGAACAACACACAGAATATACTGAAGGAACTCAACAAGTCGGACAGCATCTACAGAAATAAATAAGCAGTCGACATTTCGTGCTGAGGCCATTCTTCAGGATTGAAAGGAAAGCGGAAAGACGTCATAATTAAACAAAAAAGTGGAGGGGGAAGGAGGATAGCTAGAAGGTGATTGGAGAAGCGAGCTGGAAAGTAAGATAAAGGGCTGGTGAGGAAGAAAGCTAACAGGAAAGGGGAGCTTACCATAGAAGAACGAGATGGAGGAGGGGGCTCGGAAAAGTGATAGACAAGTGAGAAGAGGTAAAAAGCCAGAATGGAAAATAGAATAATGGAAGGGAAGAGAATTTGTTTTACTGCAATGAGAAACCGATATTCATGCCATCAGGTTGGAGGCTACAACAATAAACTGAGAGTGGACTCCTCTTAGCACAAGAGAAGGCCAAGGACCAACGTGCTAGAACGGAAATGGGAATCCGAATGGGTTTCGATGGATCTCTAGTCAGTGGCGGTATGTATGTAGAAAAAGCAGGTGGTAATGAAGGCACAAAACGAGCTGGCGTAGACAGTGACAGCAGGTCTCTAGAGGTAACTCCTGCTGAAATTTAGCAGGGTCCTGCTAAGACCAAGCCTGGAGAACTCTGGGAAATTTTGTTCTCCTGCTCTGTGGAAGGGACTTCCTTAAGATTCGCCAGACTTATTACAGCGAGGAGACAGCTGGCCTATGAAGCAATGCTTAGACAATGGGACTTAGATTCGGTAACATTTAGAGGAAGAGGTCACATAGACATAGAGCAGAGAAAGAATCCCAGCGGAACTGGACAACTTGGATTCAATAAGGATTTTCTTGATAGTCGGGAAGCTCGTAGATCAGGAGATAGGGAGGATGAGGAAACGGAGAGACAGTCACGCGACAGTGACAGGCCGAGAAAGTGGGAAAAGGGGAAGACTGGAAGGAGTAGAAGGGAGCAACAAGGAGAGGGACAAAAAAGCGGGAGAAAGACGGAAGGCGAGAGTAGAGAGAAAGAAAAGATGGGGTGAGAGAGACAGAGAGAAGTGGGGAAAGATGACACGAGAGAGATAGGAAATAACGGAAAGGAAGGGAAGATATGGAGGAGAATGGGAGAGAGATAGTGGGAGAGAAAGTGACAGCGACAGGAAAGAGAGCTGGTGGAGAGAGAAAACGCGACAAAAGGAAGAGCGAGAAAGAGAGAGAGAAAGTGTAAGTGAGGTGGAAGAGATGAAAGGGAAAAGGGGAATATGCTGTGAGAGGATAGAGATAAGGAAGTGGGAGAGGGAAAGAGGAGACTGAGAGAGGCGAAGAGAAGGGAAAGGGAAAAGAGGGGAGAAGAGGAGAGGTGGAGTGTATGTTGGAAAATGGCGGGGTCAGAGAGCATGCAAGAGGAAGAAAAAAGGGCAGAGAGAGGGGTTCGAGATAGTGAGGAAAGAAAGGGGAGAGAGACGGAGAGAGCAAGGGGGGAGGAGACATCCAGAACGAGAGTAAAGAAGCAAAGATAGAGAGAGTGGACAAAATGAAGTGCAAAAAGAGATAAAAATGGATAGAAAGGAAGAAGTAATAGAGAACAGCGTATTTACGGATCACCATAAAAGCATACTCATTAAGAATTAAGGCAGGATGTCTTAGAGAACGAGGGAGAGGAGGGGAAAAAGACAGAGACAGAGAGAGTGAGAGAGAGAGACAGACAGACAGAGACAGAGAGGTGAACGATCCCAGTAGCATGCTGAGCCAGGATGTAAATAATTCCACATTGATTTTATTGTTTAGATATAGGTTCCCTGCCTGTGAGAGTACGCTATGAACCTATGGCAGAAAATCAATACTCCAGGACTCCACCAATCAGTGCACCTACTGCGCCGCCACTGCCCACGTCTGATCTCTCTAAATCTATGTTCAACGTGAGCCTCTTTAATTCACAGAGAAAAATTCGGCCATTGATCCCGGCAGTTCCTAGTTGGCTGAGAATGATGCACGAATTAATTCCAATTCCCAGCAGCGCTCTCTCTCTCTCTCTCTCTCTCTCTCTCTCTCTCTCTCTCTCTCTCTCTCTCTCTCTCTCTCTCTCTCTCTCTCTCTCCTCCCTCCCTCCCTCCCTCCCCCCCCCCGAACTGAATCGATTTCAGCTCTACTCGTCCCACTGTAGGGCTGATGTTTTAGGTACGAGGAAAGATTTGGAGATGCTGGGCTTGCAAACCCTGCCATGATGATCACCATTAGGCAAGGTTTAGCAGCCGCTTAACCCCGTCCCCCCAATCAGAGTCACGTGAAACCATGTTATAGTCATATGAGCTGATAATGCATACCAGAAGTCCTGGTTATACGACCACTGATGCCAGGCAGACAGTCTCTGAAGCGACTTGATAACGGCTGAGGTCACCCGTCTTGTAAGAACACTGCTTAGCAGGCAATAGCCGACCACTTCTTAAGAAACATTTCGAAGGAACAATCATGGTCATGAGACCTTGAACGCCAACGCCATAGGATACAACACATAATGATGATGATGATGATGATGCTCAAGTACATGCATCCACAGGTGCAAAGAATAACTTACCTGCAGCAGCAGCATACACGGATAACAAGATATGAAGAACATTCAGGAAATGAAACATTCAGTGAACGTGGATGAAGCACATACTTAAAAGAAAGGACAATAAATACAAAAAAAATCAACATTTAATAGGTATCGGATTGTTTATTCTCATTCTTTAGTACACAGTGCATAGACCGAGATTGACAATTTGGCTGAGTGGTGTAATAACAACCTCTCACTCAATGTCAACAAGACCAAGAAACTGATTGTAGACTTCAGGAGAGGGAAACCAGCGGTCCCTGAGCCAGTGCTCATCGAGGGTATGAGGTGGAGAGGGTCAACAGCTTAAAATTCCTGGGTATCACTATTTCAGAGGATCTGTCCTTGGCACATCATATGAATATAATGGCGAAGAAAACAGACAGCGCCTCTGCTTCCTCTGGAGTCTCTGGAGATTCGGTATGTCATCAAAAACTTTGACAAACATCTAAAGATCGTGGTGGAAAGTGTACTGACTGGCTGCATTGCAGCCTAGTATGGGAAAACCAATGCCTCTGAGCGGAAACTCCGACAAAAGGTAGTGGATTCGGTCCAGTACATCACGGAGCACATCTACATGAAACGTTGCCGTCGAAAAGCAGCTCCAATCATCAAAGGTCCTCACCACCCAGGCCATGCTCTTTTCTTGCTGCTGTCATCAGGTAGAAGGTACGTGCTTCAGGGCTCGCACCACCACGTTCAAGAACAGTTGATACCCCTCAACCGCCAGACCCTTGAACAACAAGGGTAACTACACTCATTCTGTTTCTAGTGTTCCCAGAACCGATGCTCTCACTTTAATGGAGCTTTAACTTGCTATATGATGCCGTCGTTATTTATTGCTATTTATTTATGTTTGCTTTTGCACAGTTTGTTGTTCATTGATCCTGTTTACAGTTACTGTTCTATAGATTTGCTAATTGTGCCCGCAGGAAAAAAGAATCTCACGGTTGAATGTGGTGACATGTATGCACTCTGATAAAAACTTTACTTTGAACTCTGAATGATTGCATAAGAATACGAAATGATTCTTATTCCGGATCCGATGAAGCATAAGAAAACAGAAGAAAACATTATTCAATAAATATAAAAGTAATGCTATAAAACACAATGTACAAGTAACTCTTATATGCATGGTCTGATTGTATGTACATAAAGTGACGCAAGGTAATATGTATGTAGTGATGATTGTTGCTCCTTTCCGCACCTCTTGGCGCATTGGGCGGCAAAGCAGCTGGTTATTTAGCATTTTTCCCTGTTTTTCAAGAGGCCGAGATGCCATCTCGACGATCAACCCAGCACGGATGGAAAGCGTGCAAAGGACTGGCCGGTTTCGGAGCTGGGACCAATTTCCGCCAGTCCGATGCGGATGCCGCTGCACCACCGGCCGGATAGGTAGCCGGGGAACGTTGATCAGCTGACGACTTGGGAAAGTTTTTGACTGCAGTAGCCCTGGCATCCATTTTAGTGCAAAGGGATCAAAGAGGGCATTGTGTTGCTTGATTCTAGTGATTAGGGTCGTGTCTGTTGTTTCAGGACCGAATAGTTGACGGGAAATCACTTTTCCTGAACCTGGTGGTGTTAGACCTCAAGCTTCTGTACCTTCCGCCCGATGGTAGATGCGAGAAGATGGCAGGAACCGGATAATGGCGATGCTTATTGATAAGTGTTGTCTTCTTAATTAATCTTTCTTGGGGATTATTGCCTTTGATGCCCAGTGCGCGATCGTCGGGCCGAATAGCCCGTTCCGATGGTTATCACACTGTAGATACAAGTATTACAAATATAATCAGTATGGAAGGCTATTTCATGCCTGGCACGGACCAAACCAGCACATGAATTAGAAGCCATATTCCAGTCTTTTGAGCTGGATGGACAGGAGTGTACAAATGTCTTATCACATGCAATATATATTGCGACGGTTCCTCAGACTTTTGCACAGTACTGTAGTAATTTTATGTACTGCATTGTACTGCTGCCGCAAAAAAAAAATCATGACATATGTGAGTGATTATCAACCTGATTCTGACATGGCTATCTACTGTGGACTGAGAGTTGAATGGGAAACAAAGAGGGGATTCATGGTTGAGAACAGGGGAAGGAAGATGGAAGCACCAGAGAGACATTTTGAAATGATCAGTACATCAATCCTTTGGAATTAAATTATCTTGCCTGGTGTCTCAGGCCTGATGTGCCTGCACCTGTTGTAACCCCACCCCTGGCATTCCTTCTCTGCCATCTGTCCCACATCCCTCCTGCGGCGCTACACCCTCGCTATTCACGACATCTGTTGAACCCGCAAATTGTTCAGCGCTCCACGTTGACAAACACAGTACTGTGCAAAAGTCTTAAGCACCCTAGCTATCTATATATATGTGGCTAGATTTTCGCACAGCACCGTAAGCATCTCCACATTCTCGCCCACCCTTTCACTCCATTGTGTAACATAACTGTTTCCACATCTGGCAGGAAGACCAGAGGACAGACGAGCAGAATTAGGTCGTTCAGCCCACTGAGTCCACTCCGCCACTACAAAATGGCCCATCTACTTTCCCTCGTATGTCCATTCTCTTGTTTTCTCCACGTTGCCTTTGAAGCCCTTACTAATCAAGAACCCACCAATCTCCGATTTAAATATATCCAATGAATTGGCCTCCATTGCCATCTATGGGAATGAATCCAACAGATTCCCCACGCGCCAGCTAAAGACATTTCTCCAGCTCTATTCTAAAGGGACGTCCTTGTATTCTGAGACTGTGGTTGTTGGTCAAAGACACCCCCAATCTCGGAAACATCCGCTCCATGTCCACACAATCCAAGCATTACAATATTAGATAGGTTTAATTGAGATTTCGAGAAGGTGAAAACTACAAGGGACTGGAAAGATTGGGTAGCAAGGAGATAATAGACAATAGGTGCAGGAATAGACCATTCGGCCATTCGAGCAAGCACCGCCATTTAATGTGATCATGGCTGATCATCCACAATCAATACCCCGTTCCTGCCTTCTCCCCATTTCCCTTGACTCCGCTATCTTTAAGAGCTCTCTCTAACTCTTTCTTGAAAGCATCCAGAGAATTGGCCTCCACTGCCTTCTAAGGCAGAGCATTCCATAGATCCACAACTCTCTGGGTGAAAGAAGTTTTTCCTCAACATTCTGAATGCCCTACCCCTTATTCTTAAACTGTGGCCTCTGGTTCTGGACTCCCCCAACATCGGGAACATGTTTCCTGCATCTAGCGTGGCCAATCCCTTAATAATCTTATATGTTTCAATCAGATCCCCTCTCATCAGATTCCCGCCATCCCGGAAATCACCTCCCTACGCTGCACTCCCTCAATAGCAAGAATGTCCTTCCTCAAATTCGGTGAACAAATCTGAACACAATACTCCAGGTGTGGTCTCACCAGGGCTCTGTACAACTGCAGAAGGATCTCTTTGCCCCTATACTCAGCTCCCCTTGCTATGAAGTCCAACATGCCATTAGCTTTCTTCACTGGCTGCTATGCCTGCATGATTACTTTCAGTGACTGATTAACAAGGACACCTAGAACTCGTTGTGCTTCCCCTTTTCCTAACCATTCAGATAGCCATCTGCCTTCCTGTTCTTGCCATCAAAATGGATAACCTCATATTTATCCACATTAAACGGCATCTGCCATGCATCAGTCCACTCATCCAACCTGTCCAATTCACCCTGCATTCTCCTAACATCCAACTCATATTTCACACTGCCACCCAGCTTTGTGTCATCTGCAAAAAAAGCTGATGTTACTTAATGTTGTATTAATTGCATTCTTTCTCTGCTGGAGCTAGGGAGGCTAGGTGGTGTCCTTCTTGAGGTTTATAAAATAGCCAGAAGCAGATAAAATGATTGGCAATGGACTTTTCCGCAGGGCCATCATCATCACTAAGTGCAATGTCATATGACGTGGGTGATCTTGGACTTCCGTCTGTCTGACTGGCGTCAGTGGTCGCCAACCAGAAATTGTGATATGCATCAACTGCTCGTATGAGCATCCACCACCAGCTCCCATGGCGTTAGGTGACCCTGATCGTGGAGCCATGCAGGTATTGCATCTTGCCCAATGGTGACCTACAGCCTAGCGGAGGGAAGGAACGCCCTATACCTCCTTTGGTGGACACGTATATCCAAACCACAACCCACTTGTGCATACGGCAATAAATTCGAATTGGACTTTCCCTGATTGATCCTGTTTTCTTCACCCCACGTCAACCCCACTGAATTCCACAACCGTGTGGTCGACCTCTATTGGCAAAATAATCAGTCAATGGGCATCGCAGGATGTGGATGGAATCTGTAGTACCCGGAGGAAATCCAGTCTGGTCACAGGGAAGATGTGGGAATTCCCGACACACACAGACAGGGGGCAAAATTCGACAACTATCCCAGGTCTCTGGCACTGTAATTCACCAGATCTACCACTGCAGCACACCCTCTGAATGTGGCCCACGCCCACCAGTGCAGCCCCACAGTGCAGAAAACGCGAACGCCACAACACTCTCTAGAATTTCACTGTATGGAATACGGTGTTGGGAAATGTATAATACATTTTGGTGAAAGAAAGAAAAATGCAAACTATTATCTAACTGGAGAGAAAATGCAAACATCAGGGGTGCAGAGGGACTTAGGACTCCTCATGCAAGAGTGCCAGAAGGTTACTTCGCAAGTTGAGTCAGTGGTAACGAAGGCAAATGCCATGTTGGCATTCATTTCAAAGGGAATAGAATATTAAAGCAAGGAAATAATGCTGAGACTTTATAACACGCTGGTCAGGCCGCTTTTGGGGTATTGTCATGAGTTTGGGGCCCCATAGCTCAGAAAGGATGTGTTGTCACTGGGGAGAAGGGCGACCTTTTAGAACAAAGGTAAGGAGGAACTTTTTAGCCAGAGAGTAGTGAATCTGTGGAATACTCTGCAGCTGTGGAGGCCCAAGACCCTGGTTATATTTAAAGGCAAAATTGATAGTTTCCTGAGTGGTCAGGGCATCAAAGGTTATGACGTGTAGGGAGGTGTATGGGGTTGAGCGGGATCCGGGATCAGCCATGATGGAATGGCTAAGCAGACTCGATTTGCTGAATGGCCTGTTTCTGCTCAGGCACAAACGCCACTCGGCCACTAACTCCTCCAATAAGCTTCTGGGCCTTGGCAATTCAATTTAATCTCCAGATATTTCTTAAAGTTGAGAGAGTCGCTGCATTAGATAGATAGATAGATAGATAGATAGATAGATAGATAGATAGATAGATAGATAGATAGATAGATAGATAGATAGATAGATAGATAGATAGATAGATAGATAGATAGATAGATAGATAGATAGATAGATAGATAGATAGATAGATAGATAGATAGATAGATAGATAGATAGATAGATAGATAGATAGATAGATAGATAGATAGATAAAACTGTTTAATCGTCATTGGGAATGATATCTGGTCATAATAAATTTCTGAGATGTCGATTACTGGAGTTTGTTAAAATTTGCCTGCTTCATTCATATCTTCACTAGAAGTGTGTCAACCATTATTCTCCTCTGTATCTCACTCGTAGTGTGGATTGACTGCTGCTTCACGCCTCCAATGAGTACAGGTTCGATCCCGTCCTCAAAGCACTGCCTGTGTGTGGAGTTCGTACGTTCCCCCTTTAACCGCGTGAAGTTTTTCCCCGCGTCTTCCCAGTTACTCTCACGCCCCAAAAACGTGCGTGTGGGTGGGTGGGCGACGCCGTAAATTGCCGCCTATATCGTAAGTGAATCGTTAGGACTATTGGCGGAGGGTGTGCTCACGGGAGTGTCGGTGAATAGTTTATACATAGGAAATAAATGTGGATTCCTATGACAGATGAGTCAAAAGGCCGCTTCTAATTCCTATGGCAATAATGGAAAAGGAAAGAATTGCAGACTGAAAGTTGCAGAGTAAAGATAGCACGAAGAAAAACATGTCGAAGAAAGAGAGGGAATCAACAGAAAAGATTCATTAAGACTGAAGATAGAAATAGTAAGAGGGTAATTGGCCGCTGTACTTACCGCTGGTGAGCGCTCGAAAGGCAGAAAAAATTAATGAGTGTGTAGAAAGGGGTAAAAATAGGGTTAATATGGATAGGGCATTTTATGGTGGGCAGAGCGCTCTGTTTCTCCACTCCATGGCTGGCACTGTAATGGGACCACTCACCCGAATCTCGAGGAAATTGACCACGGGTTTGCCACAGAGATCACTATTGCTTTCTCCGGACGACCTGTAACGAGTAGAGATAATCTCCACGGGAACTAGTTTGATCGCCGAAAGAATGAGGAGTATGACCTTTAGCTCTGTTGATCAATCCATCGGAGCGTTTGATGCGTTCAGAGCACACCGCGCCTGTGCTGCTTAGAGAATCTTTTTGCAGAAGGCAATGACTTACGAATTAAAATGCATATCCATACCTCTCCTGTTTCTAGCACTACCCTGAAAGCCCGGTTAAAAACATAGTACAACGAAGGACAGTGCAGTCTGTTCACCATACCGTACTGAATCACCTGATCCGATTGCTCTGAATTAATCTATTCGCTCTTCCCCATCCGTTGACCGTTCTCTGCATCTTCATTCTGTGTAAGCGTGTCTTAAATGCTCCCATAACTCCAGCCTCGCCAGTACTCCTGCAGTGCATTCCAAGTCACCGACATTCTCTGCGTAAAAACAATCTGCCTCATACACCTCCTTCGCAATTTCACCGCTCGGGAGAGTGCGTGCCCTCTGGTATCCTGGGGCTCTACGGTAGCCCAGCAGCCAGCGCGTCGCTATTCCAGCTCGGGCGTTTTCGGAGTTCGGAGTTCAACTCCACGCTCTATGTCAGAAACGAACGTGTGTTTCTCCCGCGTGGTTTGGCTTCCTCCCACAGTCCAAAGTCGTATCAATTAGTAGGTTAATTAGTCATTCGAAATTGTCCTGTGATTACGTGTTGTGTTAAATAGATGGGTTGGAGGCCGCTGGCTCATTGGGCCGGAAAGTCCTGTCCATACTGTATGTCCCAATGAACAAATAATACTTGCATTTCTCTCTTGGGGAAAGAGGAGAGATATTAGCAAACGTTTCTATCTATGCCTCTCAAATAATTTTGAAAACTTCTATGAAATCCACCTCAAATTCCGCCCCTCTGAAGGAAACAACCGTAGGAAAAAGCTGAATAGGTAAGGACTTCATTCACTAGAAGGTAAAAGATTGTCCCAATCTCCTGCCTTCACCTCGTATACCTCCATCTTCTGCTCAATCAAAAATCTATCACCCTCTGCCTTAAATATAGATGTAGACGTGGCCTCCACACCTGCATCTGATAACGAATTCTACAGATTCACCACTCTCTGCTAGAAAAAAAAATCATCCTCAGCTCCGTTCTAAAAGGGCACGTCTATATTCTGAACTCTGACATCATAGGAAATATCGTCTCCATATCAACTTTATCAAGGCCTTTTACCAATCGATAAGTTTCAATGAGGTCACCCTTCATTGTTCAGAATTCCAGTGAGAACAGGTCCAGAGCCATCGCCCGCTATTGTATCACAAGCCGTTCAAACTTTAAATTATTTTCGTGAACCTCCTTTGAACCCTTTCAAGTTTCAACACATCCTTTCTAAAATAAGGGGTCCAAACTTGCTCACAATTCTCCTGTTGACGCCTTGCCAATGCTTTATAAAGTATCAGCATTACATCCTTGTTTTAATGAATGCTAACATCGCATTTGCCTTCCTCATCACAGATTCAACCTGGTAGTTAACCTTTAGGGAATCCAGAACAAGGACACCCAAGTCCCTTGGCGCCTTCGTTCTTTTTTCATTTTCTCTCCATTTAGAAAATGCTCAACCCTTTCATTTCTTCCACCTATATACCTGCACATGCTGCATTTCATCTGCCACTTCTTTGCTCAATTTCCTATTCTGTATAGGTCCTTCTGTAGCCTCCCTACATCCTCAACACCGCTTGCCCTCCAGCCTACCTTCGTATCGTCTGCAAACTTTGCAAAAAGTCCACCAAATCCATCATCAAAATCATCAGCATATAACGTAACAGAAATCTGTCCAGGCACAAACCCATGTGGAACACAACCAGTCACCGACAGCGAACCACAATAGCTTTCCTTTATTCTCACTCTTTGCCTCCTGCCAGCTAGCCACTGCTTTATCCATGCTCGAATTTTCGCTATAATACCATTGGCTCAGAACTTGTTAAACAGCCTCATGTGTGGTACCTTCTCAAAGATTATCTGAATTTCCAATTAAACAACATCAACCGGATTTTCTTTGTCTATCCTACTTGATATTTCTTCAAAGCATTCCAAGAAAGTTGTCAAGACGTCCCCGTAAGGAAACTATGCTGACTACGGCCTATATTATTAGGTCCATCCAAGTACACCGAAATCACATTCCGAACAATCACCTCCAACATCTTCCCAACCATTGACTGGGTTTCCGTTCTTCTGTCTCTCTCGCTTCTTGAAGAGTGGAGTGACATTTGCAATTTTGCAGACATCCGGAACCACTTCAGAATCTAATTATTCTTGATAGATCACGATAAAAGCCTTCACTAGCTCGTCAGCCACCACTTTAAGAACACTGAGGTGTACACCACCTAGTCCAGGTCACTTATGTAACTGCAGACTTTTCACTTTCCCAAGAACCTTCTCCTCAGTAATCGTAACTACAGAAATTTCATAATCCCTAACACCTGGAACTTCCACCATACTGCTAGTGTCTTCCACAGTGAAAACTGTTGCAAAATACGTATTCTGTTAGTCCGCCATTTCCTTGTCCTAATTACTACCTCTCTAGTATTCTTTTCCAGCGGTCTGATATCCACTCTCGCTTCTCTTTTACACTTCATGTATCTGAAGAAATGTATTATTCGCTAGCTTACTTCCATATTCCTTTACCTTAATTACTTTTTAGTTGCCTTCTCTTGGTATTTGTAAACTCCCAATTCTATAATTTCACAATGTTTTTGCTCTATTATATGCCCTCTCCTTGGCCTTTATATTGGCCTGTCGTCTTTTGTTGGCTTAGGTTCTGCCACCTTGCATTTAGAATACGTTTTTTTCTTTGCGTTGTGTATAGCCTGTGCATTCGGAATCGCTTCCAGAAATTCCAGCCATTGCTGCTCTGCCATCATCCCTGCCAGTTTTCTGTTCCAGTCAACTCTAGCCAGCCGCTCTCTCATGCCTCTGCAATTCCCTTTACTCCACGGTAATATTGAAACATCTGACTTTAGCTTCTTCTTAAAATTCAGGGTGAATTCGATCATATTATGATCACTCGTCCACAAGGGTTCTTTTCCGTTAAGCTATCTAATCGACTCCGGGTCATTGCACAACACTCAGTCCAGAATAGCTGATCCCCGAGTGGGCTCGAACACGGGCTACCCTAGAAAGCCACCTCGTAGCAGTGTAACAATTCCACCTCTTGAAATCCAGCACCAACCTAATTTTCCCAATCTACCTTCATATTGAAATCCCCCATGACTTTTGTAACCTTGCCCTTTTGGAATGATTTTCTGACTCTTGTAAATTGTAGACCACATCCTTACTATTGCTTGGGAGTCTCTATATTACTCCCATCGCGATCTTTTAACCCTTGCAGTTCCTTAGATCTATCCACAATGATTCAACACCGTCCACACTTATGTCACCTCTTTATAATGACTTGATTTCATTTTCACCGGAAAATGGATCCCCTCGGGTTCAGGTACAACCTGACCCTTCTGTACAGGCATTACCTTCACCAGAGGTCTCTGTTCATGTGAATATGATATCTCATATCAACATTGCAGTCCTCTTGGCCTCTCTGCTCTTCTGAGCTGCAGGGCTAGATTCAGGTAGTTCCGCCCTGGCGGATCGTCCCCCTCAATAGTATCTAAGGTTGTAAACATTATTATCAATACTCTTCTGAGATTGTCTGCCTAGAGGCAGTGGTTGCATGACCAGGACTTCTGAAATGCAACAACTGCTCATACGACCATCCACCCCCTTTCCACATGGCTTTATCTGACCCGGATCGGGGAGCTAATCAGGTGCGACTGTTTGCCCGATGGTCACCTGCAGTCTAGCGGTGTGACAGCGCGCCTTGCACCCTTTTTGGTAGAGAAGTATCTCCACCCCGCCAGACTATAAAAATTTTTGAGGGGTGTAGAAGGGGTAAATTTTAGGAGTCATTTCTGACCGAGGTTGAAAGTCGACTGCAACTAAATGTTATGGGCAAGGATAAAAGGTGAAATGTTTCACTCAACATGAGGGAGCACTTCTTCACTCAGAGAGCGGTGAGAGTTTAGAATGAGCTGCCAGCACAATTGGCAGATACAAGTTCGATTTTAGCATTTAAGAGAAATTTGGTTAGGGGCGTGGGAGGAAAGTGTATGAAGATCTATGTTCCAGGTACAAGTCGATGGAACTAAACATATTATTGGTCCCGCATGGACTAGATGGGCTAATGGGCCTGATTCTGTGCTGTAGTGTCTTATGACTCTCTGCCTCTAAACCCCTCGCCGTAGCTCAAGTGCTTGAAACCACGCAGCAATCCTCAAAAGTCCTGCAAGCCCTTCCAAAAACTTTCATATCCATTCTGCAACGAAGAGACCAGAACTAAATTTCCCCTTAAAAATATTCCCCCTTAAAGATATACCCACGAGTATTGCATTTTTATACTCTCTGACGGTTTTCATGCGATTTTAAACATCTCCCCTCAGCCCCTGAGCTCCAGAGAATACAATCCAAGTTATAGAAGTCAGCGTCATAGTGTCATAGAAAGCTACAGCACAGAAATAGGCCCTTGGCCCAGCTATACCGTGCCGAACGTTTAAAATGACTACTCCCGTCGATCCGCAGTAGGACCATAGCGTGCCATACCTATGTATCTATCCAGACATCTCGAAAACATTAAAATCGAGTTCGCATTCACCACTTGCGTTGAGAGCTCGTTCTGCGCTCTCAGGACACTCTAAGTGAGGAAGCGTCCCCTCATGTTTCCCTTAAACTTTCACCTCAACCCATGGCCTCTGGTTGTAGTCCCACACAACCTTAGTGAGAAAAGCCAGCATGTATTGCTCTACCTATACCCATTGTATATTCAGGGGGTCGTGTGCTAAGTTAAAGAGCAGAAGCTCCATGTTGTGATCTCATAATTGCTACCTGTGCCTCGTGCTATAGAGGGCAGAACTAGGAAGACGATACGTGGCTAAGGAGTTGCTGTAGGAGGGAGGGCAGTAGATTTTTGATCATTGGGCTCTCTTCCAAGGAAGAAGGGTCCTGTACAGAAGGAATGGTTTGCACCTGAATTAAAGGTGAACTATTGTCCTAGCGAGAAGGTTTGGTACTGCTGCACGGTGATTTGCAGGGGGATGTGAATCACAGTGCCAAAGCAGTTAGTGGAGAGGTTGTGGAGGCGGATATTGATAAGACCTTATACAAAGTCAGGAATCAAAAGGTTGAGCATGGTGCGACTGGTGTCCTGAGCTGAATTTATTTCAATGCAAGAAGTATCGGCGGAAATGCGAATGAGCTCATGTCAGGAATCAAAACCTTGAATTATCTCGTTGTAGCCATTAGTGAGACTTTCATGCAAAAGAAGAGAACTGGCAGCTCAATACTCCGGGGTTTCGTTCTTTTTGACCTGACAGAGGGGGAAGGATTAAAGGAGGAGGGGGGCGTTATAGGACAGACTGCAAAGCTCGACTACTGAGGCATTATCGGTGGGCCTGAGAAATGAGAAAGTTATGGCCACATTAGTGGAGCTATATTACAGACCACCCAGCAGTCCGAGGGACTTAGAGGAACAAATATGTAAAGAGATCTCTGAATGTTGCAAGAAACAAAAGGTTGTTACAGTAGGTGGTTTTAACTTTCCACATATTGACTGGGATTCCCATACTGTAAAATGTTTAGATGGGATAGGCGAGGAAATCTGTAGATGCTGGAATTTCAAGCAACACACACAAAATGCTGGTGGAAGGCAGCAGGTCAGGCAGCATCTATAGGAAGAAGCAGTGTCGACGTTTCGAGCCGAGACCCTTCTTCAGGACGATGGGATAGAGTTTGTCAAATGTGTGAGTAACAATTCTTTCATAGAAGTCCCAACGACAGGGCGTGTGATACTGAAATCTACTATTAGAGAATGAGACAGGACAAGTCACAAAGGTTGGTGTGGGGAACACTTTGCATCCGGTGACCACAATGCTATTAGTTTAAAAGTAAATATGCTAAGAGATAGGTCTGGCCCGCGTTGAGACTCTAATCTGCGGAAAGGCCACTTTTGATGGTATCAGAAAGGATCTGGTAAGTGTTTATTGGGACAGGTTTCTTGCTGGAAAAGGGGCACTTGGAAAGTGGGAGGTCTTCAAAATCGAAATCGTGACATCACAAGCCCTGTTTGCGCCTGTCAGAATAAATGGTAAAGATAACAAATGTATGGAACTCTCGTTTTCAAAAGAGGTTAAGGCCCTGGTTAAAAGAAAAAAAGGTGGTGCATAACAGGTATAGGCAAGTAGGAACAAATGGACTGCTTATGGAGTACAGGAATGCAAGAGAATACTTAACAAAAAAAATCAGGAAGGCGAAGATGAAGCATGAAGTTCCTGTAGCAGACAAGGTTGGTTGGGCATGACCAACCACGTATGAAGCCATGCTGACTATCGTTAATCAGTCCATGTCTATCTAAAAACTTATATATCCAGTCCCTTAGAATACCTTCCAATAGCTTTCCCATGATTGATGCAAGACTCACTGGCCTATAATTTCCTAGTTTATGTTTAGAGCACTTTTTAAACAAAAATAGCTATCCTCTTATCCTCTGGTACTTCTCCAGCCGCTAAGGATGTTTTAAATATCTCTCCTAGGGCTCCGAAAATTTCTCCACTCGCCTCACTTTGGACGGAACAGCTTTCCAGGCGCTGGGGATTTATCCAGCCTGGTTTGCCTCGGGGCAGCAAACACCTCTCCTTTGTAATCGGTGCAAGGTCCACGCAGTTGATGCCGCTTTGCCACTGTATCCGTTTCCCGACTAAATACAGATACGAGAATGCATTTAAGACCTCCCGCATCTGTACTGGCTCCACATATGGATTACCATTCTGGTTACCAGAGGATCGATTTTGTCGCTTGCAATCCTATTGCTCTTAACATACTTGTGGAATCCCATATTTGCCCCATTAACGTGTCATAACTTTCTTATTTTTCAGTTCCACCTATAAAGCCTCACTAGATGAGTTCTCCTGTCTGTTTTGACTGAGCACTGCTGTGACATTTGACATTTTCCCTGACTAGTAACACCACCCCTCATCCTTTAATCCCTCCCGCTCTGTTGAGTCGGTAACAACGGAAGTCCGGAATATTGAGCTGCCACTTCTGGCCCTCCTACAACCAAGTTTCAATATTGGCTACAGTATCATAATTCCAGGTGTTGACTAGAAACTCGGCACGGACTAGAAAGGCCGAGATGGCCTTTTTCGGTGCTGTAATTATTATATGGTTATATGAAAGGTGGGAGAAGGGAGAGAGAAACTCAAAGGTGAAAACTGAATATAGAGTTGATGACGTAAAAAGCTGGAAAGTAAATTGGTGAAAGAGATAAAAGGACATGGAAGAAAGAAAAAGGGAGGGGAGCGCCAGAAGAAGGCGATAGGCGGGCAAGAGCGTAAGGTGAGAGAGAGGAAAGGGGATGGGAAATGGTGAAATGCAGTGGGAGGTGGGCATTACCGGAAGTTCAGGAAATCGATGCTCATGTTATCAGGTTGGAGGTTACCCAAACGGAATATAAGATGTTGTTCCTTCAAGCTAAGGGTGGCCTCATCACGACAGTGGAGGAGGTCATGGATACACATATCGGAATGGGAGTGGTAAGTGGGAATAAAATGGGAGGCCACTTTGAGATCCCGCTTGTTCTGGCGGACGGAGTGTAGGTGCCCGGCGAAGCCGTCTCCCAACCTACTTCGGGTTGCACTGATATACAGGAGGCTACACCTGGAACACCGGACACAGTATATGACCCCAAAAAACTACCAGATTATGTGGCGCCTCAAATGGAAGGATACTAAATAGTAGTGAGGGGTGGAGGTGTAGGGGCAGGTAAAGCGGTTTTTCCCTTTACAAAGATAAATGCCAAGTCAGTGGGAGGGGGGTTGACGAATGGACAAGGGAGTCGCATAGGAAGTAAACCCTACGGAAAGCAGTAAGTTGGGGAGGGCGGGGGGGAAAGATGTGCTTGATGATGGAAACCCTTTGAAGATGGTGGAAGCATTATGTGCTGGACGCGGAGGATGGTGGAGTGGTAGGTGAGGACAAGAGGAACTCTATCCCTGGTAGGGTGCCGGGAGAATGGGGTAAGAGCAGACGTGCGTGAAAAGGAAGAGATGCTGCTGAGGGCAGCATTGATGGACGATAGGAAACCCCTTTATAACCATACAACATATAACAATCACAGCACGGAAACAGGCCATCTCGGCCCTCCTAGTCCGTGCCGAACTCTTAATCTCACCTAGTCCCTCCTACCCGCACTCAGCCCATAGCCCTCCACTCCTTTCCTGTCCATATACCTATCCAATTTTACCTTAAATGACACAACTGAACTGGCCTCTACTACTTCTACAGGAAGCTCATTCCACACAGCTATCACTCTCTGAGTAAAGAAATGCCCCCTCGTGTTTCCTTTAAACTTCTGCCCCCTAACTCTCAAATCATGACCTCTCGTTTGAATCTCCCCTATTCTCAATGGAAACAGCCTATTCACGTCAACTCTGTCTATCCCTCTCAAAATTTTAAATACCTCGATCAAATCCCCACTCAACCTTCTACGCTCCAATGAATAGAGACCTAACTTGTTCAACCTTTCTCTGTAACTTAAGTGCCTGAAACCCACGTAACATCCTAGTAAATCGTCTCTGCACTCTCTCTAATTTATTGATATCTTTCCTATAATTCGGTGACCAGAACTGCACACAATATTCCAAATTTGGCCTTACCAATGCCTTGTACAATTTTAACATTACATCCCAACTTCTGTACTCAATGCTTTGATTTATAAAGGCCAGCGTTCCAAAAGCCTTCTTCACCACCCTATCTACATGATACTCCACCTTCAGGGAACTATGCACTGTTATTCCTAGATCTCTCTGTTCCTCTGCATTCCTCAATGCCCTACTATTTACCCTGTATGTTCTATTTGGATTATTCCTGCCAAAATGTAGAACCTCACACTTCTCAGCATTAAACTCCATCTGCCAACGTTCAGTCCATTCTTCTAACCGGCATAAATCTCCCTGCAAGCTTTGAAAACCCACCTCATTATCCACAACACCTCCTACCTTAGTATCATCGGCATACTTACTAATGCAATTTACCACCCCATCATCCAGATCATTTATGTATATTACAAACAACATTGGGCCCAAAACAGATCCCTGAGGCACCCCGCTAGTCACCGGCCTCCATCCCGATAAACAATTATCCACCACTACTCTCTGGCATCTCCCATCTAGCCACTGTTGAATCCATTTTATTACTCCAGCATTAATACCTAACGACTGAACTTTCGTAACTAACCTTCCATGTGGAACTTTGTCAAAGGCTTTGCTGATGTCCATATAGACTACATCCACTGCCTTACCATCGTCAACATTCCTCGTAACTTCTTCAAAAAATTCAATAAGGTTTGTCAAACATGACCTTCCACGCACAAATCCATGCTGGCTACTCCTAATCAGATCCTGTCTCTCCAGATAATTATTAATACTATCTCTAAGAATACTTTCCATTAATTTACCCACCACTGATGTCAAACTGACAGGTCTATAATTGCTAGGCTTACTTCTAGAACCCTTTTTAAACAATGGAACCACATGAGCAATACGCCAATCCTCCGGCACAATCCCCGTTTCTAATGACATCTTAAAGATCTCCGTCAGAGCTCCTGCTATCTCTACACAAACTTCCTGACAGGGGTATATCCTGTCAGGACCCGGAGATTTATCCACTTTTAAATTTCTTAAAAGCGCCAGTACTTCCACCTCTTTAATTGTCATTAGTCCTCGTTCAGACCAAACATCAGAGAGGGAACCAAATGTGATCAAGGTGACTTTGATCGTGGAATGGTTGTTGCCAGACGGGGTGGTTTGAGTATCTCAGAAACTTCTGATCTTCTGGGATTTTCACACACAACACCAGGGTTTCCAGAGAATAAATACTCTGCAGTGAGCAACACAGCACAAAATGCTGGACGAAATCTGCAGGCCAGGCAGCATCTAGGAAAAGATACTTTCGACATTTCGGGCCGAAACCCTTTGACAGGACTGGAGAAAAAAAGCTAGAGAATAGATTTAAATGGCGGCTATGAACGGATATATCGGAATGGGAATGGGAAGTTGAATTAAAATGGGTGGACACTGGGAGATCTTGCTTTTTCTGGTGGGTGGAGCGTAGGTCCTCGGCGAAGCCGTCTCCCAATCTATGTCGGATCTCACCATTATGCAGGCCACACCGGGAGCACCGAACACAGGATGTGACCCCAACCGACTCACAGGTGAAGTGTCATCTCACCTGGAAAGACTGCTTAGGACCCTGAATGGTACTGAGCGATAAGGAGTAGGGGCAGGTGTAACACTTGTTCCGCTTTCAAGTATAAGTGCCAGGAAGGATATCAGTGGGCAGGAACAAATGGACCAGTGAGCGGCAGTTTCGTGGGCGAAAACTGCTTTTTAATGATAAGGATCAGAGGAGAATGTCCAGACTGGCCCAAGCTCACAGGAAGCCGAGAGTTACTCACACAACTATGCGTTACAACAGTGGTGTGCAGAACAGCATCTCTGAACGCACAACATGCCGAGAGCACGACAAGTGGATGGGCTGGAGCTGCAAAAGAACGTGATCATACACAGTGATAAATTTATTAAGTGTTGGGTATTACAATAAGGTGGCTACTGGACGCATGTTCCCGGGACAGGCAAAAGTGACGAAACGGTGCTGAAGTCCGAGCATCTAGGGGGAGAATGACGACCGTTTTTCATTAAAGAGGTTCAATTAGCCACCGTTTAAAGATTTATTCTTAGTCCTGCCCTCTCTCTTTTAAATCGACGCGGCTGCCATGGAAACGGGATTGCTTTGGAAGCTGACGCAGGCAATGCAGACTAAGAGGCGGACTGAGCTAATCCCTTAATCGAGGGCACAGCAGTGTCACAAAGATTGAAGAGAGAAACCGGAGATATCCTCCCCTCGAGGTGACCGAAGGACGGTGGGAACCCCTGAGATGCGACAGCTATGGGCCATGTGGGCGGCCTGCTGGTGTTGGCTGGCCGTCTGCTGCGCGGCCAACAGCCAGCCAACCAGTTACCTTTGCACTCAAGTGACACGGGACAGGGAGCACGGAGGAGCGCAGCCAAGGGTATCGGATCACGCCAAGAGCGTTATTCTCCACATGCGGGAGGAGCTGGTCCAGCAGAAAGAGTCATTGTTGGACCAGCGGGAGACTATCCAGGAGCTGATGGCCAAGCTGGCTCTGTGCGAGGGCTCGGCTCACCTGGAGCACGGCCACGACCTGGGCTCTGACCCCAGCATGGAGCGGGTTCACCACCGCTCCGGCTATCACAAGGATCACCGACAGGGATTCGGCAAAATTCGGAACACCATGGGAGACCCGCCAACCACTTCCGACTCGCACGTCGGCCAGGTGAATGAGGGTGGGGAGGGG
Source organism: Hypanus sabinus (assembly GCF_030144855.1). Taxonomy (NCBI): domain Eukaryota; kingdom Metazoa; phylum Chordata; class Chondrichthyes; order Myliobatiformes; family Dasyatidae; genus Hypanus; species Hypanus sabinus. The sequence continues at coordinate 19,283,104 of NC_082729.1, read as the reverse complement.
GAATTCAAACCAGTGGGGAGAGGGGTCGCGGCGGACAAAATAGAGGAGGGAATGAAACGACGGTCCTTCGAAGCAGTAAACAGCGAGATTCAGGAAGGTATATTGTGCGGAGAGGATATGAGGAGGGTCAATCAGACAGTATAGAAAGGCGATGAGAAGTGAGAGAGTGGGACGAAAGAGCGTGTGCATACGTTGGAGGAGAGAGGTTGGAAAGACTGACAGAGGGGTAAGCAAAGCATGAACATGGGGAAGTGAATGAATGGCCTGGATTGAAAGAGAAGGGAAAATAAGGAATTGGAACAAGTAAGAGGTAGAGACAGGAGCGAGGGTGGAGGAGGAAAACGAAGGGGTGTAAGAGAGGCAGGAATAGAAACAGAGCTGAATTAGTGACAATCATACAGAGGCTCGAGGTGGATAAGGAGTGGAAAGAGAGAGCGTCTGAAGGGAGAATGTAATACAGAGGGGCAGAGGAGAGAGAAAGAGGGAATAGAATGGAGGGAAGAGAAGCCAATGTGTAATTGTGTCGAGTGAAAGCGAGGTGAGAGGACTACAATGTTCGAGGCTTGACTAAAAACAGAGAGAAAAATGAGGGGGTGAACACTTTAGGCGTCTAGTATCACAAGGGTTAAACTGTAAGGCAGAGAATCCCTGGAGTTTATGAGAGGGTTGATGTCTTCAATTCATACAAGATGCTGGGGTGGCATGACTGGGTAAACTGACATCCGTTTACACATCTGGCAAGATCTGAACCAAAGGCACCGAATATTACGGCATATGGGGGGGGGCGGTCATGTGTCACTGAGTGAGATAAAGAGAAGCTTATGACAAGGTATGACGAGGGTTTGATGGCTCTGGGCCTGAATCTCTTTCCAACCCGAATGTTGAAAGGCCTAGATAGAGTAGAGGTAGAATGGATATTTTCTATAATGAGGGGGTCAACGACCAGAAGGCGCAGCCTCAGAAGACAAGAGCGTCCTTTTAGAACGGAGATGAGGAGGAATTTCTTTAGCCAGAGGGTGGTGAATTTCTGAAGTTCATCGCCGCATGTGGCTGTGAAGGCCGTCATTGGGTACATTTAGAGCGGGGTTTGATAGATTCTTGATTCGCCAGGGCGTCAAAGGTTGCGGGGAGATAGCAGGAGAATGGGGTTGAGAGGGATAGTAAAATCAGCCTGTCTGCTCCTGTGACTTATGGTCTGTAGGAAGAGATAGGTGAAATCAAGCAACAATGGGAATGTCAGAGTTGCTGGATGGGTTGCTTCACCTGGAGCGTAGGAGGCCGAGGGAGACCCGACAGGGATGTATAACATCTTGAGGGGCATATAAATGGTGAATGGTCACAGTCTTTCTATCCCGCAGCAGTGGCGGGCAAAACTAGAAAGCGTAGAGCTAAAGGGAGAGAAGAATAAACTAATGTGGACGTGGTGGAGGTGACAGCTATCGAGAGAACAAGAGATTTTGCAGATGCTGGAAATCCGAAGTAGCATGCACAAACCGCTGGACGAACTCGGCAGGTCAAGCAGTATCTATGGAAATCTGTTATGGCATATATCCGGAACGGGCTGCAGAGTACATGCCAGCTTGAACAATTACAACATTTAAAGCACATTTACACAGGAGCATGAGTATAAAATGTTTACAGGGATGTGGGCCGATGGGATCAGCTTTTTTGGGAACTTAGAAGAGTTGCGAGGGAGATTCCACTCCTGCCCTGTGTAACGCCGTGATTATGGAACTTCCGAAAGAATTGTGTAAGACATATGAATCCTTAATGAAGACGGCAGAGTTTGTCATTGCAAATTTGGTTAAAATCGGTACTATACCCGGCTGGAAGCCCAAGGAGAGTTTATTCAAAAAGAATAGGAGTTAGGAGAGATAATGAGAAAGAGCGACTTAGGTAGAACCAGGAGAGAGGTGTGAACGTATTAGGGAGAAGTGAGTGCATAGGGAAAAGCAAGAAACACCGATGGGTTAGAACTATAAGACAATATGACGTAGGATCAGAATTCGGCCATTCAGCCCATCAACTCTACTTCATCATCACTGATTTGTTAACACCCTCAACACCACTGAGGGTGGTTCAGTAGTGTAGTGATTAAGTTAACGCTTTGCAGTTCAAATCCGGCAACTGTTTGAAAAGAGTTTGTACGTTCTCCCCGTGATCACGTAGGTTTCCTCTGGGTGCTCCGGTTCCCTTCTACTGTCCAAAGTTGCACCAGTATGTATGTTAATTGATTGTTGTAAATTTACCTGTAACTAGGCTAGGATTGAATCGGGGGATTGCAAGGTGGTGCGGCTCAAAGGGCTGGAACGGTCTTTTCCGCGGGGTTTCTCAATAAATAAATAAATGGATGAATAAATGAATGAATGAATGAATGAATGAAGGAAGGAAGGAAGGAAGGAAGAAAGGAAGGAAGGAAGGAATGAACCATCCTGCCCCGTAACCTTTGACCGCCCTTACTGACCACGAAATGACCAGCCTCTTCTTTGGCTTGCACAACCGTCTCTGGCAATGAATTTCATAGATTCACCACCTTCCGGCTAAAGAAATTTAACCATTTACTGTTCTAAACCAGAGCAAACACAGCGAATTGATGTAAAAAAATTATGAAAAATGGAAGAGATTGGAACAGAGAGGAAAAAGAGGAGAGAATTAATGGAAAAACGAAGGGGTAGAATTAGCGAAAGTTTGTGGGATATAAGGGGAGAAATTAAAATTCGACAAAGAAGTAGGAAGGTGAGCCAATCACAAATAGGAAGCCACACCGGGAGCACCGGACCCAGGATGGTAAGCCAGTAAATGCCAAAGGGGGAAGTGAAAGAGCGCAAAATGACAGGAGTCGAGAGAGTGAGGAGAGGCAGAAGATGAAAATGGGATTAAGTGGGCGCGAACAACAGGAAATGAGGGGCGTAGAGCCAAGGGATAAGTACGAGAGATCAAGAATCAAGGAGATAATTCAATTAGGGAAATTTCCATCTGTCTCCTGCGAACGGCACAGGACATAAACAATGATACTGAAGCTCCACTGGCTTGCGGCCGCTAAAGCAGGGAGTGAGGAAGAAAACTCAACACAGTGTGGTCGATAGCGGACACAACTAGGCAGCGGTGGACTGCCTAAGTTCCAGAAATAGGGCTGAATAAAAATCATCTGATTGAAACGTATGAACCTCTTGCACCTAATAAAGCGGCCGTTGAGTGTACTTCTGCATGTTCATAATTTTCTGCTGCTGTAGCCCATCCTTTTCGAGGTTCGACGTGTTATACTTTAGAGATGTCCTTCTGCACACCTCTGTTGTAACGCGTTAGTTCCTGTCAGCTGGAACAGTCTCATTACCCTTTGACCTCTCTCATTAACAAGGCGTTTTCGCCCACCAAACTGCCGCTCACTTGACGACTTTTTTCGCACCATTCTCTGTAAACTCCTGAGACAGTTGCGTGTGCAAATTCCAGGTGATAGGCAGTCTGTTAATTACAACAATCGGTTTGCTCATCAATTATTCCACGATCAAATTCATTTAGATCATATGACGTTCCTATACTTGGTCTGAACAGCAACTGAATCTCTTGACCATCTCTGCATGTGTTTACTAAGATGGCACAGATAAGTGGCTATACTTTGTGTGTAGCCTCGATGGAAATCATCAAATATTCCCATTTAGGACTACTACAGCTAAAATCCACAGTCATGGTCATGGGACCAGCAAGCAACATCGTTTTAGGACAATTAAAGCAGCAATTGATCCTCAAAATCGACGGAGACCGGACAGAAGGCTCAGGTCGCGAGTACATTTCCCCTTTAAAAAAAAACAGAAGCGGGAACTGCGCGAATTGTACAGGTCAGATTGAAATGCAGAGACCTTTGAACACCGCCACCCCCCCCCACCACCAACTCCCGACTATCCTGCTGGCGATAGTATAGTATCTGTAAAACAAAACTGAAGACTTCAGAGCAAGATTCTAGAACGACATCTGGATCTACTGTGTACTTTGTTTCGTGGAAACATGGCTCCATTTCGGACGCACAGCTGCGGCCTGAAGGCTTCCCCATTCTCCACAGACACGCCAGTTGTGTATTTTAAAGTCAGAGGGGTGGAGTACTTAATGTGATCTAAGTGAACTTGAAGCAGAATGGTACAGGTACGCGTCATCATTAACTCATCGTGCTGTACAGACGTGATGTTTCAGTTTCAGTCGTGCTCACACAACCTGGAACATCCAGCCATCAAGTGGTGTCCACTTTATCTGCCGAGGATTTTACCGCAATCATCCTGGTTGATGCTTTCAACCACAGGCCAAATGGAGGAGGTGAGCACCGTGATCAGCAGCCATGAAACAGCGTACTCTGATTCCTTCCCTGTCATTGCGTGGAATTTCAACCTAGCCGGCCTGAAGAAGTTCCTGAACAACTACCATCAACATATGAGCTGTGGAATCAGGGGAGACAACATACTTGATCACAGTTGCATCAACATCAACAACACGTGCAGTGCTATCCCACGCCCACACTTTGGGAAGTCTGATCACCTGGCTGTACTTCTACTCCCGACGTACAGAGAACAAAGACTGCAGCATCAGTGAGTGGACCAAGAGGGTATGTAAGGGAGAGAAGGAGAGCTTGAGTTGGTGGGCTGGACAATATTCAGAGACTTATCTTCCGATCTGAATGAGTACATCACAGTTGTCACGGACTTCATCAACACCTGAGTGGGTGAGTGTGTGCCTTCGAGCACATACCGGGCATCAGCAAAACAAAAGCGTGGATGAATCAGGATATTCGTAGTCTGACATTCAAGAGCCGTGATCCCCACAACTGTACATGAAGTTCAGAAATGACTTGCGGAAGGTGTATTAAGAACGAAAAAAAACTATTCTAATTGAAGTTAGAGATGAAATCGGATCCAAGGCAGTTCTGGAAGGGTTTGCAAGCCATTACTTTCTACAGGGAGATACCTACTATCATAAATGAAAGTGATGTTTAACTCTCAGATGACCTAAACACCTTGTATGCACGCTTTGAAAAGAATAAAACTACGCCTGTCCGAACTGCTACAGCAGCTGGTGATCCTCTATTCTCTGTCTCTGAGGGCGACGTCAGAACATTTTTTATGAAGATGAAACCTCGCAAAGTGTCATGCTCTGATAATGTACCTGGTTTTGCGTGGAAAACCTGTGAGAACCAAGAAGCGGGGTTGTTCAAGGACAGCTTCCACCTCTCACTGCCGCAGATAGAGGTTCCAACCTGCTTCAGAAGAGCGACAATCACAACAGTGCCCAAGAAGATCAGGAAAGCTATGACTATCACCCAGATGCGCTTACATCTAATGTGATGGAGTGCTTTTAAAAGTTGGTCATAGCCCGAATAAGTTTTTACTTAAGCAAGGACCTGGACCAATGCAATTTATCTATCTCCACAATAGGTCCAGAGCGGGTGCAATTGCACTGGGTCAACTGATCAATAACAAAACCTAGGTCAGGAGGTGCTTACTGATTACAAGTCAGCTTTCAAGCTCTAAAAGCTGGGCCTCTGGACCTCCCTCTGCAACTGGATACCAGACTTAAAGCTCTCATCAGGAGACCACGGTCAGTGCATCGGGAGACCATGGTCAGTGCAGATCGGAAATACCATCTTTTACTCACCGATACTGCTGCTACTCAAAGGCTTTGCGCATTCCTCTGCTCTCTCTACATCCACGACTGCGTGGGTAGGCTCAGCTCAAGCACCGTCTATGAATTTGCGGAAGACACAGATATTGTTAGCAGAATTTCAAATGGTGACGATGAGGCGTGCAAGAACGAGATTGATCATCTGATTGAGTGGTGCCGAAACAAACCCTTGCATTCAACATCAGTGAGCGCGAGGAATTGATTGTGGACTTCAGGAAGGGGAAGTTGAGTGGGACACACACGAGTATCCATCGAGGAATCAATCGTCGAAAGGGTAACCAGTTTCAAATTTCTGGAAGTCAACACCTCTGAAGAAATAAGTTCGAAAGAGTACAGAGAATTTTTGCAAGGATATTGCAGGTGTGGAGGACCTGAGTTATATGGAAAGATTGAATATTTAGGGCTTTATTCCTTGGAGCGCAGAAGATTGAGAGGAGATTTGATAGAGGAATACAATATTATGTTGGGGTAAACGTAAACAGGCTTTGTCCACTAAGGTTGGGTGGGAATACAACCGGAAGTAATCGTTAAAGGACGAAAGGTGAAATTTTAAGGGGAACGTGAGAGGAAACTTCTTCACTCAGTAAGTCGTGAGATTATGGAACGAACCGCCAGCGCAGGTGGAGCATGCGAACTCGATTTCAAATTTGAAGTGAGGCTTGGATAGGAAGGAGGTAATGGTGCAGGTCGATGGGAGTAGGCAGTTTGAATGGCTCTGCTCGGATGAATGGGTTGAATGGCCTGTTTCTGTACTGTACTTTTCTGTGACTCTCTGACTCTGCCTATCCTAGCCCCAACGTATCGATGCAAAGAAGGCACAACAGCGGTGATATTTCAGCAGTAGTTTGAGAAGACTCCTGCAAATTTCTACAGATGTAGTGTGGACAGCATTCCGACTAGTTGCATCACAGTATGGCAGGGAAGGGCCACTGAACAGAAATTTGCAAACTGGTCCAGTCCATCATGGGCACTAGCTTCCACGGCATCGAGTACTCCGTCTAAAGGCGATGCCTCAAAAAAAAAGCATGCCCTCTTTTAATTACTAACATCCAGGGGGAGGTACAGGAGCCTGAAGCCACACACTCAAAGTTACACAAACTTCCTCCACATCGCCATTAGATTTCTAAATTGGCATTGAACCCATGTGCAATAATATATGCAATTTATAGTTTTGATTATGTATTCCAATGCTCTGCTTGCGCGAAACAACATACTTCACTACAAAAGCCCTTTGCATATCCTGATTCTGAGTGCTACTATATGATTGGCTGATTAGTTATTTGCATTATCAAGCAGATGTACTAGTGTTCCTAATAACGTTACCACTAGGTGTAAATGTCAGTGTCTTGAATGTTGCCTGACATTCTGGGTGTTTGCAGTATTCTGTGTTGTTATTTATAGAAATCAAACGTTAATTCTGTTTCTCCCTCCTCGGACGCTGACAGACCTGCTGAGAATTTCTAGCATTTCCTCTGTTTATGTGAAATTTAGTATGGCTGCGGGATATTTTATTTTTAATTTCCAAACTCTGTTCCCAAATGCAGAGAGGCCACAAAATAATGCGGATCATTTTGATGGTTTTCATTCCTTCTGAGGGGCAAAAAACGGCGGAAGAGTGGGAGAGAAGGTTTGGGTTTGGGTTAATGATTGGGAGGGAAGAAGGTAACCTAGATAAAACCTGCTGAAAGAGCGGAGGCAAATACGATGTTAGCATTCAGTTCGACAAGACTAGAATATAAAAGCAAGAATGTAACGCTGAGGATTTATATGCATTGTTCAATCCGAATTTGGACTATTGTAAGCAGTCTGGGGCCCTTTAACTAAGAGGAAATATACTATCATTGGAGAGGATCCAGAGGAAGTGCACGAGAATGATCGCTGGAATGAAAAGGTTAATGTATAAGGAGCGTTTAATGGCTGTGAGCCTGGAGTTTAGAGAATGAGCGGAAAATCTCACTGAAGCCTAACGAATATTGAAAGGCCTCGATAAAAAGGGCGTGGAGAGGATGTTTCCTAAAGTGGTGGAGTCTAGGATCAGAGTGCACAGCTTCGGAATACAAGAGCAATATTTTAGTACAGATATAGCGAGGAATCTCTTCACCTAGGGGTCGTAAATCTGCAGAATTCATTGTCACAGACGACTGTGCAGTCCAAGTCATTGGGTGTGTCTAAAGTGGAGATTTATAAGTTTCTGATAAGGGTATCAAATGTTGCGAAGAGGAGAATGTGATTGAGAGGGATAATAAATTGGGCATGGAGGACAGGCTCGATGGCCGAATAGCTTAATTCTGTTCTTATGGTCAGAGGACGAACAGATTTTTTTAAAAGTTATGACGTTTCCAGTTGGGTGTGGAGTGGGATGCGCCGGTGTAGTGAATTGCACCCATCAACCGAGGACTCTGATGTGGGCTAGGGAGGACATCTCTTTTGATGCAAAGATGAGTGTTTGATGAGCTGAGCGCACGGAAGGAATGGAACAAGAGATGAATGACAGGAGAAAGACGTTGAAGGAGCCATCAGGAGTTAAATTACGGATGGAGGACTGAACATGAGGGATGAGGAGGGAAATTAATGCAAAGAATGAGGAGTGTATGGATCAAAGGTGAGAAGGAGAGCAAGGGAGCCTTCTAGAGAAGAAGATTCTGCAAGGGATTAGCTGAGGGAGAAGAGATTAGAAGAAGGAGAACGAGGCAGCGAGCAATGGTTTCGGTGGGGGGAGAGGAATTTTCATGCGAAGAATAAGGAGAGGAACGAAGTGGAGAATAAAAGGTGGGAGTAAACCGTACCGATTCATTTGTGGGAATTTTGCAACGGCGCATGAGCTGATTAATCACGCAGTGAATCGATTGGGCCTCCTAAGTGCTGGGGGTTTTCCCTTTTCACGCCGACTTTCCAGTGCTCGTGTCCTTTCTTATCGTTTTCCCGATCTGCTGTTTTTACAACATAACTTGCCCTATTGTGTGCCCTTACTAAGATGACTCGGTTAAAACTTTCAAGCCTACTGCTCTATTACAGTTCTTGTTCTGCGAATAAGTAATAAGCAGGAGAGCAGGGGAATTATGAAGGGAGGGCGGAAGATGAAGTTATGGCTTATAACACCGGGGATGAGAGGATGAGCAGAACGATGGATAAGGGCGGGGTGCAAGAGACAGAGTTAATGAAAATATGACAGAGAGAGGAAACAGTCTAATAACCGCAGGGAGTGGGAGACGGGGGAAGGAAAAGAATCAAGGATGGCTGCGAGTAAGATATCAGACTACGAGGAGAAGGAGATCGGGGAATTGGACAGCGGGGGGGGGAGTCAAAGCGATATCGGAAGGGCTGGGAGTAGGGGAGTCCGGCTGACACGCTTCCTCGCTTTTTGATCAGGAAAAAGGGAAAGGCCCAGACCCTGAACGTGCCAAGGCTCTGCTCAGCCTCCTTCAACCGCAGTGGAAGTCGCAGCGCAGGGTGGCCGGAAGCTGGAGGGCCCGAGCGGCCAATCGCACCGAGGAGACGCTCCGCGGGGGTCACCTCAAGCTGGACACCGTCCTCAGCGAGATGAACCCGAAGCAGCAGCCCAGATTCACAGCAGGTGAGAGCAAGGTGGTCGCAGGGAACGGACGGGGCGGTTGTGTGTGGGCGGATATTGATAAATATTACATGATTTTACACAAGAATTTAACAATTCCCGCATGGCACGAACTATAAGTCTTGGTTAAAGGCATGATTCTTAGCATGTGGAAGAAGAGATGGATCTTGGGTTCCAAATCCATAGATCTCTGAATTTTGTCCCGCAAGTTGTCAGGGTGATTAAGTGAGTTTGATAGCAGAGAGATAATGTCGTTCTACAAAACTCTGTTTAGACCACGCACGGAGTACTGCGTTCAGTTCTGATCTCGTCTTTATAGGAGGGATGTGCAAGCGTTAGAAAGGGTGTGGAGGAGAATCGGCAGGATGCTGTCTGGATTAGAAAGCATTGTGAGGAAAGGTTGAAGGAGACAGGGTTTTTCTCTTTGGATCGAGAAGGACGAAAGGAAAGTTGATGGAGGTGGATAAGATTATCACAGGCATGGATAGAGGGAAAAGCCTTTTTTTCCGAGGGACGCAGTGACTAATACAGATGATATAACTTTTAAGACTGGTGGAAAGCTTAGGGGGAATGCCAGAGGTAAGGTAACTTTTTTGACGGAAGTAGAGGTGGGTTTTGGAACGCAGTGCCGAGGGTTACAGCAGAGGCTGGTACAATAGGGACATTTCAGAGACTGTTAGATAGTGACAGTGATGTAAGATAAATTGATGGTTATGGGTTGTGCGGATTGCACATAGAGTGGGTTAAAGGGTCGGCCTAACATCGTGGGCCATAAAGCCCATCCTGTGCTACACTGTTCTGTGTTCTTAACATACAACGACATACCGTACACTGATTATCATAGAGTCCTGTAACGTGTAAATAGGTCATTAGGCCAACAACGTGCATGCTAACGTGTCAGCGCCCATCCCTATCGATATCATCTTACAGCGTTCGCCCCATTAGTACCGACTGCCTGTGGCACGCTGTGCCAGGGTTAAGATGTCGTTTAGATACTTTCTAAAACCTGTCCACGAATTTGCTTCCACTGCTCTCTTCAGCAATGCGTTCCGAGAACTGCCTAGTCTCAGGCTGAAGACCTTAGGTCGACATTGAATCTCACCCCGCCACCATGCCTAAATCTACCCAACTTTGTTTAATTTTCCAATGGTAAAAGGGGTAGCTTCTTATTATCTACACTACCTAAAACGCTGATATTTTCTCATTTATGTCTGTTCTTCAACTCCCCGGGGAAAGCAGACCCAGTCTCTTTAGTCTCTCTTCAAAACAGAAACGCTCCATCCTGATGAACCTCCACCGTTCCAGTTTTATCAACGTCAAAATAACGTTGGTTTTATTGTCATTAGCCCGACTACTTGTACGCGTGGGTGAAAACAGAATCTTAGATACAGTGGCCATTTTATTAAGTACATCTATACACTTGCTCTTTAACGCATAGGTCTAATCATTCAATTATGCTGCAGCAATTTAATACAAAAAAGCATGCAACCATGGTCATGAGGTTCCGCTGTTGTTCAAACCAAACGGCGGAATGGTGAAGATACGAGATCTAAGTGACTTTGAACATGGAATAATTGTTGATGGAAGACGGGGTGGTTTGAGTAACTCGGAAAGTTTGGATCTCCTGTGATTTTCACGCATAACAGACTGTGGACGAAGGGTTCCCAACTTGGGGTCCCTGCTCTAGAGCTTACAGAGACTGGTGTGAGATAATCACCAACTACCCATCCAAACTTATATCAATGGTTTTTATCTCGCCATCCACAAGAGCGCCCCAAACCCTGTCTATACTTCTGTACTTCTATGCTTCCACTTTCTCTCCGCCGTTAACATTAACTTTATGCACTCACATCTTATCTCACCGCCAATCGTCATGCATTATACACATCCTTTTTATTTACCACCCATCCACCAAAGCTTCTAACTCTCCACCCCAGTCTAACTCTCCATCCATTTTTCTGCTCATCCACTGCATTCTCCGCTCCTCCAACGAACACTCTATCCACCCTTTAATCTCTATCAATGCTTTCAGTTCATCTCAACCCATCCATCGTATCTTCCGCCTTTCTATGTTGCCCTCCATCCATCCTTTGTATATCTCCATCCAGTCATCGATCCCTACGTGTTATCTTTTTTCATTCACTACATTTTCTCGATCAAACATCGAACCCTCTTAATATCCTTGGTATCTTTCGGTCTATCCATGTAATCCATATCTCTGTTTTATCCCCACCCATCCGACTAACCCTCTTCACCTCCTCCCTCACATCCATTCTGGGCGGCAAACCGCTCTTCCAGATGACGCAACACTTCACCTACGAATCTGTTGGGGTCATCTATTGTTCACAGTGCTTCCGATGCGGCCACCTCTACATTGGTGAGATCCGACGTAAATTGGGGACTGTTCCATCGAGCGCCTCCACAACTTCCGCCAAAAGCGTTACTTCCCAATGGCCAAATGTTGTAATTCCGATTCTCGTTCCCGTTCCAACATGCCGTTCCATGGTCTCCTCGTGAGTCATGATGAGGCCACGCTCAGGGAGGAGGAGCAACACCTTGTATTCCGTTTGGGTAGCCTCAAACTTGAAGCAAGAATATCGATTTCTTCTTCCGGTTAAAAAAAAACATATCCCCACCGTTTCTTCGATTCCCAACTCTGGCCTCTTACCCCTTCTCACCTGCCTGTCACCTCCCCTAGGACCCCTCCTCTTTCCCTTTCACCTATAATCCACTCACCTCTCCTATCAGATTCCTTCCTCTCCAGCCTTTAACCTTTCCTACCCACCTGTCTTCGCCTAACTCCGGTTAGATGTCCTTCATTTCCCTCCCTCTAGATTTTCTTCTATTCAGGAGTCTCCCCACTTCCTTTCCAGTCCCGAAGAAGGGTCTCGGGCGAAACGTCGAATGTTGTTTTTTCTTTAAATTCGACAGACGTTGCATGGCCTGCTGCGTTCCTTCAGCATTTTGTTGCTCTGGATTTGAATTATCTGCAGAATTTCCCGTGTTTATAACCTTTTAACCTTCCTTTGTACCTCTTTATCTATCACTTATTCCTCCATTTTGTCCCTTCCGAGTCACTATCACCATCCAGTATCGCCTCGCCCATCCACTATCTATACTCTTCCGTCTAACCATCCCTCCATTTTAACTCCATATTCCTTCAACTATCCATCGAACAGTCTATCCATCCAGTAATGAATTTATCGTCCCATTGCTTTTCTACCCACTGCATTCGCCCGCCCATCCATGGAACTCTCTATCCATCCCTTGTTGTTCGTTATTGATCCATCCAATCATCCGCCCTTCCATTCGAAGCTTACCCATTAAACCGAGTCCGTCTATTGTACTCTGCACCCATCTATTTAAACATCCTTACACTCACCGTATCGCTCCATCTTTTGCATTCACCCTCACCCTTCCTTCTGTCTCATCGATATACTGCCGTCAGGACATCAAAGGATTTGGCGATATTTGGCAGGTGTATAGGAATGTGTGGGATCCTGATTCAGCCATGATGAGCTGATTGACCGAATTCTGCTCATATGTCTTACGGTCTTATGATCTATACCTCTCCTCTTTACCTTCCGCCCTAGTTTATCGTTGCCTTTGTGTCGTCGCCTCCTAATCCATCTCTCCTTCTGACTACCCAAGTAGCTCGTCAGTTTTCCCAGGTTTCCCTTCGGAGCTATGCTTAACCAGTTCTGTAATTCACTTCCCAGCAGAGGAAGACACAGCGATCAGCCACGACGAATTCCAAGTGGCCTTCCCGCTGAGGACCAATTACATGTTCGCCAGGATGACACAGACCCTGTCGCAGGAAATCTTCGCCTTCACCATTTGCCTGCGCTTGAAGACCTCGGAAACCCCTGGGATTGGGACACCCTTCTCCTACGCCGTGCCCGGACAGCCCAACGAACTCGTTCTGGCCGAGTGGGGAACGAACCCCATGGAACTCGTCATTAATGACAAGGTGTGCATGGCTGAGAGAGGCGGTTGCGGTGGGTTACAAAAAAGCACAGAACGATACAGTACTGGACAGGTCATACATAGAAACATAGAAAACTTACAGCACAATACAGGCTCTTCGGCCCACAAAGCTGTGCCGAACATGTCCTTACCTCAGAAATTACCTCGGGTTACATAGAACCATCTATTTTTCTGTGCTCCATGTACCTGTCCAGGAGTCTCTTAAAAGACCCTATCGTATCCACCTCCACCACCGTCGCCGGCAGCCCTTTTAGCATACTCACCACTCTCTGCATAAAAAATTTACTCCTGACCTTTCCTCTGTACCTTCTTCCAAGCACCTTAAAACTGTGCCCTCTAGTGCTAGCCATTTCAGCCCTGGGACTATCCACGCGATCAATGCCTCTCATCGTCTCATACACCCCTATCAGGTCACCTCTCATCCTCCGTCGCTCCAAGGAGAAAAGGTCGAGTTCACTCAAGCTATTCTCATAAGGCATGCTCCCCAAACCAGGCAACATCCTTATAAGTCTCCTTTGCATCCTTTCTATGGTTTTCACATCCTTCCTATAGTGAGGTGACCAGAACTGAGCACAGTCATAGTCACAAAGTAATAGAGCACTAGAGCACCACAGGCCTTTCGGCCCTTAGCATCCGTGCCAAACTACTATTCCGCCTAGTCCTAATGACCTGCATATGGCACATAGCCCATAGCCCTCCATAATGGTCCCATCTATGCGCTCATCCAAATGTATCTAAATGGTGGAAATGAACCCACATCCGCCTTTTGCGCCGGCAGCTCTTTCCACATTCACACCATCCCTTGAGTGCAAGTCCCTATCATTTTCCCCTTAAACAGTTCACCTTTCACACTTAATCCATGACCTCTAGTTCTAGTCTCACCCAACCTCAGCCCTAACTATACCTCCCATAACTTTATTTCCTTGTATCAAATCTTCCCCATTCTCCTACTCTCCAGGGAATAAAATCCTCACGTAGTCAGCCACTCCCAATGACTCAGATCGTCAAGTCCCGTCTAATTCTTCTCTGTCCTCTTCGAACCTTATTTTTATCTTTCCTGTAAACACCAGGCAAGCACACATAGACCCATGATATTGTACCAATCTTGCTGCCAGCTGGTAACTGTGTCTCAACCCTATCCCTCCATTTTTCTCATATGTAAATAAAACTCATAAACTCCAACAAACTGCATGTTTTAACAAATACAAAGAAGTTCAGACTAAACATCCAAATGGGGAAGAAACGCGATCAAAATGTCTTTGAGCGTGGAATGATGACGCAGACGGGGTGGGTTGGGTCTCTCACAAACATGCAACAGTCTCTAAAGTTTACGCAGAATAGCGTGCAAAAACAAAAAAAAATCAATTGTGTGAGCGAAAATGCCTTTTTAATGATTTAGATCAGTGGACAATGGCCAGACTCGTGCAAACTAACAGGAAGGAGAAGACCATATAAGATCGTACAGCACGTCTCACCTTGAAATGGATGTGTAACAGCAGTAGAGGACCACGGACATGCACTGAGTGACCACTTTATTGGGTACAAGAGCTGCCCTGGAGAAACGATTTTGGTTGATAACTATTCCCCTTAAACTTTCTTTTTAAGAAAAGCTCGGACAGGTTTTCTCTCAGCCTTCGACGCTCGTGGAAGAATAATTCAAGGATGCCCAGCCTTTCCTGATGTCTTGCTTGTCCTGATTTCCTAATTATTTTTTGATAATTCCTAATTATTATGATGTCCTGATTTCCTAATCCAAGAAAATTAAATGCTATAATCTCTAATTTGGGGGAGTTGTGTGCCCGTGACGTACTATCCTGAGCCCACTGCTCCGTCCAACTTCGTATTAGAATTACCATACCAGACCAGTCAGGGCACTTTCAACGGAACGTCTGTAGAAGTTGTCAGAGTATTCCAACAAGCCCAACCTTCTTTACCTTCCAAGAAAGTGAAGACGCTGGCCCGACTTCCTTATGATTATATTTCTTTCATTCCGGGGGTGGGGAGGGGATAATAAGATCGATACGAGACAAGTTTGCACAGAAGCTAATTTGGGACACTTTTTGGGGGGGACAAAGGGGTATATTTGCTATTGATGTTGCTATTGCTTTGGTATTGTCACATGTACTGAGATACAAAATGAATTCTATTTGAAAGCAGAGAACTAAAGAGGGTGTAATCAACATACGTAGTTTTAGTCCCTGCCGGGAGGAGGGAGTCTTCACTGGATTAAAGAAATTTATCTGACTTCAGGAAGCGCGTCAAAGATGAATGAGATTAATGAATCAAACAAAGAAACAGTGCAAAAATAAATTGGTATTGGAATTGGAATTAGTTTGCTATTGTCACATATACTGAATGGGTGGCAGGGTAGAGACAGGTCTCGACCAAAGGAGGTGTACGGCACACCTTCCCTCCACTAGCCTGCAGCTCACCCTTCGACAAGGTGTAGCACTTGCTTAACCCCACCCCCCAACCAGGGCCGCGTAAAGCCATGTAAGCAAGTGGCGGACAGTTGTATGTATGCCATAAGTCCTGGTTATGCGACCACTGACCCTAGGCAGATAATCTCTGAATAGTATTGATCATAGCCGGGATATCCTGTCTTGTAAAGACACTGCCGAGAAGAAGGAGGTGGCAAGCCACTTCTGCAGAAAAATTTGCCAAGAACAATCGTGGTCATAGACCATGATCACCACGTCATTTGACACACACATAATGATGATGATGATGATGATACCGAGATACAGTGAAATGCTTGTTTTGCTTACAGTTCATACAGATCAAAGCATTACATCGCGCATTGATGTAGAATTCTATTTTAATGTGAGTTGGACGACGACTTCACTACGTGTGAAAAGGTACAGCGCTTTGTTGAGTAGCACTGAGCGGAAACGAACCCTTCTGCACGACTTTTTCATGCCTTTGGACATGCCTTCCTGAGCTAGCCCCATTTGGCCCATTCTAAGGCTTTCCTATTCAGGTACCTGTCAAAATGTGGTGTAAACGTGAGTTGGCACGGTAGCATAATGATTATTGTGACGTTATTGCAGCTGTAGCAGCACGGGTTCAATTCCCATGTCGTCTGTAAGAAGTTGATATGTTCTCCCCGTGACCACATTGGTTTCCACCGGTTTCCTACCACATTCCAAAAAATTACGCGTTAGAAGATTAATTAGTCACATTGGCGTAGATGGGCGGTGTGGGCTCATTGGACCAGAAGGGTCTGTTGCAGTGCTGTATCTCTTAATAAATAAATAGAATAATTGTATCCGGCTCTATCACTTTTTCTGGCAGCTCGTTTCACATTATCACCCTCTGGGTGAAAATCTGCCCTTCAGGTCCCCTTTAAAGCTTCCCCCACTCATTTTAAACTCAGGGCCTCAACTTTTAGATTCCCCTACCCGACGTCGAACGCAGTGACCCGTCACCTTCTCTACACCCCTCGTGATGTTACACGTCTATTTAAGATCACGCTCGGCTTCACTCAAATGAAAAACAATCCCAGCCTATCCGATCACTCCTCGCCACTCCTGGTAACATATTTATGCATTGTTTCTGTACTGTCTCCTGCTTAATCACATCCTTCCTATAGTGTGATGACCAGAACTATATGTGTATTCTAGCTGACGAGGCTAAAAAAAGTTAATATGTCCCGCCGACCCTCACCAATTTGCATCGATGCATCTTAGGCCAGATACATCGTGGCTTGGTACGTGACCTCCAGAACTGCAGAGAGTTGTGGACACAGCTCAGCACATCACAGAAACAACCCTCCCCTCTATTGACTCTGTCTACACTACTCGCTGCCTCAATAAAACAGCCAACGTAATCAAACACCCCAGTCACCCCGCACTTTCTCTCCTCTCCCTTCTCCTATGGAAAGAAAATACAAAAGCCTGAAAGAACATATCACGAGGCTCAGGGATAACTTCTATTCCTCTGTTATAAGACTATTAAATGGTAAACAGTACGCTAAGATCGACTCCTGACCTTACAATCCACCTTAGATGTGACCTTCCGCCTTATTGTCTACCACTGCACATTCTCTTTAGCTGTTATATTCTATTCTGTATTCTGTTATTGTTTCACCTCAGTTCACTGTGTAATAATCTGATCTGTATAAACAGTGTGCAAGGAAAGATTGTCTCTGTTTTTCGGTGCAACTATTTATTGAGATACAGCGCAGAATAGGTTCTTCTGGCCCTTCAAACCTCACCACCCAGCATTCTCTCGATTTAATTGTACCCTAATCACGGGACAATTTGCAATGATCAATTAACCTAACAACCAGTACGTCTTTGGAATGAGGGAGGAAACTGGAATACCCGGAGGAAACCCACGCGGGCACGGGGAGAACCTATAAACTCCTTACACGCAGCAGCAAGAATCGAACCCGAGTCGCCTCTACTGTATGAAGCAATACAGTACCCCAGCAATAATAAAGCAATTCCAATTTGTATCAACGACTGATACGACTGTGACATGACACCCCAGTTGTTGTACTGAATGCCTTCACCATCCTGCCTCCCTGCGTTGGAACTTCAGAGAACCGGTTACCTGTAACCATAGGTCTCTCTGTTCTTCAACGCTCCCCGGCGCCCTATCATTTTACACAAAGGATTCCGCAGGTGCTGGAAATCCAAAGTAACGTACACAAACTGCTGGATAAACTCAGCAGGTTAGGCAGCATCTACAGAGAGGAATAAAGTACCGTCGTTTCGAGACGAGACGCTTCATCTAAACCGGAAAAAAGGGGAAGAAGCCAGAAAGGCCCCAGAATTTACTATAAATCCTAAACCCACTAAGCGCAGCTTTTAACTTGTCGGATTTCAATTCCATTTGCCATTGCATTGTCCACTTTGCCAGCTGATTTCCGTCCTCTTGTTTAGACGAAGCAATGACTCTTCACATAGATGTTGCCTGACCTGCTGAGTGTTAGACCACATGCTCATGGCCATCTGGGGGTGCGAAGTTAAATTCTGGCTCAGCCTGTAGAGCTGGAATCCCTTCAATGATCAGAAAAGAACATTTACATACTCACTAATCCTCGGTGGACGAACTGCAAGTATTGTCCCCTCCTTGTGGAAAAATACAGCACAGTGCAGGCCCTTCGGCCCACATTTATGTGCCAACCTTTCAACCTATTCCTGCCATACGACCTCTTGTCATAGAGTAGTAGCATGCTACAGTGTAGTAATAGGCCCTTGACTGTTTTGCCCTGCGGGCTTTGACCAGTTGCCCTTTAAACCACAAACACAAGATATGCTGGAAATATAGTTCCTCTGGCATTTTCTGTGCGGTACTTTCTGACATCTACTTCGTGTTTGGTGTCCAATAAAATCAGACACAATCTCTACAGTTAAGAAGCACTGGGGGAGGGGAGTCGCTGCCTGAGATAAAAGAGAGGTGATTACGTAAAGAGGCGTTAGGGAAACATGCAGTACCATGCAAAGGACGAGTTTCATTATATTGGAGGTATTTTCGCAGCGATATTCTCTAGATTGAGGAATTTCGTCTTGAGAAGAGATCGGAGAGGCTAGGGCTGTTCTCCCTGGAGCGAAGGAGGTCGAGGAGGGTCTGACAGTACTTGACATTATGAGCATTGACGGGGTCAAAAAGTCCTACAGCATGGAAATAAGCCCTACTTGGCCCTGCAAGACCGTGTTGCTCGGTGAGTTAGTCCCATCTGCCCGCATTTGGCCCATTGACCTGTAAACCTCAAACACCCATAATAATAAGACCATAAGACATGGGATCAGAATTAGGTCATTTTCCCATTGAGTCCCCTCCACCATTTCATCATGGTCAATCCATTTCCATCTCAGCTCCAATCTCCTGCCCTCTCGCCATGTCCTTTATGCCATAATTAATAAAGAATCTATCAGCCTTTGCCTTAAATATGCCCTATGAGTTGATCTCCACAGCCGCCTGTGGCAATGATTTCCATATATTCACCACCTTCTGGCTAAAGAAATTCCCCCCTGTCTGCGTTATAAATGGACATGTTTATGGACATAAATGGAAATGACCAAACAGGTCCTTCGGCCCATCTGTAATTCTGTTTAGTTCCAGCGACCCACACCTCGGGACAAAATGATCGCAGTAATCTCCTGCGGCGGGCAAAATGGGCGGTACTTCATTGCGAGATATTTCAGGTCCAACCACCTTCTTCACCACTCTATCCACCAGTGACGCCACTTTCAGTGAACTATACACTTGCACTCATCGATCTCTCTGTGTTTCATAACACGCTCCATGGTCCTACTTGGAGAGTGCTATCGAACGCTTACTGTAAAAGGACGACCCAGGTTACATCTCCCAAACTGCAGTGCCTCACATGTTACCTGGGTTACAATTCTCAGCCCACCCACAGAGGTCATCAAGATTCCCCCCGTTAAATTTCATAACCTTCTACAGAATCTGCAGCACCACCTACTTTAGTATCATCCACACACTTACTCAATATACGTTGTACATTCACATCCAATTCCTTTATATAAGTTATGAGCAGAGAAGGTCTTAGTACCGACACCTGTGTCATATCACTAGACACCGCCCACCAGTCTAAGAAAAAAACCCTCGAACATCGCCCTCTATTTCTCACCACTGGTCTAATTGTGAATCCAGCCAGTTAACACCACGTGGATCGCATGAGTTATATCCCTGCCATGAAGGACGTTGTCAAAGTCTTAGCTGAAGTCCATTACCGCTATGCGACGACGGGGTCTCCAGTTGGTCTTTTTCTTGGCTCGTGGAGTCAGATGGGTTCATGGGAAAATTTTCGAGGATGTCTGCGGGACCTGAGGATCCGAGTTATAAAGGAAGGTTGAATAGGTTAGGAATTTATTCCATGGAGTCTAAGATCATTAGGAGAGATTTGACAGAGGTACTGTATAGATACAGTAAGAGCAAGCTGGCTTTTTCCACTGAGGTTGGGTGAGAATAGAACTAGAGGCCATAGATTAAGGGTGAAAGATGAAATATTTAAGCGGAACCTGAGGGAGTAACTCCATCACTCAGAGGGTGATGAGAGTGTGGAACGAGCTGCCAGCGGAAATGATGCTTGATTCGATTGCAATATTTAAGAAAAGTTTGAATCAGTACATGGATGGGCGGGAGTTTGAAGGCTATGTTCCAGGGGTGGGTCGCTGGAAATAAACAGATAACAGATGGGCCGAAGGAGCTCTTTCTGTGCAGTACTACTCTGTGACTGTGACTATGAACCTGTAACTCAGGGTGGGAGGCACCGGATGGAGTGGGACTCCCGTTGGTTTTCCACCAATGGAAATTAACTAGAGCCTCCGCCTGCTTCCAGGTCGCCACGCTGCCGCTGGTGCTCAACGATGGGAAGTGGCACCACGTCTGCGTCACCTGGTCAACGCGCGACGGCGTCTGGGAGGTCTACCAGGACGGAGTGAGTCGGGGCTGCGGGCGGAGCCTGGCTCCCTG
Organism: Hypanus sabinus; assembly: GCF_030144855.1. NCBI lineage: Eukaryota > Metazoa > Chordata > Chondrichthyes > Myliobatiformes > Dasyatidae > Hypanus > Hypanus sabinus. The sequence continues at coordinate 19,262,433 of NC_082729.1, read as the reverse complement.
GCATCCGATCGGACTGGGCGGCATCTTCATCCTGGGCCAGGAGCAGGTGAGCGTCGCTTCTCCCGGCCCTTCCCTTCTCAGGATAAAGTCTCGGGCGTGGCTAGTATGGGAGGAGGTATACGAGGTTAGATGGGCTGAACGTTTCTTTGTGCTTTTTTCTTCCTTATCAGCCAACTCTCAATTTCTCTGTCTCTCCTTTATCTCTATTCCTTCCCATTTCATTTCCTTTCATTTTTTTCTGCTTCGGTATCCAATAGCTTTATTCCGTACCTTTCTTTTCTCTCATTTTTCTTCCCTCTTTCTGTCAATCCCACTTCCCTCTCAGCTCTCTCCAATTCCTGTCTCCTTCGTCGTACCTCTCTCTCTGCCCTCTAACCTATCTTTCTTCTCTTTCCCTTTTTTCCTATCCGTTCTGTCAGTCCTCTCTACCCTCTCTTCCCTCTCTCCTCCGTTTCATCTTTCCGACCTCTCTACATTCTACCCTAACTCTCACTCTCTTTTTATCTCACTCTCTCTTTCGCTTCTCCTCACACCTTTCCCCTCGCTGCTCCATCCCCTTTCTCTCCCCCTCTCTCTTTCTCTCTGCCACAGCACTCTCTTTCTCTTTCCTCTCTCGCCGTTTCATTCTCTCCCATCTCTCCCTCTCATTCTCTCTCACATTCACTTTCTTCCCATCTTCTCTCCATTTTTTTCTTCCTCATCTCTCTCTGGCCAAATGTTATGCTGTTCTTTCTCTCTTCCCCTTATAAGACGATAAGATATAGGACCAGAATTAGGCCATTCGCCCGTCGAGTTTTCTTCGCCATTCATCGTGGCTGCTTTATTATCCCTCGGAATCTCATTCTCCTGCCTACTTCCGTAACCATTCATATCCTGATTAATCAAGAACATATCAACTTCTGTCCTGAATGCATACAATCACCTGGCCTAAACAGCCCTCTGCGGGAATGAATTCCACAGATTCACCACACTCTGGCTAAAGAAATTCCTCCTCATCACCGTTCACAATGCAAGTCCCTCTATTCTGAGGCTGCGCCCTCTAATCCGAGACTCCCCCACCATGGAAAAATTCCTATCCACATCCATTCTATCTAGGCGTTTCAACCTTCGATATCTTTCAATGAGACCCCTCCCGTCATTCTTCTGAATTCGAATACAGGCGCAGACCCGTCAGATGCTCCTCATATGATAGGTCCTTCAATCCCAGAACCCTTCACGTGAACCTCCTCTGAACCCTCTCCAGTGTCAGTACATCCGTTCTGAAATAGGGGGCCCAAAGCTGCTCACAATACTCTGAATGAGGCCTCACCAGTGCATAAAGCCTCAGCAGCGAATCCCTGTTTTTTATATTATAATCCTCTCGAAATGAATGCTACCACTGCATCTGCCTTCCTCCCCACCGACTATCTGCAAGAGGACTCCCAAGTACCTTTGCACCTCTGATTTTTAATTTTCTCTCTATTTAGAAAATAGTCTGTGCTTTTATTTCTTCTACCGAAGTGTATGACCCTAAACTTCCCGACACTATATTTCATTTGACCCTTCTTTGCCCATTCTCCTAGTCCTTTTGCAGCCTCCCTGCTTCCACAGTATTACCGACCCCTCTACCAATCTTCGTATCGTCCGCAAACCTGCCCACAAAGTCATTAATTCCTTCATTCAAATCACTGACACACAATGCTTCCGTCCCCTCTCTTCTGATTCGCCTTCCTCTCTCTGTCTCTCGCTCTCCAATCCTGATTCTTTATCCTTTTTTCTCTCTTCCCCAATATCTTTTCCTCTTCCATTCTCTTTCCGTCTCCTCACCACTGTGTTTCCTGTCATATGGACACACACTTTTCTCCCCCTTTCCTGCTTCTCTCGCCTCTCTCACACTACCCCAATCTCTCCTCACCCCTCCCATTTCCATGCATTATCTCTCTCTCTCTCTCTCTCTCTCTCTCTCTCTCTCTCTCTCTCTCTCTCTCTCTCCCTCCCTCCCTCCCTCCCTCCCTCCCTCACACAGTGAATATCAGATCAGCATTGTTTTGCGGTTGCGTGACACGTTTCTTTCTTGGCAGCAGCTCCCAAAGCCAATTAAAACACGTTAATCCCCTACTTGATTGAGACAATAATGCGGAGCGTGATATCCGTCATTTGCCTCCATCTGTCCGTCGCGGTTAGTGATTTATCAGACTGAGTGCATTAATCTCCAGGCGTGTTTTCCACGAAAACCACGTTAAGTTAATCAAACGCCCAAAAGAAAACAATTCTCTCTCCTGTCACAACCACCCCCACCTTAAAGTCGGAAACGAATTAGCGTAGCTTTTCCAATGACAGAGCGTTATTGTTTTCCAGGAAATATTGTGATCATTAGGAAATATAAGGATGGGGGAATTAATGGAAGAACGCTCAAATTTAGGAGTGAGAGTACGGCACTCGGCAACTTCACCCTGCTCCGCCATCAATAGGATGATAATAACCCACACTCTGTCAAAACCACGGGTCTGACCGACCTCGTGTGTGTGTGTGTGTGTGTGTGTGTGTGTGTGTGTGTGTGTGTGTGTGTGTGTGTGTTTATGAGTCACTATCAGTGTGCCCGTTTCGGTGTTTGTAAGTGTGTGTCGGTGTGTGTGTCTGTGCAACTTTATATGTTTGTGTGTGTGTGTTTGCAAGTGTACTGTGTCTGATTTTGTGTACAGTACCTGTGGGCGTCTGCCTGTATGTCTGTGTATTTGTTCGTCTTTTTTCCCTCTGTCTGTATCTGTGTGTGCCTTCTTGTGCTCTTTTATGTGCATCTGCGGGTTCTTCTCTGTCTGTTGTTCTGTACCTGTAACTGTCTGCCTGCTTTACTCTGTGATCGTTTTATGGTTCTTCGTGGGTTCTTGTATGTATGCGGCTGTGTTCTTGTATCTGCGTGTGTCTAAACGTGTTCTTGTGTGCGCGTTCTTTTTATTTATTCAGATACAGCGCGGAATTAATCCTTTGAGCAACAAAACCTGATGTAACCCGAGCCTAGTCACGGGACAATTTACAATGACCAATTAATCTACCAACTGGTACGTCTTTGGACTGTGGGATGAAGCCGGACCACACAATGGGAACCCACGCGGTCACGGGGAGAACGTGCATACTCTTTATAGACAGCGAGGGGAATTGAACCTGGGTCACTGGTATTATAGAGCGTTGTCCTAGGAACTACTCCACTACACCATGTGTTATTCGTGTGCCTGTGTGCATTTGGAGTATCTGTGTGCATTCTCTGTCTTATGAATGCGCCTGTGCGTTCCTTTGTGTGCCACCGTGCGGTCTTGTATGCTTTCTTGTGTCTGTGTTTGTCTGGACGTCTATAGGTGCATGTGTGTTCCTGCGTGTCACTGTGGCCCATCCGTATAGGTCATTTCGTTACAACAGCCGATTGAGGGAAAGAGAAATATCAGAATACAGAATGAAGTAAAACTGTTACCGATGGTTTCATAGGCTGAAAAGATTAGGTGTGTTTCAGGCTAATGGACATCTGGATAGTGAGGCAGAGATATAGGTTCTCTCTCTTTAACAGTAAAGCCCTTAATCGTCTTACATACATCAATTGGATAAGCTTGCTATCTATTGAACCCGGGTAGCGCAAGGCCAAAGTAATTGCAACCTAGCCTCGTGATTAAACTATCAGTCTGCGGGAAAATAGAGACAGAAAACCACTCGGCCCCTCACACCAGACCTGCCATTGAAGAGGTTCACCATGATGAGGTTCAACGGGAGGGATGCTGTGTCCATTAGAAGGTCATAGAATCATAGAAAAGTACAGCACAGAAACAGGTCCTTCGGCGCATCAGTCCGTGCCGAAATCATTTAAACTACCTACTCTCATCGGCCTGCACCATAACCATACCCCTACCATGCATGTGCCTAACCAAAATTCTCTTAAACGTTGAAATCGAGCTCGCATACACCATTTGTGCTGGCAGCTCGTTCCATACTCTCACAACCTTCTCAGTGAAGAAGTATCCCCTCATGTTCCCCTTAACCTTTTCACCTTTCACCCTTAACCCATGATCCCACCCTATCCAAACTCGGTGGGAAAAGCCTGCTTTCATTTAAACATATCTATACCACTCATAATTTTGTACACCTCTACCTAATCTCCTCTCAATTTTCTATGTTCTAAAGAAGACAGTCCTAAGCTTTTCAATCTTTCGCTATAACTCAGGTCCTCCAGATCCGGTAATATCCTTGCATATTTTCACTGTGCTCTTTCAACCTTATTTACATCTTTTCTGTGGGTAGGTATGAGGTATAAGGAGGGGATGTTCTGTCTGGTACTGCGGAAGTTGAGGGGAAACTGGTCAGTTTATAAGATTATGAGAAGCATTTAGACAACAGATACTAAGATATAACTAATATCACAAACAGAGGAATTCCAGGACCAATATCCGCCGGTCACCACTGGTTTACGGACTTAGAACCAAAGTCACAGCCTTCCACTGCGACCCTGTTGACTACGGCAAACCGATTCTGAATCCAAACGGGCAATTCACCGTGGATCCCGTACATCCTAACCTTCTAACCACAGCCTATCGTGAAGGAACTCGCTCAACATCTGGTTAAATCTGTGTGGGCAACATAGGCTGCCGAACCCTTATCTGTCAAAGATTGCTGTGCCGAGCATGTAACCGCTGTTATTAATACATTGTCTTTTGAAGATGTCCTTATTGCTGGGGAGGCTAGTGCCCATGATGAAGCTGGCTGAGTTTACAACCATTTGCAGCTTTTTTTCGATCCTCTGCCGGGCTTAGGATATTTTACACGCTCTCCCCTTTCTTCTCCCCAGGACTCGGTGGGTGGACTGTTCGACGCCACGCAAGCCTTCGTGGGCAACCTGTCGGACTTCAACATGTGGGACCGAGTGCTGGAGCCCGCGGAAGTGCGCCAACTGACGGCCTGCGAGGTCCGGGCAGTCGGCAATCTGCTGATGTGGACGGCGGACGGCGTGGAGTTGCGGGGCGGAGCCGTCGGTTTCCCGTCGCACCCCTGCCAGGGGTCCTGAGCCAGGAACCTGGATGGAGGGAGCAGGAGGATCAGGGTGGGGGTTGGATGCTGGTGGCTCCTAGCCAGCTCCAGAGCGTCACTGTCATGTCGAATGGGGCAATCGAGAGATGAACATGTAGCTGTCAACGGCCCATTCCCTTCGGGATCTGTACAAACCTCTGCCTATATCTGTAACCCTTCCTTCGCTCTGTAACCACACCGAAATCTGTAAACTCCTTTCCGTCTCTGTTAACCCTACGGCCCCTGAACTCCTCGTCCAAACCTCTCCGCATCTCTGAACCTTCCCTCATTCTTTCCCTGGCCCTCCTTCTGTCTGTAAACCTCCCTAAATAAACTCAGCCTTCTCACTGTAACTCCTTTCGAATCAATCTCAATCTCTCTCTCTCTCTCTCTCTCTCTCTCTCTCTCTCTCTCTCTCTCTCTCTCTCTCTCTCTCTCTCTCTCTCTCTCTCTCTCTCTCTTTCTCTCTCTATCTCTCTCTCTCTCTCTTTGTAACTCTTCCATGTCCCTATAACCCCCGTCTGGTACTATTACGCCTCTAGCGCCGACACTCGCCAAACCGTTGATCCTTCCCAATCGCTGTAGTTCCTTTCCCATATCAGTAAACCTCTCCCTTTCTTGTAAACCCCTTCCTTGTCCTTACAGCCCCTGCACTCCCCGTCCAAACCTCTCCACGCCCTCAATCCTACCCTGTCTCTGCAACCCTCGCCCTCTCTTTATTCCTATCTCAGTCACCCTCTCCAGCATCTACGCTCCCTGCCCAAACTCCTCCACGGCCATCGGCCTTTCCCTATCTCTGTAACCCCCTGTAGCTCTGCATTCCAGGTCTTCCTATTCAAATCCCCCGTAGCCCTTCCTACCTCCTCATTTCTGTAAAATACACGAACATTTTCGCTTTCTTTATATTTAAACCCATCTACAACCCTCAACCCCTCCCTATCTCCGTAAGAGATCGCTGCGATCTTCAGTTAAATGCCCTTCACAGCGCTCCAATGCTTCGCCCGGCCCCCTTCTCTACTGGAGTTAAAATTAAAACTGTTGTAAACGTTCATCCGGTCGGGCAGCATCTGTGGGGCGGAAAACAGAGTCAACTTATCAGATGGAAGACCTCCCATCAGCAACCCCTCCCCATCAGCACAACTCAGTCCCTCCGTTAACCCAGTGTTTGGCTCCCCTGTCTCGTTCCAGTGACTTGGCGCGGAGTGCTGTCAGCTTCAAGGTCGACGGTTCATCGTCTCCTGAACAAGTACATATGTGTACAGGCGCAAGGAAAAACATACTTGCAGCAGCTTCGCAAACACTTCGCAATGTATTAGCAGCACTCGAGCCTCAGAATTGTTTGGTCTCATACTCCAGTACACATGAGTAAAGGAGAACGAAATAATTGTTACACCCAATCCGATGCAGCACAAAAAAGAAAACACAAAAGAAAAAGAACTGAATAATAATAATAATACGTATAAATACAGTAGATAACTTATATACGTAGAGTAATTATATGCCCATAAATTGTTAAGAAAAGTATAAATTATACATAATTATAAACAAGAAAATGATGCATATTTCGGAGGCGTCCGTGATTCTGGGTCGACCATTGATGTTGCGTCTGAGCTGTCTGGATATACAAGACAGAGCAGTATGATACGGTGAGCATGGTGTTGCCCATCCAGCAGACACCCCTTCTCCATGCATGTAGTGAACCCAAAAGAACGGCAGGGACTGATACAGTGAGGCGCAGTCAAACAGAATCCAGCAGAGTCACAGGATTTGCCAGTCATCGTTGAACTCAACCTCTGGTTGCCTTACAGACTCCAGCTCCAGATTTTTTTCCCTTTGGTTTTACTCCCAAAGCCTTTCCCCAAGAGTGGATATTGCCGCGAGACAGCTGAGGTTTGAAATCAGACCTCTCCTTCTCCTAGACGAACCGCCAACCACGACTGACGAACCCCATCTGCCCGAAGCGACTGATTTTAGGCCGCCTGTACCCCTTCTCCTGTCAGTGGAAACGGTTCCACCAGACTTAGCAGCTGAACCACACGTGAAGACCGGAGATGAACTTAGTTGACAGAGTGTTTTTCAGACGCACATCATTGGGAGTATTTAATAGGCAGTGGGAGCTTGATCTCATTATCACCCCCGGTTATAACAAACTTTTGTGTATAATTATACAGAAGGAAAGAATAAATTATAGATAAATAAAACAACATTTTACAACAAAAACGCAATTAGAACAGAAAAAGTCAATTTACGTATGTGTAAAGAGTTCAAAGTGGACAAGTTGTTTTCAGTACATACAAGTCCCAACTGGAGAGTGTGCGATACTTGATCCGCTAGTAGGGAATGAGACGTGACAGGTGACAAAAGTTTGTGTAAGGGAACACTTTGCATCTAGTGATCACAGCGCCATTAGTTTCAAAGTAAATATGCAAAAAGAGGTAGGCCTGTTTCGCGGAGAAAGGCCAAATTTGATGGTAACAGAAAGGATCTGGCAAGTGTGGATTGGGACAGGCTGTCTTCTGGCAAAAGTGTACTTGGTAAGTGGAAGGCCTTCAAAAGAGAGATTTTGGGGAGTGCAAAGCTTGTATGAGCCTGTCAGAATAAAAGGAAAAGATAACAGGTGTAGGGAACATTAGTTATCAAGAGATATTGAAGCCCGGTTCAAGAAAAAAATGAGTTGCATTGTAAGTATAGGCAGGTAAGAACAAATCAGGTGCTTGTGGAGGGAAAGCAAGAGAACACTTAAGAAAGAAATCAGGAGGGCTAAAAGAAGACATGAGGCTGCCCTAGCAAACAAGGTGAAAAAGAATCCTAAGGGACTTTACAGATATGCTAAGAGCAGAAGGATTCTAAGGGACAAGAATTGATCCTCTGGAAGATCAGATTGATAATCGGTGCGTGGAGCCAATAGAGATGGGGAAGGAGTAAGGCAAAACTTCATGAGCTCTATGCAGATTACAGAGGAGGAGGTGCTGTCTTGCGACAAATTAGTGGATGAATCCCACCCCAGACCACGTGGGAGGCAAGTGCAGAAATTGCGGGCGCCTTAGCAAAGATATTTAAAACCTCCTCAGTAAAAAGTAATATGCCGGACCATTGGAAGATTGTGAATGCTTTTCAGCTGTTTGAGAAAGGGTCTAAAAATAAACCAGGAAATTACAGGCCGTGAGCCTGACACCAGTAGCGGGGAAGTCATTGAAAAACATTCTAAGGGACCGGGTGTTGTCTACATGGACTTCAGCAAGGCATTTGACAAGGTCCCGCATTGGAGGCTGGTCCAGAAGATTCAGTCGTCTGCATTCACGATGTGGTAGTAAATTGGATATTTGCTTTATGAAAGAAGCCAGAGAATGTAGTATATGGCTGCCTTTCTGAATGGAAGCCTGTGGCCAGTGGAGTGCCGCAGGAACGTGCTGCTGGTTCCGTTTCTCTTTCCCATCTATATCAATGATCTGGATGGCAATGTGGTTAGCTGGATCCGCAAGTTTTGCACAGATTTGATAGCATACAAAATGATGAGGGGTATAGATGCGGTAAATGAAAGCAGGGTTTTTTCCACTGAGGTTGGGTGGGACTACAACCAGAAGTCGTGAGTTAAGAATGAAAGGTGAAAAGTTTAAGGGGAACATGAGGGAAAACAATTTCAGTCAGAGGGTCATGAGAGTGTGGAACGTACTGCCAGCGTATGTGGTGCATGCGAGCATGGGTAAGGGTATAGAGCTCTATGGTCCCTGTGTAGGTTGATGGAAATAAGCAGCTTAAATTGAAACATAGAAAAATAGAAAACCTTCAGTACAATATAGGCCCTTCGGCTCACAATCCTGTGCCGAACATGTACTTAACTTTAGAAATTACCTCGGGTTACCCACAGACCTCTATTTTTCTAAGCTCCATGTACCTATCCAGGAGCCTCTTAATAGACCCTATTGTCTCCTCCTCCACCACCATCGCTGGCAGCCCATTCCACTCTCTGGGTAAAAAACTTACCCCTGACATCTCCTTGCTACATATTTCCAAGCACCTTAAAACTGTGCCCTCTCGTGCTACCCATTTCAGTCCTGGGAAAAAGCCTCTGACTATCCACACAATCAATGCCTCTCATCACCTTATACACCTCTGTCAGGGCACCTCTCATCCTCTGACGCTCCAAGGAGAAAAGGCCAACTTCACTCAACCTATTCTGATAAGGTATATTCCCCAATCCAGACAACATCCTTGCAAATCTCCTCTGCACCCTTTCGATAGTTTCCACATCCTTCCTGCAGTGAGGTGACCAGAAATGAGCAGGTACTCCAAGTGGGGTCTGACCAGGGTCCTATATAGCTGCAACATTACTTCTCGGCTCTTGAATTCAGTCCCACGGTTGATGAAGGCCAAGAAGTCAACCTGCGCAGCAGATTGCTCGGCACGGACAAGATGGACCGAATGGCCTGTTTCTGTGCAATACTTTTCTATAACACTACGACTCTAAAGAAAGTGGCGGGTGCCTGGAAAGCGCTGCCAGGAGTGGTGATGGAGACGTACAAAACAGAGGTGTTAAAACCGCTGCTAGATAGTACGTGGGTGCGCAAAGAATGCAGGAATGTGTAAATTTAAGATACTAGATGCCATTAGTTCAGTTCCACTGACACAGCACAGGTGGCCTGGGTCCTCTTCCTGTACTGTAGTGCTCCATGATCGATGTTCCCTGTTATTATATAGCATCTGTCCAAAAAATCAAATCCGTGATCCTCAGTCTAAGGGACACGCTGACAAACCCTAATGTTACAACTGCCACGTCCTCTTGAAATAGTCTCTTAGATGCTCCGTAACCAACTTCGGGTTCCGACTTGTTACAGAGATACGACATCTCTTTATAAAAAAAAATACCTCACACATTGGTACGTCATCAATTTGTCAATAAATTAGCCGCTCTTGAGATGTTAAACACTACACGCACCCGAGATCAATGCTAGTTAAATTCCGCCGAACTACAGGGAGAGATATCACAGACCGGATTACACACTAAATTACAGGGAAAGTTATCACAGACTAGATTACGGGGAAATGTATTACATGATGGAATATAAATCATTGATGAGCATATTCATCATAGAGATGGATTCATGTAAAATTTATTTAACTCTTTTCTGAAGTGAATTATCGATGTCCTGATGTGTCTCCTTTTCCCTCCCCTGTCGCTCTTTCCGCCATGTCCGGGGATGGAACCCGTTTGTAGCATTTCCAACATTGTCTCAGCGAACTTCCTTTCAGTGAAACTCCTTCTGCCCCAGCTTCACATTTTATGAATTCTCCCGACAAGTGAGAAGAATGTTTCCATCCTTGGGGGTGGGGGTTAAATATCAGGAGAAGTAAATTCACATCATTGGTCAATTGAGAAAATCTGCGATGCTTCCTGTGCCCCCCCCCCCCGCCTCCTCCATTAGAGTACGTAGAGACCCCACCTGCACTCGATAATAGGGAGATTTATGGTCGGTTGAATTGGTCGGAGATCGTCGGTCAGAAGGAGACTGAGTCACGGGATGACTGTATCTCATGTTGCAAAATTACATGGAAGGCTTCTCATTTCTGTGTAACGATCACCGCTATCCCTGCGTAACAGTGTCTCGGTGATGGGGGGAGGGGGGATGAACTGCTCCCTCCAGTTCCGTCCTGCCCCACGGTTGAGCACTTTCCAGCCTTTCTCGCAGATGCGTGTTGATCGCCATCGGCGATCTCCATGCCCCACCCCGCTCCAGCCCCCGTGAAGCCGCCTCCGGCCGCCCTCCCCCCTCCTCTTACAGGCGCTCAGTGACTCCTCCTCCCCCCCCCCCTCAACGCCCACCCCACCCCACCCCGCCTCCTGTTAAGCGGCTTCCGCGCGTTGCCAGTGCTTCCAATCCAATTAACGGACGGATTGAGAGACGCAGAGCAATAGAGAGTGATAGAGGAAGATAGATAAAAGCAGGCAGAGAAAAACATAAGAGGTCAGGGGAGCGCGATAGAGACAGAAGTACAACGTGTTCCACATACCAACCGCTCTCTGTGCTTTGTGAGGGAAGATTGAGCAATCTGGGACTTTCTCCTGTGCAGCTACGAAGGATTCGGGTCTACTTGAAAGAGGCGTATAAGGTTATACAAGGCATTGATAGAGTGGGCATTCAGCACCTTCTTTTTCCCCAAGGGCGGCAATGACCAAAATCAGACATCAGTTTAAGATTGGATTGGAGGACAGTTTAGCAGAAATGTCAGAGGAAGTTGTTTTATTACACGGTATTTTAGGTGCTTGGATCACACTGCTGGTGATGGTGGCAGAGGCAAATACATTAGGGACATTTAAGATTGGCACATGCTTGTAAGAAAAAAAATCTGAGGGTTTTGGGTTGCATAGGACGGAAAGGTCAGATGGATCATGAAGTAGGTTTGTATAGGTCAGTGCATCCTCCAGGGTTGAAAGACCCGCACTGTTCAAAGTTCAAAGTTGAAAGTAAATTTATTACCATGGTGCGTATATGGTCACCATATACAACCCTGAGATTCATTTTCTTGCAAGCAGACTCAATAAATCATTAATAGAATAAAACGATGATGGAATGAATGGAAGGTCACTCCAAATTGGGTGTTCAACCAGCATGCAAACAACAACAAACTGGGCAAATAGAGACAGAGGAGATGTCAGAGGAATATTTTTTACACAGAGTGGTGAGTGCATGGAATGGGCTGCCGGCAGCGGTGGTGGAGGCAGAAACAATAGGGTCTTTTAAGAGACTCCTGGATGAATACATGGAGCTTAGAAAAATAGAGGGCCATGGGTAAGCTTTGGTAATTCTAAGGTAAGGACATGGTCAGCACAGCTTTGTGGGCCAAAGGGCCTGTAATGTGCTGGAGGTTTTCTGTTTCTATGTCATGCCAAATCTCTACAAACTCCAGAAGAAATAGAGGCACTGCACGGTTTCTTTGTAATGCACCCACATGCTAGGCCCAGGACAGGTCTTCCGAAATAATAACACCGAGGAATTTGAAATTGCTGACTTTTTCCACCTCTAATTCTTTAATGAAGAGTGATTCATGGACCGCTGTTTTCCTCCTCCAGAAGTTAACAACAGCCCCTCGGTCTTGTTCACATTGATAAGAGGTTGTTGTTATGGCAGCACTCAGCAAGATTTTCAATCTTCCTCCTAAATGCTGATTTGTCACCACCTTTGATTCAGCATACAACAGCTGTAGTCAGCAAACTTGAATATAGATAAGCCACGCAATCAGTAGTGTAAAGTGAGTAGAGCAGAGGGCTAAGCACACACCCTTGTGATGCGCCTGTGTTGTTCGATGTTTTAAAATAAATATAACCCCTAGGTCCCTTTTAAAACTCTTTCCTCTCACGTTATTCCCTCTTGTTGTCGATACCCCCTATCATGGGAAATTAACTGACCATCTACTCACTCTATACCTCTCAAAATCTTGCTCCCACAGAGAGGGAAGAGTAGAGAGAGAAAGAGAGAAAGAAAATTGTGGCGTTGGAAAGAGTGCAGAGATGAATCCCCGGGACACTGCCTGGAGTTGGAGAACTTTGGTCACAGAGTCAGACTTAGTCAGCCCAGACTGTTTACCCCGGAGTGAAGGAAGCTGAGAACTGTCCCAACAATGTGTAAGAATATGAGAGACATTGAGAGAGTGGATGGTCAGTCAATTTCCCATGATAGGTGTTTCAGCAACAAGAGGGAATAAGATGAGAGTACGTGGTTTTAAAGGGGACTTGAGGGCTATATTTCTTTTAGAACATAAATCAGCACAGATGCTTAAACACTGTTTTACACATGCTTGTGTAGCTGAGTGTAGCTCCATTGTCATATTCAAGTTGCTAATGTCAGCCAAATCAAAGGTGGTAACAAATCAGCATATAGCAGGGAGATAAAATATTTGGCTGAGTGGTGCCATAACAACCTCTTACTCAACGTCAGGAAGACAAAGGGGCTGATTATTGTCATCAGGAGGAGGAAACGATAGTTCTATGGGCCAGTGTTCATCAGAGGATCAAAGGTGGAGAGGGCCAGCAACTTTAAACTTCTGTGATATTATTTCAGAGAACCCATCAGGGCCCAGCACGCAATAAGAAAGCACATGTAGTATTCCCAAGTGCAGCCTAGCAAGCATTGTATGAAGATAGCAATGTACCCAACTCTTCTATTCTATGCTTCTACATAGTACGGTAACAATGCCATACACCTTCTTCACGGGTCTTTCAAAACATACGTTCCCACTTTCATGGGACTATGGAGTTGTACGTCTAGATTAGTCAGAATCAGTTTTATCGCCACTGAATGTGTCGTGGTATTTCTTTCATAGCAGCAGTGCAGTTCAATGCATAAAACTGGTGATACAAGTTAGACAGATAGACTATCAATAGCAGGGTGTTGCCTTACGAGAATAGGTTGAGTGAATTTGGCCCTTTTGCCTTGGAGCAACAGAGGATGAGCGGTGTATATGATGAGGGACATTGATCGTGTGGATAGCCAGAGGCTTTTTCCTGGGACTTGAGGTGCATGAGTGGCGGGTGCATGGAATGAACTGCCAGCGAAGGTTGTGGAGGCGAATACAATAGTCTTTTAAGAGACTTTTAGATAGGTACATGGAGCTCAGAATAAAAAAGGGATAGGGAAATTCTAGGCAGTTTCTAAGAGTAGGTTACATGGTTGGCACAACTTTTGTGGGCCAAAGGGCCTGTAGAAGTGTTGTAGATTCCTGTGTTTCTATGAATGGCGAATAAACTCTTCTTGGGCTTTGAGTCAGGTACAGGTATCGATTATAACCAATGCCCTGATTACAAACTCCAGCTTCATCAGGGATGACACCTGACATGTCAAGTCCAGTGGTATTTATGACCCCATAGTCCGTCCCACCTGATTGGTTAGTCCTCCTCCAATAAAGTTTCCATTCTCTCACCTTGTTTACAAACAAATTCCAGTTCCTACTTTGAGTGAGAGCTTCTTTGTTAAAATTCTTTTCCTCTAGTTTTATTTCAATGGCTTCCTTTTCTACAGTCTCGAAAACCTTAAGCGTGGCACAGTAATTTTGTGCTGAAGTCAATCCTATGGCCATTGCAAATGTTAACTTCTACTGCAGCTGATTTCTCCAGGTAACCCAAATGGATACACCTCCTGTGATCGATGATGCAGGTTTCTACTGTGCTAATATTCACTGGTCCTCATTCACAGGGAATCCTGTAATGAGCCAGAGTCCCAAGTCATCTTTGACCCACATAAGTTGTGATTTGAGATTCCTTACAGGTTTATGGAAGGTTATTAATCAGACATTTTTTCAGGATCCTGGCAATCCTTCCAGAACGATATACAAAAGACAGGCATTAGCAACAGGTTCCTCCTTGTTGTTAGGTGTCCTAGTTTTTCCATTGACCCTTTTAAGGGCTCGATTGATTTCCTTCAGCTTGTAGCCATTCTATAGGAACATCATGTGTAGTTATCTTATTTCGAAAGGGAGACTCTCCAGGTCTGAATTCGTTTTCACACTATTAATCAAAGTAGAAAGAACTGCTCTATGTTTGGGGCATGATGGTGGCTGTCATTGTTGAGGTACAAGTCTGTGTGAATGGGTTTCTGATAGACGCTGTATCCGAGGCTACCGTCTGCTTTTCGTCATATAAGAATGTCCAGGTACAGGAAATTTCTTGTACTTTGATTAACCATGCAAAAACTATTTCTGATCCGGAGTGCCTCCCCAAGGAAATACTACAATTACGCATGATGTAGATGACCTGGACCTCAGGTTGGCCGTATTACAGGATTCCCTGTGAACGCGGGGCAGCATTTATCTGCCAAACGGGATGCATGGTGGAAACCCGCACCAAGGAGCACAAGAGGTGTATCTGTTTGGGTTACCCGGAGAATTTGGTGATAGGAAAATATTGCATTCACAGGGAGAATCAGAGCTGAAAGGCCTGTCTCCATGCCATGTGACATCCTGTGGGATCTTGTGCTTAGTAATTAAAGGTGCAACAACAAACATTGCATTGGAAGAACTCAACAGGTCGAGCAGCATCTACAGGAAGAAACCATCACGGTTTCCAGGCGAAACCCTGTATCATAACCTCCTCGGAGTTCCACCAATGCATCATTTTCAGCTCTGGATCTGAGCTTCTGCTGTCTCTGGTGAGAGCCTTCAAGGCCTTTCTCACCCTCTGTGCTGGCGTGGCTGGCTGCACTGCACAAGAGGACGGTTCAGGGCCGTGGATGGAAGTCAGGACCCAGAGGCTCTTTGTGTGGGTGCATGCCAGTGGCCTGCCTCGCTCCAACCTACAGGAGGCCACAAGCTGGTGGAGGAGAGAGACACGGCAAAGACTAAACAGGTTTAGTCACACGTTTATTCAAACCTTGGTATATACACAGTGTCATTCACTAAGTAGGAAGGAGGGATGGTGCCACAGGGGAGGGCAGGAGGGAGGGAAATGGGGAGCAAGAGGGCAAGGTGAGGGGGTACAGAATGAGAGATGGGAAAGAGGAGGTAGATGAGAGGGAGGGGAAGAAAGTCCATAAGTGAGAGTAAAAAAAGAGGTGCAGGTAGAGGGAGTCAGAGATGAGGGAGGGAAAGGGACAGATTTTAGGGAGCATAGGCTAGAGAAAGGAAGGGTTCAGAGGAGGTAGGGGTTCAGAGAAAAGAGGTAGTCAGAGGGAGGGAAGAAACAGGGAATAAGATAGTGGGGAGGGAAGGAAGCAGACAGAGAAGAGGGAACAGAGGAGGTAGGGAGGGTATTTTGGAATGAAGGAACAGAAGAGGGGATGTCACAGGACTAAACCTCCCACCCTTCAAGATGATCCCACCCTCTCCTTCCCAGCTTACTTCCTATGTTCCTGATATTCCCAGACCCAGAGTCAGCTGTGTATTTCCCGGCCACCAAGCTCCTCCTCTTCTGCCTCCCCCTCCCCCCTCCTCAGCCACTGGCTCCAGGTTTCCTGCAAGATGATCCCACCCTCTCCTTCCCAGCTTACTTCCTATGTTCCTGATATTCCCAGACCCTGGAAATTTGGAGTGGGAGTGATGGGATGTGGGAGGCTTTAGACCTTCCCCACCCCCAAGCCCAGAGTCAGCTGTGCATTTCCCAGCCACCCAGCTCCTCCTACCCTCCCCTGCCACTGGCTCCACGTCTCCTGAACAGTGCTGCGTTCTCCTGGATCCAGGATCCTGCTGCTCCCCCTCAACTGCCAGCTCCAAGATGTCCAGATAACGCTGCTGACTCTGAGAGGCCATGACTCAGCGGTGCATTCTTCGGGCACCTGGCTCCTCCGCTTCCTCCTGCTCCTCAGCCATCGGCTCTGGGCCGCCCGGACCATCCGGCCCTCTCCAGGCACCCGGCTCTGACACTTTCTCGTCCCCCTTCCCAGCCGTCCGATCTGAGAAGCCTGAAGCAGGCTCTACCTGGCGGGAGGCAGGTGCAGTGCGGAAGAGGACCGGCGTGAGGCCTAGCTTCGGGTTGGTCTCCTGTAGACCGCTGATCCAGCGGGTTAGCAAAGCTGGGTCACCTGATCCAGCCTGGCACAGCGCGAACACTGGACCCTCCTCAACTGTTGGGAGGCAGAGGCAAGATGGGATAAGGTGGGGGGGGGGAGAGAATAGAGAGAGTTGGGGTGGGGTTGGAGAGAGGGAGAGAGGGAGAGAGACAGTGAGTGGATGTATCACCACAGAATTCCCAGCCACAACCATTCACAGCCCATTCAGCCAACCACTACCCCAGCAGAAAGGCATCACACTCCACTTTCCCCTCAGCACCCCCAGCAACAAAACTCCCATGTATTCCCTTGGAGGCAGGCAGAGGCTTGAGTGGCTATTTGGTCTTCATTTTGATGGACAGATGGGCAGAAAAGGAAAGGGGAGGTGACGGGGTGTGAGAACAGAGGGAGGAGAGATGAAGCCCAGAAACACCGGAGGGGGCTGGTTTGCCCTGTTGCCCCATGAAGGATTACCTTCCTCAACCTCCAGCTCATCATCCTCGCCAAGATCCCGCTCCAGTTCTAGGTCCAACTCCATGGGGTAGAACAGGTTTCGTTCAAGATCCAATGGCTTGGTCACCTGGTGGGGAAGGGAGTTACAGTGTCACATTGAGTAAATGATCCAGAGAATACCTATATTTAACCTCCCCCTGCATCAGAACATGTGCCTGCAGTTACTTCCCAATGCTTCAATACCCCTGAACCAGTAAATCTCTCCCAATGCATCAGAACCCCTGGACCTGCACTTCTCTCCCAATGCATCGTACCTCTGCACCTGTAGATTCCTCTCTCTGCATCGGTACCTCTGTACCTGTTGTTTGCTCCCTCTGTGTCAAGCAGCAGAGGTGAAAACCTCAACTTTGTTAAAAGTTTAAGGAGGTGTGGTTTGTCACAAAACAGTGCAATAACCTTCTGCACATGTCGCGTTCAAGATGCCCTGACTGGTCGTATCACAGTTTAGTGCGGCAAATCAAACTCCAGTACATTGTCTGCACCATGCTTGTGTCAAGCTGGTTCCATATTTAAACTGATCCCTTCTCCCTATGCATGATCGTAAACCTCCATTTCCTGCACATTCATGGGCCTCTTAAGCACCTCTATTAGACGATAAAACATGGGAGCAGAGTTCAGCCATTCGGCCCATTTAGTCTTATCTGCCATTCCATCATGACAGATTTATTTTCCCTCTCAAACCCATTCACCTGCCTTCTCCCCATAACCTTTGATGCCCTGACTAATCAGGAACCTATCAACCTCCGCTTTAAATGTACTCAATGACCGCCTCCACAGCCCTCTGTGGCAATGGATTTCACAGATTCACCACCCTCTAACTAAAGAAATTCCTCCTCTCGGTACTAAATGAATGTCCTCTCAAGATGAATGTTACGAGGGGAGATTGATAAGTCCATTGCCTAAGGTAGAAGGAGTCAATTTTAGAAAACCTAGCGCATTTATTTTTCAACATAGTCCCCTCCTACATTTACACACTTAGTCCAGCGGTCATGCAGCATACGGATCTTGGACCTCCAGAAAGTGTCCACAGCAGGGGTGATTGATAAGTTTGTGGCCTATGTTAGAAGGAGATGAGTTATACAGCTCTCGTTACACCCACATGCAGGTCAACTCTTTGAGTGATCATGCAGGAAATTTGAAGTTAATAACTCATCTCCTTCTGTCTTGGGTCACAAACTTATCAATCATCCCTTACACCTTCTTACTTACTGCCCATTACACAACTGGCATTCAGGAGAGCAATGAAGGTCCTTCATCTCAGAACATATTAACACTGGATGGCAGAGCAGGCTCAACAGGTCAGATGGCCTACTCCAGCTCCTACTTCTTATAAGATCATTGTTGATCTGGCCATGGACTCATCACCTACCTGCCTTTTCCCCATAACCCTTAATTTCCCAACTATGCAAAACCTCTGGTGGCATTCAGGGCTTCCTTCATCATATCAGTTGCTTCCTTTCGGTTTTCACTATAGTCAACTGCGCAAGTCTCAAGTGGAGACACAGGAATACTGTCACACTCGGGTGAAGACACAGACATTGCTTTTTCCTTAACAACTTTGTTTTGCCATTTAGGGTTATCGGCCCTGAACTGAACCCCAAACCTGGAGAACTGGTGGACCACTTAGTCTGTTCTCTACCCTTTGACTAGTTTGATGACCCTACCAAGAGCCAAAGTATAAATCCCTGACTACAGCCAACATAGCTCTCTGGTCATTGCGGCATGAAAGGCTCCATACCCAAAAACAAAGTTGTGGTCCTCTTGGAAGTATGCCTTCCTAACCACCCTATCAACTTACACAGCAATGTTGAGGGATCTGTAAATGTGGAACCAAGATCCCTCTTTTCCTCCACAGCGCAAAGATTGAGCAATCTAGAGCTTTACTTCTCTGGAGCGAAGAAGGATGAGAGGTTACTTGACAGAGATGTACAAGATGAAATGAGCCAAAGACAGAATGGGCTGCCATAGACTTTTCCCAGCATGAAAATGGCTAATACAAGAGGAGATCATTTTAAGATAAATGAGGGAATGTCAGAGGTATGTCAAAGAAACAAGGAAACAGGCATTTTCAGCCTTGGCTGGTGGTTCAATGATTTGCATTCTGAGTCATACAGCATGGAAGCAGGCCATTGGTCCCACTCTGTCCACACCAGTCCTAAAGCACCCTTTCATATTAAACACAATGCACATCTTACATTTATCACTGCTACCCTAAAGAAACCAGGGTAATCAAAAACACCACTGACCCCAGACGTTCTCTCTTCTCCCCTCTTCCATCAGGTAGAAGCCTGAAAGCACATCCCACCAGACTCAGGGACAGATTTTATCCCCAGGGTTAGAAATGAGTCTAACCCTAGGCGGAGTTTTATTATGCTGCAACGTAGCTACCTGACTCTACAACTCAGTTCCTTGACTCCTAAAGGCAGGCCTGACTTTAAGCCCACTTTTACCACCCTGTAGATCTGTGCAATCACTTTGAAGGTTACAGGACTCTTGCCCTCACCTCGTCATGACACTTCTACCTTATAGTTTACCTGCACTGCACTTTCCCTGTAACACTTCTCGTCCTCCTCTGCAGAGAGACCTTGTGCGGGTTTCCCTAAAGGTTAATTTTCAGGTTGAGCCATTGGTGAGGAGGATGTTAGCGTTCATTTCAAGACGGCTAGACTATAAAAGCAAAGATTCTGCTCAGGTGTCAGGTCTGTCAGTGGGAGAGCATTTTGGAGATAGTGATCACAATTCTGTCTCCTTTACCATTGCATTGGAGAGCGATAGGAACAGACAAGTTAGGAAAGCATTATTTGGAGTAAGGGGAAATACGAAGCTATCAAACAGGAACTGGGAAGCATAAATTGGGAACAAATGTGCTCAGGCAAATGTACAGCAGAAATGTGGCAAGTATTCAGGGGATATTTGCAAGGTGTTCTGCATAGGCACGTTCTAATGAGACGGAAAGGGTGGTAGGGGACAGGAAACATGGTGTACAAAGGCTGTTGAAAATCTAGTCAAGAAGAAAAGCTTGAGCATATGGACATTAAGAAGATGTGATGGTGCTTTTGGAAAGAATCAAGTTTGATAAGTCTCTGGGACAGGATGAGATGTACCCCAGGCTACTGTGGGAGTCGAGGAAGGAGATTGCTGAGCCTCTGGCAATGATCTTTGCATCATCAATGAGGACAAGAGGGGTTCCAGAGGATTGGAGGGTTGTGGATGTTGTTTCCTTATTCAAGAAAGGGAGTAGAGATAGCCCAGGAAAATTATAGACCAGTGAATCTTACTTCAGTGATTAGTAAGTTGATGGAAAAGATCCTGAGAGGCAGGATTTATGAACATTTCAAGAGACATAATATGATTAGGAATAGTCAGCATGGCTTTGTCTAAAGCAGGTCATGCCTTATGAGCCTGATTGAATTTTTTGAGGATGTAACTAAACACATTGATGAAGGCAGAGCAGTAGATGTAGTGTATATGGATTTCAGCAAGGTATTTACCAGTGGTGTCCCTCAGGTATCTGTTCTGGGACCCCTTCACCTCATGATTTTTATAAATGACCTGGATAAGGAAGTGGAGGGATGGGTTAGTAAATTTGCTGGTAACACAAAGTTTGGGGGTATTGTAGATAGTGTAGATAGACAGAATTTACAGCAGGACATCAATAGGATGCAAAACTGGGCTAAGAAGTGGCAGATGGAGTTCAACCCAGAAAAATGTGAGGTGGTTCATTTTGGTAGGTCAAATGTGATAGCAGAACATAGTATTAATGGTAAGACTCTTGGCAGTGTGGAGGATCAGAGGGATCTTGGGGTCTGAGTCCATAGGACACTCAAAGCTGCTGTGAAGGTTGACTGTGTGGTTAAGAGGGTATACGATGTATTGGCCTTCATCAACCGTGGGATTGAGTTCAAGAGCTGAGAGCTATATAGGACCCGGTCAGACCCCACATGGAATACTGTGCTCAGTTCTGGTCACTTCATTACAGGAAGGATGTGGAAAGGGTGCAGAGAAGATTTCCAAGGATGCTGCCTGGATTGGCGAGTATGCCTTATGAGTGAACTTGGCCTTTTCTCCTTGGAGTGACGTAGGATGAGAGGTGACCTGATAGAGGTGTATAAGGTGATGAGAGGTATTCATCGTGTGGATAGTCAGAGGCTTTTTCCCAGGGCCGAAATGGCTAACATGAGAGGACACAGTTTTAAGGTGTTCATAAGTCGGTGCAGAGGAGATGTCAGGAGTAAGTTTTTTTTTATGCAGAAAGTGATGAGTGCATGGAACAGTCTGCTGGCAACAGTGGTGGAGGCAGATATGATAGGGTCTTTTAAGCGGGTCCTGGATAGGTAAATGGGAGCTTAGAAATATAGAAGGCAATGTGTAACCCGAGGTATTTTCTAAAGTACGTATGTTTGCACAGCGTTGTGGGCCAAAGGTGCTGTAGGTTTTCTACGGTTCTATATCTCTATATAAAGATGTAACTCTATTTTGAAACCTTATAAAACACTGGTGAGGCCTCACTTGGAGCAGTTCTGTGCCCCTTAGAAAGGATGTGCTGAAACTGGAAAGGGTTCAAAGGAGGTTTATGAGGATAATTCCAGGGTGGAACAACTTGTCATTTGAAAAGCATTTGATGACATTCAGAAGACTAAGGGGTGACCTAATTGAAACTTATCAAGTGGTGAAGGCTCTTGAGAGAGTTGATGTGAAGAGGATAATTCCTGTGTCTGTAGAGTCTAGGACGAGGGGGTACAGCCTCAGAATAGAGAGGCCTTCCTTTAGAATGGAGATGAGGAGGAATTTCTTTAGCCAGGGATTGGTGAATGTGGAATTCTTTGCCAAAGGCAGCTGCATATTTAAGGGCAGAGGTTGATAGATTCTTGATTGGTTACCCTGAAGGGACAAAGGTAGGATAATTGAGGCTGGGATGGAAATGGATCAGCCAAGATGAAATGTCAGAGAAGATTTGACGGGCCAAATGGCCTAATTCTACTCCAATATCTTATGGTAAGCAGTAGAAGATAGAAGGTGGTAGGTGAAGGAAGCGGGTGAAGCCAGAATAAAAAGGTGGGGTGGAGGCGAAGGAGTACAAGCTGGAACGCGATAGGTGAGATGGAAGGTCATGGAGGGATAAAGGGAGAAGACGGGAGATTGGGGCTGAGACGTAAAAAGGATCAGCCATGATGAAATGGTGGAGCAGACTCGATGGGCCAAATGGCCTAATTCTGCTCCTATATCTTATGGTTTAATTTGACAACAATGGGTCTAACCTAAGCAGTTTTATAATGCTACAATGTAGCCACCTGACTCTACAACTCAATGCCTTGACTAATAAAGGCAAGCATGCCCATAAGCCCATTTTTACCACCCTGTGGCCTTGTACGGTCACTTTCAGGGAACCACAGACTCGGACTACAAGATCCCCGTGTATCTCGTCAAAGGCCGCTCACCCTCTCCCACCGGCGCGACCCGCTCCTTTTTGAGTTAGGCCTCCCCACAGATCGCGCAAGGATCATGTTGTTCCCTCCTCCCACCCGCTACAACTCTCACCTTGAGCTCAGGGGGCAGGGGGTCAGAGCGCAGCAAGTAGTAGTGGAGGCAGGTGCGGCGGAGCCAAAGGGGGAAGGGTCCCTCCACAAAGACGGGCCGGTGGGGGTCATGCTGTGCCAGGAGTTCCCGCTGCTCCGGACTCTGAAGACCTGCGACAGGGAGTGGCAGGAGAAGCAATGAGCGGTGGTTTAATTTGTTCCTGGTTTGATTATTTCTCAATTATTTGTTCATTAATAATAATTATTCTTACATTTAAAATTATATATATATTTGTTTCATTTTATTCAATACTATAAAATGTATTCAATACAGTGGATTCCAGTTAATTGGCCATCAGTTAAGCTGGGCAGCCACTTATTTGGGACAACTCAAAGACCAAAAACTGATCGAAAAGATGGCGGGGACCCCCTTCGTTTATTTGGGACGTCATGTTGCTTAATTGGGACAAGAGATGGTTGGCAAACCAGCATCAGTCATGTGTACTTGTGTGGCCACCAGACTGTACACCGTCCTAAGAGAAAACAGTTTTTAAAATAGCATCAGTTGTGTGTATTTGTTTTCAAGTAGTGATTTTTGTCATTAGCAAAATACACAAAATGCTGGAGGAACTCAGGAGGTCAGACAGCATCTATGGAAATAAATAAATAGTTGATGTTTCAGGTCATGACCCTGGGTCCTCTGTCCTGAAGAAGGGTCTCAGCACAAAATGCCGACTGTTTGTTCATTTCCATGAATGTTTTGTTTATGTTGCTTTGGATTTCCAACATCTGCACAATCTCTTGTGTTTATGATTTTTGTCATGGATAGCTGGTGAGAAATAAGCAGTAAGACAGTTCTAAACAGTTTTGTTTTGTGGTTTCAAGCATTCAGGCTTGGAGATGGTGAAACGGCTAAGCGTGAAAATGAAACGATTTTACAACTTTGGAAAGTGAGGAACTGAAACAAATTTTAAGCTATTGACAATCAACTTGAATGTTATAATGAAAATGATGATTGGGAGGATGCAATCATCGAAAGCATTGTATCAAAGTAGCCCATTGTCTACACTTGGTGGCTGCGCTGATTTTGTTCATTCACAGTCAATCAAAAGAACATGGCAGCTTTCAGCATTCCTCTGTCAATAAATATTAGGAACCAGCACACAGTTTTATTTTAGTGTAGTAGTATTGGTAACATTCTAATTTGTTCTATATTTCATTTTAATACATAATTCTTTATTCAGCCAAACAGTAGTTTGCCATTTTCATAGCTTTTTAATTACTTCCATGAAACATTGGCAAACTGGAGCCGCCACTTAATTGGGCAGAAAATACTGATCCTGATGTGTCCCAATTAACCGGAATCTACTGTATTTTGTTAATTATTTTTTATAACATTGTTATAACAGTATTCATGATAGTAAATAGAAGAATATGATTTTTGAATAGAATTGTACAAAGAATTTTGATTTTAAATTATTTACATTTAATCTATTAATTATAGTAACTTAATATATTTGCAACTTAATCTAACATGTAGACAATTTCTACCTAGAATTATTATCTACAGTTAACATATATTCCAATATAAAATATTATTTAGTTTCACAAAATATATAATATACACCTCTACACCATATGCCACAAGCAGGACCTTCCAGTGGCCAAACATTGTAATTCTGATTCCCGTTCCAACAAGTCAGTCCATGGCCTGCTCTTGTGCCTTTTATATTTGGTAACATAGTTTTTATATTTAATATTTGTATGGAATCACAAAATATGATAAATGATACATGTTTACTATAAACAAGAGAAAGCCTGCAGGTGCTGGAAATCCAAAGCAGCACACAGAAAATGCAGGAGAAACTCAGCAGGGCAGGCAGCATCTATGGAAATGAGTAGAGAGTCGACATTTCAGGCCAAGACCCTTCTTCAGCACTGAGAAGGAAGGGGAAAGATGCCAGAATAAAATGGTGGAGGGAGGCGAAGGAGGCTAGCTGGAAGGTGAGAGGTGAAGCCAATTGGGTGGTAAAAGTCAAGGGCTGGAGAAGAAAGAATCTGATAGGAGAGGAGAGTACTATAGGAGAAAGGGAGGGAGAAGGGTCACACAGTAGGTAGTAGTAGGCAGGTGAGAAGAAGTAAAAGGTCAGAATAGAGGAGAAATCGATTTTCATGCCATCAGCTTGGAGAGCACCCCAGATAGAATATAGCACACTGCTTCTCCACCCTGAGGCTGGCCTAGTCTTGGCATAAGAGGAGGACATGGATCAACATGTCAGAACGGAAATGGGAATTGAAATGACTGGCCACCAGGAATTCTTGCTTGTGGCAGGAGATTGGGTTGTCTTGGATTCCCTTTATATTTATGCCTTGCTGCTTATTTTGTTTTTTTATGCAGCATCAGATCCAGAGTAACAATTGTTTCATTCGCCTTTACAGTGCACTGATCAATAATAAGGAATATTAAATCTCTTGAACTACAGCGTTCAAATGACACTTGGACAGGTACATGATGAGGGGATCAGTGGGATATAGGCCAAACTGGGGTAAATGGGACCAGGTTATAAAGGCACGTCTGTTGGCACGGAAGGGCCGTTTCTGTGCTAGAGTCGGGCACACATGTGCACAGACAGACAGACAAATATGCGCTCAAACACAAGCCTGTGCACACGTCCATTCCTCCAGCGAAACAAGACCTCCCCACCCAAAATATTCCCCGCACATTCGAGATATCACTCACCCACGAGGTGTGGGACGCAGACTGTCCGTCCATCTGGTCCTTCCTCTTCCTGGGGATGCTACAGAGTGAGAGACAGAGAAAGTGAGAGCGTGAGGGGAAGGAGGGAAGGAGAGACAGGGGGGAAGAAGAGACAGGAGGGAAGAAGAGACAGGAGAAAGGGAGATGGGAGGCAAGGAGGGGGCAGGGAAGGGGGTTGGGGGAGACAGGGGAAGGCAGATAGAGATGAAGAGTATGGGTTGACAGGGAGGGAGAGACAGAGTGTCAGTGAGGGGGAGGGGGCAGAGGGGAAGACAGGGAAGGAGAGCGGGAGAGGCAGGTGGGGGGAGACAGAGGGAGGCAGAGAGAGACGGAGAGTGGGGGGAGACAAGTGGGAGAGAGGGAGGGAGAGAGAGAGAGAAAGAGACATGAGGAGGGGAGAGGGGTGAGAGAAAGGGAGAGAGGGAGGTAGAGTGAGAGGAGAGTGTGAAGGGGGGAGAGGAAGATATGGGGAGGGTGAGAGGGAGATGGGTAGGATGAGAGAGAGGGAGGGAGATAGAGTGAGGGGAAAGTGGGAAGTGGAAGGAAGAGAGGCCCAAAGGGTGGGACAGCAAGCTTGAAATCAGTTATGGGCATAATGCTGGAGGGGTTTGTTGGAACAGGATCTACCAACACTTGGTCAGACAGGATGTGATCTGGGACACAGTATACCCAGGAGTGCACATCTCTAACAGCTTGCCCTGGTCCAATCACGCTGGCATCACTGCCGAGAGAAAACTCACCAACACCTCTACTTCCTCAGGAGGCTAAATAAATATGACATGTCCCCATTGACCAACAATTTTTAAATCGACGCACTACAGAAAGTATCCTAACTGGATGCATCATGGCTTGGTACAACAGTTGCTCTGCCTGTGACCGCAAAAAACCAGAGATTTGAAGATACAGCTCAGCACAGCATGGAAATAAGCCTCCCCTCCATGGACTCTATCCACAATTCCCACTGCCTCGGTAAAGCAGTAAAATCAAAGACACTCACCCTCACAGGACATTCTTTCTTTTCCCCCTCCTATCAGGCATAAGATACAAAAGTCTGAAAGCACGTCCCACCAGCCTCAGGGACAGCCTGTAACCTGTTGTGATAAGACTATTGAACGGTTCCCTAGTATGATAAGAGCCTTGACCTCAGAATTTACCTCGTTTTGACCTTGCACCATATTGTTTACTTGCACTGTACTTTGTCCGTAGCTGTTACACTTCATTCTGCATCTTGTTGTCGTTTTTCCTTGTTCTACCTCAATGCACCGTGCAATGATCTGATCTGTATGGACAGTGTGCACGACAAGCTTTGCACTGTACTTGTACAAATGGCAATAATAAACCAATTCCTGTCAGTGTAGCTTTGTGTCTGGGAAATCATGTCTGACACTCTTGGAAGTAATTGAGGTGGATGAGGGTAGCACAAGTGCGATCAATGAAACTGAGTATGACGTTCTCCTAAGGGGTTGTCTCTAAGGTGCTTCTTTAGGTGGTTGAAGACAATGATCTGAGATCCATATATCCAGCATGTTCAGGAGGAATCCCTTAAATGGGGAATACATGTGCGTGACTTTATTTAACATGGGATGAGTCTGATGCACGAGCTCAGTGGCACGGAATGCAAGACGACTGGGCCCCTGCACGGCCGCAGCCTCCTTCCGTCTTCACTGTAGTTGTGATGTAACATCATCTTTCACCAGCTCCTCCAATGGGGTCTTGATCTTTGCCTGGAACCTGCCCCTTTAACTTGTTGCCATCATGGGTGACCCTAACAGGAGCTAAGCACCAGATCACTAAACTCCAGGCGAGGTTGCTCTCAGGAGCTCCCAAGCCTTTCCACCGCAACAGGTGACGATCCTCAGAGAAGAACCAGGAGGGTAGACGAAAGGAGGGTAGTAGATGTCTTTGGCAATGCATTCGAGACAAAGTCTGATATTAATAGTCTGGATAATGAGAGTAAGATGATTTTTGTACAGAATCAGAGGTCCTTTTTACTGACATGGGTCGACAATTTTTTGTTTTGTGGCAGCAGTGCAATGCACTGCACTGCATATAAAGGTATAGATTGCAATAAAATAAATAGTGCAAAAGAAGAATAACAAAGTGGTGTTCATGGACCATTCAGAAATCTGATGATAGAGAGGAAGAAGCTGTTCCTAAAACTTTCAGTGGGTGTCTTCAGGCTCCTGTACCTCCTCCATGCTGAGAAGGCTTAACCTGGGTAATGAGGGTCCGAAATGAAAGTTGCTGCTTTTTTGAGATATCACCTTTTAAGATGTAGTGTTGAGAAGACAGCATGTTTTGAATAGTGAGAGTCCTTAATGATGGCACCACCTTCTTGAGGCAACCGCCTTATACATGCAAAGACTGTAATTGGAAATGCAGAGTATGTACACATATCGATATGTACACAAATCAACAATTCACAACTGAGTTTCATACTGGTTCAGTAACAAAGAGTTGTTCTTGTACACAAGTAAATAAAAGAGAAATGAGAGCAAGTCTTCAGAGTCCTGTTAACCAGGGAAAACAGCAGAGTACAGGCTGTCCTTGAGCTTGATGGGAAGTACTTTCAAGCTGTTGTATCATCTGTTGACGTGCACTGTTTTTGATAGAGGCAGCAAGAAACAGAAAAAGGCAGAAAGAGAGACGGAAAGAGACCTCTGACAGATGGTGACAGAGAGAGAGAGAATGAGAAACAGATGGAGACACAGAGAGAGAAACATGGTGAGAGAATGACAGAACAAGAGAAGAGGGAAAGAAAGAGGGAGAGATGGAGTAAAAGATGGGGTGAGAGATGGGGAAAGACAGTGGGGGGTGTAGGGAGGCGAGGACGGAGGGGGGCATAAGGAGGAGCAAAGGCAGAGGGGTGGCATGCTGAGAGAGGGTGCAGCATGCACAAACAGACAGACAGATATACTTTGATCCCGAGGGAAATTGGGTTTCATTACAGTCGCATCAACCAAGAATAGTGTAGAAATATAGCATTATAAAACCATAAATAATTAATAAGTAAAATATGCCAAGTGGAAATAGGTCCAGGACCAGCCTATCGGTTCAGGTGTCTGACACTGCGAGGGAGTGTCATAGGAAGTCATTCCTGCCTGTGGCCATCAAACTTTAAAATTTTGATGGACACAGGCAGGAATGACTTCCTATGACACTCAGTGTAGCATCTCAGTGGAATAAGTCTCTGCTGAAAGTACTCCTGTGCCTAACCAGTACATTATGGAGTGAATGGGAGACATTGTCCAAGATGGTGTACAGCTTGGACAGCATCCTCTTTCCTGACAGCAACATCAGAGAGTCCAGTTCCACCCCCACAACATCATTGGGCTTACGAATGAGTACGAGAGAGAGGAAGACAAAGATACACACACAACAATACGCAGAGTACATGTAGAAGAGGAGTCAAGCTGATGGGATTCTGCAGAAGATCAGGTGGGCTTAGACTAAATGTGTGGGAGGATCTGTTCCTGTGCCACAGTTCTCTACATCTGCCCCCTTACCTGGTAGACGGTGACCTCACTATCGAGATCGGGGGCGATGCGGAGAAGGGCGAGGCGGGCCAGTTCAACAGGGTCCTGTGGCAAGGGTTCAGCCACAGGGAAGGGATTGGCATGACGGAAGCGAGGGAACCAGTACAGCATCCGCTGGTACTTGCGCATCGGATGGCTCTTGTGGCCGAAGATCTGCACCAGCAGCACCTTGGTGTTCACATCCGGCAGGACCCCTGTGGGGACGGGGAGGAGAAGAGGGATGGGATGGGAGGGAGGAAGTGTGTGAGGAGATTGGGAAAGAGAGAGGAAGGTCCAAACGACCAGGGGAAGGTGATCGGGAAGGGAGGGTCGAAGAGGAGTGGATGAAACAGGGAAGGGGTGGGATAGATGGGGAGGGGTGGATGAGACAGGGAGTGGAGAGGATAGACAGGCAGAAGAGGTGGTGAAATGAGGGGGGAGGGGAAGAGGTGCAGAGGAGGTGGTGAGGGAGGAGAAGAATGATAGTGGATTTAGACACAAAAGTACAACAGGTTCGTTGACCGTGTTTCATTCTGTTGGGATGCCTCTGAGTCTGTATGAGCTGGAACATTTAGTGGCAGAGTAGGCTCACTTGGGAAAGAGAGGGATTGATTCCCATGGGACCTCTGTCCATCGGAGAGGGATGCAATCTCTCTCTCCCCCTCCCTATCTCAGAGAGGGTGGCATCTGTCTGTCCCAGTGGGACGTCTTGCCCTCAGGAAGAGTAGAACAGTCTCTACCCTCCCATTGGGGGGGGGGGGGGGGAAATACTCCCAGTGGGACTTCTCATTCGCTGGGACAGTGAGACTGATCATAGTGGAAACTCTCCCCTTTGACAGAGGCTACATCGTTCCCAATGGGATCTTTATCCCTCTCACAGTGTCTGGGGCTGTTTCCACTGGAACGTTCCTCCCTCGGGGGTGTTGGTACCCGTCCCGTTGGAAACATCCCCCACTTCCAGTGACAAGTGGGATCATGTCAGTGGGACGCTGCTCCCTCAAGCATGGTGGTGTGTCCACAAGGATCTCCCGTCTCTCTAGGATGGTGGAACCCAGATTCCCCAAACCTACCCCCCCCCCCACAAGAAGGTGGGATCATTCCTCGTGGGACCTCTGACACTCAGGGAGTGTGGGAGTGTCTCCACTGGTACTTCCTTCTGTCCATCAGGATGCCTCCCTCATCGGGATTGTGGGACCATTTCTGATAGGACCTCTCCTCGTGCTGTAGGGTGGGATCACCCTTCAGTGGAACCTCTATAACTCTCATGAGGGGTTGGATCTGTCCTCATGGGAACCTCTCCCTCAGGACAGATCTGGGAGGGTGAGATCGATCCTATTTTAGATGTTCCTCTCCTAGCTGGATGGTGGCACTGCTCCTACTGGGGCTTCTCTCCCTCCAGATTTGGTGGGGCCATTTCCATTAGGATCTCTCCCCATCTCGAGGAAGGCAGGATGATTTCTGATGGAACCTTTCCCTTTGGGAGGGGGGGACTGATCCCACTGTGACCTCCTGTGCTGGATGGTCAGATCTCTCCTTGTGGAACCTCCCTCCTTCAAGGCAGGTGGGATCATTTCCATCTGGTATTCCCTCCCTAACAGGAAAGTATAACAGTTTCCTATGGGACATCTCCACCAGGCGGAGGATAGGGATAGATCACTCACTCGGCCACAAACTCCACCCTCTATCCTCCTCCATCATCTCCCAGCCCCGGCTCCACTCCACCCCCTCACCCCAGACCCCTCCTTGCGCCCCTCTGAACCTCACCTCAAACCTGTCCCTTGCCTCAACCCTTTCTCAACCATCCACCCCTCCCCTAACGCCAACCACTTCCCCCAACCCCTTATCTTGCCTCCTCACTTCTCCACCTCCCTGCCATCCCTTTCCCCTCACACTCCACACTCCCAGCCACCACTTCCACCATGTCCTTCTTCACCACATCTCTATCCCGTCCGTCCCTCACCTCGCTCTCAGAACCATACCCCTACCCCCACACCAACATTTCCCTGTTTCCTTGCCTCCCGGGCTGTTTACCATAATTCTCCATCTGCTCCAGCACTTGCACGGCGCACTCCTGCTGCCGCGGGAAGTGGTTGAACATACGCTGGATGAAGTTGCGCGGGACAAACACCTCCTTGGGGAAAACGTCAAGGAGCCGGTTGTAGACAGTCAGCTCCCGCTCCACTCCGAACTCGGGCATCCGGCGCAGGGCGGCGTAGATGAACTCCACGTGGCCGCGCCGGCGGGCCTCCTGTCGGCAGTAGGTGGACAGCACCCTCTCGAAGGTGGCCTGGTCCCACTGGGCCGAGGAGGCCGCCCGGGAGAAGACGTCGTCGGCAGCTGAGAGCGGGGCAGGGTGCTCCTCCTTTCGAGCTGCCCCATCCACATCAGGGAGTGGTACTGAGGGCTCTTTCTCCAGGCGGGGGCCGGAGTGGAAGCTTGGTCGGAGCCCTGGAGAATCCTGCAGGAGTGTAGGAGATTGAGAGAGAGCAGGAGGGGATTGTTAGTGAACCGGTGTAGGACCACTCAATACTTGCATCTTTCCACATCACCCCAACAGACACAGGGCGAGGCTCCCTTCACACAGTCTTGTCACATACTCCTGGGGTCAGACATAGAGCAATGCTCCCTCCACACCGTCCCATCACACAATCCCAGAGTCAGATGTAGGGAGAAGCTCCCTCCACACTGTCCCATTACACACTCCTGGGGTCAGACACAGAGCGAGGCTCCCTCCACACCATCCCATCACACACTGCCCGGGTCAGACACAGAGAGAAGCTTCCTCCACACCATCCCATCACACACTCCCAGGATCAGACACAGAGTGAAGCTTCCTCCACACCGTCCCATCACACACTCCCGGGATCAGACACAGTGAATCTCCCTCCATACCATTCCATCACACACTCCCATGGTGAGAGACAAAGCGAGACTCCTTCCACACCATCCCATACACCCTCCCAGCATCAGACACAAAGTGAGGCTCCCACCACACCATCCCATCACACACGCACTGTGCCAGACAGAAGCCATGCTGTATCCTGACGTCTGTTGCCATCTGCTCTCGTATATGTGTGTGCACGTGCCACTGTACCTGACTATGCATTACCTGAGACAGAGAGTGTCTGTGAGAGGGAGAGAGAGACAAACAGACCACGTGTGAGAGAGGAGAGGAGAGGAGAGGAGAGGAGAGGACAGGTGATGAGGTGGGGAGAACATAGGGAGGGAGAGGGTGAGAGGGTGGGGAACCTGAAGTCCCACACCACCAGGCTCAGGAACAGCAGCCCTTCAACCATTCTGCTCTTGAATCAATCACTACCTCAGTACAGCAACACTGTGAGCACTTGGCTTTCTTTTTGTTCTAATTAAGTTCTTCCTTCCAAAAGTTGAAAACTATTTTTGTTGTGAATCTTCTGCTCTGGGCCTGTGATGCTGCTGCAAGGAAGTTTTTCACTGCTCCTGTGCAGACATGGACTTGTCTCTCTTACACTCTATTGGGTTAGTCCCTGTCATCCACTATGGGTCCCTAAGCTGTCAGGGAGACAAGGCATCCACAAGAGCTGGGCGCTGAGAATCCAGGAAGGATCTCTCACGTAGAGGAGGGAGGAGAGGGGAAGAACTTTGCGGGGGGGGGGGGGGGGGAGGGATTGTGACACGGGAGAGAGGATGCTAAGACGAAGATTAGAGTCATAGAGCTCTGCAGCACAGAAGGCCCTTCAGCCCATCTGGCCCATACCAACCCGGTCTTCTGCCCAGACCATATTCCCCCTCCCGCAAGATATCCCCTCTCACCACTCACACCATTTCCCTCCAAACATCTCCCATCCATGACCCTTCCCAAATGTCTCACATGTTGCAAGTGGAGCCCCATACACCAGTTCTGCTGGCAGCTCATTCCATACTTACACCATCCTCTGAGTGAAGAAGTTTCTAAACACTTTTCACTGGAGTTTGGATGAATGAACGGTGGGGGGGGGGGGAACGATCTCATTGAAACCTATCGAATGTTGAAAGGCCTTGATAGAGTGGACATGGAGAGAATGTTTCTCTATAGTGGAGGAGTCTAGGACCAGAGGGCACAGCCTCAGTATAGAGGGATATCCATTTAGAATAGAGACGAGCAGGAATTTCTTCAAGCAGATGGTGGTGAATCTTTGGAATACATTACCACAGACAGCTGTGGAGGCCAGCTCAATTGAGTATATTCATAGCAGAGGTCTAATTAGTCTTGATTAGTCAGGATGTCAAAGGTTACAGGAGAATAGGATTTCTCCTCATCAACCTATAACCTCCCATGGTTCCCCTCCTCCTTCCCTTTCTCCCATGGTCCACTCTCCTCTCAGCTCAGATTCCTTCTTCTCCAACCTTTTCCACCTATCGCCTCCCAGTTCTTGCATCAATCCCCTGCCCGACCCACCTGGCTTCACCTATCACCTTCTAGCTTGTAATCCTCCACCTCCTCCCAACTTCCTGCTCTGGCTTCTTCCCCCTTCCTTTCCAGTCCTGATGAACAGTCTCAACCGGTTATTGAGTTCCAGAGTTCCTCCAGCATCTTGTGTGAGTGACTTTTTGGCTCCTGTAATGAAAGCCCGTTTGACGAAAGCAGGTATGCCTTCTTTACAAACCTCGAAAGTGGTTGCAAACATACAAGACCCAATGGGGGAAAAAAAAGTACAAAGGTTCCCCTCGATCACACGAAGGGAGCACCTCTGGTTCAAGGTGGGATGAACAGTGAGGAGATGAAATGTCCACTAACAAAAGTCTGTTTATGTTGCAGCTTTATAAAACTCTAGTTAGCCAACATCTGGAGTACTGCATACAGTTCTGGTTGCCCCATTACAGAAAGGATGCCGAGGCTTTGAACAGGGTGCAGAAGAGGCTCATCAGCCTTGAATTAAAGGACGTGCTGCAAGGAAAGATCGGACAAACTTGGGCTGTTTTCTCTGAAGCAGTGGAGGCTAAGGAGAGATCTCATAGAGGCAAAATAGAGTGGACAGCTGGTAACTTTCTGTCCCGGAGTGGAAATCTCCATTACCAGGGGGAATGACTTATGGTGAAAGGGGGTCATTTCAAAGGAAATGTGAGAGGCAAGTTTTTCTTAAAACACAGAGAGAGTAGAGTGTCTGGAATGTGCTGCCTGCACTATTAGAGACTTTTAAGATGTTTAAATAGGCACATGAATGTGAGGAAAATGGAAGGATGTGGACATTGTGTAGGCAAAGGGAATTAGATTAGTTGGCCAGGTGATGACTAATTTATTTGGTTCAGTACGACATGTTGGACGGAGGGCCAGCTCCTGTGCCGTAGTGTTCTGTGTTCTTAACTCACCTGCAGTGAAGTGGCTCTCCAAGCTGCAGAGGCCGGCAGTCTACAGAGAGGAGCGGGCCAGGGGGTAAAGACGTGGCTCCGGAGTGCCCGGAAACACCTGACACAGCTCATCCTGAGGGCAGCGTGAGCCTCTGCACAGACAGAGAGTCCAAGGTCAACAGCGGGGGGGAGGCGGTGGAGAGAAGGAACCTCAGATGGTCAAGGCCGAGGGTCTTTCCATTCAACAAGAGGAAATAGCCGAACGTGTGGATCCACCTGCAAAATTGTACATTAATTTAGATCATCGACCTTCAAAACACAAAAGGTCCACAAATGGACAACGTGAAAGAGAAATCAGCTCAGTAAATAAACTGACTGATTACCCAGAGAGATTTGAATAACGTTATCATCTCTCAGTTACTATTCCCTCTCCTTAGTCCACAGACCTGTCCCACTCAGAGATCCGTATAGGGCCCATGAAGTCATTGAGCGAATTGGAACGGAGGACAATTATATGTGCTCTGTCTGAGTGGGTCAGATCTGTGGGACCAAGCAGAGGGAACAGAGACTGAGGCACAATTATAAATGATATCTCTGAGTGGGTCAGGTCTGTGGGACTAAGATGAGGGAACAAGGACAACTGTAGCTCATATAATACCATTAGTTTCCTTACCTATAGACACTTTGTTCATCTCCTGAGTAAATAGAGATGTGACCCTGAGGTTCGACCAGCACAAGTTTGTCTAGGGGAAGACAGCCTCTGGCCCAGCCAAAATGAGAAATCTCGTTTGTGTGGATGCTGCATGATGTGTTGCCCAGTTGCAAATCTGAACCACAAAATATCAGACAGTACACCATATGCAATTAAACTACTGAACTTTATAAATCCTAATCTGAAAGGGGGCCCATTTTAATGCAGCAGTCTGACGTGCACATCGGAGCTCACAGATTTGTCCATTCATCCCAAGTCAACCTCCTCCGAGTGTCGCTGACCTTCGCACCCTCGCTCCTAGTGCACTCCGTCCAGCAGTCTACCAACCCCCTCTATTCGCGTCTTCCCTCAACTCTCACCAAAAAAAGACCACAAAACCCCTGCGCTCAGACCCACAAGAAAGAACAACATGCCCCTCATCGGCTAGCACACATTCCAAAGCCCCCATTATCTCTAGTCATAACCCAAACATTGCTGCTTCAGAGAAACATTACATCAGCAGTGAAACCTTACAGCATGTTACACAGACAGACACAAAAAAAAATTAAGATCAACCCCATCGCTTTTGGCTCCACAGATGAATACCATTCTGATCTTCCAAAGGACTGCAACCACAAAGTTGGTCCTCTGGTTCTCAGAATCCCTTACGATTCTCCTTCACCTTGTCTGCAACATCATGCATTCTTTCAGTTTGCCTGATTTATTTTTTAAGTGCTCTCTTGCATTTTTATACTCCATAAGCACCTCATTTGGTCCTACCCTCCCTATACCTACTGTCTACCTCTTTTTTTAAAAAAAAACAGGGCCCCAATATCTCTAAAAACCAAGGTTCTCTGCAGCTGTTATCTTTACCTTTTATTCTGGCAGGTACATTCAAGCTCTGTACTCTCAAAATTCCATTTCTGAAAGCCTCTCACTTACTGTACACCTTTGCCAGAAGACAGCCTGTCCCAATCCACACTTGCCAGATCCTTTCTGATGCCAACAA
This sequence comes from Hypanus sabinus, assembly GCF_030144855.1. Classification (NCBI taxonomy): domain Eukaryota; kingdom Metazoa; phylum Chordata; class Chondrichthyes; order Myliobatiformes; family Dasyatidae; genus Hypanus; species Hypanus sabinus. The sequence goes on along the minus strand of NC_082729.1, from coordinate 19,226,625 downwards.
AATCGGCCTTTCTCTACCCGACAACGAGGCCTTCCTTTTTGCGTATTTACTTTGAAACTAATGGTATCATGATTAGTTACAATTGTCCCTACTCCCTCACCTTAGTCTCACAGACCTGTCCCACTCAGATATCTTACATAATTGTTACTCAGTCCCTACTCCCTCTTCTTGGTCCCACAGACCTGTCCCACTCAGATATCTTAATTGTCCCTCCATCTCTATTCCCTCTCCTTGGTCCCACAGACCTGTCCCACACTGACATATCACATATAATTGTCCCTCGGTCCCTATTCACTCTTAGTCCCACTCAGAGAAATCATGTAATTGTTACTCAGTCCCTATTCCTTCTCCATGGTTACAGACCACAATTCCCTCTAAACTGCATGGTTGCATGGTAACAAGCGCAGTAACTGAAATGCTCCCGTGCACCAAGCCTTTGTTGCCGCACAGCTGGAGTTTTCTTTTATAATAAAGTGCCCCACAGTTTTCAGGACGCGTGAAAATTCCCGGCTCAGAGCAATGGCTGGTCTGCGCAGCCGTAAAAAAAAATTAGAGGGAACATTGTTACAGACACCTGTCCTACTGACAGATATATAGAATTGTCCCTCAGTTACAGACCCCTCTCCCTAGTTACCTCAAAGTGCACTGCAGATGCTGTGGTCAAATCAGGACATACAAAAAAGCTGGATGAATTCAGCAGGTCAGGCAGCATCCGTTGAAAGAAGCAGTCAACATCTCAACCCAAAAAGTTGACTGCTGCACGACCTGCTGAGTTCATCCAGCTTTTTTGTATCCCTAGTTACCTGCTGCACTAACAGAAAATATATATAACTTTTGATGTTTAATGTCCTTAGCGCTGACCACAGTTGTGGGCTCATTTTCAGGGTACCCTGCGGTTCATGGTCCATCTGTTTCTGGTTACTGTTTTTTTTTTGCTTTCTGCGCAATTGGAACGAGGCTCTTTGGCACGGAACTGGCTCTGCAGCCATTGACAAGACTCGGTGGCTGTTGCTCCTGGACCATTCCAGAGACTCTGCGGTTTGATGACTACATGATTCTGATTACATGATCTGTGGGTTTTTTTTCATGTTTTCTTTAAATGGGTTCCATGATGTTTCTTTGTTTCGTGGCTGCCTGCGAGAGGCCAAATCTCAGGGTTGTATACTGTATGGATACTTCAATAATAAATGTACTTTAGAACTAATTATTCCTCTCCCCGATCATACACCTGACCCTCTGACAGACACCATTTATAACTGTCCCACAGTCCCTATTCTCTCTCTCGCTGGCAAAATAGACCAGTCCCGATAAAAATTATGTGTAATTGCCAGTTATAAAGCCCTTTTCTTGTTTACATAGACCAGTCCCATTTACAGATAATATATATAATTTTCCCTCAGTCTCTAATCTTGCTCCCTGGTTACACAAACCTTTCCTGCTGACAGAGAAGTCAAAGTTCAAAGTATATTTATTATGTAAGTATATGCTCATTATACAACCTTGAGATTTGTCTCCTTACAGGCAGCCACAAGTCAAGAAATCCAAAAGAACCCATTAAAAAACCTGACAGACACCCAATGTGGAGGGGAGAGAGAGAAAGCACAAATCATGCAATCAGTAAAAGCAACCGACTGCATCTAAAACAAAAGTGAGTCCATACACAGGAAACCCTGAGCAGCCAGAGCAGGCCCTCAGCCTCAGCTTCGGTTCATCACACAGCAAAGCAAAACGTTACAGAGCTTGCAGACACGAAAACGGAGCAGGTCCACAGTAGCAGCCTTAGTGCAGGGAAGAGTGGAGATAATATATACTTGTTCCTAGGTACCTACTGCTTTCACACAACCCTTTCCACTAACAGATATCATATATAATCGTCCCTCAGTTACAGTCCCTTCTCCACAGTTGCACAGGCCAGTCCTACTAACATATTATACATATTTATCCCCCAGTCCCTATTCTCTCCCCTTAGCTATACAGATCTGTCCCACTAGCAGGTATTATTCATTTAACTATTCCCCAGTTCCTATTCCTTCCCTATGGTTACGTAGAGATGTCCCACTGATAGACATTACACATAACTTTACAGTACTGGTGACCTGGGTTCATTTCCCTCCGCTGCCTCTGAAGAGCTTGTATGCTCTCCCTGTGACCACGTTGGTGATTTGGTTTCCTCCTACAGCCCAAAGACGTACTCGATGGGAGGTTAATTGGCCATTGTTCATTACCCTGTGCTTAAACTGGGATTAAATGAAGGGATTGCTGGGCAGCGAGGCTTAAAGGGCTCAACAAATGAATTAATAAATAAACCAACATATCTTGTTCAGTCCCCAATTCCCTCTCCCTAGTTAAACCTGACCCACTCACAGATGTTACACAAAATTGTTCCCCAGCACATTCTTACAGATAGACCGTTAAGTCATTTTGACTGGCAGCATCACCACATAACAGGACGGAAAGAAGCTGCAGAAAGTTGGAGACTCAGCCGGCTCTATCACGGGCACAACCCTTTCCGTCGAAAGGTGGACATATTCAAAAAGGTGGTGCCTCACGAATACGTTAAGGTCCCTCAGCATCCGGAACATTGCCCCCCACCCCCATTACGACCATCAGGGAGGAGGTATAGGACCCGGAAGAACTACAATTTAACGTTTCCCCTCTGCCATCAGATTCGTCCATGAACAGTCCATGAACCCGCACATTACCTCAGTATTCACTTTTTCCGCTACTTATTTCTATTGTAACACAATTTTGTGTCCTCCACTATACTACTACATAACAATTTTCATCAAGTATGTTAGTGATATAAACCTGACTTAATCTCTAATCCCTCGCTCTGGTTACACAGACGTGACAGATATTATACATAATTGCTCCTCAGTTACTATATCCTCTCCCTGGTTAAACAGCCTATCCCGCTGACATAAATTAGACATAACCCTCCCACTTTCCCACAAAGTCTGTCGCTTTTGCGGGAATTTTTACCTTCGAGGTCATTTCCTCACTCGTTCAGACTAACACCATCATTAGTCCACCACCGTCTCTATTCCGCCACGCCGCCGCGCATTGATTGTGATGGGTCCGTCAGCTTCTGAGGCTCCTCATTCTCGGAGCATTATGTCTCTTATTATTAGTTCCGAAGACTGATAGTTTCTTCACTGCAAAGGCAGGCTGTCTCTCTTTCTGTCTCTTTCTCCTCAAGCCCCTCCCATGTTTCTGTCTTTCCAGCAGTCTCTTCTTTTCTATAAAGACAGATTATATTTTTTCTTCTTCTTCTGACTTTTTATGGCGGTTGGCAGTCCAACTTTAATGTGCATTACCGCCACCAACTGGACTGGAGTGTGGTGTAGCGAATCGGTGGGGGTCCCTTTCTCCGTTCTCCTTTCAGTTGAACCATAAACTACCTCAAGCCGTCCCACAGATTGTAGTTAATGAAACACAATACTGTAAATTAAACTAAAGTCACTCCAGTAAATTAAAGTTTTAATGAAAATTATCAATCCCCCAAAGATTGTAATGAAGCCCGCATTTGATTTATTTCAGCCTTATATGCTTCACACAATAATACTATTTGTTCATCTATTATATAATGATAAAACATACATAACCCAGAATGACGTTTTCCAACAAGATACAAGGAATAATTACCCAATTCTAAATCGCGTCTAAATGATTCTTACAATACACACAAAATGCTGGTGGAACACAACAGGCCAGGCAGCATCTATAAGGAGAAGCACTGTCGACGTTTCGAGGCCGAGACCCTTCGTCAGGACTAACGAAGGCTGCCTGCTGTGTTCCACCAGCATTTTGTGTGTGTTGTTTGAATTTCCAGCATCTGCAGATTTCCTCGTGTTTGCTCTTTAAATGATTCTTTCTCTTTTTGTTTTACCTCCTTCTCCCGTAAACGCAACAATTTTATGTATTCTATAAAGGTGTCTTCCATTATGCACATTATACCACGTCTTGCCATAACCCCCAATTCTCAACCCTACCAATCCCTTAGCTTCTGATTTGCTTAGTGTTAGGTCAATATCCACTGTTGAACTTTTAACAGCTTTCTTAGCTAAACAATCAATCCATTCATTCCCCTCTACACCTACCTCTATGCGCAGGGATCCTTAAGAAGCCCGCGTATACTCCAATATTTTTTATATCAAATAATGTTTGCTGAGCTTCCAGCAGTAAAGCTGAGCAGTTTTAAGACTCAGAATATACTTATATTCCTGTTTTCATTTTAAGTCAAGGAGACTCACGGTTTACAGTCGTACGACACGGGTACAGGCCCTTCGGCCAACTGGTCCATGCTAGCCACATAATCTTCCCTGTTAGTTCCATTTGTCTGCGTTTAGCTGTAGCCCTCCATGCTCTTTCCCCTGCATATAGCTGCCCAAGTGCATCTTAAATGTTCTAATTGTACATGCCTGGCCAGCTTCCATTGGCAGTTTATTCTAGGTATAAACTTCCCCGTCTTCCCCCCTCGCCCCCACCCTTACCTTGTATCTATACCCTCTGGTTCTAGACTCCCCAGCCCTGAAAAAAGACAATAACCGTCCACCTCACAGGCCTCGTGTTTTTTTTTTATGAGCATCTAAGTGTGTCAGAGAGCGCTCGGTAAACGTTCTCCTTACATCTGAGTATTTACGCACACATAGCCTTGTCATTTTGGTGTCGTTGCGCTGAGTGTGCGCACGTCAATGCCCCCCCCCAATATGTTCTACTAATGGGTCATAAAGAGTTAAGCTGTATGGTGCTTTCCCGGCCATAAACGGCGGAATATTCCACTTCTTTAGTAATGGGGATGTGAAAACGTGTATCTATTGTTTATATACTATGAGATAGCTACTTCTGTTTATTTTGTAATATGATCGTAATTACATTGTGGAGCCCATCATATTCTGATCCATGTGTAATCTTACGTTAACTTTCTGTGTAATTAAAGATGTTATATCGTGGTGCCGAGAAAAACGGGGCGAATGGCTCTTTGTAGAAGAGAAAGAGAAAGAAATGGACAAATAGTATGGAGCTACTTTGTTTTCTGGTAGATTTCTTTTTGTAAATACTGGCAATTTTCTTTTTGCTGTTGTTTGTAAGTTTGGATTTTGACCCATTTTACACCCTTGAACGAGAGTGCTAAGCCACTCCAGCCAGTTTCTTCGTAATACTATGTCATCACCAGTTATTCTCCTGCCCTCCAGGAAATACAGATCCAGCGTGGCCAACCACTCCAGGCTGACCCCTCGTCATCGTCCAGGCAGCACATTTGTAAGTCTCTTCGACACCCTCTCCAGCTTGGACGATATGTTTAATTACTAGTTTAGTTAGTTCGGCACAACACAAGGGCCAAAGGTACTGTTCTATGATATACCAAGCGTGGTCTCAGCATGTCTTGCTGCCCCATCCGATGAACGACTCCTTCACCATTCCTGCGCCGCACTGATGTATGATGTATGTCGTACCGTGAGTTGTGTGCACAAGAAATAGAAGCTTGCTCGACCTGGCAACCAGATTCAATTGAGACGTGGGAACTCGCAACAGAAAATCCGCAGATGCTGAAAATCAAAGCAACACACACAAAACGCTGGAGGAACTCAGCAGGCCAGGTAGCATCTATGTAAAAGAGTAAACAGACCCAAGGGTCTCGGTCCGAAACGTCGACTGTTTACACTGTTTCATAGATGTTGCCTGGCCTGCTGAGTTCCTCCATCATTTTCTGTGTGAGAACTCACTTACCGTGACGACCACAGGGTGGCGCAGCGGGCAAAGCGGTAGTCTCGAGGCTCTGATGACACGGTTCAATTCCGCCCCGCACCCTCCCCCTCCCCCTCCCCTCCCCTCCCCTCCCCTCTGGTGCACATGTGAGTGAGAAGTTTGCACATTCAGTTTCAGGTTCAGTATTACTTAAACGTAGTTAAATTTATTTCTCGGCAGTTGTAAAGTGCTAATAATAATAATAAAGTACAATAAGAATATATTAAATCAATCGTGCAGAAGAGAAAAAAAAGCGAAGGGCGGTAGTGTACGTTGTCCATTCCGAAATTTGATGGCGGAGGGGAAGAAGCGTTGAGTGTGTGTCTTCAGGCTTCTGTAACTCTTCCTTGATAGTAGCAATGAGGAGAAGGCATGTCCTGGGCGATGGAGGTCCTTGAGTGTACTCGATGCTGGGAAGCCTGGCGCTCGTGATGGAGATGACTGAGTTTACAGTTTTCTGCAGCTATTTCCGATCCTGTGCAGTTGTCCTTCCATCCCAGGCAGTCAGAATGCTCTCCACTGTACATTTGTAGAAATTTGCTAGACTTTGGTGGCATACCAAACATCTTCAAACTCATGATGAAGCCATCATTGTAATTGCATATGTTGGGCCCAGATGAGATCGTCAGAACCCCGTGATCACGTGAGACCACCCTCCAACGACCAGCGGGGTAAACATGAGTTAATCAGCAGTTGTCTATCGCCAATGCGTCAGGGGTATTTCACGGTAATGCCGGTTCAGCAAAATGACATTAAGTATGTGAGAGGTATTCGCGAGGCAGATGTGTGTATGGGATAGAAAGAACTTGGTGGGCTGAAGAACCTCTCCCCCTCTAACGATGGTGGGTCCTCTTGAGAGTGCACTTATGAATTTTGTCTGGAGTTCCTGTCGCCCCGGGGGATGCCATTAAACTGGAGAGCGCGTAGATTAACGAAAGTGTTCAGAGATGCACTTCTGCACACTGTTGTTGTAATATGTGGTTATTTGAGTTCCTGTTAGCTTGAAACAGCCTGCCCATCCCCCTCTGACCGCTCTCATTAACAAAGCATTTTCGCCCACAAAACAGCCACTCACCGGATTTTTTTCCCGAGCCATTAGCTAGATTGTTGTTCATTCTACCTTTAATGAGGCAACCAGAACTGAATTGCTTCTCCATTCTTAACCCTTCGGGTGGTGGGGTGGATATGTTTCTACCAAAGGAGCTGTAAGGCGCTTCTTCTCTCCGCTGGCCTGTGGGTCACTCTTGAGCAAGGTATTGCACCTGCTTACCCCAATGATCTATGGGCAGCTGGTGTATATCACAAGTCCTGTTTAATGGACGACAAATGCCAAGTATGTTATCTCTGAAGAGTATTGATAGCTAGGGTCATTCGTCTTGTAAAGACACTAGTCAAATGTTGGCATTGACAAACCACTTCTGTCAAAAAATTAACCAAGAACAATCAGGGTCATGAAAAGACCATGATCACCCAAGTCTTTCAACAGGGCACATAACGAACAAATTACTTACTGTTGAGTATGTTAGGTCAAGTAAAATGAAAGTTTTTAAACGGCATCTTCGTACATCGAAACATACCCTTCGGCCCAAATCACCTATGCTGATTGTGTTGCCCTGCGAGGTAGTCACATCTGCCTGTGTTTGGCCCATAGCCCTCTAAACTTATTGAGATCACAAACACAAGAGATTCTTCAGATGCCAGAAATGCAGACCAACATTACACAAAATGCTGGAAGAACTCAGCAGGTCAGGCAGTGTCTTAAGAAAACAATTAAACAGTCAACATTTTGGACCGAGATCATTCTTATGGACTGGAAAAGAAGGGGAAAGACGCCAGAATAAAATGGTGGAGGAAAAGGAAAGAGGACTAGCTAGAAGTTGATAGGTGAAGCCAGGTGACCAGGAAAGGTGAGGGGCTGAAGAAGAAGTAATCCGATAGAAGAGGAGAGTGGACCATGAGAGAAGGGGGACCGGGTAAGGTGATGGGCAGGTGAGTAAAGAGGCCAAAGTGGGGAATAGAAGAGAGGAGGGCAAGGGGAAATAACTACATGAAGGAGAAATCAATGTCCATATCATCAGGTTGAAGGCTACTTTGCCCTGAGGTGTTGCTCCTCTGCCCTGAGAATAAAGAGAGCATTGTGGAGAAAGAGGCCATGGACCAAAATGTCAGAACAGGGATGGAGATGGGAATTAAAATGGATGGCCATCGGGAAATTCAGCTTTTGGCAGATGTGTTTGACAAAGCTGTCCCCCAATTTACATTGGGTTTCACCAATGTGACTTATCTAGATGACTTTAAAATGTTGCTAATGTGCTTGCTGCACTGCTTCCAGCAGCTCATTCCAAAAATACACCATCCTTTGTGTAAAAGCTGCCCCGGATTCCCCTCTAAATCTCTCAATTCAGATCTTTCATCTCTGCCCTCCTTTCACATCCCCCTCCCCGGGAAAAAATGCCACGTGTTTTCCCCCGAAATGCCTCTCAATCCTATGTACCTCATTCAGGTCATCCCCTTGATCCCCTACGTTCCAGGGAATAAAGCCCCAGACTACTCTCCTGGCATCTAGTGCAGTCAATGTTCTAGTAAATCCTTTCTACCCTCTTTCTGGTTTAATGCACTCAAAATGCTGGAGAAACTCAACAGGTCAGCCAGCATTAAGAATGTGGGGGAAAGTAAGGTTTTGCAGGTCGAGTCAATAGTGCGGAAGGCAAATAAAAAATCAGCATTCATTTCAAGAGGGCTAGAATATAAAAGCGAGGATGTAATATTGAGACTTTATAAAGCACTGGTGAGTCCTCACTTGGAGGCTTGTGAGAAGTTTTGAGTTTCTTATCTAAGAAAGGATGTGCTGACGTTGGAGAAGGTTCAAAGGAGGTTCACGAAAAATGATTTCAAGACCGAAATAAAGGAACATTTGATGGCTCGGGGCCTCAGCTCACAGGAATTCAGCAGAATGAGAGGGGATCTCATTGAAATCTATTGAATATTGTAAGGCCTCGATAGAGTGGATGTGGAGAGTATGTTTCCTATGCTGGGAGAATCAAAGACCAGAGAACACAGCCTCATAATAGAGGGGTGTTCTTTAGGCAGGGAGTGGCAAGCCTGTGAAATTCATTGCCACAGGTGGCTGTGGAGGCTAAGTCATTGAGTATACATTTAAAGCAGTTGATAGATTCTTGATTAGTAAGGGCATGAAGGGATATGGGGAGAAGGCAGGAGAATGTGGCTGAAAGGGAAATGGATCAGTCTCGATGAAATGATGGAGCAGACTTGATGGGCCAAATGGGCTAATTCTATTCTTATATCTTACGATCTTATAACTCAGTACAAGATAGAAGGTGGTAGGTGAGATCTGGAAAGGAAGGGGAAGCAGCTAGAATAAGGTGTGGGGGAAGAGGGAGGCAAAGGAGTACAAGCCAGAAGGTTGTAGGGAAGATCGGGTGAGGGGAAAGGTGGGGGACTGGGTGATGAACTGAGAAACTGGGAGGTGATAGGTGAAAAAGGCAAAGGGCTGAAGAAGAGGTGTGTTCTAGTTTAATAACAAGGTGACCACAATCTTCAGGGGTGCCCTCACCAACATCTTACATAACTGCAACATCCTCACAACTTCCCGGCTTGTCTATTCAGCACTGTGACTGATGAAGAAGGTGTGACCATACTAAACCAAGAAGATGGTAACTGGAGTGAGCTGTTGGAGGGCTAACAGCACTTAAGAAGCATCTGGACAGGTACTTTAACAGTAACACAGGTGGCACCAATATAGTGGCTAGCAGAACACTTCACAGTACTAGCAACCAGGGTTCAATTCCCACTGCTGCCTGGAAGGAATTTGTACGTTCTTCCCCTGAGCACACAAGTGTCATCCGGGTGCCGTGGTTTCCTCCCGGTTAGCTGATTACCTGGTTATTGTAAATTGTCCTGTGATTGGGCGGGGGTAAAGTCAGGGGATTGCTGGGCAGCACAGCTCACAGAAGGCCCTGTTCTGCACTGTACCTCAATAAATAAAACAAGTAACAGTCCATACTTCGCAGCACTATGGCCCCCTCCCCCACTACTATCAGGACAATTTTTTGTCTATTTGCGTCCTTTCTTGTAAAAAAAAGTTGCTCAATTATATAATTTTCTTTTCTCTTGTGTTATCTGATGTGATGTGCCTCTGATGCCAGATCCAGTTTGTCATTACACCTGCATACACATGGCCTTGTTCATCGGACAATAAAATCTACTTTGACCTTGTCCATGCTGCCATCCACAATGCTCCCAGTTGACCATACTAGGCCTATCTACTTCTGTGTTTTGCCAAACGTCTGTCCAAGTACCTGTAGTACTTGTATTCCACCACCGATCCCAGCCTTTCTCTCCTTATAACTCCAGCTGCCAGAGCAGGCAACGTCCTGATGAATTATATCCCGCCTCACGTCCTTCACATTGGGTGGAAACCCCCAAGGTTGGATATGGCATACATAATTTGTTGATAAATTTACTTTGAACTTTGAAGGGCGTGTAAACAGGCATTTAAACAGTCAGGCAATGGGGGGATAGAGATTCTAGACATGCAGACTGGTGTGTACCCCAGAGAGGGGCATCTGCAGATCCTGTCTTCTAATTGTGCTCCTTCTTGTAATAGTAATGTCTAATTATGTTTCATTGATGCTTTCCTTCTGAATACTGATTAAATGACACTATGAGACCATGATGCTGTTTTTCATTGCACCTGTACAGACAGGTACTTGGGAATATGACAATAAACTTAACCTTGACAAGTGAAATTAACAGGTCCATAAAACATAGGCACAGAATTAGTCCATTCAGCCCATCAAGTCTGCTCCACCGTTCCATCATGGCTGATTAAAATCCCTCTCAACCCCATCCTCCTGCTTTCTCCCTATAACATATGAAACAGTTACTAATCAAGAAACTACAGGTATCAACCTCCACTTTAAGTTCACCCAATGATTTGGCCTCCACACGTCTGTGGCAGTGAATTCTACAGATTAACCACACTCCATCCCTCTATTTCGCTGTGCCCTCTGGTCTTAGACTCACCCCCACCCCACCCGCACTTTATGAAACATACTGTCCGTGTCCACTCTTCCCAGGCCTTTCAATATTCAATAGATTTCAATGATATCTTCTACACTCCCATGAGTACAGGCCCAGAGCAATCAATCGCTCCTCATACATTAACCCTTTCATTCCCAGAATCATTCTTGTGAACCTCATCTAAACCCTCGCCAATGCCAGCAGATCTTTTCTTAGATAAGGGGCCCAAAACTGCTCACAATACTCCATGTGATCTGACCCATGCCTTATAAAGCCTCAGCATTAAATCCTTAGTAACCATTGGTAATAAACCAATAACCATTCCCTATGGTCTTCCAGAATTAGTTTGAGGGATAGTACGTCAGCAATAATGGATTGGCAGAGTAGACTCAATGGGCCAAATCGCTTCATTCTGCTCCTGTGGCTTATGGTCCCTCACACAGTCAGTGGCTAATTTATTAGGTACACCTGCTCATGAATGCTAATCAATCATGTGGCAGCAATGCAACGCATAAAAGCGTGGGGACTTGGTAATGAGTTGACCTTCAGCCCCTCGGACTGATTTGAGTATCTCAGAAACTACTGATCTCCTGGGATTTTCACACAAATCAATCTCTAGAGTTTACAGAAAATGGTGTAAAAAACAAAAAAAAATCTAGTGAGCAGCAGTTCCTTGTTAATGAGAGGTCAGAGGAGAATGGCCAGACTGGTTCAAGCTGACAGAAAGGCAACAGTAACTCAAATATCTATGCATTAGGTCAGTGGTGTGCAGAAGAGCATCTCTGAACACACATGTCGAACTTGAAGTAGATGGACCACATCAGCAAAAGACCACACTGGCTTTCAAGGTGTACCTAATAATAAATGACTGCAGGTCAAATCGAACATTACACAGCTATCGGGCAGGAAAAAGAGCTGTCATCCTTCCTATATTACTGAATGCAGCTGAATCATGGATCACCTACAGTCAGCACCTGACAGCCCTGAAGCAATACCACTAAACCAACATCAACACCAGCATACAGGAGAAGGCCAACAGGAACAGCATCTCCACCACGATAAATCAACACCAACTCCGATGGATCAGTCATGTCATCTTGATGCCTAACTCATGCCTCCCCAAACAAATCCTTTACTCACAGCTGAAAGAAGGTCAGAGAGCCCCTGATGGGCTCAAAGGAAACCCTTCAAAAACATCAAGATCAGCCAGAAGAAATTCAACGTTACACCTAAAAACTCGGAAGACATTGCCCTCAGTAGATACATCTAGAGGAGGTTTGTTCAAGAGGAAGTTGTGCTGCATGAGGCTGATCTCTGCTGTGCGCAAGGCAGGTCCAAGAGGGAGAGACCAAACAATCAAAAGACCCAACCTAATAACCATAGCCACCAATTATTCTTGCCTGCACTGCACCAGAATATGTGGATCCCAACCACCTGAGGACCCACCAATAGACAACCCCTGAAGAGAACATTATTCTCGACTCAAATGATTGCATTATATATAAACACAGGCAAGTGGGTTTTGGTGGTCGGCATACATAATGTGGGCTGAAGGGCTTATCCCCTCGCTGTTTGACACACTGTTCAGTAGCTAAGGTTATGCCTCTTTGAGACAGCAGTCCGTAACCCGAGCCCTGCTCGCAATATAGAGCACAACAGCATCACAATTAATTTGTAGTGAAATATTAATAATAATAATAATAATAACAATAATAATAATAATATTAATAATAATTACCAACAGTAGTGAGAATAATGAGTGTTCAACAATTCTGGAAGCTCATTAAATCATCAAAAGTCTGTAAAATTCCGGAATTCCGGAAGTGAGACCAAGTCCTCACCCTCTCTCCACCTCCCACCCAACCCCACTTGCAACTCAGGAGAGCAGTTGGTGGGGGGTGCAGAATGGTTCGGGGCCCAGGGGAAGGAATAGGGCCGTCCTCTCTCTCAGCCACATATGTAGAGAGTCCAGAGGTGGTGGCAACGGAGAGGCGGGTGGGGAAGATGAAAGGGAGGGAGGGGAGAACCTCCACAGGGGACTGGTCTCTCGTCTGAAATGTCTCATCTTCCAACTCCTTGAAAACGAGACAGCGGCTGACTGCTGTGACGGGGGGGGGGTGGGGTGATGGAGCGAAGGGTCACCCTCCCTCTCTCTTTCCTCGCTGGGGAGCTCCCCACTCCCTCTCCCCCTCCAATCATCAGGGCTGTTCCACCTTCTTCACTGAGATGCGCTTCTTCCGCGCAGCAAGCATCTCGTAGAACGGGTCGATGCTGACAGCTGCCCTGTGGGGTGGGGTGGAGAAGAAAGGGGAAGAGATTAACTGAAGCACGTCAAGGTGTGGGGAGCCTCTGCCGCGGATGCACGGGATTGCAAAGGGCCATCAAGGGCAGCTTTAAGAATCGGTGCATGAAGAAGACAGCTTTCATCACTGAGGACCCTCACCACCCAGGACAGAGATTCTTCCTGTATCCCTCAGTGATGTTTGCTCCCATTGGGGATGAGATACAGGACTCTGAAGACCTCACACTCAACCTTTTACGACATACGATATTATGATATAGTACCGGAACGAAGGCCCACAATGTTGTGCCAAGTTTTTAACCTACATAATCAATCTAACCCTTCTCTCCTACATAGCCCATAACCCTCCATTTCTCTTTCATCCATATGCCTGTTTCAGAATCTCTTAGAAGTCCTTAATGTCTCTACCAGCGCACCTGGCAGGTAGTTTCACGCACCCATCATGCTCTATGTAAAATATTTAACTCTGACATCGCCTTGTACTTTCCTCCAACTACTTTAAAATTATGCCCCCTTATATTAGCCATTACTGCTCTGGGAAAATGCCTCTTGTCTGTCCAGTCGATCTACAAAGGGTGATTGATAAGTTCATGGCCTAAGGTAGAAGGAGTCAACTTTAGAAAACCTAGCACATTTATTTTTCAACATAGTTCCCTCCTATGTTTGCACACCTAGCCCAGCAGTTGTGGAGCATACGGATCTTGAGCCTCCAGAAACTGTCCACAGCATGGGTGATTGACTGTCCATGCAGAGTGCCCAAACTTTTGCTTCGGGCCTTTTTCCTTTTACATTATTTTGAAACTGTAAAAGATGTAAATAAAAAAGTAACCTTGCTTACAATATTAAAGAAATGTGTCACCTTTAAACTTTATGCCTTTTGGATATGCCTTATGCCTGTGCCTCTCTACTTCCCCTCGCTCTCTCTTTTGCTATCCTCTCTCCCTCTTGTTCAAGCTTAATTGTCATTCAACCACACATGAATACAGTCAAACAAAACAGCATTCCTCCAGAGCCAAGGTGCAAGACACAGTCCCAAAGGGGCACAGCTCTGATAGTTACAACAGCAGGAAACAATACAGACCCAAAAATCCCAAGCCCCTCAGTGTCATGGTCTGTATTTTGATGGTGCTTAGGATGTTGTCCCAGTTTTCCACTGAGTAAGCACTGCAGAGCAGCACCGATGTGAGGTCCCCTACCGCCTTCCCAGGCCTCATTCCCTCTCTGCCACCGTTCCCAACCCAAGAACTCACTTGATGCACTTGATCCACTCATCCTTCTCCTCGGGAGTTGGGGCGGAGATGCGGTACACCATGTGGTTGCCCTCCACCACGCGGCCATCTGCCTCTGTCTTGCAGGCCTTGATCAGCTGGCCTCGGTTATTGGGAATGTACAGCTCAAAGCAGTTCTGCGGGGCAGGGGGGGTGGTGGAAAGAAATGGAGATGGACATGGGAGAGGTGAGAGAAGGGAGTTGGGAAGGTAAAAGGGTTAAAGCAGGAGGAGGAGAAGAGGAGAGCGGGGAAAGGAGTGGGGGGCAGAATGAGGTGGGGAGGGGGGGCGAGAGGGAGGAGGGTTAGAGGGAGGGGGTAGGAGAAAGAAAGAGGGAAGACAGGGGAGGGTACAAGAGGGGAGAGGGTTGAGGGAGTTAGGGAGAGAGGGGGAGAAAACCAAAGAGAGATTGTCAGTATGTGCGTTAGTGTGTGAGGGTACAAGTGAGTGTGTGATTCTGTGAGTCCTCTGTGGTTGACGGGGTTTCCCCATTCAATCACGGCTGATACTTTCTTTTACCCCTCCAATGAAATTTCTGTGTTTTAAATGGACTCCCCTCTATCCTTGGGCTGTTCCTCCTTGTCCTAGACTCCAGCACCATGGGAAATATTCTTTCCATATCTATTCCATCTAGGCCTTTCAATATGTGAAAGGTTTCAATGAGATACCCCCGTGCATTTGCTTTCCTCACCACTCACTGTACCTGCAAGTTAACCTTCAGGCTGTTCTGTATAAAGACTCCCAAGTCCCTTTGCATCTCAATTTTTTTCCATTTTCTTCCCATTTAGAAAATAGTCAGCACATTTATTTCTACTACCAAACTGCATGGCCATGCATTTTACAACATTGTATTTCATTTGCTATTTTCTTGCTCTTTCTCCAAATCTAACCCCTTCTGCAGCCGACCTGTTTCCTCAGCACTACCTGTCCCTCCACCAATCTTTGTATCATCTGCAAACTTGGCAACAAAGCCATCTATTCCATCATCTAAATCATTGGTATACAGCATAAAAAGAAGTGGTTCCAACACCGACCCCTACAGATCACCACTAGTCACTGGCAGCCAAACAGAAAAGAACCTCTTTATTCCCACTCGCTGCCTCCTACCAATCAGCCAATGCTCTAGCCATGCGAGTAACATTCCTGTAACACCATGGGCTCTGCAGGCTCACGTGTGGCACCTTGTCAAAGACCTGCTGAAATCCAAATATACAATACCCACTGCATCCCTTGTATTTATCCTTCTTGGAATCTCCTCAAAGAATTCCAACATGTTCATCAAGAATTTTCCTTTAAGGAAACTATGCTGACATTTTTTTTCAGCACAGTACAGGCCCTTCAGCCCTCCATGTTGTGCCGACCCATATAATACTTTAAAAAAAAGTACTAAACCCACACTACCCCATAACCCTCCATTTTTCTTTCATCCATGTACCAGTCCAAGAGGATCTTTTATACCCCTAATGTTTTAGCCTCCACCACCAACCCTACATCCAGGTCATTTATAAAAATCACAAATAGCAGGGGTCCCAGGACAGATCCCTGCGGCACTCCACTAGTCACCGACCTCCAGGCAGAATATTTTCCTTCCACATCTACCCTCTGCTTTCTTCCTTTAAGCCAATTTTTTATCCAAACAGTCAAGGTTCCACTTATCCCATGCCTCATGACTTTCTGAATGAGTCTCTCGTGAGGGACCTTGTCAAATGCTTTGCTAAAGTCTATGTAGACCACATCCACTGCCCTACCCTCATCAATTTCTTTTCTTACCTCTTCAAAAAACTCAGTCAGGCTCATGAGGCACAATCTTCCCTTCACAAAGCCATGTTGACTATCCATGAGTAGACTGTACTTCTCCAAATGCTTGTGGATCATATCCTTAAGAATCCTTTCCAATAGTTTGCAGACCACCGACATAAGGCTCACCGGTCTATAGTTCCCAGGTTTCTCCCTATTACCTTTTTTAAACAAGGAAACTACATGTCATTCTTCAGTCCTTCGGCACTTCCCATGCAGCCAAAGAGGATTCAAAGATCATAGCTAATGCTCCTGCGATCTCTTCTCTCAATTCCCACAACAACATGGGGTGCATCATATCCGGCCCTGGGGAGTTATCAATCTTAATGTTTTTAAGAAGATCCAGCACTACTTCTTCCTTAATCTCCACATTGTCCAGCAGACAGGACCGCTCAACTTCAACCTCATCCTGATCAAGATCCTTTTCACTTGTGAATACTGAAGCAAAGTATTCATTTCGGATATCCTCAACCTCCTCTGCCTCCAGGCACATGTTGCTGTTCTACTCATTATTGAGTCCCCTATCACTACCACTCCCCTCTTCTCCCTCTTTCCCTTCTGCACCACATGCTCAGTGCCAGTAGCCCGGTCTCCACAATATTCCCCTGGGGAGGTCATCCCCCACAACAGTATCCAAAATGGTGTACTTATTATTGAGGGAAATGGTCACGGGCATGCTCTGCTCCAACTGACTATTCATATTTCCATTTCTCCTGGCAGTCACCCAGTTACTTGTCTCCTGCATCTTAGGGGTGACTACTTCCCTGTAGCCGATCGATTATCTCCTCACTCTCCAGAACAAACTGAAGGTTGTCCAGCTGCTGCTCCAGATCCCTAACACGGTCTTCAAGGAGATGCAGCTGGATGCAATTCACCCAGTGTCTCCCAGGACTCCAACGTCAGGCATGAAGAACACACAACAGCCATTTACTACACTAGGTACAGCAAGTGGTGGGGGGGGGGGGGGGGGGGGAGAAACAAGAAAGGAAAAAAGGGAATCTTGACAGAAACTTACCCAGAGCTAACGCCTCTACTGAGCCAAAGCCTTACACTCCTACACTCACCACTGGCCTGCTCCCAACAATGAACACACCGCTTGTCCCTTCTGTACTTTTAAACAAGCATTGCCGACCTGCAAGAAACCTCGTCGCTGTGGCCTGCCCCTGCCGCAGATTGGGCCACCGGAGTTTGGAGGAGTGGAAGAGCTCCCGTGAATGTGGGATCAGTATAAACGGTTGGCTGTGACTCAGTGGACCAAAGGAGCCATTCCCTTGCTGATTCATTCTCCCGCAGATCCCACTGCTTCTGAACATGGCATCCGGCGAGTCTGTGCTAAGCTATCAAGCACTGGTCCCATTTCATTCTTCCAACATCCCCATCAACTCCACCCCCCACCACCCACATACTGGGGATCCATTTTACAGTGGGCAGTTTCCCCAACCACCTGGGATGTGGGAGGTATATGGACCACCTGAAAAGGGAAACCTCACGCAAACCATGCAAACTCCACACGGACAGACACTACACTCACACAGAAATGCATACACTTGCAAAAAACCATGCATAGACACACACAACTTCTGCCTCTCACTCACACAGACCCTTCGAGCTCTCTCTCCATAACACACTGCCTCTCAAATGTGCCTCTCTCACACATCCTCACTTGCACACAACCTCCCCTCCCTAACACCCACACAGACCTCTCCCACACATAGTGCCCCCTTTCTCAGTCTCTCTCAGACACACTTGTCTCCATCCATCTCCCTCACGTGCACACCTCCCCCTCGTGCGCACTTCCCCTTTCTCTCTCACACACACACACACACACTTACTTCTCTGTGTCTCACACAGACGGGAGACAGTGAAAGGTAACTGTGATAAAGGGTGTGAATAAAGCTGAAAGAAAAACTCAGCCGAGATTGAATGAGAGCAGACTTGAGGAGCTGGATGGCCGGTCTCTAGCGTACATCTGGCTGGGAGGCCGGATTCAGCAGCACTGCCCTCAGGTTAACGATGATGTTGAAGTGTGCGTCAGACAGCGGAACGGGGGTCAGGGGAGAGCACTCACCGGCTTCCTAGGATCTTCCACCTCACGGATGCTCAGGTTCTCCAATGGTATGATTCCCCTCGGCTCCTTGTCCTATGTGGCAGCAAAGGAAGAGGGTTCAGGGCAAGGCCAGAGCGGTGGGAAAACAGAGAGTCAGTAAGGGGAGAGGTGGGGGAACACGGGGAGAGTGAGAACGAGGGAATACAGAGGGTGAGAGCAGGGTAGGGGTGGGGGAAACGGTGAGAATGAGGGAAGGGTTAGGGAAAGAGAGAGGGATGGGGAGGGAACACAGAGAGATGGGCATACAGAGAGAGTGGGGGTAGGGAGAGTGGAGTAAGGGACAGAGGGGAAGGTGGAGGTACAAGAGAGCTGCCAAAGGAAGCACAAGTACAAATGGAGGAGTGATGGGGTGGCGGAAGGAGTAAATTCTCGGATATGCCCCTCCCCATCCCTACTCACCGTTGTGTACTCAAAGTAGTAGAGGCAGTTGTCCGTCAGAATGAACCATCGGCGTTTCCACGTCTTCACCCTGCCCCCTGTCCCATTGACACATGAGAGCAGACAGAAGGCAAGGAGTGTGAAGGGGTGTGGAATGGGGAGGGGGGGCAAAGGAAGGAGACAGAAGGAAGGAAGGGGCAGGATGGACAGATGGAAGGGGAAGGGGAGAGGGATGGATGGAAGAATGAGGAGGATGACAGAGGGAGGGAAGAATGAGGAGGATGACAGAGGGAGGGAAGGCAAAGGGGAGGGGGGAACAGAGAGACAGAAGTAGAATGGGAGGGGGACAGAGGGAGTGGAAGGGGGGCATCAGTGGGAGGGAGGGAGGGAGGGAAGAGAGGGGGATGGAAGGTAGGCGAGAGGAAGTGGAGAGAAACAGACAATGAGACCACTTCCCATCCCATCCTCGCTCGCGTGCCCTAGTCAATGCCACCTATGCTGCCCCGAAACAGCCCTCCTCCATGAGAAATAGTCGCCCCTCCACAGCTCAATGAGGAAATACAGGAGCCTGGACAATTCAGGAATGGTTTCTACCCCTCTGCCATCATGTTTCTGGACATTCCATGAAGCCATGATACCACCTCACTACCTTAAAGCACTGCCTTTTCATGTCTTGCACAGGATCACAAGAGGCCACAGTGAGTTGTGCACCCAGCCAGCTCCATCACAGGCTCAACCCTACCCACCATCGAGGGTTTCTTTCTAAGAGCCAATGAGTGGCAGGGTGGCGATATGCCTCTCCCAAAGGAGGTGTAAGGCACTCCTTCCCTCTGCTAGCTGCAGGTCACCCTTGAGTGAGGTGTAGCACCCACTTAGCCCTCACACAACCCCCGATCAAGTTCACGTGGAGCCATGGGAGCAGTTGGATGGTGATATGAGCAGCCAGTGCAGATCACAATTTCTGGTTATGCGACCACTAATGCCAGGTAGACAATCTCTGAAGAATATTGATAATGGCTGGGGTCATCTGTCTTGTAAAGACACTACCCTGAAGGCATTGGTAAACCACTTCTGTAGAAAAATTTACCAAGTGCAAGCATGGCCATGAGACCACGATGGCCTACGTCATACGATGGCACATAATGACGATGGTGGGGCTGTCATGCACCATTAAGGACCCCCACCACCCTGGACATGCCCTCTTCTCATTGACACCATCAGTGAGGAGGTACAGGAGCCCGAAGACACACACTCAGTTTCAGGAACAGCTTCTTCCCCTCCACCATGAGATTTCTGAAAGGACCACGGACCATGAATACTACCTCACTATTAGTCTTGTGAACTATTTACTTTCTGACAGCTTATTCTGATTTGCCTGCATTGTATTGTTACCACAGAACAACTAATTTCACAACTAATGTCACTAAGAATAAACCTGATTCTGATTAAGGCCACGAGCATGTACCGATTCACTCTTTCCCCCTCTCACACGACCTCTCCCCGTGCTGACACAAAACCCCCGAACCTATCCACCTCCCTGGAGCACACAGACAGGACGTTCCCCCTCCTCTCACAGGCCTCTGCTGGGTTTGTCAGTTCTCCCTGCCCCTTTCTCTCTGTCATACTCTCCCTCACCCACTCCCTCTCTCACTCCATTTTATTTTCTTTCTGCCTTCTTTAGCAAGTCAAGTTTATTGTCACTTCAACCATAAACTGCTGGTACAGTACACAGTAAAAACAAATCAACGTTCCTCCAGGACCCTGGTGCGACATGAAACAACACAAAACTACACTAGACAATGTGAGACAGCACTAGGCTACACTAGACTACGTAAAACAACATCAAAACTGCACTAGACTACAGACCTGCACAGTGCTACATAAAATGCACAAAACAGTGCAGGGCAGTACAATAATTAATAAACAAGACAATAGGCACAGTGGAGGACAAATTTCAATATAATAAATGACGTAGATGTCAGTCCAGACTGGGTATTGAGGAATCTGATGTCTTGGGGGAAGAAATTGTTGCACAGTCTGGTCGTGAGAGCCGGAATGCTTCGGTACCATTTGCCAGATGGCAGGAGGGAGAAGAGTTTGTGTGAGGGGTGTGTGGGGTCCTTCACAATGCTGTTAGCTTTGTGGGTGCAGCATGTGGTGTAAATGTCTGTCATGGCGGGAAGAGAGACCCCAATGATCTTCTCAGCTGATCTCACTATACACTGCAGGATCTTGCGATCTGAGATGGTGCAATTCCCAAGTCAGGCCATGATGCAGCTGCTCAGGATGTTCTCAATACATCCTCTGTAGAATGTGGTGAGGATGGGGGAGGGGTGGGAAATGGACTTTCCTCACCCTTCACAGAAAGTAGAGATGCTGCTGGGGATTCTTGGCTGTGGAGCTGGTGTTGAGGGACCAGGTGAGATTCTCCGCCAGGTGAACATCAAGAAATTTGTTGTTCTCCCTTCCACTCCACCTCCCAACCTCCCTTCCGCTCCCCTCTAATTCTATGGCTGCCCCTTCCTCCACCTCTGTCCTTCCTCCCCATCACTCCCTCCTCTCTTTGCCACACTCTTTTCACATTTGGCCTCCTCCCTTCCTCTCACTCTGCTCTCTCTCACCACTCTCTTCCCTTCCCCTTCTCCCTCCCCTCATCTCTCCTCCTCCCTTCCCCTTCTTCCTCCCCTTATCTCTCTCCCTCCGACTCTGCCCCCTCATGCTTTCTAGCCCTTCCTCCCTCTCCCTACCATCCAACCGCTCACACCTGTGTCCACTATTCCATCTCTCATTTCTTCCCCTTCCTCCCCCCTCCACTTTGCCCTTCCTCTTGCTCCCATCCCTCCTCCCTGCCTCCTTTATCTGTCCCCTATTGCATCCCCTTTTATTCCCATTTCTGCCCCCTACTCATGTCTTGGCAACCTCCGCTCTCCTCTGTCCCCACCACCCCAGCCCTTTCCTTCGTCACAATGCTGTTCATCGACTACAGCTCATCATTTAATACCATCATTCCCACAATACGATTGAAAAGTTGCAGAACCTGGGCCTCTGTACCTCTCTCTGCAATTGGATCCTCGACTTCCTAACCGGAAGACCACAGTTTGTGTGGATTGGTGATAACATATCCTCCTCGCTGGCAATCAACACAGGTGCGCCTCAGGAGCCCACTGCTCTACTCTCTGTATACACATGACTGTGTGGCTCGGTATAGCTCAAATACCATTCACAAATTTGCTGAAGATACAACCATTGTTGGTAGAATCTCAGCTGCTGAGAGAAGGGCATAAAGGAGTGAGATACGTCAACTAGTGGAATGGTGCCGCAGCAACCAAAAGAGCTGATTGTGGACTTCAGAAAGGGTAAGACAAAGGAACACATACCAATCCTCATAGAGGGATCAGAAGTGGTTAGAGTGAGCAGGTTCAAGTTCCTGGGTGTCAAGATCTCAGAGGATCTAACCTGGTCCCAACATATTGATGCAGTCATAAAGAAGGCAAGACAGCGGCTATACTTTATTAAGAGTTTGAAGAGATTTGGCATGTCAACAAATACACTCAAAACCTTCTATAGTTGTATTGTGGAGAGGATTCTGACAGGCTGCAGCACCGTCTGGTATGGAATGACTGAAAAATGCTGCAGAAGGTTGTAAATCTAGTCAGCTCCATCCTGCGCACTAGCCTACAAAGTACCCAGGATATCTTTAGGGAGCGGTATCTCAGAAAGGCAGCGTCCATTATAAAAGACATCCAGCACTCAGGGAACGCCCTTTTCTCACTGTTACTATCGGGTAGGACGTACAGAAGCCTGAAGGCACACACTCAGTGATTCAGGAACAGCTTCTTCCCCTCTGCCATCTGATTCCTAAATAGACATTGAAGCTTTGGACACCACCTCAGTTTTTTTTTAAATATACAGTATTTCTGTTTTTGCACATTTTAAAAAAAAATCTTTTCAATATACATAATTGATTTACTTGTTTATTTATTGTTTTATTTTATATTTTATTATTTTTTCCTCACTCTGCTAGATTATGAACTGCTGCTAAGTTAACACATTTCATGTCACTTGCCAGTGATAATAAACCCGATTCTGATTCTCTGCCTCCTTCTCTCTTCGACCTATCCTTCCACATCTACCACCTCTCTCTCTCTCTCACCCTCCTTCTCGTCTCACTCTGCCCCATCCTCCCCCCCCCCACCACATAATCTATCTCTTTACCTCTCCCCCTCTGCCTCTTCCGCTCCCACATCAGTTACAATTGACTGCCCAGGGGTAACACCCAAGCACGTGGTCAGCGAGACAGACTGGAGAAGGGCAGTGGGTTGTGGAGATCCTGTGGGTCAGATTAGAGTGTTAGGGGAGGTGTACAAGATAATTTGGGGCTCAGGAACAGTGTGGGGCAGAGGAAACCACTGGAGCAAGGGAGGGAGCGAGAGAGGGAAGCAAGGAATACAGGATGGAAACTGAGGGAGTAACATGGGAGGGAGAGAGGGAGGGAGGAGTGACAGGCAATGGAGAGGAAGGGGAGACAGGGAAGAGAGCGAAGGGGAGGGTGTGGAGAGGTGGTGCAGTGGAGGGAAGGTGGTTTGACGGGTGGAGATTTCATGAGAGAGAGGGGGATGTGGGGTAATGGGAAGGTGAGATAGGATTGCAAAAAGGGTGTTGGACAGAGGTGGCAGCGTGTATATCCAATCTACCTCACCAGGAAGTGGGGTTCAAGGTGATCATGAGCAAACCCTCCACTGTTTCCAGATCGTCAGATGGGTTCTGTATTGTGCTGCAGGTTTTCTATGTTTCTCCCACTGGGAGAGAGGCAGGAAAATCATGGGTTCAGAACTGGTCCCAGGTAAGTTCGAGAAAGGAAATTCCTCACCCTGAACTTCATTCCCAACTGCCAGGATAGTGGAGGGAGTGGCGTCTTTCCCCTCACCTCCCCTTTGCTACGCCCCCTGAGAAGCAGAATCTGGATTAATATATCTGTCACATATCATGAAATTTGTTACTTTTTTGCAGTACAGTATAATAAATAATAATAAATATTAAATTAAATAAGCAGCACAAAAGGGGGAGGGATACTGAGGCGGTGTTCATGAGTTAATTGTCAATTCAGAAACCTGATTGTGGAGGGGAATGAATTTTTCCTGAAACAGCACTCCCTCCCTCCAACCCCCAACACTTACTCCTCTCAGTCCTTGACCAGATCAGACCCACCCCACCATGCACGCACCCTGGACCCACCCGCTCTGCCAAATCTCTGTCTCTCCCCAACTAGGTCATCCTGAGTCACTGAGCTGAGACATACGTACACAGAGACTAGGGAAAGGGAGGGGGGCTGATGGGGTGGAGGAGGGAGATGAAGTGCAGGTAAGAGAGAGTGAGGCTGAGGGGGGAAGTGAGGGGAGGTTCGGAGGGTTACACAAGGGAGAGCAGCATGCGGAGGGTGGGGGAGGATGTGATGAGGGAATGTGGGGGTGATGAGGGAGGGGGAGGGAAGAGCGACACAGTTTACGTACCTCCTAGGTTGAGAAGAAGCAGAAAGCAAGCAGAGAGCGAGAGAAGCCGTTCGTCAGCCGAGGGGGAACAGTGCGGAGGTGGGGAACACAGAGGGGGGAGGGAGATGGAGAGGGAGCCCACAGAGGGAGATGGAGGGAGGGGGAAGGAGGGGTGAGAGAGGAGGGGAGTGGAGAGCAGGGGAAGGATAGTGAGGGAAGAGGAGAGGGGAAGAGAGGTGGAAAGATGGAGAGAGAAAGAAGGAAAGGGAAAGGAAAATACAGAAATAGAAGGAGAGAGAGAAATATAAATAGAGAAAGAGAAATAGAGATGGGAAGCAGACATGGAGAGGGAATGAACACATGGGAAGGGGAGCAGTGGCAGATAATGGGGGAAGGGGCAGCGGAGTGGTATAGAGAGGTGGGGATAGGGGCATGGGAGTCAAAAGAAAGATGGGGAGATCAAGATGAAGATGGAGATTTTTAGGGATAGAGAGAGACAGTGAGAAAACAGACAGACAGAAAGAGAGAGAGAGAGAGTCAACATGAGATATACGAGGAGAGGAAAATACATAGAGAGAGCAAAAGTGGGGCCGGAAGTAGAAAGAGGGACAGATACAGAGAGAGAGAGAGAAAGAAAAGGTTATTCAAACCCAGGATGGAGGAGGAGAAACCAATAGTTACGAGAGCACACGAAAGGATTGGCAGTAACACAAAGTGGGGTTATCTACTCCTCACATTCGATCAGTATTGGAAGGGACGGAGAACGAGATGGGGACCCTGTTCCCTGTATCCAGGGTGTTACCCATAACTAAGAAGGGAAGAGATCTCCAGTCTGGGCATGCAATGGTTGCCAGTACAGTGGGTTGTTGAACAGGCTTCTGTCGCCTCCCCAGTCACACTGCCCACCTGTCCACCAAGTGGGCGTTGCCTGTAGGGGCTTGTAGTCATCCTGAGCTGTCTCTCTTTCTCTCACTGTCTCTCTCACACACACACACACACAATCCTTCTGTCTCACACAATCTCTCTCTCTCTCTGCCATGTACACAGACACACACCCTCTCTGCCTCCCACACACACACTCTCGCTCTCTCTCTCACACACACAATCTCTCCTTGTCTCACTCACAATCTCTCTGTCTCATACACACAATCTTTGTTTCTCTCTCTGTCACACACACACACTCACAACCTGTCATGCACACACAAGGACAATCTCTGTCTCACAAACAGGCACACAATCTCTCTCTCTATCTCACAAACACTCACAACCTATCACGCACACACAATCTCTCTCCATGTTCTCGTTCTCATACACATACACACACAATCTCTCTGTCTCTAGCACAACACACACACATCCTCTATCTCAGGCACAATCTCTCATGCACATACAATCTCTATCTGACACACACTCACACTTCTCCAGTTGTCCACCGAGATCTGATGACGACATCCACTCCTTTAACGGTGAGATCTTTGATGACTATACAGTCCTATCCTGGACTCACAAGCTCTATTGCAGGTGGAACATGTATACATGGTGGTGGTAGTGATGGCAACCATGGCTGCATTTCTCCCAGCTCTCTTCTGGTTGTTCTTCCCATCTTCCGGAATACAACCTCCGTCCCTACACAGCTGTCGCCAAGTGATACAGTCAGCAGCAACATCCTCCAGGTCCTCGGGTCTGATCTTGCACTTCTTTAAACTATTCTTCATCTGACCCTTGTAGCGCCTCTTCGGCCCTCCAGCTGAGCGTCGACCATGATGTAGCTGGCCGTATAACACTCTGCAGGGTAGCCGACATGGGGGCATCCTTATCACGTGCCCCAGCCACTGCAGCTGACGCTGGATGATCATGGCCTCAATACTTCTGCAGTTGGTCTTTACAAGTATTTCAGTGAGGCATCTGCTCATGCCAGGTGATTCCCAGGATGCACTGGAGACAGCTTTTGTGGAAGCGCTCCAAGGACTTGATGTGACAGCTGTAGGTTACCCAAGCTTCACAGCCATAAAGGAGGGCGGTGACACAGACCGCTTGGTATACAGTGACCTTTGTGGAGGGACGAAGGCTCCTGTTCTGAAAGACTCTACACCGAAGTCTCCCAAAGGCAGCTGATGCCTGTTTAATGCAGCTCTGGATGTCATTGTCAATGCTGCTATGGCACTACCGACAGCTTTTCATCACCAACAGTGATGGCAGGTAGGGTGGATGGGACACTGGTACTCCATTGGCAAACCACTTCTGTCTTTAGTGGTTTTGACAGGCAGCCCTGCTGTACCGCCACAGCGAGGACAGTCTGAAGATCCTCCGGAGTATGGACCACAAGAGTACAGTCATCTGCATACTGCAGCTCCAGGACCCGCTCTCTACGGAGTTTGGTGGTTGGGTAGAGCCTCCTGATGTCAAAGAGGTTGCCATCTAATCTGACGTCCACCGCCACACCGCTGCCGTCTTCAATCTCGTTGTGGAGAAGCTTGGTTACACACAAGAGGAAGATGTTGAAGAGCACTGGCACTCGCACACACCTCTGTGCATGCAAGGAAGGGCTCAGACTCTTGTCCTCCTATGGTCACCCGAGCAGTCATCCCATCATGAAACTGACGGAGGATGTTAACAAATTTATTGGAACAGCCAAACCCGATGAGGACATCCCATAAGAGCTCCCTTGGCACCGCGTCAAAAGCTTTGGAGAGGTCAACAAAGGCCACAAACAGGTCCTGATGTTGCTCCCGGCACTTTTCCTGAAGCTGCCGGGCTGTGAAGATCATGTCGATCGTGCTCCTGTTCTTCCTAAATCCACGCTGCGATTCAGGCAGCATCGACTCGGTGATGTTGCTGATGAGTCTCTGAAGCATCACCTTAGCCAGGACCTTTCCAGCAACAGAAAGGAGTGATATGCCCCTACTACAGCCGCAGATGACCTTGTCACCCTTTTTCTTATTAATTACAATGATGTTTGCATTTCTCCATTGCTGTGGGATGTTCTCGTCAGTCCAGGCCTTGGTGATGTACTGGTAGAGAGTGCACATACACATGTACCCTCCGTTCTTCAGTAACTCAGCAGGGATATTGTCAGTGCCAGGGGACTTGTTGTTCTTAAGGGAATGGACAGCTGATAGAACCTCCTGGAAGGTTGGTGGTAGACTGAGGTCGTGGATAGGAGGAAGTTCAGGCAGTTTGTCCAGGATGGTGGGGTCTGCATCAGAATCCTAATTAAGCAGAGTGTTAAAATGCTCAGCCCACCTCAGCACTTCTGATTCTTCAGAAGTGTTCGACCATCTGCTGTTTTCAGGAGAGTAATGCATCGATTTACTGGGCCACAGATGGTTTTGACAGCATTGTAAAAATTATGCATGTCATTATTATCAGCAAAGGACTGGACTTCATGTGCCTTTTCAGTCCACCACTCATTTTGTATGGCCCGAATTGCCTTTTGCACTTTCCTCTGAGCTGCCCTGCCAATTCTGCCTGATGCTGGTGGATGAAGGGTTATCTAAAGTTGCCCGGTGTGCTTTGTGCATGTCCATAAGCAAGTTGTGGATGGTATCTGAGTTATCGTCAAACCGGTCTTGGTTGTTCCTGCTCTTATGGCCAATGGATTGAGCTGCTGCCTCAGAGCGCAGAGCTGATATAGGTTCACTGTTGTTCCATGGTATTTTCCAAACTCAGACAAGGTTCCAGCTCCCTTAGTTTCTCAGCTGGGATGCGTCAAAACTCACTTTTTGCTTCTGTGTTTCTCAAGCAGTTGCAATTTAGCCGCCTTTTAAAGGGTTTTTGGAGCCGCAAGGTGGGGACACACTTTCATATGGAGCTTGGCCACAAACATACGGTGGTCAGTCCAGCACTCTGCACCTCTCATGGCACGGGTGATGAGAACGTCCTTGAGGTCACTACATCTCACAATGATGAAGTCGATCGCGTGCCAATGTTTAGAGTGAGGGTGCATCCACGAGGTCACACACACACACAAAATATCTCTCTGACTTTCACACACACCTCTCTCTCTGCCTCGCATGCACAACCTCTCTCTGTCTCACGCACACACATAATCTCTTTCCGTCTCATACACACAACCTCTCTCTCTGCCTCGCATGCACAACCTCTCTCTGTCTCACGCACACACATAATCTCTTTCCGTCTCATACACACAACCTCTCTCTCTGCCTCGCATGCACAACCTCTCTCTGTCTCACGCACACACATAATCTCTTTCCGTCTCACACACACAATCTCTCTCTGCCACATACACAATCTCTCTCACACACACACACACATTCCTTTCTATCTCTCACACAGTTCTTTTCTCTCTGCCTCTGGAACACACACAAACCATTTCTCTCTCTCTGCTACTCACAAACACTCGCACTCTCAATCTTACACACACACACATCCACTCTCCTCGACACAACCTTCAGCTTGGTGACATGATACAGCAGGTCAGGGGGATCCGACCGGAGGACAGAAATTCCACTCCAACAAACTGCTTCCACACCCTAACCCCTGGAGAGAGGAGAACTTTCCAGACAGTCGGGAGCATGGAGTCAGGATGGCTGTGATATCCAGAAATCACTCCCCTGGAGCACCACACCCCACCCAACACCCACACCCCCAAAATTTACTGATCTAGTGAATGACATGGGGCAGGGCTGAACGACGAAAGGAAGGAGGGAAGGAGGGAGCAGGACACAGGCTTGCCAACGGCCAGCAAAAAAAGCGGCACTGTCTGAGGGAGAAAAAGGAGATTGTCAGGATGGATAGGGATGAGGGGAAGAGGAGGAAGAGGATGGGGAGGGGGGAAATTGCAGGAGAGGAGGAGCAATAAAGCGGGGTGGAGGAGTTGGGACAGTGGGAGGGAGGGGGGAATGTACACAATATGAAGAAAGGTTCAGAGAGAACAGGGATGAATATGGGCTGGGATAATGTGTGGAATGAATGAAGGGAAAGAAGGAGAGGGGAGGGAGGAGAGGGAGAAGGAGCGGGGAGAGGGAGGAGTGGAGGGGCAAGAGGGAGGGCAGGGGCGAGAGAGGAGGGGGAAGGGATGTGGTAAGAAAGCAAGGAGGTGGGAGAGGGGAGAGAGGGGAAGGGGTCAGAGAGGGAGGAAGGAGGGGAGAGGGAGGAAGGAGGGGAGAGGGAGGAAGGAGGGGAGAGGGAGGAAGGAGGGGAGAGGGAGGAAGGAGGGGAGAGGGAGGAAGGAGGGGAGAGGGAGGAAGGAGGGGAGAGGGAGGAGGGGAGGAAGGGGAGAGAGAAGTGGTGGGGAGGGGAGATGTGTGGGGAGCAGGTACATATGTGGAGTAGATGTTGGCGAGAGAGGTGGAGAGGGAGCAATGAGGAGAGAAGCGATTGGGGAGGGGAGGGAGCTGCATTGAGGGGTGGAGGGAGGCAGAGTGTGAGGTGAGGAGGGGGAGGGGAAGGCATGGTTGGGGGGAGCGGTGAGGTGGAAGGAATGGGGAGAAAGGGAGGGAGGGAGAGGCGGGTTCAAGTCACATGCAGTGGGGCTATTGTGTTGAGGAATGGTTGTTCTGGGATTGGAGTAGAGCAGAGGGACAGAAAGGTGTGCCAGGAAATTTGTGCTGCCCATCGGGTGAGAGGACAGAAGGGTTGAGGTGATGCGGGGTAGGGTGGGAAGCTGAGTAGACCCTACCAGCCCACCCACCATCACCGTTCCCCTCCACCGGACCCTTTGCTTACTCACCCAATTTGAGCAACCAGCCCTCCCGGTCAGGGTTGAAAAAGGTGTGGGTCAGGTCATTGCCGTCGTCCTCTGGGATCTTGAAGGGCTCATTCTTGATGCTCTCGTGGAGGTTCTGTGGTGGGGTGGCAGAGTGAGGGTGAAGAGAGAAGATGGGTTAAAGAGAGAGAGGCAAGCATGAGAGAGAGGTGATAGAGGAAGCGAGAAAGTTAGCCCCTCAACACCACCCTCCTTCTGAACGGTTTATTCCACAAACCCTGCCGAATCCCATTTCCCAAAGTGGTACAGCACAATAAGACACCCGGTTATGCAAGCTGACCAGTTCCTCACTCAGTTCATCCAATTACACTTATAAGTTCGACAACCACAGACCTGTTGGGATTTAAGGGATGGGGAGACGAGGCCCCGCTGGAATAAAAGGGAGCGGGAGACGGCGTCCCGGCGGGCTCAACGGGAGCGGGAGACGGCGCCCCGGCGGGCTCAACGGGAGCGGGAGACGGCGCCCCGGCGGGCTCAACGGGAGTGGGAGACGGCGCCCCGGCGGGCTCAACGGGAGCGGGAGACGGCGCCCTGGCGGGCTCAACGGGAGCGGGAGACGGCGCCCCGGTGGGTTCAACGGGAGCGGGAGACGGTGTCCCTGTGAATTTTAACGGGAGCAGGAGACGGCGTCCCGGTGAGTTTTAACTGGAGCAGGAGACGGCCACCCGACGGGCTCAACGGGAGCGGGAGACGGCATCCTGGTGAGTTTTAACGGGAGCAGGAGACGGCGTCCCGGTCAGTTTAACGGGAGTGGGAGACCGCTCCTCTCCCACACCCACCCGGAGCAGCTCCTCAGGAAGGTCACCGCCATCGTTGATGCCACGATTCATGGAGATGAAGCGTTCCACAGTGGGCTTGTCCCGGACGTTGGGGTTGTGTAGACTGGTGTTCAACATGATGATGGCGAAGGAGAGAACATAACAGGTATCTGTGGGAAGAGGGAAATAAAGGAGGGGAGATAGGGAGGGGGAAGGAGATGGGGGGAGGAAGAGATAAAGTGTGGGAGATAGTGAATATGGGAAGGGGTTGAGGAGAGGGGTGGTTTGGGTAGAGGCGCATTGGGAAGGGGAGGTCAGGGATGGGTGAAAGGTGTGGTGAAGAGGGGACGGGGAAGAGGATGACAGTGAGGGGGAGGGTTGGTGGTGGAAGGGGGTGGTGATGGTGGAAATTGGGGGCGAAGGGTCAAGGAGAGATGTGAACAATCAAGTCAAAACGTGGTCAGTCACTGCTCTCTCACACAGTACAACTCAACCCTCTGGAACAGTGGGGTCCGTGGGCTGGGGTCTACAAGTAGTACAATAATAAACCAATTCTGATGCTCAGCACAT
Organism: Hypanus sabinus; assembly: GCF_030144855.1. Classification (NCBI taxonomy): domain Eukaryota; kingdom Metazoa; phylum Chordata; class Chondrichthyes; order Myliobatiformes; family Dasyatidae; genus Hypanus; species Hypanus sabinus. The sequence goes on along the minus strand of NC_082729.1, from coordinate 19,195,438 downwards.
CACAGAGACTAGTCCTTCCTCCCTTCCCATTGCCTTGGTAAAGCAGCCAGCATAATCAAAGACTCCCCTCACCCCGGATATTCTCTTTTCTCCCCTCTCCCATCAGGGAGAAGCCTGAAAGCACCTCCCACCGGGCTCAGGGACAGCTTCTACCCCCGTTATTGGCCTTCTACACAATGAGGTGGAGGCTTGGCCGCACAATCTACCCGGTTACAACCGTGCAGTTTGTTGTTTATCTGCGCTGCACTGCTCCAGCAACTGTTACACACTTTATACTACCTTCCGTTCTTGCTTCACCTTAACAGAGCTCGACTCCACCATTGACGGTCACAAGCCTGGCTGCGGAAGGAGAAAGATTGGACACGGGGCGAGCAACACCATCCCGAAAAAACCCAGAGCTACAGAAATACCAACAGAAGCTCCAAAATCTCATCCCTGGGAGAGGATGTAGAAGATGGGCTGCACCTGGGAGAATTTGAAAGACTGGCCCAGGACAGGAATCTGGCAGGTGGTAGCTGAGCTTAAGCCCCAGTAGGAGTGATGGCTTAAGTAAGTAATCTAGTTCCATTTCACTGTGTAATGATCTGATCTGTATGAACAAGATATTCACTGTATCTCAGTACATGTGACAATCGTAAACCGATTCCAATTCTACCTGTGGATCGGAAGACACTGGAGTAACAGTGGAAGGAAGCTGCACCATGATCCCACAGCAGCCTTGGGGCAGCACAGAGGAAGGGAGGGCGAGAGGAGTGTCATGTCTACCTGTGGACTGGAAGACTCCTGGGTTACCATGGAGGGGAGCTGCGCTGGGATCCCTGAGAGCTCCGGGGAGGGATGGAGGGAGGAAGAGAGGGGTGACTACCTGTGGACTGGAAGACTCCCGGGTTACAGTGACAGTATCTCTGGGCAAACGCCTCCATCATCCGGTCAATCTTCTGTGCCTCTCCTGGGAGGCGGAAACTCCACAGAAACTGTCTGAAGCAGTGGGATGGGGGGAGGAGGGAAGAGAAAGAGAGGGTGAATAATTCAGGCTGGGGGATTGGGGGAAGGGTGGGGGCAATGGACGGAGGAAATGGTAACTAAAGAGAGGGAGCTGAAGGGAGGACAACAGTGGACAGAAAGAAGAAAAAGGAGAGAGAGAGAAGCAAAGCGAGGGGGAAAGCAGGAGGGGGAGTGAGGCTGGGAGGGAGCACGAGGGGCCGGGAGGGAGCGAGAGAGACAGAGATGAAGGGAGTGAGGATGCGAGAGACCCTCAGGGAATGGAAAGCATGGGCCAGCGAAAGACACCACCAGATGCAGAGCAAGTCACCGTAGGGAGAGTGGAAGGGGCTGGAAGGCTCACCGCAAGGCTTGCACCAGGTTGAGGTCGGTGAACTCGTGCAGCTCCACGAATGCATGTAGCACCTTGATGTTGAACTCGTCCCTGGTGAGGGAAGGCAGAGGGGGAGAGAGAGAGAGAAAGAAGAGGGAGGAAGAGAGGGTGAGAGAATCAGACACCATTAAACCCTGCACCATCCTGAGAACCAGCCTGCGAGTGAACCTTGGGCAGCTCAAGTTCACCTCAATCTTGTATCTCCTGGTCGCTGCTCACAGGGAAATACAAACGTTTGTACATTTCTTTTAATGTTAACTTCACTTCACTTAGGTTAGGACACACACACTGAATGGTAGGAACCTAGGGAGTACTGAGGAATTGAGGGAACTCAGTGTACAGGGTAGGACACACACAGTGAATGATAGGGTCGGGGGAGTACTGAGGGATTGAGAGACCTCGGTGTACAGGGTAGGACATACAGTGAATGGTTCTGAGGGATAGTGTACAAGGATTTTTGATGGGCCACTCCTTGACAAAATGAAAGACTGGCACAGGACAGAGGACTCTGGCGAGCTGCTTTCGGCAGCCTATGCCCCAGCAGCAGTGATGGGCTAAGAAGAATATTACACATATATCCCTGATATGTCGGAGAACAGCACTGGTTTAACTGTGCCCATGCAGCAAGAAGCTGAAGTTGGATTTGACAGTATAATTGCAAGTTTCTTTGCAGTTTAACAATTTATGCCTGCTTATGTTTTATATAACTACATGTAACTGTTTAGTATGTCTCCTAGTGGTCACAGTATGTAAATACAATTGTTCAGTGTGTCCCCCACTGTGTTCACAAGATTTGAATAGGGGCTACATGATCGGTTCACTCTTTTGTATGAATCTGAATGAAATGTCTCTTTATCTATGGTACAAGAACAGATGAGCACATTGGCACTATGTTCTTTGATCTCAGCCTTTTGTTACACTTTATTTCCAACTCTCTTTGTTCTACTAACACTTTAGAAAACGATCATGAAGCAACCTGTTTTATGCCTCTATTGACTTCTGAAAGGAGTTTGGGTGAAAAAAACAACACTGATAAGGTTACAAAGACTGGGCAGGAGCTAAACAGCACTCCATCATCACTATGAGGACCCTTTCGCTGGATTCTCTCTTTCCAGCCCACCGAACCGTGCCTCCCAGCAACCTCCCCCCCCCCCCACCCATTTAACACTAGCCTAATCACAGGACAGTTTATAATGACCAATTATCCTATCAACAGGCATGTCTTTGAACCTTCGGAGGAAAGCAGGGCACCCAGAGGAAACCCACACGTTCAAGGGGAGAAAATGTCCAAATGAAAGTGGCTATATTTCATTAGGAGTTTGAGGAGTTTTGGTAAGTCACCAAAGACATTCGCATATTTCTACAGATGTACTTTCTGAGCATTCTAACTGGCTGCATCACCATCAGCTTCTACACCACTGTCGAAGGACTATTGAAAAGTTCCCCAGTACGTTAAGGAGGATGCTTGACCTTACAATCTTGCACCTTATTGTTCAGCTACAGTGCACTTTCTCTGCTGTTACACTTTATTCTGTTATTCCTTTACCTTGTGCTACGTCGATGCACTGAAAAATGACCTGATCTGTATGAACAGTATACAAACAAGCTTTCCACTGTACCTCAGCACGACTGACAAAATAAGATCAACACAACTGGCCTCGGACCTCTGAGACTGAGATTGTGAAACTGCCCCATTGCAAAGACTTTTCCACTTTAAAACTCTTCCGCACAGGTATCCTGTCATCATCGGACACGACGGACAACCACAACCTGCTCGAGTGAAGCAGATCATTGCACTGGGAAAACTGCACGGAAGATTTCTAGGTCTTGAGGATTTCAGTTTCGTCGGCTCTTAATTCCTTGGAGCATAGGAAACCAAGGGGTGACGTAGGAGATCGAGTTAAGGGGTGAACTTAAATGTTGGGTGTATAAACCATGAGAGGCACAGAGAGGGAGGATCTTATGGACCCTCTCTAAATCTCTCCTTCCCTTCCCATTACACCCCAACCCTCCCATCTCCCTGCCCATTCCTCTCTCCTTCACATTATAGCAAGTCAAGCTTTCACATTATTGTCACTTCCAGCAAGTGACAATAAGTCACCAATCTAATCACTCAGATCCTCATGAACCTGCTCATGTCACACCTACGCACTCTAACATAAGACAGTGGAAACAAAGCAGAAACAGAGGTTCATTCAAACAATTCCAACCATCTCAGCGGTTTGATCGAGGCACAAGTGTGTGGACATCAATGAGTTAGACCAGCAGGAAGGATTTAGAAGAAGACAGCTTTATAGAGCAGGTGTCAAGGCAGGCAATGGGGTAGAGGTAGACAGAGTAGGAAGGCTTCGTTTCAACGGGGCTTCGGCAATAGAGGGTTGAGGCGAGGTAAGCTACATGTGAGGAATAGGAAGTATGCCTGTGCGGCTGGTGTTCTGAACTGGGTGTCAGATGTGGGATGTTTGGGTGACTCCCAGCCTCCCGGCAGTTTGCCTCCCAGGTGCCAAGGGCCGGGATGTTTCAGATCGCATCCACGAATTCCTGAAGTGAGAAGCAAGAGGTCGTGGTACATATTGGTACCAACGATATTGGTAGGAGAAGGGAGGAGGTCCTGAAAACAGACTACAAAGAGTTAGGAAAGAAGCTGAGAAGCAGGACCTCAAAGGTAGTATTCTCGGGATTACTGCCTGTGCCAAGCACCGGTGAGTATAGGAACACAGTGAGGTGGAGGACAAATGCGTAGCTGAGTGATTGGAGCAGGGGGTAGGGATTCAGATTTCAGGATCATTGGGACCTCTTTATAGGCAGGCGCGACCAGTACAAAAAGGTGGGGTCACACTTGAATCCGAGGAGGACTAATATCCTAACAGCGGTTTGCTAAGGCTGCTGGGGAGAGTTTAACTAGAATTGTTGGGGGGGTGTGGGAACCAAACTGAGGAGACAGAGGAAGAGGCAGTTGGCTCACAAATAGAGAAAGCTTATTGACAGCGTGAGAAGGAGGATAGGCGGGTGATAGAGAAGGGATGTGCTTTGAGATGTGTCTATTTTAATGCAAGAAGCAGATGAGAGAGTGTGAATCAGTACTTTGAGCTATGATGTTGTGGTCATTACAGAGACCTGGATGGTTCAAAGCAGGAATGGTTATTAGAGTGCCAGGCTATAGGTGTTTCAGAAAGGACCAGGAGGGTGGCAGAAGAGGTGGGGGCATGGCACTGCTGTTCAGAGATAGTATCACAACTGCAGAAAAAGAAAGTCATGGAGGGATCGTCAACTGAGTCTCTGTGGGTGGAAATTGGGAACAGGAAGGGGTCAATAACTCAACTGGATGTTTTTTTTTATATAGACCACCCAATAGTAACAGGGACATCAAAGAGCAGATAGGGAGACAGATTCTGGAAGGTGTAACAATAACAGGATTGACGTGGTGGTAGATTTTAATTTCCCAAATATTGATTGGCATCATCCTGGAGCAAGGGGTTTACATGGGTGGAGTTTGTTAGGAGTGTTCAGGAGGTGTCCTGACACAAGATGTAGATAAGCCTACAAGAGCAGAGGCTGTACTTGATCTAGTATTGGGAAATGAAGCTGGTCAGGTGTCCGGTCTCTCAGTGGGAGAGCATTTTGGAGATAGTGATCATAATTTTAACTCCATTACCATAGCAGTGGAGAGGGATAGGAACATACAAGTTAGGAAAGCATTTAATTGGAGTAAGGGGAAATATGAAGCTATCAGGCGGGAACTTCGAAGTATAAATTGAGAACAGATGTTCTCAGGAAAATGTATGGCAGAAATGTGGCAAATGTTCAGGGAATATTTGCGTGACTTTCCGCATAACGTTCCAATGAGATGGAAAGGATGGTAGGCTATAGGAACCATGGTGTACAAAGGCTGTTGAAAATCTAGTTATGAAGAAAAGAAAAGCTTATGAAACGTTCACAAAAACTAGGTAATGACAGAGATCTAGAAAATTATATGGCTAGAAGAAAGAAGCTTAAGAATAAAATTAGGAGAGCCAGAAGTGACCATAAGGCCTTAGCGAGCAGAATTAAGGAAAACCCCAAGGCATTCTACACGTATGTGATGAGCAAGAGAATAAGAGGTGAGAGAATAGGATGAATCAAGTGTGACAATGGAAAAGTGCGTATGGAACTGGAGGAGATAGCAGGAATACTTTGCTTAATGAATACTTTGCTTCAGTATTAACTATGGCGACTGTAGGGATGACTTACAGTGAACTGAAAAGCTTGAGCATATGGACATTAAGAAAGAGGATGAACTGGAGCTTTTAGAGAGTATCAAGTTGGATAAGTCACTGGGATTGGACGAGATATACCCCAGGCTACTGTGGGAGGCAAGGGGGGAGATTGCGGATACTCTGGCAATGATCTTTGCATCATCAATGGAGACGGGAGAGGTTCCGGAGGATTGGAGGGTTGCAGATGTTGTTCCCTTATTCAAGAAAGAGAGTAGAGATAGCTAAGGAAATCACAGAACAGTGAGTCTTACTTCAGTGGCTGGTAAATTGATGGAGAAGATCCTGAGAGGCAGGATTTAGGAACATTTGGAGAGGAATAATTATGATTAGGAATAGTCAGCGTGGCTTTGTCAAAGGCAGATCATGCATTATGAGTCTGATTGAATTTTTTGAGGATGTGACTAAACACATTGATGAAGGTAGAGCCGTAGATGTAGTGTATATGGATTTCAGCAAAGCATTTGACAAGGTACCCCATGCAAGGCTTATTGAGAAAGTAAGGAGACATTGGATCCAAGGGGACCTTACTTTGTGGATCCAGAATTGGCTTGCCCACAGAAGGAAACGAGTGGTTATAGATGGGTCATATTCTGCATGGAGGTTGGTGACCAGCGATGTGCCTCAGGGATCTGTTCTGGGATCCCTTCTCTTTGTGATTTTTATAAGTGACCTGGACAAGGAAGTGGAGGGATGGGATAGCAAATCTGCTGATGACACAAAGGTTGGGAGCATTGTGCATAGTGTGGCAGGCTGTCAGAGGTTACAGCGGGACATCGATAGCATACAAAACTGGGCTGAGAAGTGGCAGATGGAGTTCAACCCAGATAAGTGTGAGGTGGTTCATTTTGGTACATCAAATATGATGGCAGAATATAGAATTAATGGTAAGACTGTTGGCAGTGTGGAAGATCAGAGGGATCTTAGGGTCTGAATCCATAGGACACAAAGCTGCTTCGCAGGTTGACTCTGGTTAAGAAGGCATACAGTGCACTGGCCTCCATCAACCATGGAACTGAGTTTAAGAGCCAAGAGGTAATGTCACAGCTTTGTAGGACCCTGGTCAGACCCCACTTGGAGTACTGTGCTCAGTTCTGATGGAGGTTTGTAAGATTATAACAGGCAGCTGGTAGTTCTTTCCCAAGGTGGAAATGTCTAATACCAGAATTGTCTAATGTAGTGGTCACCAACCCGTTGATCGCGATCAACTGGTCGACCTTTGAGACTTTCCCAGTAGATCCTGAAAAAAAATGAAAAATGAATACACAATCTGTTGAGAGATTGTTTCCGGGTTGCAGGGTTTTAGTTTCGTTCTTTCTGCCCAGTGCGCATGCGTGTAGCTCCCACGCACTACACAGTGTAATTCAGTGGTCCCCAACCACCGGGCTGCGAGGAAACAATATGAGTCAGCTGCATCTTTCCTCATTCCCTGTTATGCCCTCTGTTGAACTTGAACGCACGCAAGGTCAACAGGCGCCTAAATACAGTGACACCCTCGCGCCAGGGGTCACTGGTTGGCCTCGCGCGGACAGATGGGCGCCGCCTCTAAACCTGCTTAGCACACCGAACGTTCATGGGGAACCTGCTGCTAAAATATTCGCAGACAACTTAATTCAGGCTCGGGGTTCCATAAGTATCAGAACAGCTACCGCACTGCGATCTACTGAAACGAACTTTTGTCGGCCAATAGAGCCTACAAGGGAGGGGCAGGCACGCTCCCTGTCGCACTCCTCGCTCCGTCAGTCGCTCTCTCTGGACTGCGACTGCCGCAGCCCTGGCATGGGAACCTCCAGCCCTGACCTTGTTCTCTCACCGCACCCACGACCAGCTGCACCTGGCGGCGGGCGGGCGGGCGGGAAGCTGAAGTTCGGGCTGGGAGGCTGTCTGATGAGGCAATGAAGTCCTCAAAATTGCTTCGATACCTTGAGTCCAAGTACCCCACAATGAAAGACAAACGTGCTGAGTTTTTTTAGCGGAAAAAACGCGAGCAAACGGAACAGAAGCTAAGTGCCGAGAGCCGCGCAAACGAAATTAGTGGAATAGACCGGACATAAGGAACCTGCTTCGAGTATCGCTGTATTCTGGATGTGTTTAACACACCCCCATCCCCCCAATTGGCCAGTCCGCAAGAATATTGTCAATATTAAACCGGTCCACAGTGCAAAAAAGAGTGGGTACCCCTGGTGTTTATACATTATTTCGACTTCCGGGTTGCGGGGTTTTACTTCTGGTCTTTTCTGCCCCGGTGCGCAGGGGTGTAAGTAATCGATCTGGGGTCGATCTTGCCTTTCACTAAAGTCGAGGTAGGGGATCTTGGGCTTAAAGAGGTTGATGACCACTAGTCTAATACCTCCATCAGGTCCCCCTCACCTGCTGCCACTCCAGAGAATCAGAATCAGGTTTCATATCACTGGCATCTGTCATGAACTTTGTTAACATCAAATTAACAACAGAAAACAACTCAGGTTTGTCCAAGTTCTAATGCCCTCTAATCCAGGCAGCATCTGGGTGAACTTTGTCTGCATTTAAAGTGACAGTGTGTAAGGTCAATGGAGAATGATCTTTGAATAAGTGAAGGGATTTTTTTTTATTTTTACAGAGTGCAGTGGGTCCCTAGAATGCGCTGCCAGGGGTGGTGGTGGACACAGATACAATAGAGGTATTCAAAGGGCACTTAGATTATCAGGAATGTACAGAGGATGGGAGGGTATGGATATTGGATCTGGATCAATGTCTCTTTGGAGGGCATTTGCTATTGCTTGCATGGTGGGGGTTCAGTGCTTCTGCCAGCACAAGTGGGGGGGGGTGAGGCTTCTGCTGCTGCTTGTGTAATAGGAGGGGGACGTTGAGGTTCTGATGTTTCTATCATTCATTCTTTGGGGTTTCTTGTTTTGTGGATGCCTGGGAAGAGTACAAATTTCAGGATTGTCTCCTGTATCATTCCCTGATACTAACTGAACCTTTGAACCATGTGCAAGGAAAAGAGATTATTTTAGTTACACATTACTGGTTTAACTCGATCATCACAACATGATGGAATAAAGACCCTGTTCTTGTGTGCTCTGTTCTATACTCAGTGACCACTTTATCAGGCACAGGAGTGCAATCAGGTCTTCTGCTGCTGTAGCCCACCCACTTAAAGGTTCAATTTGTTGTGCATTCAGAGATGTTCTTCTGCACATCAACGTTGTAACTTGTGGTTATTGGCGATGCTGTCACCTTTCTGTCAGTTTGAAATAATCTGGCCTTCACCTCTGACCTCTCTCATTAGCAACTTTTTTTCGGCCACATAACCGCTGCTCACCGGCTTTTTGTTCTGTTTTTCCACACTATTCTCTGTAAACCTCAGAGCAGGGGCTCCCAATCCAATGTCCTTAGTTAATGGTAGGGGTCCTTGGCATAAAAATTTGTGAACCCCTGCTCGAGAGGCTGCCGTGCATGAAAATCCCAGGGTATCAGAATTTCCTGAGATACTCAATACACCCCATCAGCCACCAACAATTATTGGTCAAAGTCACTGAGATCACATTTCTTCCCCCATTAACAGCAGAGCCTCTTGACCATGTCTGCATGCTTTTATGTACGGAGTTGCTGTGACATGATTTGCTGATTAGGTATTTGCATGAACAAGCAGGTGTACCGGTGTCACTACTAAAGGGGCCACTGAGTACATGTTGTGTTGTAGTCCAAAGCAGTCAGTCTCTCCACAGTGAACCAGCACAGCTTTGCATGAACCTTGCTCACAAACATGCTTGTTAATAGGCTCCAGCACCCTTACCTCTCCCCGAGGTAATCGCCAATGGCAGTTTTGTTGAGCCCTTCGCCCTTGTAGAGGAACTGAGCGATTTCCTCAGCCACATTCTTCAACAGATCGTTCTCCACCAGGAACTGGATTCCCTGCCAAGAGCGTGAGAGAGAGAGGACTTTGATTCGAGAGACGGGGGACAATACAGGACAGTAGAGAGAGAACAGGTGATGTGGAAGGGAGGAGGGGGAGCAGGGGAGGGGAGGAAAGGAAGAGGGAGGAGGAGGGAGAGTAGTACATGGAGTGCATGGAAGGAGAAATGCGAGGAGAATACGGGAGAAAAACAGAGAGAGAAAAAGAGGCGGAGGTGTGAGCAGAACCTACCTTCTTGGGGTCCATGTTGAACTTTTTCCTGCCCATGGCCATCTGCTTGCTCCTCTGCAGCGTTTTACTGGAGATGAGATGAGGCAGAGGGTTGACTGACCCTTCCCACAGTCACCTAACCCATCACGCGGATTGACCCCCCTCCCCCTAGACATCTCCCCCCAACAGTGGGAGAGCAGCAGGAGAGATAATGCTCCCTGGATCCACTGATCGCTCACCGATCTTCCCTTCCTCGGGAGATTGGAGGGAAGTCCAACCTCATTTCTTTCCTCTTGTCCGGTCTCCTTGATTCCTCTGCCACCATCCATACTCTATGAACCCCTAACCATCACCCCTCCTGAATTTTCCACCACCCCTTTTGTCTCTGCCCCCATCCCACTGTCCTGTCATCAATTCCCAGCAATCCCCAAACCCTTTCACTCCACTGTACCCCTCCTCCCTCCCTACATCTACCTCACCCCTCAAGCTCCCTACTCTTGCAACCCATTCCCTCACCATTTCCTCCATCCCTCTTACAACTCCCTGCCCCATCACATCCCATCTCCCTTCCAAAACACCTCTTTTTCCAATACCGCTCCCCATTCTTTTCCAAACACTTCTCCCCTTCCAAACCCACCATCCTTCCCTCTTCCTCCTTTCCAAATGCCTCTCCCTACCCAAACTCCTCCTCTCCTTCTCTAATCCCCTTCATGCTCTGCCGATCCTCGCCCCTTTTCCAACTCCCTCCTGCTCACCCTCAATCCAAACCCCTTCCAACCCAACCTCCTCCTCCTCTTCCAAACCCTTCATCCTCCCAACCTTCTTGCTTCCAAACCTTCAGCCTTCCCCTCTCTTCCAACACCTCCCTCTTCATTCCTTTCCAAACAGTTATTGCACCCCAACTCCATGGCTTATCCAAACCCTCAACCCCACTCCAACCCCTTGGGGTTTTCCAATAGCTCATCCCTTCATTCCCTTCCCTACTCTCTTCCTAACCATCCTTCATCCTGCCTTCAAGCTCCCTCCCTCTTCCCCCTTTCTAAACGCCTCTCCCTCCCCACCTCGTCCCCTCCAAACACCCTTCCCACCTCTCACCCACTTTCCCTGCACTGCCAATCCCCTTTCCTTCATCCAACCTGATGCCCCTTCATCCAAACCCTTAACCCTCACTCCTCATCCAAACGCTCCAACCGTTTCCCTCTCCAACCTCTTCCCTCCCAATCTGCACTACCTCACCCTCCACCCCATTTCCCCTTTGTTATTCAACAACACCTATGTCCCTTCCCCTTCACCCCCTCTCCCTATCACCCACCTGCCCTCGTTGATCTCCAGCCCTTCCACCTCAAACATGGCCTCCTTGAGCTCATCCCGCAGCCTCTGGATCTCAGCCATCAGCTCTAGCTTCCGCCGGCGGATGCTCTCCAACTCCAGTCTCTCGTCCGGGGTCAGGTCCGGAGGGACTGGCAGGGAAAGAGAAGAGGAGATGGTTAGCCGAGCCTCCACAATTACATAGTTCATGATGTTGAATCATTTGGTGTCATTTACTTGAACGTAGTACTTTAAGCCTGAGAAATTATAGTCAATTGATTTACAAAAATAAATCCTTTCTGATTATAAAATGGATGTGCAAGCTTTAGAGAGGGTCCAGAGGAGATTTCTGGATTAGAGAACATGTCTTATGAGGGAAGGTTGAGTGAACTAGAGCTTTTCTCTTTGGGGCACAGGAGAATATCGAGAGGACTAGAACATAGAGGGATGGACATAAATCTGAGGCTTTATAGACATTGGTCAGTCTGCATTTGGAGTATCGCAAGCAGCTTTAGGCCTCTTATCTAAGAAAGCGACCAGAGGAGATTCATGAGAATTATCCCAGAAATGAAAGGGTTAACATACGAGGAGTTTTTTGACTGCACTGGTCTGGAGGTTAGGTGGGGAGGGGGGTGTGGTTCTCACTGAAACCTATCAAATTTTGAAAGGCCCAGACAGACAGACATACTTTATCGATCCCGAGGGAAATTGGGTTTCGTTACAGCCGCACCAACCAGGAATAGTGAAGAAATATAGCAATATAAAACCATAGATAACTAAATAATAAGTTAATCATGCCAAGTGGAAATAAGTCCAGGACCAGCCTATTGGCACAGGGTGTCTGACACTCCAAGGGAGGAGTTGTAAAGTTTGATGGCCACAGGTAGGAATGACTTCCTATGACGCTCAGTGTGGAGTTGGAGAGGATGTTTCCTATAGTGGAAAGTCTAGGACTAGAGGCCAGAGCCTCAGAATACAAGGTTATTCTTTAGAACACAGATGAGGAGGAGTTAACAGGGGTAATAAATCAGCAATGATGGAACAGCAGAGTAAACTCTATGGCCCGAATGGCCTAAATCTGCTCTTATGTCTATGGTCTTATTATGAAGGGTACTGATAGAGTGAAAAGCTAGCACCCTTTTTAACCAGGGCAGCAATGGCCAATACCAACAGTCATTCCATGGTCAACGGCACACCAGTCATATTTCTTCCTCATTCTGGTGTTTGGTCCGGAAAAACAAATGAACCGCCAGATGTCTGCATGCTTTGTTTGCATTGAATCGTGTCACATGATTGGCTGATTGCAAATTTGCATTAACGATGTGTACTGGTGTGCCTACTAAAGTGACCACTAAGTACAGGAGCAGAATTAGGCCACTCAGCCCATCGAGTCTGCTCCATCATTAGATTCTAGCTGATTATCCCTCTCAACACTATTCTGCTTTCTGTCCATAACCTTTGACTCCTTTAATAATTCAGGAGCTATCAACTTCTGCTTTAAATATATCCAATGACTTGGCATCCACAGGGGACAGATAGGCGATTTTGTGGGCACAAAAAAGAAACATGGAGGGTAGTCTTCCTCCGTTTTCCTCCAGGGTTCCTGATGTTTCAGAATGCGTCCACAATTTCCTGAAATTTTGGGGGGGGGGGGGGGGGGGGGGGTGAGCAGCCAGAAGTCGTGGTACATATTGGTACCAACAACATAAGTAGAAAAAGGGAGGAGGTCCTGAAAGCAGAATACAGCGAGTTAGGAAGGAAGCTGAGAAACAGGACCTCAAGGATAGTAATCTCCGGATCACTCCCTGTGCCACACAACAGTGACAGATAGGATTAGAATGAGGTGGTGGAGAAATGTACGGCTGAAGGAATGTAGCAGGGGGCAGTGATTCAGATTTCTGAATCATTAGGACCTCTTCTGGGGCAGGTGTGACCTGTACAAAAAGGACGGGTTACACTTGAATCAGAGGGGGACCAATATCCTGGCGGGAAGGTTTGCCGATGCTGTTGGGGAGGGTTTAAATTAGAATTGCTAAGGGGGGCGGGAACCAAAGAGGCAGAGGATGGGGTGGTTGCCGCACAAGTAGAGACAGCTTTTAGGGAGTTTGTGAGGAAGGATAGGCAGATGATAAAGCAAAGATGCACTCAGCCTGATGGTTTGAGATGTCTCTACTTTAATGCAAGCAGCATCAAGAACAAGGCCTATGAACAGAGCGTGGATAAATACGTTGAACTATGACGTTCTGGCTACTAGACGCTCGGACATCTCAGAGGCAAGAATGGCTACTGAGTGTGTCAGGCTTTACATGTTTCAAAAAAGACAGGGAGGGAGGCAAAAGAGGTGGGGGCGTGGCATTGATAACCAGGGATAGTGTCGCAGCTGCAGAAAAGGAGGAAGTCATGGAGGGATTATCTACTGAGTCAGTGAGAGTGGAAGTCAGAAATAGGAAGGAGGCAACAACTCTACTGGGTGTATTTTTTCAGACCCCCTCCCCCCCAATAGTAACAGGGATATCAAGGAGCAGATAGGGAGGCAGATTCTGGAACTGAACAAAAATAGAGTTGTTGTGGTGGGAGATTTTAACTTTCATAATATTGACTGGCATCTCCTAAGAGCAAAGGGTTCCAATTGGGTGGAGATTGTTAGGCTTGTTCAGGTAGGTTTCCTGACGCAATAGGTAAATAAGCCAACTAGAGGAGAGCTGTACTTGATCCGGTATTGGGACATGAACCTTGTCAGGTGTCAGTGTTATGTGTGAAGCCAAGCAGAGCTGCAGAATGGATGCTGCTAAAAAGAGAGAGATAAGGAAGAGCCATTCAAAAATGCTAATAAGAGAGAGATAACGAGAGAGAGAGAGATACATAATTCAGTATTTTGGTGTCTGCAGTGATACAGCCACGGACACTTTGCTTTGAACATGAATTGCTCATTAACTCTTCTGCTGAAACAAAAGGAAGCGGTGAAGTTTGATGGACAGGTGATACCCCATCAGAGGGGGATAAAATAGAGGGTTTGCCAAGACACCGCACACATGCCACGAGACCCTGAAGAGAGCATTGTGCCCCCACAAGTTCGATGGGAGTTTGGAGGACTGATTCGCGGGAATCGGTCAGAGGCTCACAGGGTGTAAAGATACGACCGGTGGGAACCTGTTGTGTGTCCACCCTTGGCTGGATGACGGGTTCACCACGGAAGAACGGTCGCATCTAGAATGGAGGGGTCACAGTCGGTGACCACAACGAGACAACGATCGCATCTGGAACGGAGGGGTCACAGTCGATTACCACAACAGGACAAGAAGACAACGGAAGGTTTGCCTGAAACCTCAGCTGTATCTCACTCTCTCTTTCTAACGGTACCACAACAACTACCTCGAACTACTCTAAACTGAACTGAACTCTGCTTCACTTCAAGACTGATCATTTACCCCTAGACTTCGATAGAGCTTGGCGGATTCCTATTCCCATATTTCTGTGTATATGTGTATATTATCATTGCTAACCTGTTACATTTATATCCTTGCATTTAGTGTACTGTATTACTTAATTTACTAATAAATGTTATTAGTTTCTAGTAATTACAGACTCCAACCACAGCACTGGACAGGGATAGGAGCAGACAATTTGGAAAAACATTTAATTGAGGTAAGGAGAAATATGATGCTGTTCGGCAGGAACTTCGGAGCATAAACTGGGAGACGTGTACTCGGAAATGCACAGCAGAGATGCGACAAATGTTCAAGGAATACTTGCATGGCGTTCTACATAGGTATGCTCCATTGAGGCAGGGAAAGGATGATAGGGTAAAAGACCCATGGTGTACAAAGGATGTGGAAAATCTACTTAAGAAAAGAAAAGCCTACAAAAGCTAATAATGGAGTTCTAGAAAATTACAAGGTTGCCAGGAAGTAGCTTAAGAAAGAAAGAGCCATGCAAAGGCCTTGGTGTACAAGATTAAAGAAAACCACAAGGCATTCTACAAGCACGTGAAGAGCAAGAGGATGAGAATCAGGTGCAATAGTGGAAACGTGTGCATGGAGTCGGAGAAGGTAGCACAAGTACTTAATACTTTGCTTCAGTATTCACCAGGGAAAAGGAACTTGGCAATTGTGGGGATGACAGCGCAGACTGAAACACTCGAGCATATGGACATTAAGAACAAGGATATGCTGGAGCTTTTTAAAGCATTAAGTTAGATAAGTTGTCAGGACTAGACAAGATATACCCCAGGCTACTGTGGGAAGTGAGGGGGATGCTGAGCCTCTGGCAATGATCTTTGCATCATTAACAGGGACAGGAGAAGTATCGGAGGATTGGAGGGTTGCGAATGTTCCCTTGTTCAAGAAAAGGAGTAGAGATAATGCAGGAATTTAGAGACAAGTGAGTCTTATTTCACTAGTGGGCAAGTTATTGGAGAAGATCCTGAGAGGCAGGATTTATGAGCATTTGGAGAGATCATGTTATTAGGGATAGTCAGCAGGGCAGGTTATGCCTTACAAATCTGATGAAATGCTTTGAGGATGTAACAAAACACATTGATGAAGGTAGAGTAGTGGATGTAGTGTATATGGATTTCAGTAGGGTTTTTGATAAGGTTCCCCATGGAGACTCATTCAGAAAGTAAGGAGGCATAGGATCCAAGAGACCTTTCTTTGTAGATCCAGAATTGGCTTGCCCACAGAAGGCAAAGGGTGGTTGTAGATGGTATGTATTCTGCATGGAGATTGGTGACCAGCGGTGTTCCGGAGGGATCTGTTTGGGACCCTTCCTCTTTGTGATTTTTATAAATGACTGAGATGAAGCAGTAGAAGGATGGGTTAGTAAGTCTGCTGTTGACACAAAGGTTGCAGGTGTTGTGGATTGTCCGCAGGGTTGTCAAAGGTTACGGCAGGACATCGGTAGGATGCAGAACTGGCAGATGGACTTGAACCAAGGTATGTGTGAAGTGGTTCAATTTGGTAGGTCAAATTTGAAGACAGAATACAGTATTAATGGTAAAACTCTTGGCAGTGTGGAAGATCAAAGAAATCTTGGGGTCTATGTCCACACTGTGCAGATTCAGTGTTGTTAAAGTGTATGGTATGTTGGTATTCGTTCAAGAGCCATGAGGTATTATTATAGCTATACAAGATGTTGGTCACAACCAACTTGGAGTATTTTGTTCAGTTCTAGTCACCTCACTACAGGAAGGATGTGGATTCTATAGAAAGAGTGCACAAGAGATTTACAAGAACGTTGCCTCGATTGGAGAGCGTGCCTTATGGCCTTTTCTCCTTGGAGCGACAGAGGATGAGAGGTGACCTGATAGAGCTGTATAAGACGATGAGAGGCATTGATTGTGTGGATAGCCAGAGGCTTTTTCCCAGGGCTGAAATAGCTCATGCGAGGGGACATAGTTTTAAGGTGCTTGGAGGTACATACAGGGGGGGATGTCAGGGGTATGTTTTTCACACAGAGAGTGGTGGGTGCGTGGAATGCACTGCCAGCGATGGTGGTGGAAGCTTTTAAGAGAGTCTGAGATACATGGAGCTTAGAAAGATAGACAGCCATGCGGTAGGGTAATTCTAGGGAGTTTCTAGAGTAGGTTACATGCACAACATTGCGGGCTCAAGGGCCTGTAATGTGTTCTAGATATCTATGTTCTATGAAGATAGGTCCAGAGCCATCAAATGCTGTTTATCAGTCCATTTGGTCATTATATGCCTTATTCTATGATGTGTGCAATTTTAGTCTTTCCATGACTAATTGTTCTTGGGAAAGTTTTCCTGCAGAAGTGATTTGCCATTGCCTTCATCTGGGCAGTGTCTTTACAAGACGGGTGACCCCCGCCCCCCCATCCATGAGCAATACTCACAGAGATGGTCTAACTGGTGTCAGTGATTGCAGAACCAGGACTTGTGATATGCAACAGCTGCTAATACAACCATCCACTATCTGCTCCCATGACTTCACACAACCTTTACTGGGGGGGCTAAGCAGGTGCTGCACTTTACCCAAGGGTGACCTGCAGGCGAGTGGAGGGAAGGAGCGCCTTACACCTCCTTTGGTAGAGACATGTCTCTACCCCGCCACCCTACATATCTCAATACCACAAGACCATAAGAAATAGGAGCAGTATTAGGACACTTGGCCCATAGAGTCTGCTCCGCCATTTCATCATGGCTAATCGGGGCATGACTGCACGTCGACAGCGCTTCTCCCCATAGATGCTGCCTGGCCTGCTGTGTTCCACCAACATTTTGTGTGTGTTGTTGTTTGAATTTCCAACATCCGCAGATTTCCTTGTGTTTGCTCAATTATTTCTTCACCAGTTTGATAGGGAGAACAGAGAGAACAGTTTAAAAAGAAGACAGCTTTATAGAGCGGGTGTTCGAGCAGAAGGAGACAGAGTAGCAAGGCTTTGGCTCAATGGGGCTTAGGCAATAGTGAGGTAGGTTATTTGTGTAGAATACAGACAGGAAGTATGTGTGTGAGGCCAGTGTTCTGTGCTTGGTGTCAGATGTGGGAGGTCCTGGAGACTCCCAGCCTCCCGGAAGGCTACATATGCACCAGCTACGTTGAGCTGCCGCTCCTTCGGGACCACGTTAGGGAACTGAAGATACAGCTCGATGACCTTTATCTGGTCGGGGAGAGTGAGGAGGTGATAGAGAGGAGCTATAGACCTATAGTCACATCGAGGCCTCTGGCTGGGAGGGGAAATGATGATATCCTCCTGTTTCACTGTTTTTTATCCTTTCATATTACTCTCCTAATATCTGATTATCTGTAAACTCATAATGCTACTGTGACACTGTCATTTCCTTTGAGATCAATAAAGTATTTATCTACCATCTCGCCAGCATTATTTTCCAGCGGTCCGACATCCACTCTCACCTCTCTTTATGTATCAGAAGAAAATTATGGTTTCTTTAATATTACCTCCGTATTCCTTCTTTATCTTCTTAATGACTTTTTAGTTGCTTTTTGTTGGTTTTTGAAAGCTTCCCAATCTTCTAACTTCCCACTAATTTTTGCTATATTATATGCCCTCTCTTATGTTAGCTTTGACTTCTCGTTACCTACAGTTGGTTCATCCTTCCCTTACAATACTTGTCCCTCTTTCGGATGTATATATCCAGTGCCTTCCGAACTGCATCCAGAAATTCCAGCCATTGCAGCTCTACTGTCATCACTGCCAGTGATCTTTCCCAATCAATTCTGGCAAACCCCTCTCATCCACTGTAATACTGATACATCTGACTTTAGCTTCTCCTTCCCAAATGTACATGTGACAATAACACATCAGTTCTAATTCGGTCCAGGGAAAGACAAGCTGAGCCTATCCAATCTGTCTCTGCAAGCTAAGTGCAATCGAAGCAACATCCTGGCAAATTTCTGCACTGCCTCTGATACAATCACATCCCTCCTACTGTGAAGCAAACTTTGCAATACTCAGTTGAAAGCGCCAATTAATTTCCTGTAATTCCTGATGGGCATCCATTCACACACTCCACCTCTAACAAACAGTAACAGCAGTTTGCAGGGGTTCCCCACCTAGGGTCCATGGAAGCATTGCTTAATGGTATTGGTCCATGGGATAACAAAGGCTGGGAACCCCTGACCCGACAGGATGCACCAGAGCAAATCAGCAAAACTCCTACAACAGTGACCCTTCCAAACGAGCACACATCTGCCAGAGGTGGATGAGAGCTTCAAGGAATATGGGGTCCACTACCACCCAAAAATTGTCCTCCAAATCTCACACTGTCCTGACTTAGAAATATATCTTCGTCCCACAGCTGAAGGGCTGCAGCGGTGCAACAGCATAGAACAGTACAGCAAAGCACAGGCCCTTCAGCCCACAATGTCATGCTTATCTTTCAACCTCAGGACTTCAAGAGAAGAAAACCAGAGGTCCAGGAGCCAGTCCTCAGAGGATCAGAGGTGGGTAGGGTCAGCACTGTAAATTCCTCAGACTTGTAAATTCAGAGTTCCTGTCCTGGGCTTAGCAAGTAAATGCAATTGTGAAAAAGTATGGCAGCACTTCTACTTCCTGAGGAGTTTGCGAAGATTCAGCAGAACAAGCAAAACTTTGATAATCTCCTATAGATGTGTAATGGAGAGCACATTGGTTGCATCAAAGCCAGGTATACAAACACCAAAGCCCTTGAATGTAAAATCTTACAAAAAATAGTGGCTACGGCCCACTGCATCATTGGTAAAGCCCCCTACCACCACTGAGCACATCTACACAGATCATCATCAGAGGAAATCAGCATCCATCATCATGGATCCCCAACACCAGGTTCAGGAAGAATTGTTACCCCTCAGCCAACAGGCTCTTGAACCAAAGGGGATAACTTCACTCAACTTCATTTGCCTCATCTTTGAAATGTTCCCACAACCTACTTGTTCAAAGACTTTCAAGGACTCTTCATCTTACTTTCTCGATATTTATTGCTTATTTATATTATTTTACTTTTCGTATTTGCTGTTTAGTGTCTTTTGCACACTGGTTCAACACCCACATTGGCATGGTCCTTCATCGATTCTATTATTGTTATTATTCAGTTATGGATTTACTGAATATGCCTGCAAGAAAATCAATCTCAGGGTTGTATCTGGTCAAACAACACAGAGCAGAAATGTTGAAAGGACTGGGCTTGCATTCAAGTAGAAATCTTCCTTTGACAGGAGTTCACTGAGATCCTCTTTCACTGCTTCCCATTTGTGATCTCTGCTGCTCTCCTACACTTTGACCACATACTCACCCATACTCGTTCTCCCATGGTCCACTCTCCTCTACTATCAGTTTCCTCATTCTTCAACCCTTTACCTTTCCCTCTTATCACCTCTCAGCATCATACTTCATCCCCACTCCCCCGACTTCCCCTTCTTCACCTATTACCTTCTAGCTTGTACTCCCTCCCCTCCCGCTACCTTATTTGAACTTGTTCCCTTTCCTCTCCAGACCTGATGAAGGCTCTCAGATGCAGATAGGCAGCAAAATGTATAGGTACCATACCCCAGAGTTAAACAGCGACAGACCTGTGACCACCAGTACCATACACCACTGTTAATACAATGACAGACCCAGGCCCACAGGTACTCTACCCCAGTGTTGTACAGTGATAGACTCATCCCCAACAGTACTGTCCCCAGTATCTTACAGTGACAGACCCATCCCCAACAGCACTGTATCCCAGACTGCGAGAGAGCAGTCTCCACCAGAATCACACCCTGGTGTTATACAGCAGCAGACCCATTCCCACCTGTACTATACCCCAGTGTTATACAGTGACAGACCCAGTCCCACTAGTATGTACAGTGTTCAAAGTTCACAGTATATTTACAGCCTTGAGATTCATCTCCTTACAGGCAGCCACAAAATAAAGAAACCTAAAAGAACCCATATTAAAAAAAAGACCGTCAAACACCCTATGTGCAAAGTAAAAAAAAAACTGCAAGCAAATAGGATTCTGAACTGAAGTCTGTAAGAGAGTTCCCTAGTTTAGCGCAGAGGCCAGAAAACGCAGTGATCTGAACCGGCCCGCCCCTCACCTCAGGCCCTTTTCAATCTGGCCCGCCACCCAAATTGAAGACCAAACATCAGGTTCAATCACCTTGATACACTCTGAGCCTGGACCCCACCTACTTGATTCCGCCTGTCACTGACCTCTGCGATTCGGCATGATGCTTAATCTTCCATCCAAACACCAAGTTCAGTCGAATCTGTACGCTCTGGTGCCCAGACCTCGCCGCCTCGACTCGGCCTTTGGCATGGTGCTTAAATCAATCGAACATCAGATCTTCCTCACTCTCGGCAACAGACTTGCTGCCTCACCTCTGCTCTGCTACACTGAATTGCCATCAGGTCCAAAGGAAGTTACAGACTAGTACTTGCGATGGTCGTTTGCCAGAAAAAGTGTGATTAACAAAGTGCTTAGTTGTTTTCCTTGTTTCAGTAGCCACCAGCCAGCAGTCACTGAAGCTCACCAGTGCTGTCTTAAATGTTATCAGTTCCTTAAGGTTGTTATAGCCAGAAGTAATGGGGATAAGCTCTCACTGCCTACTGGCGGCTCTCAATGGTATGCGTCTCAAACAGCCTCTGAAAACCAAGTTCAACTCCCGGCCTTCACATCTGGCTTAGTGATTTAAGCCTGGCAGAACCATTTCTACTGACAGGAGAAGGGGCAAAGGCGAGTTATTGGCGCCTTAAAAACAGTCGCTTCAAGTAGATGGGGTCATCAGCCGTGGTTGGCAGTTCATCCAGGAGAAGAAAAACACTGATCTGAAACCTCCGCTGCCTTGCGACTACACCTACCCATGGGGAAGACTTCGGGAGAAAAGCCCAAGGAAAAATCTGGAGCTGGAATCACTAAGGCAGTGCTACATTAAGATCAATGCGGACTGGCAATTCCTTTGACGCCACTGTATTGGTCTCTGCTGTACCTTTGATTTCATAGCTTTGTGGAGAGGGTGAGCTTGCTACATGGGCAACAGCTTGCTCTCCATATCATACTTCCCTGGCTTGCATACCATGTAGACCGCAAGGAAACAACATTCACAGTCGACCCCAACTATCGGAGGGCCTCAATCACCAACAATTACCCATTCTGTCGGTTATTGTACTCAAGTGTAAGATAGCGACAGACCCATCACCAATAGTATTGGAGCCCAGAGTTATACAGTGATAACTTGTCCCAAAAGTACTGCACATAATGTTATATAGTGACAGACTTTCCCCCGTGATACTGTACTTCAGTGTTAGACAATGACAGACCCAAATGCACCAGTACTGTAAGCACGTGTTATACAGTGACAGATTATTTCCCATCGTTGCCATACCCCAGTGTTATAAAGTAACAGGCCAGTCCCCACCAGTACTGTACTCATGTTATACAGTGATTGACTGGCTCCACTGATAATGCACACCAGTATTATACAACACCACCACCAGTACTGTACTCCAGTGTCAGAACTATCCCCACCAGTAGTAGCCCAGAATCAGAATGGTCCCCACTGGTACTATACCCATGACAAAACCGTCTCCACATGTACTGTACCCCAGTGTTAGAACCGTCCCTGCCAGTACAGGTGTCCCCCGTTTTCCGAACGTTCGCTTTACGACAACTCGCTGTTACGGAAGACCTACATTAGTACTTGTTTTCACCAACCAAAGAGGATTGTCACTTTTACGAAAAAAAGATGCCCGCTTTATACATGTGTTTACCCCGAGAAAGACTACAATGACCATGAAACCTTGTGTGGGCAGTTGTTTGCGTATGCGTGTACGTACGTATGTGTGTACATGCTGAATTTTTTTCTCTAAATCAACTTTGGCTCACTGTCTTCCCAATTTTGATAAGTGAAACTGCACTGTACATACAATATTTCTACTTTATATAGGGTGTATATTTATCATATTATTGTTGCTTTTACTATATGTCAGTGTTATTTTAGGTTTTATGTGTTATTTGGTATGATTTGGTAGGTTTTTTTGGGGTCTAGAGGGGCAAGATAGAGGGGGTTATGTGAGAGGCAATATGGAAAGGGGAAGGGTAGAGAGATGGTGGGGGGAATGTGAGTGGTGAGTTAGTGGGGGATGTGACGGGAGAGATGCAGGGGGATGTGACAGGACAGATACAGGGGGGAATGTGAGGGGCGAGTCGGTGGGGGGATCATGAGAGAAAAACAGTGAGGAGACAAAGGGCGACGTGCAGGGAGGTGGCATGAGTGGTGGAGATGGGTCTGTGATTGTGTAACATCGGGGTACAGGACTGGTGAGGACAGGTACTGACACTGGAACAGTACTGGTAGAAACGGGTCATTCACTGTATAACACCAGGGTTCAGTAATGCTGGAGTATGACTGTCACTATGACACCGGGGTACAGTGGCCGTGGGGACAGGCCTATCATTGTAACACTGGGGTACAGTACTTGAGGGGACTGGTCTGTCACTGTGTGACACTGAAGTTTTGTACTAGTGAGGACAAATCTTTGGTTGTATAACACTGTGGTTCAGTACTGCT
Source organism: Hypanus sabinus (assembly GCF_030144855.1). Taxonomy (NCBI): domain Eukaryota; kingdom Metazoa; phylum Chordata; class Chondrichthyes; order Myliobatiformes; family Dasyatidae; genus Hypanus; species Hypanus sabinus. Next base: position 19,172,382 of record NC_082729.1, on the reverse strand, counting down.
GGAATGGGACTTCCACTATTTAACACCAAGGTCTAGTACAAGTGGGTATGGGTCTGTCTTTGTATAACACTGTGGTGTAGTACAGATGAAGACAGTCTATTGCTGAGTAACACAGGTGTGAATTGTTGGTGGGAATGATTCTGTCACTGTATAACATGGGGGTACAGTTCTGGTGGGGAAGGACACATCACTATGTAACACTGGGGAACAGTAACGGTGGGGACAGTTCTGCCACGGGTGCAGTACTGATAGGGACCGTTCTGATTCTGGGGTACTACTGGTGGGGATGGTTCTGACACTGGGGTACAGTACTAATGGTGCTGTTGTTCAAGTCAGGTCAAGTCACTTTTTATTGTCATTTCGACCATAAACTGCTGATACAGTACACAGTAAAAATGAAACAACGTTCCTCCAGGACCATGGTGCTGTGTGAAACAACACAAAACTACACTAGACTATGTGAGACAACTCAAAGCTACACTAGACTACATAAAACAACACAAAAACTAGGAGACTACAGACCTGCACAGGACTACATAAAGTGCACAAGACGGTTGTATTGCCCCTGCATTTTGCCCTTCACGTAACCTCCTTCCATTTCCCCCAGGTTCCCTCTGCCTCCTCCGCTTGTTCCCCTCCCTCAGTCTCGTGTTCTCTCCCTCCTCCATCTCTCCCCTCGCGTTCCCTCCCTCAGTCTCGTGTTCTCTCCCTCCTCCATCTCTCCCCTCGCGTTCCCTCCCTCCGCCTCACCCCCTCGCGTTCCCTCCCTCCATCTCTGCCACTTCACATCCCCTCCCTCCGTCTCTCTTCCTTCACATTTCCTCCCATCTGTCCACATTCCCTCCCTCCATCTGTCCCTTCATATTCCCTCCCTCCATCTGTATGCCTACACATTCCCTTCCTCAAGCTCTGTCCCTTCACATTCCCTTCCTCAAGCTCTGTCCCTTCACATTCCCTTCCTCAAGCTCTGTCCATTCACATTCCCTACCTCCATCTGTCTTCACCTTCCCATCCTCCCTCTCTCTCCCTTCACATTTTGTCCACCCTTCCCACATTCTCTCCCTTCACATTCCCTCTTTTCCCCTCACATTCCCTCCCACCACACCCCAGCCATCACTTACTCAGCCCGCTGTCCTCCATGGTTGCGGCCTACCCCGGACCTCGGTCCCCGCTCTTTCCTTCGCTTCTGCACACCGGCCGCCAGCACAGCCCGTCGCTGGCCCACTTTCCCCCGTCGGACACCGCCCTCAGCCAATCAACACATTCCCTGCAAGCCGGCCCGCCAATAGTCTTCCTCTCTTATCCTCCTTCGCCAATAACCGCCTTCCCTCTCTGTGCCCTCCCTCTTCGCCTCGCCCTGCCGCCTGTCACAAACGCTCCGAAAACGCCCATACGCTCCGATTGACGGCTGATTAGCCCAGTAATCTTTCGAAAAGCTTTGATGGACAGCCGTTATTCCAATAACTTGGCCTGCTCCAAGATGCCTGTGTGACCTCACCGAGCCGCCGCTGTAGCACGGCGTTCGATTTGTGGCTCACCCACCATCCAGTGAAAGGAGGCCATTGTATAATTGACGTCGATTTTGTCCAATAATATTTATAGCTACCGGCAGGGTCTGCCTTCCATTCATGCAGCAACCATTCAGCTGCGCCGCTGGGTGGGGATTCCTGGGTTACGTGTGATGGATGTCTATGTGTGATTTCTGGGTTACGTGTGATTCAAGCTGCAGGAATGAGTCCCGTTGTTTTCCCTCTTTCTCTGTACAGGCTCACTGACAATGGGCTGCAGTTTGTAGTGGGTCCCAGAATTAACCAGGGTAGGTTGCATATGCCTTCCCTGCAAGTATAGCAGCTTTGCATACTCCAATACAGTATTTTCTAATCCCCTTTTTGAGAAGATTCTGCAGCTGGGTCCTTGTATTCAAGTATATTTTTGTCGAAGTTAATGATCTATGGTGAAGAAGTGCTTTCAGAGGTTGGTTATGGCTACAATTATCTCCTGTCTCAGCAAGGACATAGACCCACTACAATTTGCCACAATAGGTCTACAGCAGATGCAATCTCATGCAGCCTTGGATCTCCTGGACAATGCACAAAGCTATGCCAGGATAACAGACAGTAAGTGCAGGAGTAGGCCATTCGGCCCTTCTAGCCAGCATCGCCATTCACTGTGATCATGGGTGATCATACACATTCAGTACCCCGTTCCTGCCCTCTCCCCATATCCCTTGGCCCTGCTATCTATAAGAGCTGTAGCTAACTCTCTCTTGAATGCATCCAGAGACTTGGCCTCCACTGCCTTCTGGGGCAGAGCATTCCACATATGCACCACTCTCTGGGTGAAAAAGTTTTTCCGCATCTCAGTTCTAAATGGCTTACCCCTTATTTTTAAACTGTGGCCTCTAGTTCTGGACACACCCATCAGCGGGAACATGCTTCCTGCTCCAGCATGTCCAATCCCTTAATAATCTTATATGTCTTAATCGCATCCCCTCGCATCCTTCTAAATTCCAGTGTATACAAGCCCAGTCCCTCCAATCTTTCAACATACAGCTCAGCATCTAACACAATCATTCCTACAGTTCTGATGAAAAGGCTTCAAAACCTGGACCTCTGAACCTCCCTCTGCAACTGGATCCTCAACTTCCTAACCGGAAGATCACAATCAGCGTGGATCGGAAATAACATCCCCTTCTTGCTGACAATTAACACTGACGCACCACAGGGCGGTTGCGCTTAGCCCACCACTCTGCTCTCTTTGCACCCTTCACTAAGTGGCTAGACACAGCTCAAATGCCATCTATAAATTTGCTAACAATACAACCATTGTTGGTAGAATTCCAGATGGTGACGAGAGGGTGTACAGGAGCAAAATACTTCAGCTAGTTGAGTGGTGGCACAGCGACAACCTTGCACTCAATGTCAGCAAGATCAAAAAAGCTGATTGTGGACTTCGGAAAGGGTAAGATGAGAAAACACACACCAGTCCTCATAGAGGGATCAGAAATGGAAAGAGAGAGCAAGTTCAAGTTCCAGGGTGTCAATATCTCTGAGGATCTAACCTGGACTCAACATCCCGATGCAGCTACAAAGAAGGCACCACAGCTGCTATATTTCACTAGGAGTCTGAGGAAATTTGGTAGATATACTTGCATTTTTCCCTCTATGATTATATATGGCATTGTGCTGCTGCCACAGAGACAACAGATTTCTCAACATATACCTCTCATATTAAATCTGATTCTGATCACGTCTGCCTGGTGGCAGTGGTTGCATGACCAGGACTTGTGATATGCACTAGCCGGTCATAAGACCACCCACCACTGAGATCAGTAGTGAGGGCTAAGCAGGTGTTACACCTTGCCTAAGGGTGACCTGCAGGCTAGCGAAGGGAAGGAGCGTCTTACACCTCATTTGGTAGAGATGTTTCTCCACCCCGCCACTGTCCAAAGACGTAGATTAATTGTTCATTGTAAATAGTCCTGTGATGCGGTTAGGGTCAAATCAGGGTTGCCAGTGTTGCTGGACACCACGGCTTGAAAGGGCAGGGAAGCCTATTCCATGCTGTATCTCCAAATAAATAAATACAAAGAAATTCACTAACACACAAACAATGATGGTCAAAACTTATTTAGTGCAGACGAATTGCGCGGTTACCTCCCAGCTTCTTACTTCATCCCACCCACCCACCCAGCTTACCAACTCACACACATGCCAGCTTGTACTTCTTCCCCTCTCCCACCAGCTTATTCTAGTTTCTGGCCCCTTCCTTTCAGTCAAAAAGGGTTTCGGCCCAAAGCATTGACTGTTTATTCCTCTTCAGAGATGCTGCCTGACGTGCTGAGTTCCTTCAGCATTTTGTGTGTGTTGCTCCAGAACAGCATCTGCAGACTTTCTTGTGTTTGTATTGGGCTGATGGGTCTGCTTCTGTGCTTTTTAACTCTCTGACTGTCCAGTTACACATCTGTGGGAGAAGGACAGGCTATCCATTTCCCTCGTTTCTATATATATATATATATGTTAAAATCTGGGTCAAGTTATAGCTTTCCTGCTATATATGTATGTGAGAGAGGGAGAGGGAGGGAGGGAGGCAGAGAAAGGGTCGGAGAGGGAAGGAGGGGAGGGAGAGGAATGAAGAGGGAGGGGGGGATGGAAAAAGGAGGAGAGATTGAGAGAGAGGAAGGGGAGAGAGAGAAAAAGGGAGAGAGAGGGAAAGGGGAGAGAGAGGGAGAAGGAGAGAGTGCAAGGGAGAGAGGAAGAGAGCCTTATTCTACGTCAGAGCAATGCACACGAAGTGCTGGAAGAACTCAGCAGGTCAGGCAATGTCTATGGAGGGAAACATACAGAAGACTTTTTGGGCCAAGACTCTTCACAGATGCTGCCTGACCTCAAGTATTTTGTGTGTGTTGCTCAAGATTTCCCATGTCTGGATGACCTCTTGCATCTCCTCCTCAGTGCACTGTGTAATGATCTATTCTGCATGTAAGACAAGCTTTTCATTGTGCCTTGGTATATATGACAACAATATATAATACCAACATCACGGAGTGGTGGGAAAGCAGCCTCCACTACAAAGGCATCACCTACACTTCTTAAACAAGAGGAAATCTGGTGGGGTGGTAGGTGAGAACAAGAGTAACCCTACCACTGGTAGGGTGGTGGCAGGATGCACACCCATACCCCACCAGCCTCCATGTCCAGCAACATCCACCATCTCCAATGGGACCCCACCACCAAGCACGTCTTTCCCTGAACTTTCTGCTGTCTGCAGGGATCGCTCCCTACGCGACTCGCTTGTCCATTCGTGCCTCCCCAATGATCTCCCACCTGGCACTTACCCTTGGCAAGTGGAACAAGGCCTACACCTGCCCCTACACCTCCTCGCTCACCACCATTCAGGGCCGCGAACAGTCCTTCCAGGTGAGGCAACCCTTCACCTGTGAGTCTGTTCGGGTCCAGTGCTCCCCGTGAGGCCTCTTGTATGTCAGTGAGATCGGGGGACTGCTTCACTGAGCACCTATGTTCCGTCTGCTAGAAAACGCGGGATCTCCTGGAAGTCACCTATTTTAGTTCCACTTCCCATTCCAGCATGTTTATCCATGGCCTCCTCTACTGTCACGAGGAAGCCACAACCAGGTTGAAGGAACAACACCTTATATTGCGTCTAGGGAGCCTCCAACGTGATGGCATGAACATCAATTTCTTGAAATTCCAGTAATGCCCCCCTCACCATTCTCCATCCCCTTATCCCTCTGTCTCCTTGCCTGCCGATCACCTCTCACTGTTGCTCCTCCTCCCTTTACTCACTTCCATGGCCTTCTCTCTTCTCCTATTAGATTCCCCCTTCTCCAGCCCATACCTCTTTCACCTATCAACTTCCCAGCTCTTTACTTCACCCCTTCACCTCCCAGATTCACCTATCACCTTGTGTTTCTCCCTGTCACCACCCCACCTTTTAACTCTACTCCTCATTTTTTTTCTCTCCAGTCCTGCTGAAGGGTCTCAGCCCGTAACGTCAACTGTACTCTTTTCCACAGATGCTGCCTGGGCCTGCCGAGTTCCTCCAGCATTTTATGTGTTACCTACATGTCTTGGACATGTCTTGGACATATCGATGTAGATATAAAGAAGGCTACCTCACTTTTTGATGTATTATTTCTGTTTTGCACTATTTTTAATCTATTTATTATACATATATACTTACTGTGATTGATATATTACTTTATTTCCTTCTGTATTATCATGTGTTGCATTGTACCGCTGCTGCTAAATTGACAATAATAAGACTGATTCTCATTGTAAATCTCACTGGAGTGCGGAAATGACTCAACATAGTTTCACTGAAGTGCTTTTTAAGGCTACTAGGCCAGATTCTTCAGATATTAGGGTTGGTCGGTTAAAGACGTCATAATCTTAGATCATACTGATCAACCAGTCAGTGCTGAATAAAGCAAGTTAAAGATCAGAAATGAGTATTTAAATAATAAATGGGGATCGTTTTACTGGTTTTTACTGATGGCTCAGTGGACCGAGAGATGGCAGGATTTGGGATGTACGTGTCTCAGCTTGGAGTTGAGATTAGTCACCGGGTTTCAGATGGTGTTTCTGTCTTTGTAACAGAATTATTAGCAATCCTGTGGGCCTAATGGTGGATAGAAGACTCTCCATCATGCAGGGTTGTCACTTGTTCAGATTCTGCTGCTGCCAGAGACGCTATACAGTAAAAGGGAATAAATCGAAAGCTCATCCTGACATAGTTATTGAGATTCTCTTAGTATTGTTTAGAGTAGGGAAGATAGGCTGTGAAGTCAGATTTACCTGGGCACGCTGGGGTGGAGGGAAATGAAATTGTGGATGGCATTGCAAATTCTTCCTTACAGAGCAGGCAAGTAGGAATTAGAATACCCCTAGGCAGAGCAGAATTGAGAAGTAGGGTTTAAAGAAAAGGTATAGAGAAGAAATGGCAGGAGGATTGGAAAAATTAATTAAAGGCAAGGCATTTCTTTCCTAGTCACCCTCCAGTTAAAAAGGTCTCAAACTGTTACTCTTTAAATCATAGAGATATGATGAAATTAACAAGACTTAGGTTGGGACATTGTGGGTAAACTATTACTTGAAGATAATAGGAAAACATCCTACTGGATTATGTGACTGTGGTAGGTCAGCATGATTTGCTGAGTTGTTACCGGTGTAAAATTGAAAGATGAGTATTGTTCAAGAGGCTGTCTGACTTAAATGTATTTTGTTTTTCTATTAAATCTTTCTTTGGCTACCAAGATACCCAGCATCTGATTGAAAAGTTTATTATTCTGTTTCTACGTGCGACTAGTTTATATTTGAGAATTTGAGTTTCTAAAAATTTTGTAATTACGTTAATTCCACGTTCTGCGGAGAGCAATAATACGCCTAGATAGGTCTAAACCCGGAAATAGAAGGAGAAGAAGAGAGATCGTCGTTGAATATGGAGGTGCCTTGGTATAGCGCTGAGATATTACTAATAATGTTGATCGGTTGGCCCACGGAGGTGTTAGTCAAAGGTGAGGAGCTGCCGTCGGTGAGGGCTGGATCAGGACCCTTTCCTTCCAAATACCCGATCCTCACCCTCCACCCGCCCCGGGATGTTGGAGAAGGGCTTCGGCTCTGCTTGGGAGGGGACCCCGAGGCTTGACTGGAAGATGTGGCTGGGGAGAGAGGCTCGTATTGGGAGATGAGCTGGTGGGCCGGTGAGGGAAGGAGAGGAGAGCGAGGTTTCAGGCTTTGTATGAAGGATCGCTTCCTTCCCCCCCTGCCCCCGCCAAACCCTCCGGCGGGAAGTGGCAGCAAACGCGACCCGTCCCGGCCGCCTCGGAAGCCACGGGCTGAAGAGCCGGTCCGAAACGTCCATTGATTTCCATTGCCTGATGTGTTGATTTTTGTGTGTGTTCCCCCGTATCTCCGTCCCTCGCTCCATCGCACCGCTCTATCCTCTCCACTCCCACTCAACCACACCACGCACGCGAAAAAAAATATATACATATACACACATACACATAGATAAAATATGTAATATATATATACAAATAAATTAAAAATCTAAATGTATATATAAAATATATTAAAATCAATATACACATAAACACACACAATAGATATACAACATCAAATATTTAAATGTGTGTGTATATATATATTAAAAACGTAAATACGTTTGTATATGAATATATGTACATCAAACTCCATATATTAGAATAATATGTGTGTGTAAGAGAGAGAGAGGCGGAGCAAGAGACAGTCTGACTGGGTGTGTAAGTCTTTGTGAGACAGAGAGAGAGACTGTCCGAGAAAGAGAGACAGAGAGAGGCAGAGACTCTGTGTGAGAGGTAGAATCCATGTGTGTGTATTGGAGACGGTCTGTCTGTGCAAGTGTGTGTGTGATAGAGAGAATGTGTGTGTGCGTGTATGTGTGAGAGAGAGAAAAACCGAGCTCATCTGTAAGTGTGCATTTGTATCTGACAAGAGAGAATCAGGGACTCTGTATGTATGTGGCTGTGTGGGAGAGAGACAGATACTGTGTGTGTGTGTTTACGAGAAACAGACTAGACTGTGTGTATGGGAGAGAAAAACAGAATGTGTGAGTATGTGTCTGGGAGAACGAGTAACAGACACTGTGTGAGAGAAAGAGAGACAGGGATAGCGTGTGGGAGAGTCTGTGTGTATGTGTGTGTGAGAGAGAGACAGAGACAGAAACTCTGTGTGTGTGTGTGTGTGTGTGTGTGTGTGTGTGTGTGTGTGTGTGTGTGTAAGGGGGGCAGAGACCGTGTGTCTGTGAGAGAGAGACAGACAGCCTGGCATCTGGACAGAGAGAGACTGTGTCTGAGTGAGTGAGGGGGATCAAAAGAGAGAGAGTGAGCAATTTCAAGTTCCTGGGTGTCAAGATCTCTAAGGATCTAACATGGTCCCTACATGTCGATATAGCTAGTAAGAAGGCAAGCATATACAGCACTGATTCAGCCAGTTTTTTCAAGTCAGTGCAGGTTCAAGGAAGTTAAAGCATTACAATCTTGCATCATCAATTCAGTCATAGAAAATGGATCTCCCTCGGAGTAGCTCTGCGATATTACTAATAATGTTGATCGGTCGCTCCACGGAGGTGTTAGTCAAAGGTGAGGAGCTGCCGTCGGTGAGGGCTGAACCAGGACCCTTTCCTTCCAAATACCCGATCCTCACCCTCCACCCGCCCCGGGATGTTGGAGACGGGCTTCGGCTCTGCTTGGGACGGACCCCGAAGTGAAGGACGTGGCTGGGGAGAGAGGCTCGTATTGGGAAATGAGCTGGTGGGCCGGTGAGGGAAGGAGAGGAGACGGGGTTTTCGGTCTTCGTATGAAGGATCACTTCCCCACCCAGCCCTCCGTGGGGTGAGGCAGCGAACGCGACCTGTCCCGGCCGCCTCCGAATCCCCAGGCTGAAGAGACGGCCTGAAATGTCCATTGATTTCCATTGCCTGATCTGATGATTTCCTCCAGAATGTTGTTTGTGTTCCTCCGAATCTCCGTCCCTCGCTCCATCGCACTGCTCTATCCTCTCCCCTCCCTCACTTATCTCTGCCCCACACCTACCCTCCCTATCTTGCATCTACCCTTCCCCCTTCCCCTCCCCTCTTCCTCACTTCCCTCTCTCCCCATCTACCCTCGCACTCAATCACACACACACAAAAATATATATGTATATACACACATACACATAAATAAAAATATAATATATATAAACAATATATATACAAAATAAAAAATCTAACTGTATGTATAAATATATTAAAACAATATACACATAAACACATAATAGATATGTAACACATAAAATATTTATATGTATACACACATCCATAAAATGTATAAAAATATATAAATATATGTACATCAAAATCTATATGTTAAAAATAATATCGGGATAGGATTTATAAAAACACAGAGGTAGTGTTCAGGAGGCGATGAGCGCCACCTGCCCTAGCTGCCTCCGAACACTTCACTGGGCTGAAGAGACGGCCCAAAACATCAACCGATTTCCATCGCCTGACTGTTGAGTTCTTCCAGAATTTCGTGTGTGTTCCTCAGTATCTCTGTCACCTCGGTCCATCACACCACTCCACCCTCTCCCCTCCCAGTCTCCCCTTTCTCCCCCATCTACACCCACTCACTTCCCACTCTCCCCCTCTACTCCTCCCCCACTTCCCTCTCATACTTTTCCCGGTCCCCACCATTATTTCCCTCTCCCACTTTTCCCCCTCCCCTCCTTCACTTCCTGCTCTCTCTAACCCCACCTCCTCTCCCCTCACTCCCCTATCCCTCACCTCCTCTTCCCTCTGTCCCACCCCCCTCTCCCAAACATCCCATTCCCCCTCCCTTCCCTTTTTCGCCTGGCTTCCCTCTCTCCCCATCTACCTACCTCACTCTCCTTTCTCCCTCCCCTCCCTTTCTCCATTTGATCCTCTTCCTTCCCCTCACCGTTCTGCTTCCCGCTTCCTGCCTACCCCTTTCCCCATCTTTCCTCATCTCACCCCTCCCTATTCACCCTCCCCCTCCCTGCACCCTCTTCACCCCACACCCCCTTTCTCCCTTCACCTCTTCCCACACCCCTCACCTCCACTTCCTCCCCTTTCTCCTTCCCCCTCTTCCTCTCTCTCTCACCCACTTCCCTTCCCCTCCCTCTTCCACTCCCCTTCTCCCACTTCCTCCACCCCCACTTGTCCTCCCCATTTCATCTACCACCTCTTCCTCTCACCTCCCCTCATCTCCCCGTTCCCAACCCTACCTCACCCCACCCCTTCTCTCTTCCTCCCTTCCCTCCCAATTCTTCCTCCCCATTCTTCTCATTCTCCACTCTTCCTCCTCTTCCCTTCCTCCCAGCCCACCTTTTCCTTCACCCCATCCCTCCAATCTCTTCCTCCCCTTCCCCTCCCCTCTTCCTCCACCTCTGCCTGTCTCATCTATTTCTACACTCCTCCCCAAACTCCTCCTCTCCCTACTGCATCCTCCCTCCCCCACCCCTTTTCTCCCCCACACCCTCACCTGCCTCCCATTCCCTGACTTCCTCCTTCTCTCTCCCTCTCCCCTTCTTCCCTTTTCTTCCTTCCCTGACCTCTCCCCACTTCCTCTCCCACTCCTCCCACCCCTTCCGCTTTTCACCTTTCACCTCCTCCTACCCTTCCTTCCTTCTCCCCTCCCATCTCTTTCCCTCAACTTCCACATCTTCACCTCCCCTCCTTCATCCCTTTCCTCCACCCCTCCCACACTCTTTGCTCCTCTTCCCCCTCCACTCCATCTTTTCCTCCCCCACCCTTATGCCCCCTCCTGCCTCTTCCCTACTCCTCACCCCTCCATCTATTCACCCCCTCCTCTTTCCCCTCCCCCCTTACCCCATCCTCCTCCCTTTCCCCAACTGACTTCTCCACCCCTGCCTAGTTCCAATCCTTCCCCCCTCTTCTACCCTCCTCTGGCCCTTCCACCCCCTGCCCCTCTTCCACACTTCTCCCCACTCTTTCACCCCTCTGCCCCCTCTCTTCCTCACTGCTCCTCCCTTCTCCACTGTCTGGAAGGTGCTTGTTTGTCCGACTCGCGAACGTACGCGTTTTCTCAGGCTGCCTCGGTTTCCTCCCACCGTGCAAAGACGCACTGGTGAGGAGGTAAATTGGCCATTGTACATTGCCCTGTGGTCAATCTTGGGTTAAATCAGTGGGTTGCTGGGTGGTGTGGTTGGTTTGCATTGAAGGGCTTGTCTCTCTAAACCAAATAAATAAATAAAGACCATGAGTAGCCACCATATTTATGTGATTTGGTGAACCTCAGCCTCCTCCGCTCCAGGGAAATCAGACCCAGCCTCTCCTCGCAACTCAAATCCTCAAGTCCCAGCAATATCAAGTGTATTGTCATCTGTATATATACTGAGCAAAGCTACAAACGGCACAAAAACCAAAAGATTACCATAAATAAGTTAATAAAATATATTTCAAAATGCACAGCACAGGTAATCAGTAAACAGAACACTGACCAAGTGATGAGATGGAGGTGGTAGGGTATTTGTCACTCTCACAGCCTGAGGGTAGAACCCTGGCGGCCCTGGTCCTGATACTGCTGTACCTCCTTCCTGACGGTAGTGGGTCAAAGAGACCGTGGGATCGATGGAAGGGATCCTCAACAGTCCCTTCATCTCCAATGCTCCCAGTAAATTGAGGGAGGGAAACCCCAGTGATCCTTTCGGCGTTTTCTGCTGTCCTCTGTAGTGTTTTGCAGACTGAAGCCTTGTAGCTTCCAGCCCACACAGTGATGCAGCCAGGCAGGATGTTGTTGGTGGTTCTCATGCAGAACGTTGTTAAGGTGGGGGCGGGGAGCCTTACACGCCTCAGTCTCCTCAGAAAGTGGAGATGCTGCTCTGCCGTCTTGACTACCGAGGAGGTGTTGTGGGTCCAGGATAGATCCTCCGTTGCGAGCTCTCCAAGGAACTTTCTCCTCTACACGCTCTCCTCGCTGGAGTTGTTGTGCAATGGAGAGTGGTCAACTTTCCTGAAGTCCACAATCATCTCTTTTGTCTTGTCCACGTTGAGACTCAGGTTGTTGTTCTGACACAATTTCGCAAGCCTCTCTTATTCTGCAGACCTCCAAACACCTCAAATACACAACAGTCATTCCTGGGATCTGTACCCCTAGATCTGATTCCAGCTTATAACCCATTCCCAGGGATCTGTTATTTTGTATTTAATTCCTTCAAATCCCTGGATTAGATCCCAAACTGTATACTATTCCTGTGCTTAATGTGATGGGTAAGAGATGCAATGGGGATTCTGAGGTGAAACCTCTTTATGCAGAGAGTAGGTGGAATCTGGAATGTTGTATACCTCGCTGCAATCACTGCATGGTACGGAAACACCAATTCCTTTGAATGGAAAATCCTACAAAAAGTTGTGAATACGGCTCAGTCCATCTGTGGAATTTGTTGCCACAGGTGGTTGTGGTGTCATGTCTTTACAGATATTCAAGGCAGATTGATTCTTGATTCGTCAGGGCCTGAAGAGATACGGGGAGAAGGCAGGAGATTGGGCCTGAGAGGGAACATAGATCAGCCATTATGAAATGTTGACTCAAGCCCGATGGAGTAAATAAATGGCCAAATTCTGGTCCGATATCTTATGGTTTTATGGTCTTATGGATAAAGTCATTGAGCACACCTACACGTCGTGTTGTTTCCGGATAGCAGCACCCATCATCAGGGATCTCAATCACCCAGGACAAACTCACTCCTCCCATCAGGAAGGAGGTACAGGAGGCTCAGGACTCACACTACCAGCACCAGGAACAGTTATTACCCCTCAATAATCAGGCTTTTGAATCAATTTCTTCAACTTCATTTGCCCCATCATTGAAATGTTCCCACAACCTATGGACTCACTTTCAAGGACTCTTCATCTCAAGTTCTTGATAGTTATTGCTTATTTATTTATATTTACTTTTTTTTTGTAATTACATAGTTTGGTGTATTTTACCCGCTGGTTGAATGCCCAGTTGGTGTGGCCTTTCATTGATTCTATTAAGGTTGTTATTCTTATTATGGATTTATTAAGGATGTCCATAAGATAATGAATCTCATGGTTGGGTATGCTGACGTGTGTACTTTGATAGTAAATTTACTTTGAATTTTGAACAGCATCAGGAATTATTTCTGTACTGTCACATGTACACTGAAAATCTTGTCTTGGGCACTGGTCAGTCAGATCAGATCATAGTACATTGTGGCAGGACAAGCTAAAACTATAACAAGTGTAAAAAGTACTGAGAAAGTGCAAGATCATAACCAGGTAGTGTGTGAGGCCAAGAATCCATCTTATCATACACTTGTGTGTCTGTTTATTTTACAGCAGAATCCATAGTAATATTAACTACAACATATCGGTGTAGTCCATCATCGGAAAAGGTGGTAAACTTATCTGCATATAATCTGTCATGTGATACTCCGATGGCCTCTATTAATGTAAGTGTCCTCATCGAGACCTGTTCCTTACCATCCTGTGCTGAGAGTGATGAGAGACAGTGTTGAGTTACGGGACGGTGACGTGAATGGCTTCGTGTTGTGGGGTAACGGGAGGGTCAATGATGATCGAAGGATGCCTGACAGGTGTATGGCCAATTTTGCCAGTGTTTTAAAGACAGATGGAGGGCAGGTAGTGTTGCAGAAGCAGGAATTGGCAATTGTGAGAAGAGTGGGGGTATATATGTATGTGTGCATGTGTGTATATATATAAAACATATTCTTCCGTACACAACCGATTGTTATAATTTGAGCACCCAACTCCCGGCACGTCCTGGTAAATCCTCCCTGGACCCTTCCTAATTTAATAACATCTTTCCTACAACATGGTGCTCAGAATGGGCGCACTAATCCAAGTGTGACCTCAACAGCATCTTGTATTACTTGTACATAACTTCCCAATCCTAAATTTCAGAAAACAGGGCAGATGGACAAAGAGTTTTTCCTGGAGGGTATCATTAAGGGGAGGGCATGTTGAGATGAAAGAGATTTAAGGAGATCCAATGGGTATGTTTTTCTTCTAATACAGGCCATGGTTTATATTTTGGATGACGGCCAGAGGAGGTGGTAGTTTCAGATATAATTGCTACTTTTAAGAAGCATAGGGGGCAGTTAAATTTGAAAGTGGTCCTGATGTGAGCGAATGGGATTGAAGTAGATGGGTAACATAAGCCAGCATGGCCCCTTTGTGCTCTGGTTTGGACCCTGCTAGACCTGGGAAGGAAAGGGGATTTTGGGAGGGGGGGTGGTGACAGGGCAAGTGAGCAGAGCTTGTTTTCTTAACGACTGTTTTCTCTGTCTCTCTCTCCATCACAGAACAAACCAGTTATTGTCCCAAATAACTTTTCTCCACCAATAACTAACTCTACGCCAGGCAAGAACTTTACAATCCGTGGCTGCCATACCATTCAATACATCTGTGAACCGAGCATAAAATCGGTGCGTATTGTCTCCCCCCACCTCTCCTGAGCCCCCCTTTTAATGTCAGTTACTCCCCTCCCCCAGTATCTGTTCCCATTCCCCACCCTCACTGTCCCACACCCTTCGCATGGCTTCCCTCGCATGAATCCCTTATCGACCTCGTTCCTTGATGACCAGTTGTGTAGTGAGTTTATCAACCCTAGTATCTCTTTTCTTACAGGGTAACGTGGAGAAACGTATAATAATAAGTGGTGAGTCTCATCTTCCAGTGTAGTAGTCACCTTAGACCTGAACTCCCTCAATGCCCCACTCCCCAACTCTGCCTATTACCCTTCCTTTGCGAGTGCTCCTTTGTTTCCCCACTCAAAATCGTCCCGTCCCCTCGCACTCTTCTCATCCGCTTTCCATTGATGCCCTCTCCTACTCCTCCTCACTCTATACCCTCTCCTTCCTCCACAATCCCCCTACACCCACACTCTTCACCACACCCTCACCCACTTTCAGCCAGTCATATCTCCCTCTCTCTCTCTCCCCCCCCCCCATGCCCTAAGAAAATAATACATCAAATAGGAGCAGGAGTAGCTGTCTGGTCCATCAAGTCTGCTCAGCCGTTCAATAAGATCGTGCCTGATCTCTTCCCTCCCTCTCTCTAACCTCTCTCTCCCACTCTCTATTCCTTTCTCCTACCTCTTACCCCACACACTCCCCACTCCCTCTCTCTCTCACCCTCTACCTCCTCTCTCCCCACTCTCACCATTTCTCCCGCCTTCCTCCCCCTCTTTCTCACCGCATTTCTCACACCCTCCTTTCTCAGCCCCCTCTC
The DNA here is from genome assembly GCF_030144855.1 of Hypanus sabinus. NCBI lineage: Eukaryota > Metazoa > Chordata > Chondrichthyes > Myliobatiformes > Dasyatidae > Hypanus > Hypanus sabinus. The sequence goes on along the minus strand of NC_082729.1, from coordinate 19,157,085 downwards.
CCCGCTCTATCTGTCTCCACCATCTCTCCCACCATTCTCTCACCCCACTCTCCCTCTCACGATCTCCATCCCTCTCTCCTGCCTCTTACCCCACACTCCTCTTTCTCTCCCACTGCCCATCGCCCTACTCTCTCACCTCAGCCTCTCTCACCACCCCCCCACCCACTCTCAGGTCTCTCTCCCTCCTCTCCGCACCCTGCACCTTCTCTGTCCCCACCCTCTCTGTTCAACTGACTCTCTCCAACCCCACTCTCTCCTCCTCTCCCTCTTTCCTCTTCTCTCCCCACCCTCTCTCCCACTTCATCCCTCTCTTGCCTCTTACCCCATACTCTTCCCAGTCACACACTCTTCCCACTCTCCCTCTCCCCTATGCTCTCTTTCCCTCTCTCCATCCCTGTGTCCCCCCAACTTCCCCTCTCTCAACCCTCTCTATCTCCTTCTCTCTCTCCCCTCCCCATCTTTCTTCCCTCCCCATCTCTCTCCCCACCCTATCTCTGTCCCCACCCTCAATCTCACACCCTCTCCCCAGCTTCTCATTAACCCTCTCCCCTAGCTCCCTCTCAACTCTTTGCCTCCCCATCTCACTCCCCCCTCACTCCATCCCCACTCCCCCTCATTTTCTCCCTGTCTCTCTCCCCACCCTCACTCTCTCCATACCATTTCTCCTCACACTCTCTCACCTCTGTCTATCCACCACCATTCTCGCTTTATCTCTCTCTCCATTCTCTGCCTCCACCCTCTCTCCCCAGCCTCTCTCTCCACCCCCACTCTCCCTCTCTCTCTGCCTCCACCCTCTCTCCCTCTCCACATCCTCTCTACCTCCCACTCTCTATCCTTTCCGCCCTCTCCCCTTTCCCCCTCTCTTCACACCCCCCTCTCTCACCCCTTCCCCCTCTTTCCCCTTCTCCCCCAATCTCTCCCCTCTCCCTCCCCCACTCCCTCTCCCCATCTCTCCTCTCCCCTTTCTCTCCCCACGCTCTCTTTCGTCCCACCCTCTCTCTCTGCACCCTTTCTCTCCCCACACGCTCTCTCACCCCACTCTCTCCATCAACTGTGTCTCCCCACTCCCACCCCCTGATTCTGACCCCACCCTCTCTCCCACTACCCTCTCTTTCCCCACCCTCCACCTCCCATATCACACCCACCCGCTCTCTACACTCACTTTCATTCCACACTGTCTTTTCCAATATTCTTATTGAATTTCATATGCACAAATACAGAGTTCATAAGGATACATATTATAAACCAAAATAAGATAGCACAAAATGCACTATATATAAATCATGGTGATACAGTCACAGTATTCCATATTGATGTTCTATTCCACACTGTCTGCCATCAACCCTCACTCCCACTGTCTCTCACCCCACACTTTCTCCCGCCACCCTCTTTCCCCACCCTCTCTCCCCTCATTGCTCCCTCCTCTCTCTCTCACCCCTTGTCTCCCCATCGATCTCTTTCCTAATCTCTCTCTCCTACTCTCTATCCCCACACCCAACTCTCTCTCCAACCCTCAATCTCCACCTCCGTCTTCCCCTTCTCTCTCCCCTCTCTTCCCCCATATCTCTCCCCACCCTCTCGCACTCCTGATCTCTCCACTATCTCTCACTCCACCATCTCTCCCTCTTCTCTCCACTTTCTCTCTCTCCACTCCCCTCTCTCACCCTCTCTACCCCTTTGTCCTCCTCTTTCCCCCTCATCACTATCACCCCGCCCTCTTTCCACATCCTCTCTCCCCCATCTCTCCACAACCTCTCTGTCTACCCACTCTCCACTCTCTCCCACCATCTCTCTCCCTCCTCTCCCCCACTTTCCACACCTTTTCTGTCCCCACGCTCTCTCTTCAACCCATTCTCTCCCGCTCACTCTCCCTCCATTGTCAATCCCACCACTCTCTCTCTCCCCTTCCCCCCTGCCCTTTCTCTCTCCCACCCTCTATCCATCTCTTATCTCTTACCCTATACTCTCCCCAGTCCCTCTCTCTACCCATCCCTCTCTATCTCCCTTTCTCTCCTTCTCTGTCCCCAACCATGTCTCACCCGTCCCCCCCACCTGTCTCCACCTCTCTCAACCTTCTCTATCCTTCTATCTCTCCCCTCCCCATCTCTCTCCCCACCCTCAATCTCCCACCCTCTCCCCAAACTCCCATTAACCCTGTTTCCCTAGTTCACACTCAACTCTCGGCCTCCCCATCTCTCTCCCCTCATCTGCCTCGCCCCCTCTCTCCCCACACTCTCTCTCACACCACTCTTCCTTCTCTATCAACCTTCTCTCTCTCTCCTGCCACCCTCTGTCCCCCACCCTCTGCCTCACCCACTATGTCTCCTCATTCTCTCTCTTTCGGCACCCTTCCTCTCTCTTCCATGCTCTCCCTTACCCCACTCACTCTCTTCACCAATCCTCTTCCCCCTCTCCCTCTTTCCAGACTTTCTCCTCACTCTATCCTACTATCTTTCTCTCCCCTACATCTCTCTCCTCATTCTATCCTCCTATCTATCACAGTTCCCTCTCCTTCATCTCTCTCCCCAATCTCTCTCCCACCACTGCCCCCTCACTCTATCCACTCTATCTCTTACCCCACTCACTCTCTACCCCTCTCTCCCCCTCTCCCTTTTCTCTCTCTCCTGATCCTACCCTCTCCCCACCATTATTCCCCCTCTCTCCTCTCTGTCTTGCCCTCACCTCTCTGACTCCCCCATCTCTCTTCCTCTCTCTCAACACTCTCTCTCCCCATGCTATCTCGCTCCCCACACATCTCTCTCCCCATGTCTGTTAGGGTCCGGTCCGGAACCCACCTTCCAGGTCTTGCTCCGGTCCACAGATTCCAGACTCTGGGCCTTGCAGCCAGCCCTCCTGTCACCCAGAGCCATTGAATCATCTTGGCTAAAGGAGGTACACCTGTCGCCTATTAGGGGCTCGGGGATTGAGCCTAGTTGGGGGATTGTTCTGCTCTGAAGCTGGTTTAACCTGCTATGTATCTGGTTTGTCTGCTCTGAATCTGGTTCTGCCCTGATTGCCAGCCTGCTCTGTATCCTGTTCTGCCCAGATTCTGACTGGCTCCATATCCTGTTTACCCTGCCAGGGTTCTGACCTGCTCTGTGTCGGTTCTGTCCAGGTTCGTCTTGTTTTCCTACCTCTCTCATGTGCGCTGATCCCGCTGTTCTGCCCAATTCGCCTTGCCCGCGCAGTTGCGCTGTCTGCTTGCTTCTCCCTATTTACCGATGTATCCCAGTTGTCCTGCTGCTCACCCTGGACCCAGCTCCCTTCTGCTCCTTTGCCTCTGTTGGGTAAGCCAGGCTGTCGCCATTACCTTTCGGGTGGTTCTGTCCCTTCCTGTCGCTTGCCTCTGTCGGGGAAGCCAGGCCATGTGCTGTTGCCCGGTGGGGGGACTCAGTCCCCTTCCTACCCCTCACCTCAGATGGGTTGTGCCCTGCACCTGCCCAGGTGTCCGCGCCTTGCCCAGGCCTCCATATCTCCGCCTGGGAGGCGGTCCAGCCCAGGATGCAGCCTGCCCTGAGGACTCCTACCCTTTCCTCCCCTCGTTTCTCATGGGTTGTGCCCCGCCCCTACCCAGGTGTCTGCGCCTTGCCCAGGCCTCTGTTTCTCTGCCTGGGATCCACGCGGCCTGCCCTGAGGACTCCGACCCTTTCCTCCCCTCGTTTCTCATGGGTTGTGCCCCGCCCCTACCCAGGTGTCTGCGCCTTGCCCAGGCCTCCGTTTCTCTGCCTGGGATCCACGCGGCCTGCCCTGAGGACTCCGACCCTTTCCTCCCATTGCTCCCATTGGGTTGTGCCCGCACCCGCCCCGAGTTCCACGTCTTGCCCGGGCCTCCGTGTTCCTGCCTGGGAGGTGGCCCTGCCCAGGAGTTATGTGCCCACCACAGTGGGCTCTTCTGCCTCACCTGCACTCTGGAATCCTGCTCTGCCTGCCTCGCCGGAACTCTGGGATCCAATCCCGCCTGCATTACCCCTTTCATGCCATGGCATCCCCATCCTGTCCTCCCCCTAGTATTTCAGTAACTGCGTCCTACACTTGGGTACGTTCCCATCCCCGTTCCTGACAGTCTCTCTCCCCCCACCCCTGCCTCCCCATCTCTCTCTCTCCCCACAACCCCTCTCTGCCAGTCTCCCTCTTCACACTCTCGAACATCCGGCTCTCCCTCTACCCCTCTCTCTCACACCCTCTCTTGTCCCCTCTCCCCCCACTCTGCACTCATACTCCCTATCCCCACCCTCTTCACTCTCTCTTCCTCCACTTTCTCCCACCTCTCTGTCCTCCCTCCTCACCTTCTCTCCTCCACTCTCTCTCTGTACCTACCTCTCCCCATCTCTCTCTCGCTCTCCCCTTTTCTTTCTCCCCACCACCTCTCTCACTGCACGCTCTCTCTGTTCCCACCGTTCCTCTCTACCCACCTTCTCTCTTCCCTATCTCTTGCTTCCCTACCTCTCTCTCGCCACACGCTCCCCCTCTCTCTCACTCACCCCTTCCTTTCCACCCTTAAACTCCCTTAACCACACCCCCTCGAGAAATTAGCAGGCACATTGCTTCTTCAGGCCAGAGACGAGGTGGGTGGCCTGGTCTTTGGGGACATTGAGGGTTGTGGAAATGTCTCATTGAGGGATGGTCAGACTGATGATGGAGGAGGGCCCTGGGACGGCCAAGAGAACTCACTGACAATCGGATCTCTGCTTCTCTCCACAGGAATGGAAAATCATATTAATAATACTGACGAGGGGATAAAGGACTCTGGAGGTCATCTTACAGACGGTGAGACTGCATTTGGATTATGGTGTGTGGTTCTGGGTATCCACACTCAGGAGGGTTTTCAATAAGCTGGAGGGGGTTTTGTGGCAGAAATGACGTTGCTGGAACTGTGAGGCTTTGAGATACAGGGGAAGACTCGATAGGACTGAGGCTGAGCGGTGATCTTGTCGATGTTTATAGCATTGACGGGCTTCGATGAAGTGAATGGTTACAGTCTTTTCCCCAGGGCGGGGAGTCTGAAACTAGAGGGAATAGGTTTAAGGCAAGAGGAGAAAAGTTCACAAGTCAAGTGCAGTTCATTGCCCTGAGCACAAGTATAGTGAGATACTGGAATAATGAAAGAGAAGATTTACAACGATATTGCCAGGTCTGGGGGACCTGAGATCCATGGGAAGACAGAACAGGTTACAGCTTTATTCCCTGGAATGTAGAAGATTGAGAGGAGGTTTGATAGAGGTATATGAAATTACAGATAGGGTCAATGCCAGCATGCTTTTTCCACTGACGTTGGGTGGACTGCAGCCAGAGGTCATGGGTTAAGGGTGAAAGGTGAAAAGTTTAAGGGGAACTTGAGGGGAAACCTCTTCTCTCGGAGGGTCATGACCGTGTGGAAAGAGCTGCCTGCACAAGTGGTGCATGCGAGCTCGATTTCAACATTTAAGAGAAATTTGAATAGGTACATGGACGGGGGGAGGAGGGCTATGGTCCACCGTTCAGGTTGATGGGGGTAGGCAGTTTAAATACTCAGCATGGACAAGATGGGCTGCAGGGCCTGGTTCTGTGCCGTGCTTCTCTATGACAATCATAGTAGCAACACAAACACTTTGTGTATAATCCTTGGATGAAGTACAAGCAGGGTGGACAAAGGAGAGGCAGTGGCTGTCATTTACTTGGATTTTCAGAAGGCATTCGATAAGATGCCACACATGAAGCTGTTTAACAAGATAAAATCCTGTGGTAGTACAGGAAAGATACTGGCATGGGAATAGCCAACAGGCAGGAGGCAGTGATTGGGAAGAAAGGGGCCTTTTCTGGTTGTCTACCAGAGACTAGTGGTGCTCCTCAGGGGTCAGTATTGGGACCGCTACTCTTCACATTGTCAGTTATTTGGATAATGGAATTGATGGCTTTGTGACAAAGTTTACGGATGATATGATGAGGGGAGGAGTAGGTAGTGCTGAGGAAGCAGTGGACAGAGGGGAACAGGTGAGTGTTATTTTACCTGGATTTCCATAAGGCTTTTGATGAGGTGCCACATGAAAGACTTATCCATAAGTTAGGGATACATGCAGCTGAGGGTGAGGTATTAGCATGGATAGAGGATTGGTGACTAATAGAAAGCTGAGAGTTGGGATACATGGGCGTTACTCTGGTTGGCAATCAGTGGTGAGCGATGTGCCACAGGGTTTGGTGCTGGGCCTGCAATTGTTCATGATATATGTTCACTAACGATCTGGAAGAGGGGACTGAGTGTAGTGTATCCAAGTTTGCTGATACTAAATTGAGTGGAAAAGCAAATTGTGTAGAAGATACGGAGAGTCTGCAGAGAGATGAAGTGAGTGAGCAAGGGGATGGCAGATGGAGTACAATGTTGGTAAATGAGAGGTGATCCACTTTGGGAGGAAAAATGAAAGTGGATTATTATTTAAATGGTAAAAAAATGTAGCATGCTGCAGTGCAGAGGGATTTCACAGTGCTTGTGCATGAATCACAAAAGGTTGGTGTTCAGGTGCAGTAGGCTCTCAAGAAGGAAAATGGAATGTTGTCTTCATTGCTAGAGGAACTGAATTTAAGAGCAGGGATGTGGGGGGAAGTGAGGCGGGTCATGTCTGCAAACAACCAGGTCGTGTCCATCACTGAAAAGTTGAGCTTAAATCTCCCGAAGCAGTGGGTCTGGCATGTTTGGGGACATTGAGGGTTATGGGACTGTCCCACTGAGGGATGGTCAGAGTGCCTTTGGTAGAGGGCCCTGGAACAGTGGAGAAAAATCACTGCCGATCGTATCTCTGCTTCTCTCCCCAGGGTTAGAAAATCACAAAAACAATACCAACGAGGGCGAAAAGTCATCAAGAAATCGCTTTACACTTGGTGAGACTGTACTTGGATTATTGTTCGTAGTTCTGGTTTACAAGTATAAGTCCCTCTACACACTCCTCCCACCCCCTCCTCCCATCATCCCTCTAACCCTCCCCGCCTGTCGTTCCACTCTCTACCCACCCGCTGTCATTCTTTCTCCACCACCCCCCGGCCATTCCTCTCCCTCCCACCCAGCTGTTTGCATTTCCCACCACCCACCCACACCACCATCCGTCTCTTCCCCCACCCCTCCCTCTATTCACCATTCTTACTTCTGCCACCTCACTCCCTCCGCTCTGTTAAAGAGTGAACTGCCGCTGATAGATTTTGATTTTGATTTTGTTCCCTGCAGGAATTCCTTTGGGATTCGTGATCTTTATCATGCTGGGCTTGCTGGTCTTGATGACTGTTGTCAAGAGGTAAATCTCATCCCCTCTCCTACTCCGTCATGCTCCCCTCGTCAACCCCCCCTCCCCCATCTGCTCCTTGGATGTTCTGCACCTGACTGACTCTATGCCCTCTCTCCCCACACAGAGAAAAGATCAAACGCTTGTTGCGAAGTTGCTACCAACAGGAGGAATTCTCTCGATCACAGAGACTCTCTGCTCTCCAGGAGGTCATTTAGCCACTGACATCTTGTTCCAGGTAGTGAAGACTGAGTAACCAGTCTAATCCCCCTGCTGCCCCCCACCCACCCAGCTCCCAGCTTAGGCATCTTTCCCCACCTCCCACTGTCACTCTAACCCTCACCCCTGTCCCTCTCCCACTCAGTCCCCACCCCACCATCTTTATATTGCTCCTGTACCTAATAGAGTGGCGACTGAGGGCATATCTGTATTCTCTACTGCTGTAGCCCATCCACTTCAAAGTTCCTCTGCACAACACCATATGAGCTACTGTCACCTTCCTGTCAGTTTGAACCGGTCTGGCCATTCTCCTCTGACCTCTCTCATTAACAAGGTGTTTTCACCCACAGAACTGCCCCTCACTGGATACTTTATTTTTTCTGCACCATTCTCTTTTAGAGACTGCTGTGCGTGAAAATCCCAGGAGGACAGCAGTTCCAGAGTTACTCAAACCATGCCTCTGGCTCCAATGGTGAAATTCACTTAGATCACATTTCCTCCCCCATTCTGATGCTTGGTTTGAACAACAACTGAATGTCTTCATGCTTTTATGCATTCAGTTGCTGCCACAGGATTGACAGATTGGAAGTTTGCGTTGACAAGCAGGTGTACAGGTGTAATTAATAAAGTGGCCACTGACTGTAAGTAAACAGTCAATCGGCAGATCAGTTTATTATTATCAATGTAGGATCCAGTGATTTTTTTTTCGGAGTCCCACAATGTGAAAATGTGTTGTTTCACGATCGTTTAAAGTTCAGACAAAGGAACAGATACAGAGCATGTGAACTAAAGAGCAGACTGAGGCCGAGACAAAGATGGAGAATATGCAGAGGCTGGCACTGTTTACTTAAGCTAAGGCATCTAAGAAGGGGTTGCCCACCTGATGACCCCTGGGAAGCATCTGCCACCCACCAAACCCCACCTGAAGTTCTCTATGCTATCACCTGGGTTTAGAGCTGTTTATCATAGGATTGAAACATTGAGTCCTATGAGCTCGAAGTCATTCCTGACAAAGTTAAAGGCCAATTAAGGCATGTGCTAATACTCAACCAGTGGAAAATGAAAAGTTATGTAACTGCTATACCGATTATGGCCTGTAGGTGGGGGCAAACACCTCATTTTGTGAAAATTTTTGCATTAAAAGTACAAACTAATATCTCAGCATTTTAAAAAAAACATTATTCCAACATCAGATATACAAAAGTATGGAGAAAATCTTTGATTTGCACGCCAACCATACAGGTAATTTCATTACAACAGTGCAATGAGTTAGTACAAGGCAAAGGAACAACAGACGGTATATAAAGAATTACCGTTACAGATAAAGTGTTGTGCAGGCAGACAGTGAGATTCAAGAGCCACGATGGAGTAGATTGTGAAGTCGGGAGTTTATCCAGGTGACTGTTCAGTAATCTGATAACAGTGGGGTAGAATCTGCTCTTGAGCCTGGTGGTACGTGCTTTCCGGGTTTTGTATCTTTTGCCCAATGGGAGAGGGAGAGGAGAGAATGTCAGGGTAAGTGGGCTCTTTGATTATGCTGGCTGCCTCACTAAGGTAGCGGGAAGTGTCGACAGAGCCAGTGGAAGAGGGGCTGATTTCCGTGATGTGCTGCACTGTGAGCACATCTCTCTGTAGTGTCTGGTCATGGGTAGAGCAGTTGGCTTGACAAACCACGATGTATCCAGGCAGGGTGCTTTCTCTGGTGCTATATTTCATTTGGAGTTTGAGGGGAGTTAGTAAGTCACCAAAGACACTTGTAAATTTCTATAGATGGACCATGTCGAGCTTTCTTGCAGGTTGCATCACTGTCTGCTCTGGAGGGACCACTGCACAGGATTGAAGAAAGCTGCAGAAAGTTGTAAACTCTGTCAGTTCCATCATGGGCACTAGCCTCCCCAGTATCCAGGACACTTTCAAAAGGCAATGACTCAAATAAGCGGTATCCTCTGCCATCAGAGTTTTGAGTGGACAATGTACTCCTGAACACTTGCTCATTTTATCCCTTTTTTGGCACTACTGGTTTCTTTTTCCGTATACTCATTGTAATTGCTGTTTTTATTATTATGTATTGCATTCTACTGCTGCAGCAAAACAACAAATTTTACGACATATGCCAGTAATATTAAATCCGATTTTGATTCTGACAATAGGTGTCAGGGCAACAATGAAGTAGATTGAGGCCCAGGTCAAATACAAGGGGTTCATTCAATAGGAGTGGTAGAGGCTGTCCTCGAACCTGGGAGGATGGTTAACTCGCTAAATTACTTGGTGTTTCTTCAACTCAGTGTTTTGACTAATAAAGGGAAGCATGACATATGCCTTCTGAGCCCTAACCTCTGCTGGAATTTTTTGAATACATTCTGAAAATCTGAATATACTACATCTGCTATGTCACCTGACCCACCCTCCCCATCTTAATTGCACTAATATATTGGACAAATGTATTGAATTCTTGCAAACTCTGCCTAACCATCAAATATTACTTTCTGCAGCTCAATCTGTCAATCTGTCCAATGAACTCTCAACACCCGACAACATTGTCCCTGATCATCATCGTCTCTGCTTCCCCACTTCCCTATCACAACTACAGCCGCCTGTTTCTGTGATGGCAAACCCTTCCGCGATGGACTCGGGATGGAGTTGACCTTGTCGCAGATAGTGTGGAGGGGAAGCGCACTAAATGACAGGATCCCACATTGACATCGATGTCCCAGGCATCTGTCTCGGAGAAAATACCAGGAGCATTTCTGATATGAGATTACTTTGTTATATAAGTATCTCTGTCCAATGGAGTGGATTTCTTGTCCTTTGTATTTTGTATGTTGTATTTATTAGATATGTTATCCCAGAATATTCTACTGAATAGGATATTTGGGTTTAAGGATCGATGTAATGGATCCAATATGCATTACAGTTCATTTATTTAAATATGACACAATAGTCCTGCATAATCTGTTTCAGATATGTGGTTGGTGTGTCTTATTACCAATGGAGTGAATCTATTGGGCATTACAGCAATGCTTAAATTTGTATTGTATCAGGAAGACTATCCCAATGTTGGTCCTGATACATCTATAGTTACATATGATTAATTCTCCCTTCACCAGATTCTGTAAGTGAGTAGGGATATAAAGTATATGAATTCAGAGATTTCTCCAGACTTATGACTTTTCTTTCATCCCCCTCCACCACCACCAACAGCTAAATGCACGGCAAATCATCTTTTTTACCAGATGGAAATTAAGGAGTAGAGAACTTTATGAAAGGGAGCATCCACCAAAACGGGGGCAGCGTAGATGCTTAAAGGGATGAACAGGAAAGACTGGCGGGGTTGCATCACTCCAGACTCTTGGGGGTTAGTTTGTCAGCGTTACGCTGCCTATCTCACGTGGAGTGAGAGAAGGGAGAGTTCTCTTCTGTTTCCAGCTCAGGGAAGACTTGCATATCCTGTATACATGATTGTTCGGTCAACGTCAGACACAGACTTATACAGTTTGAAACAATACAAAGACTCCATTATTCCAAAGAAAAGTTCCTCAGCTTCTATCCTGATGTTTCAACAATTTGTAGTAGATGTAAATCTGAGAACAGTAACTTGTCACATTCATTCTGGTCATGTTGTAAGCTTTATGCATACTGGAGAAATACTGTTCACTGTTTTGCTGAGGCTTATGGGAAGCTACACAAATGTGGTTCTATGCAAATGTACGATCTATGGCTGAGAAAACTGGCAAACACTTTAGATTTGGAGAGACTGAGACTATGCAATGAGGACAGAGGGGACATCTTTGAGAGGATATGTGTCCCTCTATTGGACTTTCTTACGTGGTGAGACTCAGGTCTATTTGGCACGGTGCCCCTCTGCTGTGTATGTATACTTTTGCCTTTATGTTATTCTCCCTTTTGCTGCTCAATATTTAATTTGATTTTGTTATGGTCGTGGTTTTTGGGGATGAGCTGTATTTTTGTTGTTTGTTTCTGGGGAAAAAATAAAAACTATTTAAAATAAAAAAACATCTTTTAGGTCATTTATTAATATTGTCATGATGTTTATGCAGCAAGCTCAAGGTGTTCTGAATCAAGGCAACTTGCTTCCCATTGAAATAAGTGAAAGGCATCATTTATCAATTAATACCTTTGATTTGCTTTGCTATGCCTGACTTTAAGACCCAACCGGCTGAATGAACACGGTAAGTTTCTCCACTCTCTCTGTGGTAACCTCAGCTGTATTGTCAAGAAGATTGAATTTTGCTTTCCGTCTGTTAAGTAGTCATGCATTCCAGTAAAGGTCTTCATGTTGAAAGGAATTTGTGATACAAAGTATGTTGATTAAAAAAAGTCTTGCATAGCCTGAGCTCACAGGAGTCTTGGGGAACGAGAGGGATGCTTGTCCCTGGTTGGTGGGTGCCTCTTTGTTTTTTATCCACCCTGTCAACCCCTCCCCTTTAAGGACAACCATTCAGGCAGAGTGTTTACCCGCTGGCTACCCCCAAACTGATCCCCGCCTCCGCCACGTCCTCTCTGCATGTGTGTGCGTGTGAGAGTCGGAAACTCTACCCATCCTCCCTGTGGGTCTCCTCCTCTGATTTCCTCCCACCACCCCAGAAACCATGCTGTGCCTGTGGGCCAGTGAGATGCTGTAGGTGCACCCCCATCTCTGGGCTGTGGCTGATGGGGGTAGAATCTGTAGGTAGGCAGTTGATTGATGTGAAGAACCAGAATGAGGATCTGTGTAAAGGGGTTGGAATGGACTTGATGGGATGAATGGACTGTTCCTGTGCTGTCCCTCCCCAGTAAAGAACAGAAATGAAGTAGGATTGGTGTAAATGGGTGGTTGGGGTCAGGCTGGACGTGATGTGGCTTCCCATTCAGTGATGTCACAAACCTCTGGAGACACAGAAGGTTCCCAGGGTTATAGGTGACCTGACCCACGGTTCGTCTCCCTTATCCCAAATTCTCATCTATATTTTAAAAGTGCATTTAAAAAAACAATAATTAATATTATTAATTAAGTGTCAGGGTGTGATTAATGTGTGGACAAGGTACATGTTCCATTCTGGCCAGTGTCAGGAGTATGATGAAATTAACTTGCTGGTGTAAGTGGACATTTCTAATGTGGGGAGAATTCGGCTCAAGAGACAGCACCCAGGAAGGGAACCCATTCAACACCTGGGGAAGGCCTCTGAACCTGTCCACTGGTATTGACTGTGGTGGTGTGAAGACCAAACCCGTCCACCCTTCTTGGGGCCAATCCCTCAGATCACAGGTAATGTTTGGACCGCATATACAAGTTATTAATTTTTACTTCGAGGTACAGCACAGTCACAGGCCCTTCCAGCCCAACTTGTGAAATGTTCTGATTTTAAGCTGGAAGGGAGACAATGTTTGTTATGGACAGTTTTTCAAAATTTTATTGTACCTTATTTTCTTGTGGCCAGTGACTTTACACACTTCAATATTAAATTTTCTTTGATTAAGCTTGCGTCGCCTGATTGTATCTGTGTGACCTATGAACCGACTAAGCAGTATGTATTACTATGATAGAATTCATCCTGCTGTTTGAAAGCACAGGGTAAATACATCCCAATGAAGAATAAGTACTCTAAAGGCAAGATGACACAACCGTGGCTGACAAGGGAAGTCAAAGCCAACATACAAGCAAAAGAGAGGGCATATAATCAAACAAAAATGATGGGAAGTCAGATGATTGGGAAGCTTTTAAAAGCCAAAAGAAGGCAACTAAAAAGCCACAAGGAGGGAAAAGATGAATTATGAAAGTGAACACACCAATAATATCAGAGGATACATTATGTATCTAATATTTCAGTAATATTAAAATAATCAAATATTATATAATTTTCTAATTTAATATATTAGATTATCAAAAATAATCTAATATTTTTGTGTTGTGTATGTGGCCTGTTTAGTCAACTGTGTTATTAATAAAAACGCTGGAGACGGGAACTACGTTTAATGGTTCTTTACTGGTAGAGTCTGAACTTGGACACACATATAAAGATCAATACGTGCCTAATAGTACATGCAATGATGTGATACTAAAACATAAAGTAGTCCCTTATTATAATGTAGGCTATACAGTACACTCCTCCCCATTTATTTTAATAGTGTATTAACTGTGTATCCATCAAATAGACCACGCAGCCTATTTGACATGCATGCCATTGGGAGGATTTAATTGGCAATGGGAAATTATCCCCACTACAACCCCCAGCTAAAAAACCTTGAGAAACCATACATTTATCTATACTATATCTCTGGCTCTCCTAATCCTAAAATATCCATCAGGTCTCTCTTCAGCTTCTATCTCTCCAAAGCAACTCAGATCTTGCTTTCCTTCTAATGCAGCTGAACCTCTTCTGCACCCTGTCCAAAGCGAGTGCGCGTACGTGTGTGTGAGACACAAAGAGAGACTGGGTGTTTCAGAGAGAGAAAGAGTGAGACAGACTGTGTGAGAGAATGAGAGATGTAATGACTGTGTGTAAATGTGTATGGCAGAGACAGAGATGGGTAAGTACATATGAGTGGGAGACAGATGGAGACTGTGTGTGTGTGTGTGTGTGTGTGAGAGAGAGAGAGAGAGAGAGAGAGGAAGATAGAGGGGGCAGAGACTGTCTGTCTCAATGTGTGTGAGAGAGAGGGGGAGACAGACTGTATGTGTGACAGAGAGAAACAGACAGACAGTGACTGGGCGTATAAGTGTGGGTGACAGAGGTGGGGAACTGTGTGTCTAAGAGAGAGGGTGGGGATGGGGATTAGCAGAGGGAGAGGCAGAGACTGGTTGTGTGACAGAGAGAGAGAGAGAAAGTATGTTTGTGTGAGAGAGAGTGAGTGAGTGTGACAGGGTGTGCAAGTGTGCGTAAGGCAGAGGGAAAGAGACTGTGTCCGAGAAGAGAGTGACAGAGAGAAGCAGAGACTGTGTGAGAGATAGAGAGACAGTCAGACTCTGTGTGTTTGAGAGACAGACTGTCTGTGGAAGTGCTTGTGATAGAGATTGCGAGGGTGTGTTAGAGAGTGTGTGTCAGTGTGTGTGAGTGACACAGACAGCAAAGCAGAGACTGTGTATGTAAGTGTGTGTGTGTGTGAGAGAGAGAGACTCTGTGTGTAGGGGGGGGAAGAGAAAGAGAGACTAAGTCTGTGTGTATATGGGGAGAGAGAGAGACAGAGACTGTAAGTATGGGAGAGTGTCAGTTCCTCCAGTTGAACTCTGTCTTTTTTTGCGTTCCTCCCCAGCTGCAGAAGATTGTCATCCTAGCCCAGCACATCACACAAACCAATCTTCCATCCTTGGACTCACTTTACACCACATGCTGTCAGAGCAGTGCTGCCAGGATAATCAAGGACAAGACCCACCCAGCCAACACACTTTTTGTCCCTCTTCCCTCCGGGAGAAGGTTCAGGAGCATGAAGATTCGTACGGCCAGATTTGGGAACAGCTTCTTTCCAGCTGTGATAAGACTGCTGAATGGATCCTGACCCGGATCTGGACCTGACTTGCACTACCATACTTTACCTTTTCTATTTTCTAATTATGATTTATAATTTAAATTTTTATTATATTTACTTTGATTTGTACTTCAGGGAGCGCAAAGCGCAGAAACAAATACCACTGTGATGATTGCACGCTCTAGTATCAATTGTTAGGTGACAATAAAGTATTTGTATTTGAATGTCAGTCTGTGGGTTTATATTGCCATGTGCTCCCGCTCTACTCCGGCCCATATCACTGAGTACTCTGTCTCTCATCTGCTTCTCATTATCACCTGTATTGCTGCCACCTGGGTCTCATTGTGCCCCACCTATCATCTGCCTCTCTGTTTATTGCTCAGTGTATTTCAGTCCTGTGTTTTCACCTGTTTGTTGCCAAATTGAGCCAGTGGATTTTACTGAGCCTTCCCAGCATTTGTATCTGTACTCTGTCTGTCTGCCTGTTTCCCAATGCTGGTTTTTGGATTGCTCTCTGTTTGACCTCTGCCTGAAGTTTGACACTGACTTTGCTCACACCTCATGATTTGTTAATATCACTGTACTGGGTCTGTGATTGGATCCCTGCTGGATCCAGTGTCCTGACAGTACAATCTGGCCAGAATGGATCCAGCCGACCCTGGCCATCTGAGAGCTGCCCTGGAATAACAGGGAATGATGCTGGGCAGACACCAGGACCAGCTGGACTTTGTGTTCAGGGCAGTGGAGTCGCTTTCAGCCAATGTAGCTGACCTTGTGGCCCAGACTCAGTCACTCCAGCTGTTCCAGAGCGCCCATCAACATTCTGCAACTGCATCTTCTGCCCTGTCCTCCATGTTCTCGCTCACTCCTCCCATCCAAAAGCCCCGTCTGCCCCTTCCAGAAAAGTACTCAGCTGAGTCTGGTACCTGCCACTCTTTTCCTTCCCAGTGCACCCTCATTATTGAATTACGACCAACAACCTTTCCAAATGATCGAGCCAAGGTAGCCTACATCATCACCCAACTGTCCGGTCGAGCAGGGGAATGGGGAACAGCCGTCTGGCAGGCAGGCTCCCATTTCTGCAATAGTTTTCAGTTATTTTTGGATGAGATAAGAAAAATGTTTGATCGCTCCAAATATGGGAGAGAGGCTGCCCCTGAAATGTTACACATGCACCAGGAGCACAGATCTCCATCAGATAACACCATAGCGTTCTGGACCCTAGCCACCTTGAGCGGCTGAAACTCAGAGGCACAATACAACACCTTCCTGAATGGCCTCTGCAAACACATCAAAGATCAGCTGGTCACCCAGGACCTTCCTGCCACCTTTGAAGCCCTGGTGGATTTTGCCATCCGTATTGATGTTCCATTTCAACAATGCCGCAGAGACTGGGTTCCAGAGGGACCCTGGGGGCACTGGGTGAGTTCCAAGCTCCTCATCAGTCTACGTTGCCCTGCCATTTGCCTCCATCTACAATTCCTGTTCCAGAGCTGAGGCTATGCATGTTGACCCTATCTGCCTGCCGCTGACTGAAAGACGAAGGAGAATCAACACCCGCTCCTGTCTGTACTGTGGCCAACCTGGCCATTTCATCTCCACCTGCCCGGTAACAACCAGCACTCACCAGTATGACGAGGAGTACTGCTGAGTGTGAGCCCTGTCCTGCCCTCTTCAACATCACTCACTTTCATACCTGCTTCTCTGGAGATGGTTGTCCAATGCTGAGCAGTCTCCGTTTTGGTTGATTCTGGTGCGGAGGGGTGTTTTATCGATTCTGGCTTGGCTCCCCAGTGGGGACTATCCACATCTGCTCTCCAGTCACCATTAATGACCAACGCCTTGAACAGTAAGAGATTGGCTAAAATCACCCATGTCACAGCTCCGGTGAGTCTCAGTTTATCGGGTAACCATTATGACCAGTTAATCCTTTATGTTATTGACTCTTCTCAAATTTCCATTGCCTGGGCCATCCCTGGTTATTCAGACACAACCCCCACATTGACTGGCTCAGTCGCAAGATTGTAGGCTGGAGCCCATTCTGACACTCCCACTGCCTGGGCCATGCTCAGATCCCCTTGTCTAAACGCCCAGAAATCCCTCCTGGAGGAATTTCCGGATCTTAGTGCCTTCCCTCCTGAATACATGGAGCTCAAGGCTGTGTTCAGCAAGTCCTGGGCCACTTCCCTGCCGCCTCATCGTCGACATGATTGCACCATTGATGTCTTGCCTTGCACATCTCCCCCAAAGGGCCGCCTGGAATACTCCCGTATTCCCTCTTCCGCTCAAGACCTCGGCATTTGAACTACTACAAGGAGCTTCAGTTTCACCGAGCTTGGTATCTGTAACGCCTAACATCTTGTCCACATACATGAAGAGGAGGAGTGGAAGACGGCCTTCAAACCACCTCAGGCCATTATGAGTATCTGGTCACGCCACTTGGTCTCACCAATGCCCCCACTGTCTTGCAAGCCCTGGTAAACGATGTTCTCAGGAACATGCTCAACCAATGTGTTTTGTGTATCTTGACGACATTTTGGTTTTTTTTCTAAGTCCCTTGCTGAACACACAGGTCACATCTGCAGAGTTCTCCAGTGCCTTCTGGAGAAACAACTCTTTGTGAAGGCTGAGAAATGTAAAGTTCATCGTAGTACAGTCTCCTTCCTGGGGTATGTAATTCCAGGTGGTTCCATTCTGATGGACCAACAAAAGGACAAGGTGGTGGTTGAATGGCCCCAACCCTTAACTTGTTGGGAGTAGCAACGCTTCTTGGGCTTCGCTAGCTTCTATTGCTGCTTCATTAGAAATTGCAGTACACTGGCTGCACCACTCACTGCTCATACCTCATCTGCTGTCAAATTCTTCTGGTCCCCTGCTGCTGAAAAACCATTCTCTGACCTGAAGGAACGTTTTACCTCTGCCTCCATCCTGATTCAACCCAACAAAGACTCGTAGTTCATTGTGCAGGTGGATGTGTCTGACATTGGTGTAGGAGCTGTTCTCTCTCAGCGTTCGGCCAAGGATGAGAGGGTGTGCACTCCTGCGCTGCCTTCTCTCACTGCCTCACTCACATGGAGCGGAATTACGATGTCAGGAACTGGGAGCTGCCAGCAGTGAAGCTAGCTCTGAAGGAGTGGAGGTATTGGCTGGAGGGGGCAAAGGTGCCATTCTGGGTCTGGACTGATGACAAGAATCTGAAATATCCCTATTGCTAGGCTTCTCAACTCTTGTCAGGCTCATTGGTCCCTGTTTTTCCTGAAGATTCAGTTGTACTCTGTGCCCCGGTTCAAAGAATGGAAAACCTGATGCTCTCTCCCAAAGATTTCCTTCCCCTGAGGTACCCAATGTCATCCTCCCTGCTCACAGTCTTGTGGGTGCAGCACAATGGGACACTGAAGCCATGGTGCCAACTGCTCAACAGAGCGAGGCAGCCGCTAGTTAATGTCCCACTGACTGTGTTTATGGTCCCAGCTCTGTCCACTTTCCTGGTTATCTGGTCACCCTGGAACCAAGTGTACCCAGGCCTTCATCAGTCGGCGGTTCTGGTGGCCCTCCATGGGAGGTGACATCCGCAACTTTGTCTCAGCCTGCCCAGTCTGTGCTCAAAGCAAGAATTCTAACCGGTCACCTGCTGGTCAGTTACAACTCCTGTCAATCCCCAAAAGACCCCAGTCCCACATTGCTCTGGAACTCGTCACCAGTCTTCCCCCATCAGATGATAATACCACCGTTCTCACAGTAGTTGATAGTTTCTCCAAGCCTGTACATTTCATTCCTTTACTTAAACTCCCCTTGACCAAAGAAATAGCGAAATTCCAAATACTGCACGTTTATAAATTACATGGTGTATCTGTAGATGCTGTGTCAGGCAAGGGCTCTCAATTCACATCCAACTTCTGGAGGGCGTTCTGTAATCTTCTGGGTAGCTCTGAATCTGTCTTCAGGATTCCACCCACAGACTAAGTGGCCCAAACCAACAGCTAGAGACAGTATTGTGGTGTCTGGTCTCCTAGAACCCCTCCGTGTGGAGTCAGCAGCTACCCTGGGCCGAGTACGCCATTAACTCTCATCCATCCTCCTCTACCGGTCTGTCCCATTTTGAGTGCTGCTTTGGCAATCAACCTCCACTGTTTCCTGCCCAGGAGGAGGAGGTTTTCATTCCACCTGCCATCGTCAGTGGATGTGGAAGCGCACTCGCTCTGCCCTTCTCCGTGCCTCTGCTAGGATCAAGGATCAAACGTCAAGCTGACCGCCATCGCTCAAAGGTCCCATGTTACCGCAAGGAACAGCGTGTTTGGCCTTCAACCCGAAACCTGCAAACTCGTCCCCCCGCTGCTTCATCAGCCCATTTCCCATTGCTAAAGTCATCAGCTCTGCTGTCATCTGTCTCAAGCTCCCATCCACTCTCTGCTGCATTCATCCCACCTTCCATATGATCTGCATCAAGCCTTTCATGAGCCACCCCTTGTGTCTTGTCCCCAAAACCCCCACCCTCACGGCTCATCGATGGGGCAGTGGCCGTCATGGTCCAACGACTGCTGGACATTCGTTGCCGGGACCGTGGTCTCCAGTACCTTGTAGACTGGGAAGGCTATGGTCCTGAGGAGAGGTGCTGGGTCCCCACCCATAACATCCTGGACCCCTCTCTCATCGCCGGTCGCCAGCTCGACCTGTCGTGACATCAGGAGGCATCTGTGTGCGGTCCTATCAGAACCTCCGGTTGAACTGTCTTTTTTTGTGTTTCCCACTAGCTGTCAGTCTGTGGTTTTATATTGCCATGCGCTCCTGTCCCCGCTCCTCCTCCACTCTGGCCCCTGTATCACTGAGTACTCCATCTCTCATCATCACCTGTATTGCTGCCTCCTGTGTCTCATTGTGCTCCACTTATCATCTGCCTCTCTGTTTATTGCTCAGTGTATTTCAGTCCGGTTTTCACCTGTTTATTACCAGATTGTGCCAATGGATTTTCCTGAGCCTTTCCAACATTTGTATCTGGACTCTGTCCGTCTGAATATCGACTCTGCCTGTTTCCCGATGCTGGTTTCTGGATCTCTCTGGCTGTTTTGCTCTCTGCCTGAACTTTGATGTTAAATTTGGTCATACCTCGGGATTTGTTAATCAATTAATGTCACTGTACTGGGATTGTGGCTGGATCCCTGCTCCAGCGTCCTGACAGACGTCCTGTGTGTGTGTGTGTGAGAGAGAGAGATTGTGTGTGACAGACAATGCGCACAAGAGATTTTGTGTGTGTGCGTGACAGACAATGCGCACAAGAGATTTTGTGTGTGTGCGTGACAGACAATGAGACAGTGACTGAGATGTGTGTGTGTAAGGGGGCCAGAGACTGTGTTTGTGTGTGTGAGAGAGAGAGAGAGAGAGAGAGAGAGACAGACTGTCTGAGTGAGTGAGGGGGATCAGAAATGGAGAGAGTGAACAACTTCAAGTTCCTGGCTGTCAACATCTCTGAGGACCTAACCTGGTTCCTACATATCAATGTAGCTAGAAAGAAGGCAAGATAGTGGCTGTATTTTATGAAGAGTTTGAAGAGATTCGGTTTGTCACAAAAACGACTCGGACTTGTATAGATGTACCATGACAGACTGAATCATTGTCTGGTATGGGGGAGGGGGCTTTGGCTCAGGAATTAAAGAAGCTACAGAAAGTTGTAAAATTAGACAGCTCCGTTTTGGGTACCAGCCTCTGTAGTATCAAAGGCATCTTCAAGGAGCGCTGTCTCAGAAAGGGGGTGGTTCATCAATAAGGACCCCCATCTCCAGGAAATGCCCCCCTTCTCATTGTTTCCAGCAGGAAGGAGATACAGAAGCCTGACGGCACACACTCAACAATTCAGGAACAGCTTCTTCCCCTCTGCCATACGATTCTGAAATGGACATTGAGCCCATGAATGTGTCAGGAGCGGACATGGAATGGAGCCAAATGCAGGATGCAGGCACTGAAGTACTGGGAGTAGGACAGGTTGGGGATGGCATGCAAGGGTTAATGCAGGCGGGGCTGGATCCCGGAGATCAGGCTAGGTGGGAAGATCCCAGAGGTCAGGCAAGGCAGGAGGATCCCAGAATTAGTGGCAGACAGAAGGATCACAGAGTTCAGGCAGGCAGAAGATCCCCCTGTGGCGGGTGCATAATTCCTGGGCAGGACTGCCTCCCAGGCAGGAACACAGAGACCTGGGCAAGACGCGGAACCCTGGGCGGGTGCGGGCACAATCCGTAAGGACCAATGGGTGGAAAGGGTCGGAGTCCTCAGGGCGGGCCGCTTGGATCCCAGGCAGAAGCACGGAGGCCTGGGCAAGGCGCGGACACCAGGGCGGGTACAGGGCACCAGCCATCGGAACAAGGGGAGGAAAGGGCAGGAGTCCTCAGGGTGGGTCGCATCCTGGGCGGGACCGCCTCCCAGGGGGAGACACGGAGGCCTGGGCAAGACGCGGGCACCTGGGCAGGTGCGGGGCACAACCCATCTAACGTGAGGGGTAGGAAGGGAGCGGAGTCCCTCCGTTGGGCAACGGCAAGGGACAGGAAGGGACAGAACCACCCAAGAGGTAACGGCAACAACCTGGCTTACCCGACAGAGGCAAGGGATCAGAAGGGAGCTGGGTCCAGGGAGGGCAGCAGGACTGCCATGATACACCGGTAAATTGGAAAAGGCAACCGATAGCATGACAGCACGGGCAAGGCAAATTAGGCGGAACAGCAGGACCAGCGCACACAAGAGAAGCCGGGGAACAAGACCAACAGGACAGAACAGATATGGAGCAGGCCGGCTATCAGGACAGAACAGGATTCCGAGCAGGCCAGCAACCAGGGCAGAGCAGGATGTGGGGCAGGGCTGCAAACAGGACAGAACCAGATCCAGAGTGAGCGGACCAGGTACAGAGCAGGATTCAAAGCCGGTAGAGCAGGTTAAACCAGCTTCAGAGCATGATGACCCCCCAACTAGGCTCAGTCCCAGAGCCCCTTATAAACACCTGCCCCCTAATAGGTGACAGGGGTACCTCCTTAAGCCAAGATGATCCAATGGCTCTGGGTGACAGGAGGGCTGGCTGCAAGGCTCGGAGTCTGGAATCTGCGGACTGGAGCAAGACCCGGAAGGCGGGCTCCAGACCGGACCCTAACAGAATGCTGCCTCGAACAAACAGGAGGAAATCTGCAGATGTTGGAAATTCAAACAACACACACAAAATGCTGGTGGAACACAGCAGGCCAGGCGGCATCTATAGGGAGAAGCGCTGTCGATGTTTTGGGCCGAGACCCTTCGTCAGGACTAACAGAAAGGAAAGATAGTAGAGATTTGAAAGTAGTGGGGTGAGGGGGAAATGTGAAATGATAGGAGAAGACCGGAGGGGGTGGGATGAAGCTCAGAGCTGGAAAGGTGATTGGCGAAAGTGATACAGGGCTGGAGAAGGGAAAGGATCATGGGACGGGAGGCCTCAGGAGAAAGAAAGGAGGGGGGGAGCACCAGGGGGAGATGGAGAACAGGCAAACAACTAAATACGTCAGGGATGGGGTAAGAAGGGGAGGAGGGGCATTAACGGAAGTTAGAGAAGTCAATGTTCATGCCATCAGGTTGGAGGCTACCCAGCCGGTATATAAGGTGTTGTTCCTCCAACCTGAGTTTGGATTCATTTTGACAATAGAGGAGGCCATGCTGCCTCCCTTTTTTATGTATTATTTCTGTTTTGCACTGTTTAAAATCTAACTATTTAATATACATATATCCTTACTGTAATTGGCTTACTACTTTACTTTTTCCTTCTGTATTATCATGCGTTGCATTATATGGCTGCTGCTAAATGAACAATAATAACACTGACTCTGACTGTAAATCTCACTCGAATGCGGAAATGACTCAATATAAGACGTCATAATCTTACATCACACTGATCAACCAGTTTTTTCAAGTCAGTGCTGGGTCAAGCGAGTTAAAGCATTACAATCTTGCATCATCAATTCAGTCATAAAATATGGATCTCCCTCGGAGTAGGTCTGCGATATTACTAATAATGTTGATCGGTCGCTCCACGAAGGTGTTAGTCAAAGGTGAGGAGCTGCCGTCGGTGAGGGCTGAACCAGGACCCTTTCCTTCCAAATACCCGATCCTCACCCTCCACCCGCCCCGGGTTTCGGCTCTGCTTGGGAGGGGCCCCGAGGTGAAGGATGTGGCTGGGGAGAGAGGCTCGTATTGGGAAATGAGCTGGTGGGCCGGTGAGGGAAGGAGAGGAGACGGGGGTTTCGGGCTTTGTATGAAGGATCGCTTCCCGCCCACCACAACCCAGCGGCGGGAGAGGCAGCGAACGCGACCTGTCCCGGCCGCCTCCGAAGCCATAGGCTGTAGAGACGGCCCGAAACGTCTGTTGATTTCCTCCAGAAGTTTGTGTGTGTTCCTCCGAATCTCCGTCCCTCGCTCCATCACACTACTCTATCCTCTCCCCTCCGTCGCTTCTCTCTCTTAACCCCATCTACCCTCCTTGACTTGCATCTCTCCCCTCCCCCTCTTCTCTTCCTCACCTCTCTCCCCATCTACCCTCCCACTCACTCAATCACACACGCACGCAAAAGATATAGATGTATATATATACACACATACACATAAATAAAACGTAATACATATGTAGGTGTATAAACAATATACATATATACAAATAAATTAAAAATCTAAATGGATATAAATATATTAAGAGCAATATACACATAAAACATACATAATAGATATATAATATATATTAAATATTTACATTTGTATATATATCCACAAAACATAAATATATAAATAAATATATGTACATCAAAATCCATATGTTAAAAATAATATCTGTATCAGATTTATAAAAACATAGTGTTCAGGAGGCAAGGAATGCCACCTGCCTTGGTTGCCTCCGATCCCTTCAGCATCAACTGATTTCCATTGCCTGACCTGTTGGGTTTTTCCAGAATTTTATGTGTGTTCCTCTGTACCTCCCCCACCTCGCTCCATTACACCACTCCACCCTCTTCCCTCCCTAGCTGCCCTCTCTCCCCATCTACACTCCCTCGCTTCCCACTCTACCCCTCCTTCACTGCCCTCTCTTGATTTCCCCCTCACCTCCCTCACTTCCCTCTCTCCCTACCCTCTTCCTATACCCTCATTCCCCTCCACCCATCTAACCTCTCTCACTTCCCTCTCTCCCGCTCCCCCTCTGTCCCTTCACCCTAATATCACCTTCCCTTCCCTCTCTCCCATCACCTCAATGTGGATTCTGAGGTGAAACCTCTTTATGCAGAGAGTAGGTGGAATCTGGAATGTTGTATACCTCGCTGCAATCACTGCATGGTACGGAAACACCAATTCCTTTGAATGGAAAATCCTTCAAAAAGTTGTGAATACGGCTCAGTCCATCTGTGGAATTTGTTGCCACAGGTGGCTGTGGAGTCATGTCTTTACAGATATTCAAGGCAGATTGATTCTTGATTCGTCAGGGCCCGAAGAGATACGGGGAGAAGGCAGGAGATTGGGCCTGAGAGGGAAAATAGATCAGCCATGACAAAATGTTGACTCAAGCCCGATGGAGTAAATAAATGGCCAAATTCTGGTCCTATATCTAATGGGTTTATGGTCTTATGGATAAAGTCATTGAGCACACCTACACGTCGTGTTGTTTCCGGATAGCAGCACCCATCATCAGGGATCTCAATCACCCAGGACAAACTCACTCCTCCCATCAGGAAGGAGGTACAGGAGGCTCAGGACTCACACTACCAGCACCAGGAACAGTTATTACCCCTCAATAATCAGGCTTTTGAATCAATTTCTTCAACTTCATTTGCCCCATCATTGAAATGTTCCCACAATCTCTGGACTCACTTTCAAGGACTCTTCATCTCATGTTCTTGATAGTTATTGCTTATTTATTTATATTTACTTTTTTTGTAATTACATAGTTTGGTGTTTTTTTACCCACTGGTTGATTGTCCAGTTGGTGTGGCCTTTCATTGATTCTATTTAGGTTGTTATTCTTATTATGGATTTATTAAAGGATGTCCATAAGATAATGAATCTCATGGTTGGGTATGCTGACGTGTGTACTTTGATAGTAAATTTACTTTGAATTTTGAACAGCATCAGGAATTGTTTCTGTACTGTCACATGTACAGTGAAAATCTTGTCTTGGGCACTGGTCAGTCAGATCAGTCACAATGCATTGTGGCAGGACAAGCTGAAACAATAACAAGTGTAAAAAGTACTGAGAAAGTGCAAGATCATAACGAGGTAGGGTGTGAAGCAAAGAATCCATCTTATCATACACTTGTGTGTCTTTATTTTACAGGGGAAAATGTAGAAATATTAAATACAACATATCGGTGTAGTCCATCATCGGAAACGGTGGTAGACTTATCTGCATATAATCTGTCATGTGATACTCCGTTGGCCTCTATTAATGTAAGTGTCCTCATCGAGACCTGTTCCTTACCATCCTGTGCTGAGAGTGATGAGAGACGGTGTTGAGTTACGGGACGGTGGTGTGAATGGCTTCGTGTTGTGGGGTAACGGGAGGGTCAATGATGATCGAAGGATGCCTGATGGGTGTATGGCCAATTTTGCCAATGATTTAAAGACAGATGGAGGGCAGGTAGTGTTGCAGAAGCAGGAATTGGCAATTGTGAGAAGAGTGGGGGTATATATGTATGTGTGCATGTGTGTATATATATAAAACATATTCTTCCGTACACAACCGATTGTTATAATTTGAGCTCCCAACTCCCGGCACGTCCTGGTAAATCCTCCCTGGACTCTTCCTAATTTGATAACATCTTTCCTACAACATGGTGCTCAGAATGGGCGCACTAATCCAAGTGTGACCTCAACAGCATCTTGTATTACTTGTACGTAACTTGCCAATCCTAAATTTCAGAAAACAGTGCAGATAGTCAAAGAGTTTTTCCTGGAGGGTATCATTAAGGGGAGGGCATGTTGAGATGAAAGAGATTTAAGGAGATCCAATGGGTAGGTTTTTCTTTTAATACAGGCCATGGTTTATATTTTGGATGACGGCCAGAGGAGGTGGTAGTTTCAGATATAATTACTACTTTTAAGAAGCATAGGGGGCAGTTAAATTTGAAAGTGGTCCTGATGTGAGCAAACGGGATTGGCGTAGATGGGTAACATAAGCCAGCATGGCCCCTTTGTGCTCTGGTCTGGACCCTGCTAGACCTGGGAAGGAAAGGGGATTTTGGGAGGGGGGGTGGTGACAGGGCAAGTGAGCAGAGCTTGTTTTCTTAACGTCTGTTTTCTCTGTCTCCCTCTCCATCACAGAACAATCCAGTTATCATCCCAAATAACTTTTCTCTACCAATAACTAACACTACGCCAGGCAAGAACTTTACAATCCGTGGCTGCCATACCATTGAATACATCTGTGAACCAAGCGTAAAATCGGTGCGTATTGTCTCCCCCCACCTCTCCTGAGCCCCCCTTTTAATGTCAGTTACTCCCCTCCCCCAGTATCTGTTCCCATTCCCCACCCTCACTGTCCCACACCCTTCGCATGGCTTCCCTCGCATGAATCCCTTATCGACCTCGTTTCTTGTTGACCAGTTGTGTAGTGAGTTTATCAACCCTAGTATCTCTTTTCTTACAGGATAACGTGGAGAAACGTATAATAATAAGTGGTGAGTCTCATCTTCCAGTGTAGTAGTCACCTTAGACCTGAACTCCCTCAATGCCCCACTCCCCAACTCTGCCTATTACCCTTCCTTTGCTAGTGCTCCTTTGTTTCCCCACTCAAAATCGTCCCGTCCCCTCGCACTCTTCTCATCCGCTTTCCATTGATGCCCTCTCCTACTCCTCCTCACTCTATACCCTCTCCTTCCTCCACAATCCCCCTGCACCCACACTCTTCCCCACACCCTCACCCACTTCCCTCATCCCTCACTCTCATCTCCCTCTCTTTGTCCCCATCAATTCTCCCTCCTGAAACCTTCCTCACCCTCTCTCTCCCCTAAGAACATAAGAAATAGCAGCAGGAGTAGCCATCGGGTCTGTGGAACATGCTCAGCCATTCAATAAGAGCGTGGCTGATCTCTCTCCCCACCTCTCTCTTCCCCCCTCCCCCTCTCTCCCCCCACCTCTCTAACCCGTCCCGTCTCATTCCTCCTCCTCTTTCGCCCCGGTTCTCCTCTCTCCCCCATCTCTCCAGAATGTCTACCCACTCTCCACTCTCTCTCCCACCATCTCTCCCTCCTCTCCCCCACTTTGCACACCTTCTCTGTCCCCACCCTTTCTCTTCAACCCACTCTCTCCCCCTCACTCTCCCTCCACTGTCAATCCCACCACTCTTTCTCTCCCCCTTCCTCTCTCCCACTCTATCCTGCTCTGCTGCCTCTTACCCCATACTCCCCCATCCCTCTCTCTACCCACCCCTCTGTATCCCTCACTCTCTACTTCCCTCTCTCCCCAACCCTCACTTCCCTTTCCACCCCACCTGTCTGCTCTCTCTCCCCCCCATCTCTCTCCCCACCCTCTCTATCTCCTTTTCTCTCTCCCCTCTCCACCCTGTTCTCCACCCCCTCTCTCCCCAACCTCTCATTAACCCTCTTTCCCTTGCTCACTCTCAATTCTCTGCCTCCCCATCTCTACCCCTTTCTCACTCCCCTGCTCTCTCCCCTCTCTTTCTTCACCCTCACCCTCCCTCCCCTCCATCTCTCTTCACCATCTCTCCCACCACCTTGTCTCTATCCTCTCCCCCTCCCCCTCCCCCTCTATCCCTCTTTCTCTTCTCCTCTTCCACTCACTGCGCTGTCACCCCGCACCCTTTCTCCCTCCTTCACATCTCTCCGCACCCACCCTCTGCACACTCCCCCTCTCTCTACCTCCTCCCCTCTCTGCACCTTCTCTATCACCACCCTGTCTCTCCAACCCCACTCCCTACCCCCTCTCTCTGCCTCCACTGTCTCACCCACCCCTCTCTTCCCTCTCCTTCTCTCCCCACCTTCTCACTCCCACTCTCTATCCTCTCCTGCCTCTGACCCCACGCTCTCCTCAGTCTGTCTCCCTCCCCACTCTCTCCCTCCCTCTCTCCATACCTCTCCTCCCCTCACCCACTCCTCTCTCTCCCCCTCTCCCCTTCAACCCTCTCTTCTTCCCCTCCCCATCTCTCTCCCCACCCTCAATCCTCCACCCTCTCCCCATAACTCTCTCCCCGCTTCTTCCCAACTATCATTAACTCTCTCCCCTTAGCTCACTTTCAACTCTCTACCTCCACATCTCTGTCCCTTTCTCTCCTCTCTCTCTACTCCACTTCTCCCCTCCCTCTCCCCAATCTCTCTTCCCTTTCCCTCTCTCCCCACCTCTCTCTTGTCCCACCCTTTCTCTCTGCATCCGCTCTCTCCCCACCATCTATCACCCCTGTGTCCCACCAACCCTCACTTCCCCCTGTCTGACTCCACCCTCTCTCCCACCACCCTCTACCACTCCCACTCTCCGCCCTCTCTCCTGATCTCTCCCCATTTCTCACTCCACCCTCTCTCTCTGCCCCCTCTCCCCATCTCTCCCCCACCGACATTCTCCACACTCTCTCTCCACACTCTCTCTCCACCAACATTCTCTCTCTCTCTCCCATGTCTCTGCCCCATCCTCTTATCTCACAAGCCTCTCTCCACACCCTCACTCCCCTTCCCATTTTATCTCTCTGTCCTGCCTCTCATCCCCTTTCTCTCCCCGATTCTCTCGCCCCTCACTCCCCCCCTCCCCACCTCTCCACCTCCATTTTCTGTCTCTCCCTATCTCTCTCCCACCACTTTCTCTCTTCACCCTCCCTGTCCCCACATGCTCCTTCTCCGCACTCTCTCCATCAACAGTCTCTCCCCCTCCCACCCCCGATTCTGACCCCATCCTCTCTCCTGCTGCTCTCTCTTTCCCCATCCTCTACCTCCCCTACCCTCTCTCACCCCCTGTCCCTTGCTCCATCTCTCACCCAACTTCTCTCTCTGTCCTCTCCCCACCCCTCTCTTGTTCACCCAGCCCCCATCTTTGCTCACCCTCTCTCTCTTCCTTCTCTCTCCCCTAACCCATCTCCCTACCCCTCACCCCTCTCCATTTCCCCCCACTCCCCTCTCCCACCTCTCTACCACCCCTTCTCTACCTTCTCCCCCTCCTCCTCTCACTCTTCCCCCACTCTCTCCCCATCCATCTTCCCCTTCCACCGGTGCTCTCCCCCCTCTCTCTCTAACCCGATATCTCCCCCTCCCTTTTCTAACTCTACCCATTTCTCTCCCACTACTTTATCCCTACACTCTCTCTCTGCACCGTCCCTCTCCCACACGCTCTCACCCACTCTGTCCATCAACCATCTCTCACATCCTGATTCTGAGCCCACCCTCCTGCTACCCTCTCCCTCCCCATTCTTTGCCTCACATACCCTCTCTCACACACCATCCCTTGCTCCCTCTCACCCACCCTCTCTCTCCTGTGCCCACTCTCTCTATCCCCATCTTGTTCAACCTCATCTATCTTTCTCGTCTCTCCCACCCATCTCTCCCCACTCTCTCCCCCCTCCTCATCTCTCTCCGCAAACTCTTTCATTCTCCCTCTACCCTGTTCTCACCTCCCCCTCTGTCTCCACATCTCTCTCCCTCCCCTCCCTCATTCCACCCACTCTCCCCCTCCATCTCTTTCCCACCCCTCACTCTCTCCCACCTTCCCCTTCTCTCACCTCCTTCTCTCCCCCTTCCCTCTCTCCTCTTTCCTCTCTCCCCTTCCCTCTCTCCCCTTCCCTCTCTCCCCTTCCCTCTCTCCCCTTCCCTCTCCCCTTTCTCTCCCCCCTTCCCTCTCCCCTTTCTCTCCCCCCTTCTCTCCCCCTTCCCTCCCTCCCCATCTGTCCTTACTGCACTCTCCTCCCTCTCTCTCCCCTCCCCTCTTTGTACCCTCCTCTCCCTCTCCCCTATATCTTCCCTCCCTTTTTTGTAACTCCTCATCTCTCTCCCACACTCTCTCTGCCCCCTCTCTCCCTGCACATTTTCTC
This sequence comes from Hypanus sabinus, assembly GCF_030144855.1. NCBI lineage: Eukaryota > Metazoa > Chordata > Chondrichthyes > Myliobatiformes > Dasyatidae > Hypanus > Hypanus sabinus. Next base: position 19,127,145 of record NC_082729.1, on the reverse strand, counting down.
ACCCCACTCTCTCCAACTGTCCCTCCCCCTCCCAACCCCCTGATTCTGACCCCACCCCATCTCTCACTGCCCTCTCTTTCCCCACCCTCTACCTCCCATATCCTCTCTCTCACACTGTCCCTCGTTCCATCTCTCACCCAACCTCTTTCTGTCCTCTTCCCCACCCCTCTATTGTTCCTCCATCCCCCATCTCTCTCTCTCACCCTCTCCCCATCTATCTCTCTCCGCCTTCTATCTCCCCCTCTCCCCTCTCTCAACCCTCTATCCCCCTCCCCTCCCTCTCTTCCTATCCATTCTGTATCTCTCCCTTTTCTCTCTCTCCCCATCTCTGTCCCCACCATCACTACTCTCTCCCTACCTCACCCTCACCTCTCTGTCTCCCCTTTCTCTCTCCCCCTCCTCTCTCCCACTCCCCCAGCTCTCTCCCCATCTCTGTCTGCACCCTCTCTTTGCATCTCTCTCCCACCCCTCTCCCCACACACTCTCTCCCCACCCTCTCCCCTTGCCTTACTGTCTCACTCCTCTCTTCCCTACCTTCTCTCTCCAACACCCCACTACCCCAACCCACACCTCTCTGCACCTTCTATCTCTTACCCTCTCACTCTCCTCCCCTATCACTCTCCCACCCCCTCTTTCCCTGCCTCTCCCCTTCCGTCTCACTCTCTCTTACCCTCTCCTCTCTCCCACTCTCTCGTCCCCTTTCCCCCTCTCCCACTCTTTCTCTCATACCACTCTTCTTTCTCTATCAACCCTCTCTCCCTCTCACTCTCCCCCACTGTCTCTCCCCCATCCTCTCTCTTTCGGCACCCTTCCTCTCTCTTCCATGCTCTCCCTCACCCCATTCACTCTCTTCACCAATCCTCTTCCCCCATCTTCTCTTTCCAGACTTTCTCCTCTCTCTATCCTACTATCTTTCTCTCCCCTACATCTGTCTCCCCTCATTCTATCCCGCTATCTCTCTATCACAGATCTCTCTCCTCCGTCTCACCCCCCCGATCCCACCCTCCCCACCATCGCTCTCCCTCTCTCCTCCCTCTCACCTCTCTCACTCTCCCAGATCTCTCCCTATCTCACCTCCCTCTCTCCTCTCTTTTTCTCTCTCTCGCTCTCCCCTTTTCTGTCTCCCCATCCCTTTCTCTGTCTTCCCACCCTGTCTCTCTGTTCCCACCATATATCTCCCCCACCCTCTCCCTTCCCTAACTCTCTCTCCCCCTACCTCTCTCTCCCATATATCTGTCTCCCCACACCCTCTCTCTCTCTCTCTCTCTCTCTCTCTCTCTCTCGCTCTCACATCCCCTTCCTCTCTCTGGATTCTTTCTCCCCTTCCCTATCTCTCTCTCCCCATACCTGTCCCCCTTACCGCACTCTCCCCATCTGTCTCTTCTGTACCTCTCCCCCACACACCCTCTTTCCACTCCCCCTCTTTCTCCCTCCTCACTCTCTCTCCCCTCCCCAGCCCCTCTTAGTACATCTCTCCCCATCTCTCTCTCTTTTTCACCCCATCTCTCTGTCTCTTTCCCGCTCTCCCCGTTCACCCTCCCCATCCCTCTATCTTCCCACCCTTTCTTTCTGTTCCCACTGTACCTCTCTCCCCATCCTTTTTCTTCCCTATCTCTCTCACCTTGCCTCTGTCTCCCGTATCTCTGACCCTCCACACCCTCTCTCTTGTCACACTCTTCCCCCCTCTCTTTCTCTCTCTCTTTCACTCTCACTCATCCCTTTCCTTTCCACCCTTAAACTCCCTTAACCACACCCCCTCGAGAAATTAGCAGGCACATTGCTTCTTCAGGCCAGAGACGAGGTGGGTGGCCCGGTCTTTGGGCACATTGAGGGTTGTGGAAATGTCTCATTGAGGGATGGTCAGACTGACGATGGAGGAGAGCCCTGGGACGGCCAAGAGAACTCACTGACAATCGGATCTCTGCTTCTCTCCACAGGAATGGCAAATCATATGAACAATACTGACGAGGGGATAAAGGACTCTGGAGGTCATCTTACAGACGGTGAGACTGCATTTGGATTATGGTGTGTGGTTCTGGGTCTCCACACTCAGGAGGGTTTTCAATAAGCTGGAGAGGGGGTTGTGTGGCAGAAATGACGTTGCTGGAACTGTGAGGCTTTGAGATACAGGGGAAGACTCGATAGGACTGAGGCTGAGCGGTGATCTTGTCGATGTTTATAGCATTGACGGGCTTCGATGAAGTGAATGGTTACAGTCTTTTCCCCAGGATGGCGAGTCTGAATAACTTACAACTTTATTCCCCACTACCTCTCTCCCCACCCTTGCTGTACTCCACCTCCTCTCTCTCCCCATTCTCTCTCACCTCCATCACCCCCTACCCTATCGCATCCCCTCACTCTCTCCCTTTCTCCGTCTCCCCATCTATCTCTCTGCTCATCTCTCTCCTCCTCTCTCTCCCCTCTCTCCCTCCACCATTCCCCCCATGTCTCCGCCCCTCCCTCCAGCACTCACCCTCCCCCTCTCTCCCTCCATTGACCCTTTCCCTCCCCCTCTCTCCCTCTCTGTCCATTATGTCACCCATTCCTCTGCCTTTCTCACACCCTCTCTCCCCACATGCACTCTTCCCCCACATGCTCTCCCCCCTCTACTCCCACTCTCCCATCCTCGTGTTCCCTATCCCTACCCTTTCTTTCCACTTCTTCTCTACCCCGACTTTCTCCCAATCTTTGTACTCTCTCCCCCACCCGCCCACCCCCCTCTGTTTCTCTTCTCTTGCTCTCCCCTTCCCTCACACCGCCCACTCTCACCCACCCCTATCTCTCTTCCCCTTCTTTCCCTCTCTCACCCTTCTCACTCCCCCTTCTTTCTCTCTCCTTCATTCTTTCTCTCCACCCTATCTCTCCACACACCTCTCTTCCCACACCTCTTTCTCCCCACCCTCTCCCTGGCGTATATCTCTCTCTTCCCTCTCTCTCCCCCCATACCTGTCTCCCCTACCTCTCTCCCCATCTGTCCTGTATCTCTCCCCCACACCCCCTCTTCTTTCCACTCCCAATTCCCCCACTTTCTCCCACCTCTCTGTCTTCCCTCCCCACCCTCTCCCCATCTCCCTTTGTCTTTTTCTCCCCCTTCTTTCTCTCACTCTCCCCTCTTCTCTCTTCCCATCCCTCTCTCTATCTTCCCACCCTTTCTCTCTGTTCCCATCATATCTCTCCCAACGGTATCTCTCTGTTGCCACCGTATCTCTCTCCCCATCCTCTCTCTTCGCTATCTCTCGCTTCCCTGTCTGTCTACTTCCCTATCTCTCTCTCCCCTGACCTCTCTCTCCCATATCTCTGTTTCCCCACACCCTCTATCTCCCCACAGTCTCTGCCCCTTCTCCCTCTCTCTCTCTCTCTCTCTCTCACTCATCTTCCGTTCCACACCTAAACTTCCTTATCACACCCCCTCGAGAAATTAGCAGGCACATTGCTTCTTCAGGCAAGAATTGAGGTGGGTGGCCTGGTCTTTGGTCACTTTGAGGGTTGTGGAAATGTCTCACTGAGGGATGGTCAGACTGACGATGGAGGAGGGCCCTGGGACGGCCAAGAGAACTCACTGACAATCGGATCTCTGCTTCTCTCCACAGGAATGGAAAATCATATTAATAATACTGACGAGGGGATAAAGGACTCTGGAGGTCATCTTATATACGGTGAGACTGCATTTGGATTATGGTGTGTGGTTCTGGGTCTCCACACTCAGGAGGGTTTTCAATAAGCTGGAGGGGGTTTTGTGGCAGAAATGACGTTGCTGGAACTGTGAGGCTTTGAGATACAGGGGAAGACTGGATAGGATTGAGGCTGAGCGGTGATCTTGTCGATGTTTATAGCATTGACGGGCTTCGATGAAGTGAATGGTTACAGTCTTTTCCCCAGGGCGGGGAGTCTGAAACTAGATGGCATTGGTTTCAGGTGAGATGGGAAAAGTTTGAAAGTGCAGTTCATTGCCCTGAGCACAAGTCTGGTGAGATACAACGATGTTGCCAGGTCTGGAGGACCTGGAATCCATGGAAAGACTGAATAGCTTACAACTTTATTCCCCATCCTCTCTCTCCCCATTCTCTCTCACCTCCACCTCCCCCCCCACCCTATCTGAATCCCTCACTCTTCCCCCAACTCTCCGTCTCCCCATTTATCTCTTTGCTTGTCTCTCTCCCCCCTTGCTGTCTCTCCTCACTCCTCTCACTTCCCATACTCTCTCTCCCATCTCTCCCTCCAGCATTCCCCCATGTCTCCGCCCCTCCCTCCACCCCTCTCTCTCTCGCTCACCTTTCCTCTCCGCTTCTCTCTACACGCTCTCTCTTCCTCGATTTGTACCCACCTCTCTTCCCCTCTCTCTCTTTACCGACATCTCTCTCCACCCTCTCCCCACCTTCCCCATTCCTCTTCCCCTCTCTCACACCCTCTCTCCCAACACACACTTCCCCCACATGCTCTCCCCGTCTCTCCTCTCACTCTCCCCTCCTCATGCTTACTATCCCCACCCTTTCTTTCCACTCCCTCTCAACCCCAACTTTCTCCCACCTCTCTGTCCCTCTCTCTCTTGCTCTTCCCTTTTCCCACACACCCCAGTCTCCCCCACCCCCATTTCTCTCTTCCCCTTCTTACCTCTCTTTCCTTTTTCTCTCCCCCTTCTTTCTCTCTATCCACACACCGCTCTCTTCCCACACCTCTCTCTCCCCACCCTCTCTCTGCCCTATATCTCTTCTCTCACTCTCTCCCCATACCTGTCTCTCCCGTATCTCTTCCCCACAACCCCATCTTGCCACTCTCTCTTACCCCACTTTCACACACCTGTTTTCCCTTCCCACCCTCTCCCTGTACATCTCTCTACCCATCTCCCACTCTTTTTCTCCCTCTCTCTCTCCCCCTCCCCTCCTCTCTCTCCCCATCCCTCTCTCTATTTTCCCACCCTTCCTCTCTGTTCCCACCGTATCTCTTTCCCAAACCTATCTCAGTTCCCATTGTATCTCTTTCCCTATCCTCTGTCTTCCCCATCACTCGATTCCCTGTCACTCTCTTTTCCTATCTCTATCTCCCCCGACTTCTCTCTCCCCACACTCTCTGACCCCTGTCTTTCACCCCCGCCTTTCTCTCTCCCTCCCTCTCTCCCTGTCCCTCTCCCGCTCTCCCCCTCTCTCCCTCCCTCTCTCTCTCTCTCTCTCCCCCTCCCTCCCTCTCTCCCTCTCTCTCTCATCTCCTTCCTTTCCACTGGTAAACTCCCTTAACCACACACCCACTTGAGAAATTAGCAGGCACATTGCTTCTTCAGGCCAGAGACGAGGTGGGTGGCGTGGTCTTTGGGGACATTGAGGGTTGTAGAAATGTCTTTTCCCTTGGACAGGAGAGTCTGAATCCAGAGGGCATAGGTGTAAGATGAGAGGGGAAAAGTTCACAAGTCAGGTGCAGTTCATTGCCCTGAGCACAAGAATAGTGAGATACTGGAATAATGAAAGAGAAGATTTACAACAATATTGCCAGGTCTGGGGGACCTGAGATCCATGGGAAGACTGAACAGGTTTAAGGTTTGTTCCCTGGAATGTAGAAGATTGAGAGGAGATTTGATAGAGGTATATGAAATTACAGATAGGGTCAATGCCAGCATGCTTTTTCCACTGACATTTGTGGACTGCAGCCAGAGGTCATGGGTTAAGGGTGAAAGGTGAAAAGTTTAAGGGGAACTTGAGGGGAAACCTCTTCACTTGGAGGGTCGTGAGCGTGTGGAAAGAGCTGCCAGCACAAGTGGTGCATGCGAGCTCGATTTCAACACTTAAGAGAAGTTTGAATAGGTACATGGATGGGGCATAATGGTATGGAGGGCTATGGTCCCAGTGCAGGTTGATGGGAGTAGGCAGTTTACATACTCAGCAGGAACTAGATGGGCTGCAGGGCCTGTTTCTGTGCTGTGCTTCTCTATGACGATCCTAGTAGCAACACAAACACTTTGTGTATATTTCTTGGATGAAGTACAAGCAGGGTGGACAAAGTACAAGCAGTGGCTGTCATTTACTTGGATTTTCAGAAGGCATTCGATAAGATGCCACACATGAAGCTGTTTAACAAGATAAAATCCTGTGGTAGTACAGGAAAGATACTGGCATGGGAATAGCCAACAGGCAGGAGGCAGTGATTGGGAATAAATGGGCCTTCTCTGGTTGTCTACCAGTGACTAGTGGTGCTCCTCAGGGGTCAGTATTGGGACCGTTACTCTTCACATTGTTTGTCAGTTATTTGGATAATGGAATTGATGGCTTTGTGACAAAGTTTATGGATGATATGATGAGCGGAGGAGTAGGTAGTGTTGAGGAAGCAGTGGACAGAGGGGAACAGGTGAGTGTTATTTTACTTGGATTTCCATAAGGTGTTCAATGAGGTGCCACATAAAAGACTTAACCATAAGATAAGGATGCATAGAGTTGGAGGTGAGGTATTAGCATGGATAGAGGATTGGTTGTCAAATAGAAAACTGAGAGTTGGGATACATGGGCGTTACTCTGGTTGGCAATCAGTGGTGAGCGATGTGCCACAGGGTTTGGTGCTGGGCATACAATTGTTCATGATACACATTCACTCACGATCTGGAAGAGGGGACTGAGTGTAGTGAATATAAGTTTGCTGATGATGCTAATTTGAGTGGAAAAGCAAATTGTGCGAAGATACAGTGAATCTGTAGAGAGATGTAAGTGAGTGGGCAAGGGTCTGGCAGATGGAGTACAATGTTGGTAAATGCGAGGTCATCCATTTTGGGAGGACAAATGAAAGAGCGGGTTATTATTTAAATTGTTAAAAAAATGTAGCATCCTGCCATGCAGAGGGATTTCACAGTGCTTGTGCATGAATCACAAAAGGTTCAGGTGCAGCAGGCTCTCAAGAAGGCAAATGAAATGTTGGTCTTCACTGTTAGAGGAACTGAATTTAAGAGCAGGGAGGTTATGCTGCAACTGTACAGGGTACTGGCGAGGCTGCACCTAGAGTACTGCGTGCGGTTCTCGTCTCCTTACTTGAGGAAGGATATACTGGCTTTGGAGACCATATGGAGGAGGTTCACCAGAGGGGCATTAGACTGAGCAGAGACTGTCGCCAGGGACTGTACTCGCTGGAATACAGAAGAATGAGGGGAGATAATATAGAAGCATATAAAATTATGAAAGGGACAGATAAGATAGAGGCAATAATGTTGTTTCCACTGGTAAGTGAGACTACAATTAGGGGACATAGCTTCAAAATTTGGGGGAGTAGATTTCGGACAGAGATAAGGAGGAACTGGTTTTCCCAGAGAGTGGTGAATCTGTGGAATTCTCTGCCCAATGAAGCAGTGGAGGCTACCTGGGTAAATACATTTAAGACAAGGTTGGATAGATCTTTGCATAGTAGTGGGATTAAGGGCAAGTAGGTGGAGATCAGTCCATGGCCAGCTCAGCCATGGTCTTATTGAGTGGTGGAGCAGGCTCGATGGGCCAGATAGCCTACTCCTGTTCCTATTTCTTATGTTCTTAACGCTCCGTGCAGATGGACTGGACTGTATCCACTACTTTCTGTAGGATTTTCCATTCAAGGGTGTTGGTGTGGCAGAGAGAAAAAATGTCATGGCCCCATTGCTGAGGATCCTTGATGCTGCCTTCCTGACACAGAACTCCTAACGATGCTGGTGGAGGTTGGGGGGGTGTGGGGTGGGGGGGCGAAGTGGGCTGTGTCTGCAAACAACCAGGCCGTGTCCACTGCTGACAAGCTGAACCTTAACCTCCCGAAGCAGTGGGTCTGGCATGTTTGGGGACATTGAGGGTTATGGGACTGTCCCACTGAGGGATGGTCAGAGTGCCTTTGGTAGAGGGCCCTGGAACAGTGAAGAAAAATCACTGCCGATCGTATCTCTGCTTCTCTTCCCAGGGATTGAAAATCACAAAAACAATACCAACGAGGGTGAAAAGTCATCAAGAAATCGCTTTACACTTGGTGAGACTGTACTTGGATTATTGTTCGTAGTTCTGGTTTACCAAGTATAAGTCCCTCTACACACTCCTCCCACCCCTTCCTCCCATTATCCCTCTAACCCTCCCCGCCTGTCGTTCCACTCTCCACCCACCCGCTGTCATTCTTTCTCCACCACCCCCCGGCCATTCCTCTCCCTCCCACCCATTTGCTTTTCCCATCCTTCACCCACACCGTCATCTGACTCTTCCCCCACCCCTCCCTCTATTCACCATTCTTACTTCTGCCACCTCACTCCCTCCGCTCTGTTAAAGAGTGAACTGCCGCTGATAGATTTTGATTTTGTTCCCTGCAGGAATTCCTCTGGGATTCGTGATCTTTATCGTGCTGGTCTTGGTGATTGTTGCCATCAGGTAAATCCCGTCCACTCTCCTACTCCCACACGCTTCCCTCGTCAACCCCCCCCCCCCCCCCCCATCCATCCCAACCGTGGGTGTGTCTGCTCCTTGGATGTTCTGCACCTGACTGACTCTATGCCCTCTCTCTCCACGCAGAGAAAAGATCAAACGCTGCTGCCAACAGGAGGAATTCTCTCGATCACAGAGACTCTCTGCTCTCCAGGAGGTCGTTTAGCCACTGACGGCGAGACATCTTGTTCCAGGTAGTGAAGACTGAGTAACCAGTCTAATCCCCCTGCTGCCCCCCACCCACCCAGCTCCCAGCTTAGGCATCTTTCCCCACCTCCCACTGTCACTCTAACCCTCACCCCCATCCCACTGTCCCTCTCCCACTCCATCCCCACCCCACCATCTCAACGACCAAATTGTTTGCCAATACCCTCACCTTGTCTGGCTCTCGCTAACAGCAGTTTTCCTCAGTGATCATTTCTTTATGTGGCTCCTGTACCTAATAAAGTGGCTACTGCAGATACATCTGTATTCTCTACTGCTGTAGCCCATCCACTTCAAAGTTTCTCTGCACAACACCATATGAGCTACTGTCACCTTCCTGTCAGTTTGAACCGGTCTGGCCATTCTCCTCTGACCTCTCTCATTAACAAGGTGTTTTTGCCCACAGATCTGCCACTCACAGGATATTTTATTTTTTCTGCACCATTCTCTGTAAACTTTTAGAGACTGTTGCACGTGAAAATCCCAGGAGGACAGCAGTTCCTGAGTTACTCAAACCATGCCATCTGGCTCCGATGGTGAAATTCACTTAGATCACATTTCCTCCCCCACGCTGATGCTTGGTCTGAACAACAACTGAACATCTAGACCACGTCTGCATGCTTTTATGCATTGAGTTGCCACAGGATTGGCAGATTGGATGTTTGCGTTGATGAGCAGGAGTACAGGTGTAGTTAATAAAGTGGCCACTGACTGTAAGTAAACAGTCAATCGGCAGATCAGTTTATTGTTGTCAGTGGAGGATCTGGTGATTTTTGTGTTGTACTCCTGTACTCCTGCTCATCAACGCAAACATCCAATCTGCCAATCCTGTGGCAACTCAATGTGTTGTTTCATGATCGTTTATTTTAAAGTTCAGACAAAGAAACAGATGCAGAGCATGTGAACTAAAGAGCAGACTGAGGCCAAGACAAAGATGGAGAATATGCAGAGGCTGGCACTGTTTACTTAAGCTAAGGCATCTAAGAAGGGGATTGCCCACCTGATGACCCCTGGGAAGCATCTGCCACCCACCAAGCTCCACCTCAAGATCTCTATGCTATGACCTGAGATAAGAGCTGTTTATCATAGGATTGAAACATCTAGTCCTGTGAGCTCGAAATCGTTCCTGACAAAGTAAAAGGCCAATTAATGCATATGCTAATACTCACCCAATTGAAAACGAAAAGTTATGTAACATCTATACCAATCTATACCACCTTTTGTGAAAAGTTTTTGCATTAAAAGTACAAACTAATATATTAGCATTAAAAAACATTATTCCAACATCAGATATACAAAAGTATGGAGAAAATCTTTGATTTGCACGCCAACCATACAGGTAATTTCATTACAACAGTGCAATGAGGTAGTACAAGGCAAAGGAACAACAGACGGTATATAAAGAATTACCGTTACAGATAAAGTGTTGTGCAGGCAGATAGTGAGATTCAAGAGCCACGATGGAGTAGATTGTGAAGTCGGGAGTTTATCCAGGTGACTGTTCAGTAATCTGATAACAGTGGGGTAGAATCTGCTCTTGAGCCTGGTGGTACGTGCTTTCCGGGTTTTGTATCTTTTGCCCAATGGGAGAGGGAGAGGAGAGAATGTCAGGGTAAGTGGGCTCTTTGATTATGCTGGCTGCCTCACTAAGGTAGCGGGAAGTGTCGACAGAGCCAGTGGAAGAGGGGCTGATTTCCGTGATGTGCTGCACTGTGAGCACATCTCTCTGTAGTGTCTGGTCATGGGTAGAGCAGTTGGCTTGACAAACCACGATGTATCCAGGCAGGGTGCTTTCTCTGGTGCTATATTTCATTTGGAGTTTGAGGGGAGTTAGTAAGTCACCAAAGACACTTGTAAATTTCTATAGATGGACCATGTCGAGCTTTCTTGCAGGTTGCATCACTGTCTGCTCTGGAGGGACCACTGCACAGGATTGAAAAAAGCTGCAGAAAGTTGTAAACTCTGTCAGTTCTATCATGGGCACTAGCCTCCCCAGTATCCAGGACACTTTCAAAAGGCAATGACTCAAATAAGCGGTATCCTCTACCATTAGAGTTTTGAGTGGACAATATACCCCTGAACACTTCCTCATGTTATCATTTTTTGGCACTACTGGTTTCTTTTTCCGTATACTCATTGTAATTGCTGTTTTTATTATTATGTATTGCATTCTACTGCTACAGCAAAACAACAAATTTTACGACATATGCCAGTGATATTAAATCCGATTTTGATTCTGACAATAGGTGTCAGGGCAACAATGAAGTAGATTGAGGCCCAGGTCAAATACAAGGGGTTCATTCAATAGGAGTGGTAGAGGCTGTCCTCGAACCTTGGAGATGGTTAACTCGCTAAATTACTTGGTGTTTCTTCAACTCAGTGTCTTGACTAATAAAGGGAAGCATGACATATGCCTTCTGAGCCCTACCCTATGTTGGAATTTTTTGAACACATTCTGAAAATCTAAAGATACTACATTTACTATGTCACCTGACCCACCCTCCCCATCCTAATTACACTAATAGACAAATGTGTTGAATTTTTGCTAACTTTGCCTAACCATCAAATATTCCTTTCTGCAGCTCAATCTCCTTTCTATCTTTCTTCCAATGAACTCTCAACACCCGACAACATTGTCCCTGACCGGCATCATCTCTGCTTCCCCACTTCCCTATCACAACTACAGCCGCCTGTTTCTGTGATGGCAAACCCTTCCGCGATGGACTCGGGATGGAGTTGACGCTTGTCGCAGATAGTGTGGAGGGGAAGCGCACTAAATGACAGGATCCCACATTGACATCGATGTCCCAGGCATCTGTCTCGGAGAAAATACCAGGAGCATTTCTGATATGAGATTATTTTGTTATATAAGTATCTCTGTCCAATGGAGTGGATTCCTTGGCCTTTGTATTTTGTATGTTGTATTTATCAGATATGTTATCCCAGAATATTCTACTGAATAGGATATTTGGGTTTAAGGATCTATATACAGTGTAATAGATCCAATATGCATTACAGTTCATGTATTTAAATATGACACAATAGTCCTGCATAATCTGTTTCAGATATGTGGTTGGTATGTCTTATTACCAATGGAGTGAATCTATTGGGCATGACAGCAATGCTTAAATTTGTATTGTATCAAGGAGACCACTCCAATGTTGTTCCTGATACATCTGAAGTTACTTATGATTAATTCTCCCTTCACCAGATTCCGTAGGTGAGTAGGGATACAAAGTATATGACTTCAGGAATTTCTCCAGACTTATGGCCTTTCTTCCACCTTCCCCCCCTCCCCCCCCCCCCCCACCGACAGCCAAATGCATGTTAAATCATTTTTTTACCTGTTGGCAACTAAGGGCAGTGAACCTTATGAAAGGGAGCATCCACCAAGAAGGGGGCAGGGCCGATGCATAAAGGGATGAGCAGGAAAGGCCGGCGGGGTTGCATCACTCCAGACTGTTGGGGGTTAGTTTGTCAGAGTTACGGTGCCTATCTCACGTGGAGTGAGAGAAGGGAGGGTTCTCTTCTGTTTCCAGCTCTGGGAAGACTTGCATATCCTGAGCTGACAGGAGCCTTGGGGAACGAGAGGAGCACTTGTCCCTGGGTGGTAGGTGGCTCTTTTTTTTTTTAACAGCCCTGCCACCCCCTCCCCTTTAAGGACAACCCTTCAGGCAGAGTGTTTACCCACTGGCTACCCCCAAACCGATCCTCACCTCCGCCATGCGCTCTCTGCGTGTGTGTGAATGTGAGAGTCAGAAACTCTACCCATCCTCCCTGTGGATCTTCTCCTCTGATTTCCTCCCACCACCCCAGAAACAGTGCTGTGTCACTGGGCCAATGAGACACTATAAGTGCCCCCCATCTCTGGGCTGTGGCCAAGGTGGTAGAAACTGTAGGTAGGCAGTTAATTGACGTGAAGAACCGGAATGAGGATCTGTGTAAAGAGGTTGGAATGGACTTGATGGGATGAATGGACTGTTCCTGTGCTGTCCCTCCCCAGTAAAGAACAGAAATTATGTAGGATTGGTATAAATGGGTGGCTGGGGTAAGGCTGGATGTGATGCGGCTTCACATTCAGAGATGTCAGTAAACCTTTGGAGACACAGGTTACCAGGGTTGTGGGTGACCTGACCCATGGGTCGCCTGCCTTATCCCAAATTCTCATCTATATTTTTAAAGTGCATTTTAAAATATAATAATAATAATTAATATTAATTAAGTGTCCCAGTATGATTAATGTGTGGATATGGTTCATGTTCCATTCTGGCCAGTGTCAGGAGTATGATGAAATTAACTTGCTGGTGTAAGTGGACATTTCTAACGTGGGGAGAATTCGGCTTAGAGACAGCACCCGGGAAGGGAACCCATTCAACACCTGGGGAAGGCCTCTGAGCCGTCCACTGAGCCAATCCCTCAGATCGTAGATAACGTTTGGACCGCATATGCAAGTTATTACTTTTTACTTGGAGGTACAGCACAGTCACAGGTCCTTCCAGCCCAACTTGTGAAATGTGGCCTGATTTTAAGCTGGAAGGGGGACAGTGTTTGTTATGGACGGTTTTTCAAAATGTTATTGTACCTTATTTTCCTGTAGCTAATGATTGCACAGACTTCAATATTAAATTTTCTTTGAATAAGCTTGTGTCGCCTGATTGTATCTGTGTGACCTACAAACCTACTAACCGGTATGTATTACTATGATAGAATTCATCCTGCTGTTTGAAAGCACAGGGTAAATACATCCCAATGAAGAATAAGTACTCTATGGGCAAGATGACACAACCGTGGCTGACAAGGGAAGTCAAAGCCAACATACAAGCAAAAGAGAGGGCATATAATCAAACAAAAATGATGGGAAATCAGATGATTGGGAAGCTTTTAAAAGCCAAAAGAAGGCAACTAAAAAGCCACAAGGAGGGAAAAGATTAATTATGAAAGTTAACACACCAATAATATCAGAGGATACGTTATGTATCTAATATTTCAGTAAAATTTGTGTTGGGTATGTGGCCTGTTTAGACAACTATGTTATTATTCAAAATGCTGGAGACAAGAACTAAGTTTCATGGTTCTTTACTGGTAGAGTCCAAATATTGAAACGTCTCGATAGAGTGGATGTGGAGAGGATGTTTCCAATAGTGTGGGCAGTCTACAATCAATGGGTACACTTCAAAGTAGAGGGATGTCAATTTAGAATGGAGATGAGGTGGGATTTTGTTAGCCAGGGGTTGGTGAATCTGGAATTCATTTCCACAGGCAACTGTGGAAGCCAGGCCACTGGGTGTATTTAAAGTGGAGGTTGACAGATTCTTGATAAGTCCAGGTGTGAAAGGTCATAGGGAGAAGGCAGCAGAATGGGATTGGGAGGGAAATGGATCAGCCATGATCAAATGCAGAAGCAGACTTGATGGGCCAAATGGCCTAATTCTGTTCCTATTCATTATAGTCTTTGGAATGTGGGAGGAAACTGGAGCACCCAGAGACAGCCCACCATAATGGGGAGGACAAAGTCCTTACAAACAGTGATGGGAGTTATACATTATTATCAATTATTTACCAGTATTTACAACAGAATTGGTTGCCATCACTTCAGGCTTACAGTGGGTGGAGGAAATTTGTCCATGCAAAGTTCTAATTTGTTCAGACTCCTTTTCAGTTTTGATTAATCTTAGAATAGGTCATTTTAGCAGGAGGTCATACTTAGTGTTGGAAGCTCATCAAACATTATTTCATATAGAAAGTATTGGTTTACATGTCTACTTATGGGTCCCAGCACAGGAGGCAACAAGGGGAATGAGTTAGTTAATTGCTTAGCTAAGAAAGCTGTTATAAGTTCAACAGTGGGTGTAGACCTTCCAGTCACAAGGTTGCGGGACCGGATGACATTCCAGGGCAGGTACTCAGGATGTGCGCGGCACAACTGGCAGGTGTGTTAACAGACATTTTTAATGTTTCCCTCTCCCAGTGCCCTCCTGCTTCAAAACATCCACCATTTTACCGGTACCTAAAAAGACCAAGGTAACATGTCTGAACAACTGGTGTCCTGTCACACTCACCTCAATAATAAGCAAATGCTTTGAGAGGGTGGTCAAGGACTACATCTGCAGCATGCTACCACCCACACTGGAGCCCCTACAATTCACCTACCAGCACAACTGATCAACAAACAATGCAATAGTCACAGCTGGACACACTGTCATTACACATCTGGAAGAAGAAGGATGCTTCTTGGACTACAGTTCAGCATTCAACACCATATTTGCCTCCTGGCTCGACAAGAAGTTCAGAGACAATCGGCCTTCACCCTGCCTTGTTCAGCTGGATCCTGGCTTTCCTGTCAGATTGCCGGCAGGGGAAGAGTGGGCTCCCTCACCTCTGACCCTCAACACAGGAGCCCCTGTGGTAGCAATGGTTAAAACTAGTGTCTAATGGGATACTTGACAATTCTGGAGCAGCTGGGCTTAAGACTGCTGATGCGTGTCGAGAATAACCTTGGATGATAAGCGCAGTACCAGAAACTCCAATTAATAAGATACTAGGCCCCTGGGACCAAGAGGGATGATACGTCTGGGGGTAAATTATGAGCCCAGAGAACAGGGAACAAAGACGACTGTTAAACTTGAGCTGAGAGAATAATTGACATGTCTTTTAAGCGATTGATCATGTGCTGACTGTGGGATGCCAAAGTTATGTGAAGTTGTTTGTCTTGCTGTATAAATATGAGCTCTGTAAATATGCTGTCATGAGCTCTGTAAATATGCTGTCATGTTAATAAACTCTTAAAACGAAACTTGAAGTAACTCTGGGTGTTCTTCATGTTTCCACGACAGCCCCTCAGGGCTATGTCCTAAGCCCCCTCCTTTACTCTCTGTACACCCAGTACACCCAGTTGTTACCCACCGCTCCAACCTGCTAAATAAATTTGCTAACAATGCTACATTGATTGGCCTTATCTCTAATAATAAGGCAGCCAAAAGAGAAGTCATCACCCTGACATAGTGATATCAAGAAAACAACTTCTCCAGCCTTTTCTAACATTAAGTCTGTTTCATGGAGCAGGCTTTCTCTCAGTCCATTATCTGGGATTCCACAAACTAATTTGTCTGTAACTCGTGAGTCTCTCAAGTCCCCAAACTCACAGGACTTGCTCAGTGTGTGAAGCTCAGTACTGGTCAAAGCTAACACTTTATTTCTAATCACAAGAGAAGAACTTGTATCTTTCGAGCGTGACGTTTGTACTTGGAACAAAATATTCCTCAGGAGTTTTCACCAGTGTCCATAGAAAAGGCTGTTCATCAATTGGAAAGCTGTCATATTTGTCCAAAGCACCTTCGCCAATTCCGGCTCTGTGCGCATCGTTATTTGAAGTGTTTCCAGTTATCTCATAAGTTGCCAGTAAACTGCATTGGTGCTGGGAGGACGTAGCTTATCCATGACAGGATTTTCGGGCTCTCACCTGGTGAATGCAGTCTCTCCATCGGAACCCAGTGCCTCTTTCTTCGGGGCAAACATGAGAAATCTGCTGATGCTGGAAATTCAAACAACACACACAAAATGCTGGTGGAACACAGCAGGCCATGCGGCATCTATAGGGAGAAGCGCTGTCGACGTTTTGGGCCGAGACCCTTCGTCAGGACTAACAGAAAGGAAAGATAGTAGAGATTTGAAAGTAGTGGGGTGAGGGGGAAATGTGAAATGATAGGAGAAGACCGGAGGGGGTGGGATGAAGCTAAGAGCTGTAAAGGTGATTGACGAAAGTGATACAGAGCTGGAGAAGGGAAATGATCATGGGACGGGAGGCCGAGGGAGAAGGAAAGGGGGAGGGGGAAAGCACCAGAGGGGGATGGAGAACAGGCAGAGTGATGGGCAAAGAGAGAGAGAGAGAGAGAGAGAGAGAGAGAGAGAGAGAGAGAGAGAGAGAGAGAGAGAGAGAGAGAGAGAGAGAGAGAGAGAGAGAGAGAAAACAAACAACTAAATATGTCAGGGATGGGGTAAGAAGGGGAGGAGGGGCATTACCGGAAGTTAGAGAACTCAATGTTCATGCCATCAGGTTTAAGGCTACCCAGACAGAATATAAGGTGTTGTTCCTCCAACCTGAGTATGGCTTCATCTTGACAGTAGAGGAGGCCATGAATAGACATATCAGAAGGGGAATGGGACGTGGAATTAAAATGTGTGGCCACTGGGAGATCCTGCTTTTTCTGGTGGACTGAGCATAGGTGTTCAGTGAAATGATCTCCCAGTCTGCGTCGGGTCTCACTAATATATAAAAGGCCACACCGGGAGCACCGGATGCAGTATACACCAGCTGACTCACAGGTGAAGTGTCGCCTCACCTGGAAGAACTGTCTGGGGCCCTGAATGGTGGTGAGGGAGGAAGTGTAAGGGAAGGTGTAGCACTTGTTCCGCTTACAAGGATAAGTGCCAGGAGGGAGATCGGTGGGAAGGGGTGGGGGTGACGAGTGGACAAGGGAGTCGTGTAGGGAGTGATCCCTGCTGAAAGCAGAAAGGGCGGGGAGGGTAAGATGTGCTTGGTAGTGGGATCCCGTTGGAGGTGGTGGAAGTTACGGAGAATTATATGTTGGACCTGGAGGCTGGTGGGGTGGTAGGTGAGGACAAGGGGAACCCTATCCTGAATGGGGTGGCGGGCGGATGGGGTGAGGGCAGATGTCGTCAAGTCAACTTTTATTGTCATTTCAACCATAACTGCTGGTACAGTGCATAGTAAAAATGAGACAACATTTTTCAGGACCATGGTTTACATGACACAGTACAAAAAGCTAGACTGAACTACGTAATAAAAAAAACACGGAGAAAGCTATACTAGACTACAGACCTACACTGGACTGCATAAAGTGCACAAAACAGTACCGGCATTACAATAAATAATAAACAGGACAGTAGGGCAAGGTGTCAGTCCAGGCTTTGGGTATTGAGGAGTCTGAAAACTTGGGGGAAGAAACTGTTATATAGTCTGGTTGTAAGAGCCAGAATGCTTCAGAGCCTTTTCCCAGACAGCAGGAGGGAGAAGAAATTGTATGAGGAGTGTATGGGGTCCTTCATAATGCTGTTTCCTTTTCGGATGCAGCGTGTACTGTAAATGTCCGTGATGGCGGGAAGATCTTCTCAGCTGACCTCACTATCCGCTGCAGGGTCTTGCATTCCGAGGTGGTGCATTTTCCGAACCAGGCAGTTATACAGTTGCTCAGGACACTCTCCATACAACCCCTATAGAACGTGATGAGGATGGGGGGTGGGAGATGGACTTTACTCAGCCTTCGCAAAAAGTAGAGACGCTGCTGGGCTTTCTTTGCTATGGAGCTGGTGTTGAGGGTCCAGGTGAGATTCTCCGTCAGGTGAACACCAAGAAATTTGGTGCTCTTTACGATCTCTATCAAGGAGCCGTCGATGTTCAGCAGGGAGTGGTCGCTCCGTGCCCTCCTGAAGTCAACAACCATCTTTTTTGTTTTGTTCTCGTTAAGAGACAGGTTGTTGGCTCTGCACCACTCCGTTAGCCGCTGCCATCCTCTCTGTAAGCTGACTCGTTGTTCTTGCTGATGAGACCCACCACGGTGGTGTCATCGGCGAACTTGATGAAATAGTTCGAGCTGTGTGTTGCAGCACAGTCGTGGTTCAGCAGAGTGAACAGCAGTGGACTGAACACGCAACCCTGGGGAGCCCCTGTGCTCAGTGTGATGGTGTTGGAGATGCTGCTCCCGATCCAGACTGACTGAGATCTCCCAGTCAGGAAGTCTAGGATCCAGTTGCAGAGGGAGGTGTTCAGGCCCAATAGGCTCAGCTTTCCAATCAGTTTCTGAGGGATGATTGTGTTGAATGCTGAACTAAAGTCTATGAACTGCATCTGAACGTATGTGGGGGAAATGGGAGAGATGCGTTTGAGAGCAGAATTGATGGTGGAAGAAGGGAAGCCCCTTTGTTTAAAAAAGGAAGACATCTCCTTCGTCCTGGAATGAAAAGCCTCACCCTGAGAGCAGATGTGGTGGAGACGGAAGAATTGTGAGAAGGGGATAGCATTTTTGCAAGAGACCGGGTGGGATGAGGAATAGTTCAGGTATCTGTGAGAGTCTGTAGGCTTATAGTAGATGTCAGTAGGTAAGCAGTTTCCAGAGATGGAGACAGAAAGATCAAGAAAGGGGAGGGAGGTGTCGGAAATGGACCAGGTAAATTTGAGGGCAGGGTGGAAGTTGGAGGCAAAGTTAATGAAGTCAACGAGCTCAGGATACGTGCAGGAGGCAGCACCAATGCAGTCGTTGATGTAGCGAAGGAAAAGAAGGGGACAGATACCCGTATAGACTTGGAACATGGACTGTTCCACAAAGCCAACAAAAAGGTAGGCATAACTGGGACCCATACAGGACCCATACACCCTTGGTTTAGAGGAAGTGGGAGGAGCCAAAGGAGAAATTATTGAGAGTAAGAACTAATTCCGCTAGACAGAGGAGAGTGGTGGTAGAGGGGAATTGGTGAGGTCTGGAATCCAAAAAGAAGCTTAGACCTTTGAGACCGTCCAGGTGGGGGATGAAGGTATATAGGGACTGGACATCCATGGTGAAAATAAGGTGGTGGGGGCCAGGGAACTTAAAATCATTGAAAAAATTCAAAGAGTGAGAAGTGTCACGAACATAGGTGGGAAGAGATTGAACAAGTGGGGATAAGACAGTGTCAAGGTATGCAGAAATGAGTTCAGTGGGGCAGGAGCAAGCTGAGACAATAGGTCTACCTGGACAGGCAGAGATTTGTGGATCTTGGGTAGGAGGTAGAAACGAAGTGCAGTATGTGGGAACTATGTGGTTGGTGGCAGTGGATGGGAGATCCCCAGAGCTGATAAGGTTGGTTATGGTATAGGAAACAATGGCCTGGTGCTCCTTAGTGGGGTCATGATCAAGGGGTAAATAAGAGGAGGTATCAGAGAGTTGTCGCTGTGTCTCGGCCAGGTAGAGGTCAGCACGCCAGACAACACCAGCTCCCCCCTTATCAGCAGGTTTTATAGTGAGGTTGGGATTGTTGCGGAGGGAGCGGAGAGCAGAGCGTTCGGAAGGAGTTGGGTTGGAATTGGAAGAGGGGGTAGTGAAGTCGAGACGGTTGGTGTCCCGTCGGCAATTAGCAATGAAGAGATCCAGAGCAGGCAGAAGACCAGAGCGGGGTGTCCATGAAGAGGAGGAGGGGGGGTCATCGGTGGGGGTAGGAGAGTCCTTGTCAAAGAAGTAAGCTCGGAGATGGAGCCGGCGGAAGAAGAGTTGGGCGTCATTTCGCGGAGGTGTGGGCGAAAAGGCCTCTTCATCCTCACACGGAGGCTCTACATACCATCTCTCAGCGTCACCTTCGGCTCACCGGACAGGCAACTGCAGTTTAAGATGGGGGCGGTAACTAGCTGGCGGTGCTGGTTTACGATCCTGACAATGTGGATCCTGTGGTTCCCGGTGCTGTTAACTGAAGGTGAGGATCCCGAGCTTGGACGGTGGGGGAAGAGAGGGGTCGGAATTTTCGGGCTTTGGACGAAGGCGGTTAGCGAGTGACCGTCGTTAATGTGGGGCGGTTGGAGGGCTAGGGCTAGGGCTAGGCCTGAAGCCACGGTGTCGCCCGTTTGCAGCCGCTCGGAGAGGGGATGAAGCCGTTGTGCTTCACCAGGGGCAGTGTGGCGCGGCATCCATTTCGGAGCTGGAGCCACCCTTCCGGGCTTTCGCTCGGCTTGACCAGCTCTGCTGTGGCCGGCTGCAGATTTTTTAGCGGCACTCAATGGACTCGGGCTTCAAGCTTGCGGGGTGTCATAGCGCAGTTGTGGCGCCTGAGTATTTAAAATAGACTGAAGGGTGTCTGGTGTATTTGTCTGGTGGTGTTTTCACTAATCTGTATGTGCTTGTATATTCGAGCACTGGGCCTCAAAGCCACGGTGTCGCCTAGCAGGCGCCTGGAGCTAGCCGACAGATGATACTGGTGGGCTGTGGGGTCTGGACTATGTATAAATGCATATTTTGCATCGTTGTATTTTTGACAGATATTCTACATGGGTTTGTTGACATGTATGCATCAAGCTGTGGCGTCGCCGGGGAGGGGGTTGGGGGAAGAGGAGGAGGGGAGAGATGTGGGTGTCGGCGGGCACGGAGCCACGGACGTCTCCAGACCGCAATTCCCTGCATAAATCATACCAGAGCAGATTCAGTATCCGGACTCCACTGCCATCAGCACATACCAAATGCTGGAGGAACCTAGCAGGCCAGGCAGCATCTATGGTAAAGAGTCCAGGCAACGTTTTGGGCGAAAAACCTTCGGTAGGTCGGATGTCCACCACCATCAATACGGGTTCCATCGACCTCTAACATCTTCAAAGTGCCATTGCACAAACTCCAACTGGGCTCTGCAATCCCGTGTCTTTCATTCCCTACTGTCAGCTCTTGGGTCCTCGGAGATTCCATCTTCCTCGCACCCTACCATCCCTGAACACCCCAACCCTCCTCTCTCCTCTGATTCTACCAACCCCCCCCCCCCCCCCACCCAATCCCAGCTCTCATCTAAGCCTGGTCTTCACCATCCCCTCCAACCTTCCTGTCTCTGAGGCAGATGTTCCTGATTGTGGGCCTCACCTTTGTCATAGTGCACCCGCACCTCAGTGAGTTTCGCACCCGCCTCGACACTGAGCTCTTCTTCCACTGCCTCTGTCTCTGTGCCTACTTTGGCAAGGACTCCCTTCTCCACACTGATGACTCATTCTCCTGTCTTCAACCCTCCTCTTCCTGGACCCCACTCTGGCCTTCTGCCTGTTCTGGATCTTTTCAGTGCCAACAGTTGACGGGACATCAACTGTCTCGACTTCGCCGCTCCTCTCTCCAATTCCAACCACACTCCTTCCGAATGCATTGTTCTCCAATCCCTCTGCACTAATCCTAACCGCACCGTCAAATCTGCAGGTAAAGGGGAGTGCTGTATTAGTCTGGTGGACTGACCTCTGCCTTGTTGAGGCCCAGAGACAAATATCAGACACCTCCTCTTACTTACCCCTGTAACAAGGCCCCACTGAGAAGCACCAGACCATTGCCTTGCACAACATTACCAACCTTATTAACTCTGGGGATCTCTCATCCACTGCCACCAACCTCATATTTTCCTCACCCTGCACCTCCCATTTCTAACTCCGACCCAAGATCCACAAGCCTGCCTGTCCAGGTAGACCCACTGTTTCTGCTTGATGCTACCCCACTGAACTTGAGGTATCTGCATACCTCAACTCAGTTTTATTACCCCTTCCCTCCTGGTTTAATCCTTTCCTACCTTCATCTGTGTCACGTCACACATTCTTAATCTTTTCAGTGACTTTAAGTTCCCTGGCCACGATCATCTTATTTTCAATATGGATGTCCAGTCCCTATACACCTCCATCATCCACTAGGAAGGCCTCAAAGCTCTCCATTTCTTTCTGGACACCAGACCCCAACCAGTTCCCCTCCAACACCACTCTCCTCCGTCTGGCTGAACTGGTGCTCCCTCTCAATAATTTGTCCTTTGTCTCATCTCACTTCCTTCTCGCAAAAGGTGTAGCAATGGGCACTCACATGGGTCCCAGCTATGCCTGCCTTTTTGTCAGCTACGTGGAACAGTCTGTGTTCGAAGCCTAGACTCGTATTGCTCTCCAACTTTTCCTATGCTACATTGACTGCATTGGTGCTGCTTCTTGCACTTAGTAGAGCTTGACCACTTCATCAACTTCATTGCCTCCAACTTCTACCCTGCATTCAAATCTACCTGGTCTTGTTTCTGACACCTCCCTCCCCATTCTGTCTCTTTCTCTGGATGCAGCTTATCCACTGATTCACAGCTACCTGGACTATACCTTTTCCCACCCTGTCACTCAGGGTGAGGCATTTTTCATTCCAGAACTAAGGTGTCCTCCTTGTTCAAAGAAAGGGGCTTCCTCATTTGTCCACCATCAACTCCGCCCTCAACTGCATTGCTTCCATTTTGCTTAACCCATCCTCCTGCCACCCCACCAGCCTCTGCATCCAGCACAGAATTCTCCATAACTTCTGCCATGTCCAACAGGATCCCACCACCATGTACATCTTTCCCACCTCCACCCCAATCCCCTTCCACCTTCTGCTTTCTGCAGGGATTGGACCCTACATGGCTCCCTGGTCCATTTGTCCCTCCCCATTGATCTCCCTCCTGGCACTTACCTTTGCAGATGGAACAGGTGCTAAACCTGCCCTTACATCACCTTCCTCACTATCATTCAGATCCCCAAATAGTCCTTGCAGGTGAGGCGACATTTCACCTGTGCATCTGTTGGGCTTCATGTACCGTATCCAGTGCTCTCAGTGTGGCCTGCTGTATTACGCAGATTGGAGACTGCTTCGCCGAGCAATTACACACTGTTGGCTAGAAAAAGTGGTATCTCCATTTTAATTTTAATTCCACTTTCCATTCCCATTCTGACATGTTAGTCCACTGCCTCCTTTATTGTTGCGATCAGACCACACTCAGGTTGGAGGAACAAGACCTCTGGGTAACCAACCTAGTGGCATGAACATCGATTTCTTGAACTTCCAGTAATAGCCCCCCCACCTTCACCATTCCCTGTTCCCATTTCTCCCTCTCATCTTATTTTCTTACCTGCCCATCACTTCCCTCTGGTGCCCCTCCCCCTGTTTTCTTCTGTGGCCTTCTGTCCTCTCCTATCAGATTCTCCTTCCTCCAGCCCTCTATCTCTTTAACCAATCGACTTCCCAGTTCTTTACTTCACCCCTCTTCTCCATCTGGTTTCCTCTGTCACCTTGTGGTTCTTCCTCCCCATCCCCACCTTCTACTGTGACTACTGTGACACTTTTTACTGTGCATCTACAAACGTCGACTGTAAATGTTATCTGGCCTGCTGAGTTCCACCAGCATTTGGTGCATGTGGTTTGCTGAGATTCGTATTATGTGATTGTGATCTTGGCTGTGACTATTAGTGATGTGTCTTTGCATCTAGACCGCATAGTAACACTGTCTCATTTGGCTGTTTCATGAGTTGTGGTTAAATGACAGACTTGAATTGAAAGATCTCTCTCTTTCTCCCCCACCCCCTACCCCACTCTGCAGTGGGAGGGAGGCAGCGAGCCTGTTCCGGCCTCATCCAAAGTCCTCCCCGGGCTGGATCACCATCACCTTACTCCCTCACGGCCCGCTGTCTTTCGAGGCTTTCAGACACAGCAATAGAATTAGGCCATTCAACCCATCAGGTCTTCTCCAACATTCGATCTTCTCACTACTGCCATTGGACAGGAGCCTTGGGTCCCACACTACCAAGTTCAGAAGAGTAATTAGACCATTACCATTAGTCTTCTGAACTTGTGTGGATAACTTCAATCACCACGACTCTAAACAGATTCTATGACCTACTGACTCACTTCAAGGACTCTTTACAATTCTTGTTGTCTACTGTTTTTGTTTTTAGTTTCTCTTCTTTTGCACATTGGTTGGTTTTCAGTCTTTGTTATGTTTATGCATAGTTTTTCATAAAATTCTATTGAATTTCATTTTTTCTGTGAATGCCTGCAAGAAAATGTACCTCAAGTTGTATGTGGTAACATATATATGCTTTGATCACAAATTTACTTTGAACTTTGAATTCACTGGACATGCCCCCCCCCCCCCCCACTGAGTGCGTGTCTGTGCATTATAGAACCCAACCTCTGATCAGATCCCAGTTTGTGACCCATTCACGAGAATCTATCATTCTATAGACATAAACCCTGAACCTGTGTTCAGTTCTGGTCACCTCATACTGTAGAGAGTGTGCAGAGGAGATTTACAAGCATATTGCCTGGATTAGAGGATGTACCTTATGAGAATAGGTTGAGTGTACTTGGCCCTTTCTCCTTGGAGCAACGGAGGATGAGAGGTGACCTGATTGAGGTGTATAAAATGATGAGAGGCATTGATCATGTATCCAGAGGCTTCTTCCCAGGGCTGAAATGGCTAACACAAGGGGGCACAGTTTTAAGGTGCTTGGAGGGGATGTCAGGGCGAAGTTTTTCATACAGTGGTGTGTGCATGGAATGCACTGCTGGCGATGGTGGATGCAAAAGAGTTGTTTAAGACAGTCGGAGATACATGGACCTTAGAAAAGTAGAGGGCTATGCACTAGGGTAATAGTGTAGGTTACCTGGTTTGCACAATGTGTTGTAAATTTCTATGTTCTAACCCCTAATTTAGATCCCAGCTTATAACCCCATACCGGGGATTCTATATATAAACCACCCCCGAACCTCTGGACCAGTATGTAACCATTCACAGGGATCTGTTTTTGTCTATATTTAAACAGACTGAACCCCTGGATTAGATCCCATCCTGGAGATATGTTATTCAATTCATGTTTAATTGGCATTTAACCAGGCATGAATATCCACGACTATAGCTAAATGAGACACTGTTACTACAGGTTCAAGGTGCAAGGTAACAAACCGGTGTAGAATACTAGTAAAAATACAATGACACAGAATGTGCCGAGGTGTATTAGTCCAGATCCCAGTCAATCGACATTATCAGTTGACTAACCTGGTGCCCACTAGTTGACTCCATGGCTTTGAGACCCAGTCCTTGCCCTGACGCTCGACTCCCGCAAGGTGAATCTATGGCTTTGAGACCCAGTACTCGCGTATACAAGCCCATATACAATATTAGTCAAAACACAACCAGACAAATATATATAGTGCCTATAAAAAGTATTCCCCTCACCCCCTGGAAGTTTTAATGTTTTATTGTTTTGCAACATTGAACCATGGTAGATATTTAATTTGGCTTTCTCAACATTGATCAACAGAAAAAGACACTTTAGTGTCAAACTGAAAACAGATCTCTATGAAATGATTTAAATTAATTAGAAATATAAAACATAAATTAATTGTACAAGTATTCACCCAGCCAAATCATCACTGGTGTAGCCAGTTGGTTTTGGAAGTCACATAATTAATTAAATGGAGATCTGTTTTTGGAGATGTGTGCAGTCAAGGTGTTATATTGGAGGGATAGAAAGGTAGGCAGAAGGGATGGTGTGGCTCTACTGATAAAGAATGGCATCAAATCAGTAGAAAGACATGGCATAGGATCGAAGATGTTGAACTCTTGTGGATTGAGTTAAGAAAATGCAAGGGTGATGACAGTTATTTGCAGGCTTCCCAACAGTGGCTGGGAGGTGGACCACAGGTTACAACAGGAAATAGAAAAGGCGAGTCAAAAAGGCAATGTTATGGTAGTTATGGGCGATTTTAACATGCAGGTCAATTGGGAAGATCAGGTTGGTAATGGACTGCAAGAGTGCGTTTGCTGAAAATGACTTTTTAGAGCAGTTTGTCATTAAGCCTACTCGGGTGTTTAGCAGTACTGGATGGGGTGTTATGTAATGAGCATAACATTAAGCGATTAGGGAGCTTAAGGTAAAATAACCCTTAGGAACCAGCGATCACAATTTGATTTTGTTCAACTTGAAATTAGATAGAAAGTAAAGTCTGGTGTAGCAGTATTTTGGTGGAGTTAGGGAAATTACTATGAGAGAGGAGTTGGCCAAAGTAAATTGGAAGGAGCTGTTGGCAGGGATGTCAGCAGAGCAGCAAAGGTGTGTGTTTGTGGGAAAAATGAGGAAGGTGCAGGACATGTATTCTAAAAATGAAGAAATACTCAAATGGTAAAATAGTACAACTGTAGCTGACAAAGGAAGTCAAATCTATTGTAAAAACAAAAGAAAGTGCATACAACAAAACAAAAATTAGTGAGAAGATAGAGGATTGGGAAGTTTTTAAAAACCTACACAGATCAACTAAAAAAAATCATTAGAAGGAAAAAGATGAAATATGAAAGCAAGGTAGCAAATAATATCAAAATGGATTATAAAAGTTTTTTCAAGTACATTAAAAAAGAGAAATGAGAATGGATATAGAATCACTAGAAAATGAGGCAGGAGAAATAATAATAGGGGCAAGGGTATGGCTGATGAATTAAGTAAGTATTTTGCATCAGTCTTCACTGTGGAAGACACTAGTAGTATGCCTAATGTTGTAGTGTGTGAAGGAATAGAAGTGGAGGCAGTTACTGTTATGAGAGAAGGTGCTCAAAAAATTGGAAGAGCTAAAGGTACGCAGGTCACCCGGACCAGAGGAACTGCACCCGGGGTTCTGAAAGGGGCAGTGTTAGCGATTGTGGTGGCATTAGAAATGATCTTTCAAAAATAATTGGACTGTGGCATGGTGCCAGAGAAATAGAAAATTGCAAATGTTAGTCCACTCTTTAAGTGGAGGAAGGCAGCAGAAAGGAAATTTTCAACCAGTTAACTTGACATCAGTGGTTGGGAAGATGTTAGAGTCAATTGTTAAGGATGAGGTGATGGAGTACTTGGTGACACAGGACGAGATAGTACAAAGTCAGGATGATTTCCTTCATGGAAATTCCTGATGGAATTCTTTGAGGAGGTTACAAGTTGGATAGATAAAGGTGATGCAGTGGATGTCATATATTTGGACTTTTCAGAAGGCCTTTGGCAAGGTGCCACATCACACATGAGGCTGCTTACCAAGTTAAGAGCCCATGGTATCACAGGAAAGTTAGTAACATGTTTAGAGCATTAGCTGATTAGTAGGAGGCAGTGAGTGGGAATTAAAAGAATCCTTTTCTGGTTGGCTGCCAGTGACTAGTGGTGTTCCACAGGGGCCAGTGTTGGGACCACTTCTTTTTATGCTGTATGTAATTGATATAGATGATGGGATAGATGGCTTTGTTGCCAAGTTTGCAGATGATACCAAGATTGGTGGGGGACAGGTAGCATTGATGAAACAAGTAGGATGCAGAAGAACTGAGACAGATTAGGAGAATGGGCAAGAAGGTAGCAATTTAAATACAATGTTGGAAAATGCACAGTCATGCACTTTGATAGTAGAAATAAATGTGTGAACTATTTTCTAAACGGGGAGAAAATCCGAACGTCTGAGATGCAAAGGGACTTGGGAGGCCTTGTGCAGAACAGCCTCAAGGTTAACTGGCAGATTGAATCAATGGTGAGGAAGTCAAATGCGATGTTAGCATTCATTTCAAGGGGTAAAGAATGCAAGAGCAAGGGTGTGATGCTGAGGCTTTATAAGGCACTGGTGAGGCCTCACCTTGAGTACTGTGAACAGTTTTGGGCCCCTCATCATAGAAGAGATGTGCTGTCATTGGAGAGGGTCCAGAGGAGGTTCTCAAGGATGATTCCAGGAGTAGAAGGGTTATCAGATGAGGAACGTTTGATGAGTCTGTACTTGCTGGAATACAGAAGGATGAGGGGGGGATCTCATTGAAACCTTTCGAATGTTGAAAGGCCTAGACAGAGTATGTGGGGAAAGGATGTTTCCCATGGTGGCAGGGTCTAGGACAAGAAGTCACAGCCTCAGGATAGAGGGGCACCCTTTGAAAACAGATGCAGAGAAATTTCTTTAGCCAAAGGGTGGTAAATTTATGGAATTTGTTGCCACATGCATCTGTGGAGTCCAGGTCGTTGGGTGTGTTTAAGGCTGAGATTGATAGGTCCTTGATTGGACATGGTATCAAAGGTTAAGGGAAGAAGGCTGGGAACTAGGCTTGAGGAGGAGATGGGAGAAAAGGATCAGTCATGATTGAATCACAGAGCAGACTCGATGGGCCAGATGGCTTAATTCTGCTCCTATGTCTTGCGATCTTTCAATTGATTGTAGTTAAATGCACCTGTACCTGGAAGATACAACTGCTGGTGAGTCAGTATCCTGGCAAAAACTATGCCATGAAAACAAAAAAATACTCCAAGGAACTCCACAAAAAGGTTATTGAAAAGTATAAGTCAGGAGATGGATACAAGGAAATTTCCAAGTCACTGAATATCCGTTGGAATACAGTTAAGGCAATCATTAAGAAATGGAAAGCACAGCTGTATATCTGCCTGGAGCAGGCCATCCTCAAAAATTGAGTGACTAATGTCTTGTAGTGGCCTAGTCAGAGTCCACAGACCTCACTCCAATTGAAAATTTGTGGCTGTACTTGAAAAAGGCTGTTCACTCATGATCCCTGTGCAATCTGACAGAGTTTTGTAATGACAAAGGGGGAACGTTGCTGTGTCCAGATGTGCACAGCTGATGGAGACCAATTCACATAGACTCAAGGGTGTGGCAGCTCCATGTTGCACAGCTTGTTCATTATCTCTGTCAGCAAGCTACTCGCTTTTGGTGTAGACTTGCAGTACTTTTGAGTTCTTAACCTATGACAGAATCTTGCGATTATTAGATGTGCGTTTAAGTAGAACGATAGCGCCTTCTGTTGACTCCGTAGAAGCTGCTGCGACTAGTCGCACCGCCATCTTGCTGGAGTGTATAAAACCCTCAATGCCTCACTTAGATCCCAGCCTGCAACCCACTTCTGGAGATCAATTGTTCTATATATGGACACCCCAATCTATAACCCTCTCCCAGGGATGTTATTCTACATATAAATGCCCTCGAACCTCTGAAATTGATCCCAGTATGTTAAAGGATCCCAGGCTGTAACCCACTCCCAAGGATCTGTTATTCTGTATATAAACTCCCCTGAACCCCAGGATTAGACCCCAGCCTGTATCTCACTCCTTGGCATCCATGGAGGGGTGACACAGACCAAGGGCAGAGCCTGCCCATTCCTGTTCTGTTCGTGTTGTTTACTCGCTCCCTGATAGGAGTAGAGTTGGGCTGAATGGCCTATTTTTGAGACCATCCACTGAGCATTGGGGTTTATCTTGCCTGCCAGATATGCAGTGGTGGTGAATTCAGAAACATCGAAAACATATAGCACAGTACAGGCCCTTCGGCCCACAAAACTATACCAAACATGTCCCTACCTTAGAACTACCTAGGCTTTATCCATAGCCCTCTATTTTTCTAAGTCTTGGATCCCATGCCTCCTTACTTTCTCAATAAGCCTTGCATGGGGTATCTTGGGGTATCTTATCAAATGTCTTGCTAAAATCCATATACACTACATCTAAGGCTCTATCTTAATGTGTTTAGTCACATTCTCAAAAAATTCAATTACGTTTGGAAGGCATGACCTGCCTTTGACAAAGCCATGTGGACTATTCCTAATCATATTATGCTTCTCCAAATGTTCATAAATCCTGCGTCTCAGGATCTTCTCCATCAACTTACCAACCACTGAAGTAAGACTCACTGGCCTATAATTTCCTGGGCTATCCCTACTCCCCTTCTTGATTAAGGGAACAACATCCGCAACCCTCCAATCCTCCGGAGCCTCTCCCGTCTTCGTTGATGATGCAAAGATGATCGCCAGAGGCTCAGCAATCTCCTCCTTCGCTTCCCACGATAGCCTGGGGTACATAATGTCCGGTTCTGGTGACTTATCCAACTTGATACTTTCCAAAAGTTCCAGAAAATCCTCTTCCTTAATATCTACATTCTCAAGCTTTTCAGTCCACTGCAAGTCATCCCTACAATTGCCAAGATCCTTTTCTATAGTGAATACTGAAGCAAAGTATTCATTAAGTACCTCCACTATCTCCTCCGGTTCCATGCACGCTTTTCCAGTGCCACACTTGATTGGTCCTACTCTCTCACATCTTATCCTCTTGCTCTTCACATACTTGTAGAATGCCTTGGGGTTTTCCTTAATCTTGTCGGCCAATGCCTCCCCATTGCCCCTTCTTCCTCTCCTAATTTCATTTTTAAGCTCCTTCCTCCTAGCCTTGTAATCTTCTAGATTCCTATCATTACCTAGTTTTTCGAACCTTTCGTAAGCTCTTGACTAAATTTACAACAGCATTTGTACACCAAGGATCTTGTACCCTACCATCCTTTCCACGTCTCATTGGAATGAACCTACACAGAACCCCACGCAAATATCCCCTGAACATTTGCCACATCTCTTCCGTATGTTTCCCTGAGAACATCTGTTTCCAATTTATGCTTCCAAGTTCCTGCCTGATAGCCTCGTATTCCCCTGACTCTAATTAAATGTTTCCCTAACTTGTCTGTTCCTATCCTCTCCAATGCTATGGTAAAGGAGATGGAATTGTAATAACCATCTCCAAAATGCTCTCCCACTGAGAGGCCTGACATCTGACCAGGTTCGTTTCCCAATACCAGATCAAGTACAGCCTCTCCTCTTGTAGACTTATCTACATATTGTGTCAAGAAAACTTCCTGAACACACTTAATAAACTTTACCCCCTCGAAACCCCTCAATCTAGGGAGATTCCAATCAATATTTGGGAAATTAAAATCTGCCACCACAACAACCGTGTTATTATTACTCCTTTCCAGAATCTGCCTCCCTATCTGCTCCTTGATGTCTCTGATGCTATTGGGTGGTCTATATATATATATATATATATAGCTATCTATCTATATCTATATCTATATATATATATATATATATATATATATATATATATATATATATATATATATATATATATAAAAACACCCAGTGGAGTTATTGACCCCTTCCAATTCCTAACTTCCTAACTTCCACCCACAGAGACTCTAGACAATCCCTCCATGACTTCTTCCTTTTCTGCAGCCGTGACACTATCTCTGATCAACAGTACCACTCCCCCACCTCTTTTGCCTCCCTCCCTATCCTTCTGAAACATCTAAATTCTGGCACTTGAAGTAGCCAATCCTGCCGCTGCACCATCCAAGTCTCTGTAACGCCCACAACATCATAGCTTCAAGTGTTGATCCACGCTCTAAGCTCATCTGCTTTGTTCATGATACTCATTGAAACATAGAAAACCTACAGCACAATACAGGCCCTTCAGCCCACAAAGTTGTGCCGAACATGTCCCTACCTCAGAAATTACTAGGCTTACCTTACCTATACCTTAAAGGACCCTATTGTATCTGCCTCCACCACGGTTGCCAACAGCCCATTCCCACTCCTCGCATTAAAATAGACACATCTCAAGCCATTGGACTGAGCACGTCCCTTCTCTATCAATCACTTGCCTATCCTCCCTTTTGCACTGTCTCCAAACTTTCTCTGTTCGTGAGCCAACCACCCTTTCCTCCGTTACTTCAATTTGGTTCCCACCCCCCAGCAATTCTAGTTTAATCTCTCCCCCAATAGCCTTAGTAAACCTTCCCGCAGGGATATTGGTACCCCTCGGATTCAAGTGCAACCCATCCTTTTTGTACAGGTCACAACTGCACCAAAAGAGGTCCCAATGATCCGGAAATCTGAATCCCTGCCTCCTGCTCCAATCCCTCAGAGACACATTTATCCTCCACCTCACTCTATTCCTATACTCTGTCACGTGGCACAGACATTAATCAGGAGATTACTACCTTTGAGGTCCTGCTTCTCAGCTTCTTTCCTAACTCCCTGTAGCCTGTTTTCAGGACCTCCTCCATCTTCCTACCGATGTCATTAGTACCAATATGTACTCTGACTTCTGGCTGTTCTCCTTCCCACTTGAAGATATTATGGACACGATCAGAAACATCCTGGACCCTGGCACCTGGGAGGCAAACTACCATGCGTTTCTTTCCTGCGTCCACAAAATCACCTATCTGACCCCCCTAACTATAGAGTCCCCCATCATTGCTGCCATCCTCTTCCTTTCTCTACCCTTCTGAGCCACAGGGCCAGACTCTGTGCCAGAGGCGCAACCACAGTTACTTCCCCCAGGTAGGCCATCCACCCCACCCCCCAACAGTACTCAAACAAAAATACTTAATAAGCAGGACAGCCACTGGGGTACTCTCTAGTACCTGCTTCTTGCCCTTCCCTCTCCTGACTGTTACCCACTTCTGCGTCTCCTGGGGTCCCAAGGTGACTTCCTGCCTATAGCTCCTCTCTATCACCTCCTCACTCTCCCTGACCAGACGAAAGTCATTGAGCTGCAGCTCCAGTTCCCTAATGCAGTCTCTAAGGAGCTGCCGCTTGATGCACCTGGTGCAGATGTGGTCATCTGGGAGGCCGGGAGTCTCCAGGACCTCCCACTTCTGACACCGAGCACAGAAAACCGGCCTCGCACACATACTTGCTGTCTTTATTTAAAACAGATAACCTGCCTGGCCTCAACCCTTTATTGCCGAAGCCCCGTTGAACCAAAGCCTTCCTACTCTGTTCCCACTACTTCGTCGCCCACTCCTCTGATGTCCGCTCTGTAAATCTGTCTTCCATTTAAACACTTCCGGCTGTTCTCACTGGTTAACTTCATGCGCTTGCGCAGTCGTGCCCTGTTGAAATGTTTTTTTAATGTTTTTTTTACAGATAACACTGTAAAGGTTACAAATGTATCTTATACGTCTCAACATATGGGGAATTGCTGGTTTAATTTCAAGTATTACAATATTACTTATGATGATATACATCTTTCTATTAATGTAAGTATACTTCATAACTGGTGGGTATTGAGGGTGGTGGGTGACGGTGGTGTCAGAGGGGCGGTGTGAATCTTTCAGATCGCTCTTTTGCAGCTCTGGTGACTTTCAGGAAGGATTAGACTGTGCTGGGGAGACTTGAGTCACGGAGATATACAGCACCTCAGCTGGCTCTTTACCCCCAAATGGTCCATAGTCAGAAAGCCTAAAGAGTCTTGGCCTTGACGAAGAGGCATATGGGAGCGAGATGGATCAGCTGGTTGAGTGGTGTCGCACCAACCACTTTGCATTCGACGTCAGTAAAGCCAAAGAATTTACTGTGGTCTTGGCTAGAGAGATGGTCCTATCTGCCTTCTAAACCTCACCTATCCATGAAGTTGTCTAGATGGCTTTTAGTTATTGCTAATTTGCCCGCCTCCACCATGATTTCCAGCAGCTCATTCCAAGTACACTCATTCTTCATGTGAAGCAGTTGGCCCTGATGTCCCTTTAAATTTTTCACCTCTGATCTTAAACTTTTTCCCTCTTGTTTAAGTAGCCCCTCCCGTAACAAAAGTCTGTGGTTTTACCTTGTCTGTTTCTCTCATAATCTTACACACCTCCATCACTTCGCCATTCAATCTACATTATAGGGCATGAAATCCAAAAGTCTATGCAGCTTGGCCTTGTAACTCGTGCCCCCAATCTCTGGTAAATCTTTCCAATCTTTTTGGTTTTGGTCTTTTGTATTGCAGACAAGTGTGAGGTGTTTTTCCTTTAGCAGGAGAAAGCAAAGAGTGGGTCTTGCACTGCGAACGGTAGGACATTGAGGAGTGCGGTAGAACGGAGGGATCTGGGGTTTCAGGTGCATAATTCCTTGGAAGCCGACCGTTGGTGTGGTGACATCTGCACTGGTCTTCGAGTCGAGTGGTCTTGTGTTCAAATTCCGCCGGCTCCTTGCACGTTTTCATTCTGTGCTGGGTTGATCATTCTCAAAAACAACATCAGACAAGCTGTAGAAATGGTATGCTTCTGACCAATGCACCACAAGGTGTGGAGCGGAACAACAACACTTCCTTGAAGGTGGTGTCACAGGTAGATAGGGTCATAAATAGACCTTCCGGCACTTTGGTCTTCATATATCAGAGCATTGATTACAAGAGTTGGGACAGATGTTCAAGCTGCACAAGACGTTGTCAAGGCCAAATTTGGAGTATTTTGTGCCTTTCGGTCACCTACCTACAGGAAACATCAAGATTGAAAGAGTGCAGAGACATCTAGCAAGGATGTTGGCAAGACTTGACGGCCTGAGTTGTTGGGAAATGTTGAATAGGATTGGACTTTATTCCTTTGAATGCTGAAGAATGCGCATTCTGAAAGGGAGAATAAAAGTACATCTATGTGAACTCCTGCAGCATCTGGTGACCCTGTGATCTCTGTCTCAGAGGCCAAAGTCAGAGTGTCTTTCAAGTGGGTGATTTCTGGAAAGGCATTAGTCCCTGATGGTGTACCTGGTAGGAAAACCTGTGCCAATCTACTGATGGGAGTGTTCAAGGAAATCATCAGACTCTCACTGCTGCAGTCAGTGGTTCCCACCTGCTTCAGAAGGTTGTTAATCATGCCAGTGCTCAAGGTGAGCAGGGTGACCTGCCTCAATGACTATCACCCAGTTGTACTCATAGCGACGAGGTTGAGATGCCTTGAGAGCTCGTTCATTGCCAGAATTAACTTCTGCCTAAGCAAGAACCTGGACCTGCTGCAGTTTGCTTATCGTTATAATAGGTCTACAGCAGATGCAATCTCACTGGCTCTTCACTAAGCCTTGGATCATCTGGACAATTGCAATACCTACATTAGGCTACTGTTTATTGACTGCAGCTCGGTGTTCAACACAATCGTACTGTTGATTCTAACTAAAAAAAAGCTCCAAAACCTAGCCTGTACCTCCCTCTACAATGGATCCTTGACTTCCTCACTGGGAGACCACAGTGTGTGTGGATCAGAAAGAAACATCTCCTCACAATCGACACTGGTGCACCTCAAGGTTGTATGCGTAGCCCACTGCTCAACTCTCTACACCCACGACTGTGTGGCTAGGCACAACTCAAATGCATCTATAAATTTGCCAACAACAGAACTATCACAGGAAACATCCTCTGAAAATCCACTCTATCAAGGCTTTTCACCATTCGAAAGGTTTCAATGAGCTCACTTCTCATTCTTCTGATTTCTAGTGAATACAGGCATAGAGCCATCAAATGCTCTTCCTACAACAATCCTTTCAATCCTGGAATCATTTATGTGAATCTCCTTTGAACCCTGTCCAGTTTCAGCACATTTTCTAAGATAACATTCCCAAAGCTGCTCACAATACTCCAAGTGAGGCCTCACCAATGTTTTATAAAGTCACAACATTGATATCCTTGTTTGTATTCTAGTTCTTTTGAAATTAATTGCATCTCCCTGCCTCACCAGAGACTCAACCTGCAGAAGGACTCCCAGGTCCCTTTGCACCTCAGATTTTTGTATTTTTCTCTCATTTCCCTTTCACTTCTTCTACCAAAGTGCATGACCGTACACTTCCCAATAGCATACTCCATCTGCCATTTTGTCCATTCTCCTGATTTGTCTAAGTCCTTCTGTAGCCTTGCTTTTTCCTCAAAACTATCTGCCCCTCCACCTATCTTCATATCATCTGCAGAATGTGCTCACAAAGCCATCAATTCCATCATCCAAAATATTGAAATATAATGTAAAAAGAACTGGTCCCAACACAGAATCCTCTGGAACACCACTAGTTTATGGCAGCAAATGAGAAAAGGCTCCCCTTTATTACCATTTTTTGCCTTCTGCTAATCAGCCATGTTATCCATGTTAGAATCTTTCCTGTAATACTGTGGGCTCAAAGCTTGTTAAGCAGGCTCATGTGTGGCACCTTCTCGAATGTCTTATGGAAAATGCAAGTACACAACATCAACTGATTCTCCTTTGTCTATCCCACTTGTTATTTCTTCATGTCACCAAAGACAATCGCAAGTTTCTATAGATATACCATGGAGAGCGTTCTAACTGCTTGCATTACTGACTGGTACGGAGGGGTCACTGCACATGATCGGAATTCACTGCAGGAAGCTGAAAACACAGCCAGCTCCATCATGGACACAAACTTCCCCAGCATCCAAGCCACCTTCATAAGGTTTAAGCGTCAAAAAGGCAGTGTCCATCTTTAAGGACCTCATCACTCAGGTCACGCCCTGTTCTCATTGCTACCATCATGGAGGAGGCTCAGGAGCACAGACACACACACAATGTTTCAAGAACAGATTCTTCGGCTCTGCCATCAGATTTCTGAATGGACAATGAATGCTTGAACACTTGCTTGCCATTTACCCCTCATTTAATTATTTACAGAATTAAATAATTGAATTATTTGATTATTAAGTTATTTGAATTACATGGAATATAGAACAGTACAGCACAGGAACAGGCCTTTTGGCCCACAGTGTTGTGCTGAATCAGCTAAAAAGCAAATCCAAAACACCCAAACACTAATCCCTCCTACCTACACAAATCCCTCCTTCCTCCTATTCCTATCCCCCCCCCCCCCACCCACCTTCAGTGCATCCCCTCTGGAATTAGACATTGCAACCCTGTCTACTCTGTTTGCCTCTCATAATCTTATAAACTTCTATCAAGTATTTATTGTAGTTCAGTTTTTATTATGTCTTGCAATGTGCTGTTGCCACAAAACCACAAATTTCGCATCATTTGTCAGCGGTATTAAATCTGATTCCAAATGAGAGGAGATTTGATAGGGTTGTACACAATTATAAGAGTATAGATAGGGTAAATGAATGCAGATTTTTTCCAACTGAGGTTGTGTGAGACTAGAACTAGAGGTCATGGGTTAAGGGTAAAAGGTGAAATGTTTAAGGGAAGCTTCTCCGCTCAGTATGTGGAATGAGCTGCTAGCACAAGTGGTGGACATGGATTCACTTGTAACATTGAAGAAAAGTTTGGATAAGTACATGGATGGGTGGGGTATGGAGCGTTATAATACTGGTGGGTTGAGGCAAAGGTCAGTCTATGTAGACTGGATGGGCCAAAAGGCCAGTTTCTGTGCAATTTGAGTCATAACCTCTAGCAAGGTTATCAAAACTGCACACTACTCCAAGTGCAACCTTACAAGCACGATAAATAACATGCTGGTGAGATAGGGCTGTAAAGAGAGCTTTTGGCACATTAGGCTTCATAAATCAAAGTGCTGAGCACAGGAGATGGGATGTTGAAATTGTCCAAGACATTGGTGAGGCCTAATTTGGAGTATTGTGCATAGTTTTGGTCACCTACCTGCAGGAAAGATGTAAATAAGATTAAAAGAATGCGGAGAAGATCTACAAGGATGTTGCTGGGTCTGGGTGGAGTTTGTACATCCTCTCCATGGAATGTGTGGGTTTCCTCTGGGTGTCCTGATTAATTGGTCATTGTAAATTGTCCTGTGATCAGGCTGGGGTTGAATGGATAGGTTGCTGGGTTTGGCTCGTTGGGCTGAAAAGGACTGTTCAGAGCAGTATTTCTAAATACCTAAATGAAGTTCCCAGTCCTATACTACATGGGATAGTCAAAATGTTTGTCTTAGTGGTACCTTGAGGAAATGGTCGGAGGGTGTTGGGGCAGAGATGTGTGTTCAGACACATGGGCAAAGTTGCTGCTGCTAAGAACTGTTTATTTGCATTCTCCTCCCCTCTCCTGCAGAATAGAACGATTCTCGATAGCGACGGCTATGTTCCGCCCGTAATGAATTTCACTAAGTCTGAGGGATTCAAGTTGGAAGGCTGCCAAACTGTATCGATGAGGTGCTACAAGGTGAGAAGCGCAGCAATCCGAACTCTTATCTCCCTGCTGCATTGAGTCTCACTGTTTTTGCCTCTATCTCTCTCTCTTTCATTGCTTCCCTTTTCCCCTACCACCCCTCGCTCCCCCTATGTTTCCTCTCAATCCCCATTCCTCCCTCTTCCTCTGCAGCCCCCACCATGTCCCTCCAGTGTTGGTCCACCTCCTCCGTCCTCTTGCATCCACGTACACACCCACTTCCCCCCCCCCCCAACATTCTGACATCCAGACCCGTCCCCCATCCACTGTCCCTCCAGTGTCCGTCCCCCTCCCTTTTCCTCATCCCTCCGGCATCCGCCCCCCTCCCCCATCCCTCAGGTATCCGTCTCTCTAACACCCACTGCTCCTGTTCCACAGAAGCCACTCCACAACCCCTTCTTTCACACTGTATTGTGTTAAGCAGTTGTGCCCAATCGTTTGTGAGTCACCTGCCACTCTCTCCCTCTTTCTCTTACAGGATGGCGTGGAGACGATTTATAAAATTCAAGGTCAGTCTGGTCTTCTTGTATTGTGATCAGTGTTTAATCACAGACACATAGCAAACAGCACATAGAACACAAATTACACACAGATTACACTGGGTCAAGGGAAGATTGGTTTATTATTATCACTGGTACCCAGGTTCAGTGAAAATCTTGTCTTGCACACTGTTCTTACAGATTAGATCATTACACAGTGCATTGAGGTAGAACCAGGGAAAACAATAACAGAATGGAGAATAAAGTGTTAGTTACAGAGAAAGTGCAGTGCAGGCAGACAATAAAAAAGATCATAACAGGATTGATTATGAAGTGAAGAGTGCATCTTGTCATCCTAGGACACTGTTCAATAATCTGATAACAGCTGGATAGAAATTGTTCCTGAGCCTAGTGGTAGGTGCTTTCAGACTTTCGTATTTTGTATCCGATGGAGAGGGGAGAAGAGACAATGTCGGGGTGGGTGTAGTAACCAGAAGGGGGTAGGAAGGGAAAAGGATGGAGGGACAGACAGGTGGGGAAGGAGAGCTGGAGGGAAAAGGAGTAGGAAGTAGTTGGAAGGGAATTCAAGTTAATTTGAATTCATTGCCCTGTGCACTGGTACAGTGGGGTTCCGACAATGAAAGACTTGCTTGCAGCAGCATCACTGGCAATGCAGATTTCGACAACACACAGGAGATAAATTACAGAGAGTAAAAATAGAGTGTGCAGAAACAAGAGAGTGCAGCGAAGACACAATCAGGGACCAGTTCCAGCTGAGATGGTGGTGGTGAATTTCGACGACACCCGGCTGGTGGCCGAGGAAGCAGGGAAAACAACTAAATTCTTGCCATACAAAGTGTGATCAACAATCAGTGCAAGCGATAAAATGTAGCCTCCCTTTGGAGTCGGAGGCAATTCATGGTGGTGGCCGTCACTGAGAGTGATTTAAGCGCCATGACGAATCAGAAAGGTTGTGTAGAAGCCAAATCAAGGCATGATTTGGTTTTTTTTCTCTGCACGTTGGGTGACTGACATTCCTTTTGTTTTGGATTCTTTCGGGTTTCTTTGCTTCATGGTTGCCTGTTAGGAGACGAATCTCAAGGGTGTGTAATGTTTGCATACTTTGATAATTAATGTACTTTGAACTTTGAGAAATGCCTGTAGTAGTGCGAGATGTGGTTCTGTCCTGTTCTGTTGCTGAGGGAGGTTTAAATTGTAGATGTCAGTTCAAAATCTGCATAGTTGAAGGGAAGTAGCTGTCCCTGAACACGGTGTTGTGGCAATTCAGGCTTCTGCAGCTTCTCCCCGATGGTAGGTGTGAGAAGATGGCATGGCCCAGATGGTGGGTGATGTACTCGGTAGCATAGTGTTTAGCGCAACGCTTTACAGTACCAGCAACCCAGGTTCAATTCCTGCTGCTGCCTGTAAGTAGTTTGTACGTTCTCCCTGTGACCACGTCGGTTTCCTCCAGGTGCTCTGGTTTCCTCCCACAGTCCAAAGACCTATCAGCAAGTCAACTTTTTAGGAGCAGCTACTTCCCCTCCACCTTCTGATTTCTGAACGAGCAAAGAACCTATGAACACTACCCCTCTTTTTGCACTAATTTCATTTCATTTTTAGTGTAAATTATAATTTTTAAATTATTTATTACACTGCACTACCACCGCAAAACGTCAGGTTTCGTGATGTGTGCCAGTGAAATAAAACGTGACTCTGGTTTTCAAAGCTTGGTGATTGGGTTGTGTCAGTTGTTTCAGGACCACGTTGTTGAAGGGAAGTAGCTGTTCCTGAACCTGGTGCCGTGTGACCTCAGGTTTCTGTACCTCCTCCCTTGATGGGATGCGTGAGAAGCTGGCACTTCATAAGGGACAGATGCAGGGGCCACTGACAGTGTGATGTGGAGGCCAGGGAGTGCTGGAGGGAGGTAGGGAAGAGTTGGGGAGGGAGGGGTTGAAGTAAAGGGAGATTGGAGATACCACACTAATGGTCATTTCACTATTTTTGCTTGCAGTGAAGGAAGAGGGTGCAGACAACAGTAGTGAGTGATCCTCGTCCTTCAATCTCTGCCTGCCTCTGTCATCTCTTGCTCTCTCATCCAGCACTCCCCGTCTCATTACTCACTACTCCCTCCCTCCATTTCTCATCACTGGCCTGCCCCACCTTCATCTGTTCTCTTTCCATTTCTGCATCATCACTCACTTACACCAACCCTCATTCTTCATTTACCCCTTCCTTTAATGCTCCCCCACCACCTCCATCTGTCCCTCTGTAATGTCACCCCCTCTCTCCAATCTTCATTGCTAACTTGCGGCACCCCTCTGTCCCCCTTGCGCTTCTCCTTCTCAACATTTCCTTTGCCTCCACTCTCCCTCTGACCCCTGAATCCGTCCCTCACACCACCCGTCTTTTCAGATATTCCTTGCTCCCTCCTTCCCTCGGACCACCCCTCTCTCCACACCTCCATTGCCTCCTCCATCTCTCCCTCACCACCCCATCCATACCTCATGTGATCCCTCTTTCCACACCTCTCTCGCTTCCTCTGCCCCTCTCATGTGCTATCCTTCAGTCCCTCCCTCGGGACAGGGGGCAGTGAAACGAATGTGACTGACCTTGTTTCCTGCAGGAGATTGGAAAATCTGGGTAGCTGTGGCCGTCCCGGTATTTCTATTCCTGGTATGTTCGATCCTGGGACTTATTTACTGCAGGTAAGTAACAACCTCTCCCTTTGGCCCCCACCCACACTTAGCTGTTGCACTCCTTAGACATCCAGTGCCTGACTGTCTCTCTCCCTCTGTGCACAGGAAAGTACATCACCGGGATAAACACCATTTGCCCTTCTGCTGTGAATCCCAAGCGAAGGACCCCGCTGTGGAACAGAACCTGTGTGAATCTCAGGAAACCCTGTAGTCGGAGCAGCTGACTGGCTGTGCTGATCCCAGGTAGGTCTGCTGAATAGCTGGCCCCTTCCCCCTGCCTCACCTGATACCAGTTCAAGGAGCATCGCTGTGCTCTCGCTCCACCAGCCCTTGTCACACGTACTGAGTTGCAGTGAAAATTTCTGTTTTACATGCCATCCGTACAGATCTGATCAATCGAGGTAAGCAAGGTAAAACAATAACAGAATACAGGACAATGTGTTACAGTTACAGAGAAAGTGCGGTGTAGGCAGACTGCAAGGGCCACAATGAAGTAGATTGTGAGTTCAAGAATCCATCCTTTCGTACTAGGGGGCAGTTCAGTATCTGACGGCAGCAGGGTAGAAGCTGTCCGAGGGCCTGTTGGTACATGTTTTCGTGCTTTTGTATCTTCTGCGCGGTAGGACGGGAGAAGAGACAGGGTGGGAGGTGGTCCTTGATCAGTTTGTCCCCATTTCAACAACAGTGTGATAGAAGCCGTCCTTGAGCCTGGTGGTATGCGCTTTCAGGCTGCTGTGTCATCTGTCCCATGGGAAAGGGGTGAAGAGAGAATGTCCAGGGAGCGTGGGATCTTTTGATTATGTCAGCTGCTTTTCTGAGCAAGCAAGAGGTGTAGACAGAGTCCATTGAGGGGAGGCTAGTTTCTGTGATGTGCTGAACTGTGTCCATAACTGTCTTTTTTGTGGTCACAGGCAGAGCAGTTGCTTGTCCAAGCTGTGATGTACCTGGATAGGATACTTTCTATAGTGCATGCCGTCTGTACCAATCTACCAGTCTGTTGCAACAGTCGACTGCGGGAACACCCCAGCAAAATGTAGAATAAAGTGTTACAGTTAATGAGAAAGTGCAGTGCAGATAGATTATAAGGTGCAAGGGCAACAATGAAGTAGATAGTGAGGTCAACGTGAGTGCTAGGAATCCATTCAATGGTCTTATAGCAACACTGTAGGGCCTGGCAGGTGGTTAACCTCTGATATAATTTCCTGACCCTTTGACTCAGTGCCTTGACAAATAAAGGCAAGCATTCCATACACCACCTGAGCCCTGCTCACCCTCCCCACCACCCCTTCAAAGTGTAAAGCTTCCCCCTATGTTGGAACCTATTGAACACATTCCGAAAATCTCAAAGCAGTGGATTCTGGTTAATTGGGCAAATTGGGACCAGTACTTAATGGCGGCGGCTGCAATTAGTCAAAGTTTCGCAGAAATATTTAAAAAATGTATTTTTAGAAAATGGACTGAGCAACAGATTTTGTATTTAAATGAAACACAGAACAAGTAAATACTTATTAGGGACTAATAGTTTTATAGTATTGTATAACAAACAACAGAGGAATTCATCTGCAATGCATTCTTTTGACTGTAAATGAGCAAATTCAGGATAG
Organism: Hypanus sabinus; assembly: GCF_030144855.1. Lineage (NCBI taxonomy): Eukaryota > Metazoa > Chordata > Chondrichthyes > Myliobatiformes > Dasyatidae > Hypanus > Hypanus sabinus. The sequence goes on along the minus strand of NC_082729.1, from coordinate 19,084,544 downwards.
ACAGTAAGTGTAGATAATGGACTGCATTCGTATAATGCTGTCAACAATTGCATTCTCCAAATTTTCATTTTCGTTGTAACATTCAAAGTGATTGTTGACACCTTGAATTTTTTTCATAGTTTTTTAACTTGTTGAGGTGGTAAAATTGTTTCATTTTCACTCCTGATCATCTCTGGTATATCCAAGCCCAAATGCTTGAAGCCGCACTGAGAAAATTGGTTCTGAATTGACTTTCTACTTTCTCGCCAAAGGTCAGTGCAAAGAAAAGTGTTTTGAACAGGAATACACAGCTGGTGCTATTTAAAACTTACTTTTTTAAGCATAGTGTTGGATCTATCAGCCATGCAAGTGTACGTGACTTTGGCAGCAGTGTCCTGCCCCAATTAAGCAGCATAGTGTCCCAAATAAACAAAGGGAACCTTAGCTATTTTCTTGATTAGTTTTTGTTCTTTAAGAGTTGCCCCAAATAAGTGACTGCCCTAATGAAATGAATGCCCATTTTACTGGAAACCACTGTGTACCACATCTAGTGTGTCACCCGATCTACACTCCCCATTCTATCTTCACTAGTAGATTAGACAAATGTGTTGAATTCTTGCTGACTCTGCCATGTTCTTTTCTGCAGCTCATGTCGACAATGAATCTGCTTATCCTCCTCCTGTTGAACTCACTGTGCCTGGCAAACTTGTTCCAGATTGCCATCGCCTCTCCCTCCCAGCACCCCCATCACACCTTCAGCTACTTATTTTTGTAATGGCGAACTCTCCCGCGATGGACTCGGGAGGGAGTTGATGTGTGTCGCTGATGGTATGGACGGGAGGTGACTGGAATGATGAGATTCACATTGATGCAGCCCATCTATCGATGCCCCTGGATAAGTCCTGGAGAAAACTCCGAAGATTTTCTGACATTAACTTATTTTGTTAGAAATGTGTGTTTGATTCCTTGGGCTTTGCATCTTGTATGTTGTATTTAACAGATGTGTTAACTGTTGAGGGTCTTAAGAATGTATGTGCATTGGAATAGATCCAATGGACATTATATTTCATGTATTTATGATGCCTGTTTTGCATAATCTGTTTTAGATATGTAGTTGGTGCTTATTACCAATGGAGTGGATCCATTGGGCATGATAGCAGTAAGTAAACTTGTATAAAATAAATTTGTAATAACTCTAAAGCTACATAGAATGTACAGAAACTGTAGGTGCACAGGAATCTGTATGACTTTGGGGGTATTTCCAGACTTTTTGCTTTGATTCCCCCCACCCAACTACCCAACGGATAAATTGCTGTTTTTTTTTACCTGCCTGCCATTAAGGAGTGGAGAATTTTATGAAAGGGTGAATCCAGGTACTCTGGCATGGGAAAGGCCTGCAGGGTAGCGTACCTCCAAACTCCTGGGGGTTAGTTCATCAGAGTTACTGTGCCTATCTCACGTGGAGTGAGAGAAGGGAGGGTTTTCTTCTGTTTTCAGTTTAGTCAAGACTTAATCCTGTTCCTCTGTATATCCTGAGTTCTGAAGAGACTTTGAGAACAATAAGGGTGCTTGTCCCTGGGTGGTGGGTCCATCTGTTTTTTAACCACCCCTCTACCACCCTCTGTTTTACAGAGAGCCCTTCAGGTGGAGTGATTACCCACTGGCTCACTCCTCTTGGTGCCTCCCCTATTCGATCCTCGCCTCTGCCCAAGTGCTCTCTGCATGAGAGTACGGAGCTCTTCCCATTCTCCCTGTGGGTCTTCCCATCGATTTTCTACCACATCCCCAGAAACCGTGCTAGGTTTATGGGTGAATGGGACACTGTAAATCTCCCTGGGCTGTGACTGAGGGGTGGAATCTGTAGGTGGGGGTGGGTGGGGTGGCCGGTTGATTGATAGGAAGATTTCGATGAGGATCGGTGTAAAAAGGAGCTAGTTGGAGTCTGGAATGGACTGTCCCTGTGCTGTTCCTCCCCAGTAAAGTACAGAATCTAAGTAGGATTGTTGTAACTGGGCGGCTGGGGTCAGGCTGGACGTGACGTGGCTTCACATTCAGAGATGTCATAAACTGTTGGAGACAGGTTCCCAGGGTTATGGGTGACCTGACCTGTGGGTCATCTGACTTTTACCAAATTCTCCCATATATTTACTTTGAAAAAAATAGTGTTCAAAGCAGGCTTGGCATGCCTGAATACTCGAGCTAGGAATATTTCAAAGTTTTTTAAAAATAATATAAAAATTAATTAATATTAATGTGTGATTAATGAGTGTATATGGCACGTTCCATTCTGGGGAGTGTCGGGAGGGAATGTATGATGAAATGAAAGGATTGCAACCGGCATATGTTGCATGGGTGGCTTGTAAAAGTGGATATTTCTAATGAGGGGAGAATTTGGCTCACAGTTAGCACCCAAGAAGGAAACCTATTCAAAACCCAGGGACTGCCTGTAAGCCCCTCCATTGGTATTGACTGTTCTGTGTGAAAACCAAACCTGTCCATGCATTTTGGGGTCAATTCCTCAGTGTATACATGACCTTTTTATTTTGAGGTACAGCACAGTCACAGGTCCACTGGTCCAACTTGTGAAATGATGCTTAGTTTTAAGCTGGAAGTGGGGTCTGTTTTTATTATGTATGTTTTGTCAACATTCTATTATTATTTTGCTGTAAGTGCCTATAAGAAACTGAATCTCAAGGAATATTGTATACCCACTTCGGTAGTAAATTTATTTTGAGTAAACCAGGTCACCAAGTTGTACCTATGTGACCTGTGAACCTGTGATTTAATATAATAGAATTCACCCTGCAGTGAGAAGCTGAAGTCAGATGTGTCAGTAAAGGGAATTACAGAGGCATGAGAGAGGAGCTGGTCAATGTTGATTGGAAGGGGATACTGGCAGGGATGACAGCAGAGCAGCACTGTCTGAAGTTTCTGGAGACCTTTCATAAGGCGTGGGATAGATACATCCCAAAGAAGATGTATGCTGAAGGCAGGGTGACACATCAATGGCTGACAAGGGAAGTCAAAGTCAACATAAAAGCAAAAGAGAGGACATATAATAGAACAAAAATTAATGGGAACAGTGCATTGGGAAGCTTTTAAAAATGAACAGAAGCTAACTAAAAAGCTATAAGGAGGGAAAAGAGTAAGATAATCTGGCCAATAATATTAAGGAAGCTAACTCTGTTAATAAATTTTCTATTATTTCTCTTCTGGGATCCTCACTCCCTTTATCTTTTAGTAAACTAACTGAAAATTTGGTAGTTAAACATACTTTGAGGATCTGGATACAATTTAGAAAATTCTTTGGTCTATTGAGATTTTCTCTGTCTCATCCCATTTGTTTTAACTATTTTTTTAAACCTTCGGTGACCGATTTTAAAGAATGGGATAGATTGGGTATTAAATGCTTCCAGGATTTGTTTGTTGGAGGAAGTCTTTCATTTGAGCAGCTAAATATAGTTTACCCAAAACTTACTTTTTTCGTTATTTACAAATTAGAGACTTACTGCATTCTCAACCACAGTCGGCCCTCTTTATCCACGAGTTCTGTATGCGCAAATTCAACCAAACGTGAAGCGAGAAAACCCGGAAATGCTCTTCCAGCACTTCTTGTTTGAGCATGTACAGACTATTTCTCTTGTCATTATTCCCTAAACAATGCAGTATAACGACTATTTTACATAGCATTTACATTGTATTAGGTATTATAAGTAATCTGGAGATGATTTAAAGTATACGGGAGGATGTGCGTAGGTTATCATGGATCGGGATCGAAAACATTGGAAGTTCTCTTACTAAGTAAGTTGGAACGTGTACATTTGGTATTATTCAGCGTCAGTTGTCAAATGTTTGTCTTAGTATATAGTATATATTTTACCTTTCTATGCATATAAAACACTTAAGAACGTACGTTTCAGTGCCGGGCTGGGGAACAGAAGTTCCCGAGTTCGATCCAGTGACAGACCGCTCCCTAGCGCGCTCTCCACTGTGCCGGGTTGATATGGAAGATCAAAACCCCAAAACCCAATAATTAAACCACTGTGTTGCTTAGTAATAATTGTAGCTTTCATCGGGGCAGAGCCTTTCTCATTTTAAAATTCTTCCGAACGTTGACCGGCTGTAGCCTAACACTTTTCCAATGACGGGTGGTGTTTCACCTCTTTTCAATCGCTTTGCTATTTCCACTTTATTTTCTATCGTGATTATTTCGTGAACAGAAACACTGTGGATTCAGAGCTCCGCCGCTGGGTCCTAATGTCCACCGCAGTGAGACAGGTTAAATAAGGTTTGGTGTTCCACTGGGTCCTAAGGTCCACTTCATTGAGACAGGTTGTATAAGGGACTTCAGCATCCATGTTTTTTGGTATCTGCAAGGGGTCCCGGAACCAATCCCTGGTGGATAAGGAGGGCCAACTGTATATACATTTCCTATAAGTTCTGATAAGGACTTATTAGATGTAATTTTTAATTTGAAACCTTTTTATAATGGTTCAATATCCAATATTTATGGTATGTTGTTAGGAATGAGAAACATTCCTGTAGGTAAAATTAAAAATCTTTGGGAACAAGATTTGCAGGCTTCAATTTCTGAGGAAACTTGGAATGAAGTTTTTGAATTGGTTAACACTTCATCGTTATATGCTCGTCATTCCCTTTTACAATCTAAAGTGGTTCATAGGGCTGACATGTCTAAAGATAAGCTATCTCGTTTTTATTCAGATATATCTCCTTTCTTGATAGATGTAATAATGGAGAAGCTTCATTAATTCACATGTTTTGGACATGTCCAAGCCTTGAAAGATACTGGAAGGAAGTATTCCAAACTTTCTTGGTACTTTTCAAGGTAAATTTTAAGCCTAACCCTTTGACCGCATTATTTGATATTGTTGGAGGAAAAGACTTTATTTTGGAAACACCTGATTTGCATATTTTGGCTTTTACTCTTATAGCTAGGAGGGCGTTCTTGCTTAGATGGAAGGATGCTGTTCCACCTACTCGTGCTCAATGGTTATGGGATGTTATGTGATGCTTAAATTTAGAGAAGATCCGATGTTCAGTTTTTGACTCTAGCCAAAACTTTTATACATTGTAAGGACCATGTTTGAGGTATTTTTAAAACCTTTGATTTGTTCTAAAAGTACAGATGGTGGTTAATATATTTTATTATATGATAAGGGTTTTTCCCTTTTTTGCTTTCCCTAACAGCTCTGACTTTGGTAGTGGGTTTAGATTTTTTCTATATAACAAAATTAAATTTCAATATTACAGTTTAATTATATTTTTATGAATACAGGGTTTTGTGATTTTGTTTTTAATACAATGTATTTGGGGCTATACTTTTGCTTTTGGCTTGTATATCTTGTACTCTGTATTCGTTTATGCAGAAACTAATAAAAATATTGAAAACGAAAAGATAAGTTGTGTATTCAATGTCACTAATATTTGAGAAATACAGGAATTTAGCCTGACATTAGTGGTTTGCAGAATGTTAGAATCTATTATTAAGCATGAGGTTCCAGGACACTTGGAGGCACATGATATTATAGGCCAAAGTCAGCATGGTTTCTTTAAGGGAAAATCTTCCCTGACAAGTCTATTCAGAATTCTTTTATGAAATAACAAGCAGGCTAAACAAAGGAGAATTGGTGGATGTGTACTTGGATTTTCAGAAAGCCATCGTTAAGTTGCTACACATGAGGCTGCTTTGCAAGATAAGAGCCATGGTATTATAAGGAAAATGCTAGCATGGATAGAGCATTGGCTGATTGGCAGAAAGTCAAGAGAGGGAATGAAGGGCTGCCGGTCCTGATGGTATTCCACAGGGGTCAGTGTTGGGACCATTTCTTTTTGTTTTATATATCATTAATTGGGATGATGGCTTTGTGCCCATGTTTGCAGATGATACGAAGATAGGTGGAGGAGCAGGTAGTGATGAGGTAGCAGGGAGGCCTCAGAAGGATTGGACAGATTTAGGAGAAATGGCCAAAGAAATGTTAGATGGAATACAATTTCAGAAAATGTATGGTAATGCACTTTGATAGAAGAAATGGAAGTAAAGACTATTTTCTAATTGGGGGGGGGGAAGAGTTCAGAACTGTGAGATGCAAAGGGACTCGAAAGTCCTCATGCAGGGTTTCCTTAAAGTTAAATTGCAGGTTGAGTCTGTTGGGAACAAGGCAAATACAATGTTAGCATTAATTTCATGATGATTGGAATATAAAAACATGGATAAAATGCTGAGGCCTCACCTGGGGTATTGTGAGCAGTTTTGGGCACCTCATTTAAGAAAGACTGTGCTGACATTGGAGAGGATTCAAGGGCTAGACTGGAGAATTGGATGTGTACTTGGATTTTCAGAAGGCAATTGAGAAGTTGCCACACATGAGGCTGCTTAGCAAGATAAGAGCCGATGGTATTACAGGAAAGATAGGGGGTTCAGAAAAATGATTGCAGGCATGAAAGGCTTATCATTTGAGGAGAATTTGATAGCTCTGGGACTGTAGTCACTGGAATTTACAAGGATGTGGGGGAATCTTATTGAAACCTCTCAAATACAGGAAGGCCTTGTTAGAGTGGACATAGAAGACGTTTCCTATAGTGAGAAAGTCTAGCACCAGAGGGCTCAGCATCAAAGTAGAGGGACATTCATTTAGAGCTGAGGAGGAATTTCTTTAGTCAGAGGTTGGTGAATATGGAATTTGATGCCACAGGCAGCTGTGAAAGCCAGGTCACTGGGGACATTTCCGGTGGAGGATAATAGATTCTTGATTTGTCAGAGTGTGAAATGTTCTGAGGAGAAGGCAGGATAATGGGGTTGAGAGGGAAATGGATCAGCCATGATGAAATGGCGGAGAAGACTCGATGGGCCAAATGGCCCAATTCTGCTCCTATGTCTTATGGTCATATTGTGAGTGAGTGAGAGAGAGAGAGACACGCAGAGACTGTTTGTGCCTGCGTGAGAGAGTGTATGAGTGAAAGACCTGTGTGTGCAACTGTGTATGAGCAAAAGTATGAGTGTGAGAGATAGAATGTGATGTGTATGTGAGAGAGACTGTATGTAATTGTGTGTGTGAGATTGAGACAGGGAAAGAAAGCCTGTGTGTGAAAGAGAGACAGAGACAGCCCGTGCGTGTGAGAGATAGACTATGAGAGACAGACAAACAGAGGCTGTGTGTGAGAGACAGAGAGAGAGAAAAAAATGTCCCTTCCCCTTCATCAGACACACGGCACTTATCATTAAGGACCCTCATCACCCAGGACAGGTCCTCTTCTTATTACCATCATTGGGGAGGAGTTACAGGAGCTTGAAGGCCCACACTCAAAATCTCAGGAACAGCTTCTTCCCTCCACGATTAGATTTCTGAATGGTCCATGAAAACTATTTTGTTCTTCCTTTATTTAACGCACTTATTTATTTGGTACTTTATAGTAATGTTGCACTATTGCCGAAAAACAACAAATTCCACATCATAAACACAAGAGACTCTAGATTCAAGATTGACCTGACGTAGACTGGAAGAATGCCTATGCTCTGTCCACCAGAGAAAGCAGGATCTCCCAGTGGCCACACATTTCAATTCCACGTCCCATTCCCATTCTGATATGTCTACCCATGACCTCCTCTACCGTCAAAATGAATCCAAACTCAGGTTGGAGGAACAACACCTTATATACCGGCTGGGTAGCCTCCAACCTGATGGCATGAACATTGACTTCTCTAACTTCCGGTAATGCCCCTCCTCGCCTTCATACACCATCCCTGATTTATTTTTATATTTTCCCCCCTTCCCCCCTTTTTCTTCTTCTCTCTGCCCTTCACTCTGCCTGTTCTCCATCTCCCTCTGCTGCTCCCCTCCCCCTTTCTTTCTCCCGTCCCATGACCCTTTCCCTTCTCCAGCTCTTCATCCCTTCTGCCAATCACCTTCCCAGCTCTTAGCTTCACCCCACCCCCAGGTCTTCTCCTATCATTTTACATTCCCCCCCCCCCACTTTCAAATCTTCAACTATCTTTTCTTTCAGTTAGGCTTAACGAAGGCTCTCAGCCCGAAACGTTGACGGTGCTTTTCCTATAGATGCTGCCTGGCCTGCTGCATTCCACCAGCATTTTGTGTGTGTTGCTTCAAGATTGTTTATTGTCATTCATCAGAACACGTGTATAAAGGAGAACAAAATGATTCTTACTCTGGATGCAATGCAGTTTACAAGGGAAAAAACACAATAAACAGAAATATAAAAACAACCCTATAAAACATGTTGCAAGTGACCCGTATATACATAGACCCGTTGGATGTACTATATACTGTAGATATAAAGTCAATGTCCCTATCCCATATTCAAGTTAGTGGTTATTGGCCAAATCAAAGGGAGTGATGTATCAGCACATAGGAGGGAGATTCAGAATCTGGTTGACTAGTGCCACGGCAACAACCACAGAGCTGATTATTGACTACAGGATGAAAAAACCTAGTAGGGTTGGAGTGGGGGGAGGGGTGGGTGGCGCGGGGGTCATTCATTACGAGGTGGACAAGGTCAGTAACTTGGCGTTATCATATCAGAGATCTGTCTGGGGACCAGCGCATTAAGTACTATTGCAAAGAAGGTAATGTAACGCCTCTACTTTCTTGTTAGTTTTCGCAGATTCAGCATGTCATCTTGACACACCTTGACAAACAGGTGCACACTGGAGAGTATGCTGACTGGTCACATTACAGCCTGGTATGGAAACGCCAATGCCTGAAGACTAGAATGCAAAAACAAGGATGAAATACTGAGACTTTATAAGGCACTGGTAAGGCCTCTTACGTACTTGTATTGTGAGCAGTTTAGAGCCTCTTATTCAAGAAAGGATGTGCTGACACTGGAGTGGGGTTCAGAGGAGGTTCATGAAAATGAATTTAGGAATGTAAGGCCTATCAAATGAAGAGTGTTTGATGGCTCTGCACCTGTACTCACTGGAACTTTGAAGAATGAGCAGGGGAATCTCATTGAAACCTATTGAATGTTGAAAGATCATAATAGAGTGGATGTAGAGAGGGCATTTTCTATAGTAGTGAAGTCTAGGACCAGACTGCACAGGGTCAGAATAGAGGGATGTCCATTTAGAACAGTGAATAGGAGGGTGGTGAGTCTGTGGAATTTATTGCCTCAGGTGGCTGTGAAGGTCAGGTCACTGGATGCATTTAAAGTGGAAGTTGATAGATTCTTGACGTCTGGGCGTGAAAGATTATGGGGTGAAGGCAGGAAAATGGGGTTGGGAGTGAATTGTATCAGCATGATCACATGCTAAAGCATAATTGAAGGGCTGAATGGCCTAATTCTGGTCCTATGTCTGATGGTCTTATTGCCTTTGGACCGTTGGAGGAAACCAGAACACCCGGCGGAAACCCATGTGGTCACGGGGATGACAAACTCTTCACAGACAGTGCTGGGTGTTAAATATTGTTGTTGATTATTTACCAGTATATGCAGCAGAACTGGTTGCTGTCATTTTAGGCTTACAGTGGGTGGAGGAAATTTGTCCTTGTAAAGTTGTAATTTGTCCAGATTCCTTTGCAGTTTTGATGAGTCTTAAAACAGGTCATTCTAGCAGTAGGTCAGATTTACTGATGGAAGCTCATCAAATATTGTTTCGCCTACAAAGTATTGGTTTATATGTTGCCTTCATATTGATCCCAACAAATAGAGGCATTGAGGAGAATGAGCAGGTTGATTGTTTAGCTAAGAAAGCTGTTAAAAGTTCAGCAGTGGATATAAACCTTCCACTTAGCAAATCAGAAGCTAAGGGCTTGGTAGGGTTAAGAATCAGGGTGCTATGGCAAGACTAGTGGGATAATGGGCATAAGGGGATACACCTTTATAGAATACATAGAACTGTTGGGTTTTTGGGAGAAGGGAATGAAACAGGAAGGGAAAGAATTATTTTGACATTATTTAGATTGGCCATACAATGCCTAATTATTCCTTACAGTGTCATAGAAAAATGCAGCACAGAAATAGGCCATTTGGTCCATCCAGCCCAAGCTAAACAATTTAAGCTGCCTACTTCCATCAACCTATGCCAGGACCATAGCCTTCCATATCCTAGTCATCCATGAACCTATCCAAACTTCATTTGGTGCTCACATGCAGCACTTGAGCTGGCAGCTCATTTTGCACTTTCATGACCCTTTGAGAGAAGTATATCTTGTTGGAAGACATCATTCTGGGTTGTGTAGGTTTTGCGTTATTATGAAACAGCTGAACATATATAAAATTACACTGTGAAGCATACAAGGCGTTTAGGACAGCAAGGAAGGTCTTCCATCTGTGGTGGTGTTCAGGGCTTCCTTCATCGTGTCAGTAGCTACCCCTCGGTTTTCACTACTGAGTCATGCAAGTCTCAGGTGGAGACTCAGGATTACCATTGAACTCAGATATAAAACAGTTTTTCATTGCTGTTTCCATAACAATTTTGTTTTACCAGTCAGGCTTGTTAACCCTGAGCTGAGCCCCTGAACCTGGTAGACCAGTGTGCCTCCACCCTTTGACCTGTTTGGCATGGGTGATCCTACCACAAGCCACAGCATAATGCCTTGACTCCAGCCAACATAGCTCTCTGGGTCACTGAGGAACAGAAGGCTCTAAACCCAACAACAAGATTGTGATCGTCTTGGAGGAAAAGTAGTAAGGATTTCCCCTGCGTCCTCCCCCCACCCATTCCCACAGCATACTCCAGTCTAGTTGGTGGCGATATTGCATCTTTGCTGGACTGCCAACTGCCATGAAAGTCAAGAGAAGAAGAAGAAGGTGTTAAGCAATTATTGGGTAGATCTGGGGTGCCTAGTTTTCAAGACATCCTGGCACCTGAGGCAGGGACATTTCATCCTTGTAGGGCCCTGGTGAACATTTTAATCAAATCAGGTTTGGGAGGTGAGGTCTGATCCCCATCACGGCTCCTGTGAAACTCACAGATAAGGGGGGTCCTGTAGTAGTCTGGCAGACTGACCTCTACCTTGCTGAGGCCAAGTGACAACTGTTACTCTTACTTACCCCTTGAACAGGACCCCACTAAGAAGCATCAGGCCATTGTCTCCCACATTATCACTAACCATTAACTGGGGATCTCCTATCCGCTGCCACCAACCTCCCATTTCTATCTCCTTCCCAAGATCCGTTAACCTGCCTGTCCAGGTAGACCCATTATTTCTGCTTGTTCCTGCCCCACTGGACATATCTGTATACCTCAACTCTGTTTTATCCCCCCCAGTTCAGTCCCTTCCATGACACTTCACACGCTCTTGATCTTTTCAATGAGTTCAAGTTCCCTGGCTCTGATCATATTATTTTCACTATGAATATCCAGTCCCTATATACCTCCAACCCCCACCAGGAAGGCCTCAAAGCTCTCCATTTCCTTCTGGACACTAGACCCAACCAGTTACCCTCCAACACTGCTCTCCTCCATCTGGCGGAACTGGTCCTTTCATCTCCTCCCACTTCCTTCAAACAAAAGGTGTAGCCGTGGGCACTCTCATGGGTCCCAGCTATGCCTGCCTTTTGTCAGCTACATGGAACAGTCCACGTTCTAAGCCTATGCTTGTATCACTCTACAACCTTTCCTGTGCTACATTGACGACTGCATTGGTGCTGCTTCCTAAATGCAGGTGGAGCTCAACAACTTCATCAACTTTGCCTCCAACTTATCTACAGATGTCTTTTATAAACCCACTGACACTCACAGCTACCTGGACTACACCTCTTCTCACCCTGTTTTCTTGTAAAATGCTCCTTCTCTCAATTCCTTTGACTCTGTCTCATCTGCTCTCAGGATGAGGCTTTTCATTCCAGAACTAAGAAGATATTCTCCTTTTTTTCTTTCTTTCTTTCTTTCTTTCTTTCTTTCTTTCTTTCTTTCTTTCTTTCTTTCTTTCTCTTCCTTCCTTCCTTCCTTCCTTCCTTTCCTTCCTTCCTTCCTTCCTTCACTTCCTTCCTTCCTTCTTCCTTCCTTCCTTCCTTCCTTCCTTCCTTCCTTCCTTCCTTCCTTCCTTCCTTCCTTCCTTTCTTTCTTTCTTTCTTTCTTTCTTTCTTTCTTTCTTTCTTTCTTTCTTTCTTTCTTTCTTTCTTTCTTTCTTTCTTTC